>NC_138162.1:100898676-101534688 GCF_964165515.1 Mesoplodon bidens
TGACTTTAAACATTTAGGGAGATAGTTACTTCTCTTGTTAGCTCCCATATATATGAATAAACTTCTTCTGTTAAACTGTCTTTTGTCATTTTAATTTGCAGGCCCCTAATTACTAAACCTAATAGGGCAGAAGAAAAGTCTGCTTCCTGACACTAGCAATTGGTTGGTGACTAATACCATCATTGCTTGTGACTCTGAAATCACAAGATCATAGATTAATCTGCAGATCTAACGAGTCCAACATGTACTCTGAGGTTAAAAATAAGAAAATAAGATCATCAAAGCATACTGAAGTATGGATATAAACATTTCAAAATGATAAAGATCTGGCTGTTCACATAGCATCGTATAGGTTTCTTCAATTCTGTCAAATTTTATGTAGGTGGAAATTTTACTGCAGAAACAAACTCAAAGACTGAAATTACATAAATAGAATATAGTGTAGCAAAATATAGAGCTGAGCAAATGTGACATATAGTTAATGAGCTGCATGCTTTTTATTATGTCACATTTTATGTAAAAATGAATGGTCATCAGTTCACAATAGTGACTTCAGTTGATCCTGCTTCTAAATGGTTAAAGCAAAAATAAGCTCCTGATCTGCTCTTCAGAAGATTAACTATGGCCATGGTAGATCTTTTTCTCTTTCCCTTTTGGAAGAGAAAAGGGGAGGGTGTCTCCAGGTGACAGGGACTGCAGTCTTGTGGGCCCAGCACACTTCCCTGTTGGGAAGAGGAATGAGGAAGTATTTGCTTACGTTTCCCCCAGTGCCTGGAACCTAAGCTGCAGCTTCCCTAGAACATTGTTAATGATGAGGAGGATCTCATGGCAGAGAGATGGTGGCTGCTGTGCCTAAACCAGGAACCTGATGCCTTCCCTGTCTTAGATTGTGGAGTTTCCTACCAGAAAATCTGAAAAGAAAGGATTTATGGGAAGCAGTAAATGCAGAAGTAAAAGACAATTTTAATAAACCATAAAAATGGTTAAGTAGGTGCTGGGGGAAAGAGTGGCTTCTGTGTTCTTTAAGTTTTCTGTACTATTTGAATTTTCCAGCCAATTGTGCCTATGTCTATTATTTATTTTTTACGTCACCAGGGATTTTCTGACTAGTGAGTCCACAGACTACATTTTTTTCATTGTTATTTTCTATCAAAACACAATGCAATACATACTATTTTTAAAAAGGAAACAAAGAAGAATTTCTAATCATGCATCAATAAAAAACAAAAGAGCACAAACATACGTATACATTTTAACATATTGAGCAGATCAATATGTTAAAATATATAAATGTTGGCATAGTGACCCGAAATAAATAGATTATTTAGTCATAGACCTTTTCATATGCATTCTATAGTAAGTCTTCCGAGAGATGAACTTTAATCTTACCATCCAGAACTTGGGAGTATCTGAGATTTTGCCCTATTTGCAACAAGTTAGCCTGCCGTTTTCATGGATGCAGGTAGAAGACAGAAGACTTATGGGTCAGAAACAAAGGACTCTATTACTTACTTGGTTACTCATAAACCACTGCAGGCAGCAGGGGCATCAGAATATTTGCCTTGGTTCTCCTTGACCCTGAGTCACACAGGGGCTGAGTGGTTAGGCCCAGATGGATGCCTGCACACACAGTGGGTTATAATACAAAAGTTCAGGGAATCAGAATCTTTTGGGAGGTAAGCATGCTTGCCCTTACCTCTGGAAGAAGACATTATCTTACAAGGCTGCTTTCTATATAAACATCCTTGGAAAGGTAGCTGAGAATAAAGGGCTGTCGGTGCTTCTGTTTGTAAGATGTGCAGAAATGTGAGAAACCCATGGAGAACTGTCTGACCTCTGCTCTGACTAACACACAGCCTTTTACTTTTCTTATGAAATGGCAATTATATGTTGCAAAGGACTTACTTCACATTTACTTAAACTTAGTTTTCAAATATATATTTTTTTGTCCTATTCTAACATTAACTTCTCTTGTGTAAGAGTTAATTTTGAAATTACAGTGTGAACCGTATGACCCTAATCATTTTGGTTTAACAGTATTGCTAACTCAAATTTAAGATGCTGAGAAAAAAAGCATCTCTATTTTGTCACTAAAACTACCAAGACAGCTTTAAATACACAATTACTTTAAAAACAGCTGTTTGATCTTGACATATTTTTTTTTAAAGAGCTTTTCGATGTGGACCATTTTTAAAGTCTTTATTGAACTTGTTACAATATTGCTTCTGTTTTATGTTTTGCTTTTCTGGCCCTGAGGCATGTGGGATCTTAGCTCCCTGACCAGGGATCGAACCTTCACCCTCTTCATTGGAAGGCAAAGTCTTAATCACTGGACCACCAGGGAAGTCCCGATCTTGACATATTTTTAAACATATTTGGCTAAATCCTATTTAAGTTAACACTTCCTCTGAAATCAGAATTGTGACAAACACTGTAAAAGAGCTACTATTTTTTGCATAAATGAGAGAAAAATCTTGTGGTAGTGAGTATGTTTCCCTTCTAAACACAGTGTAGGATAAATCTAAATATTCTGATTTGAGAAGAAAATTTTTAATGGAGGAGTTTTTCATTCCACTGTTGAAGGATTGTCTACTTCTCCCTAATATTAAAATGGACAGTTAGCTTCTTGAAAGAGGTTAAAAATCCATACGGAATGTCTCAGAAGGGTTAAGTTGTTCAGTGGCAAAATGGAATTTTTGTTCAAGATGTCTACCATTAGCGTGAAATTTATTTTCCAGTCTTATTGAGATGTAATTGACACATGACATTGTGTAAGTTTAAAGTGTACAGCATAGTGATCTGATATATGTATATATTGTGAAATGATTACCACAATAAGTTTAGTTAACAAGCATCACTTCACATTATTACACATTCTTTTTCTTGTGATGAGAAGTGTGAAGTTTGATGCTTACCTGGTTCTCTTCTTTTGGACTTTGGCAAATCTAAGAATTAATCCTACCACACAGAGCCTATACTAGTCTACCAAAATCTAACAGTTAGTAAAGACATTAACACATTTATTTATTTGTATGTTTTATTGAGCGCAAGATAATAATCTCATTCTCAGAAGCAGTGAAATCACCGAAAGAGCCAAATCTTGAGGTAGCCTCGTAGAGTTGCCCTGTTACTAGATAAAGTAACAGGAATATATAAGTATGTTGTATATGTTGTATATATAAGTATGTTGTGTCATGCGTCTTCCTGTGACCTGTGATTGTTACTTGAAAGTGTGGAAATGCAGAACAGATCTCCTGTTGGTATGAAAGGCCCATCTGTGACAGGTGGGAAGGAGGATGCTAGGTTAAGAGCTTGTTCTGTGCAAGTTCTCATGGAGGTGACTTGTGTCCTATAGGGAATGTCTCCAGGCTGCATTCTGCTCTGGGTTCTTTGCCTCTGGCAGTTCTCCGTGATCACTCCTGTATTGGGGTCCCCCACGCCACTCCCAGGCTCCATGATTCACTGGAAAGGCTTATAGGAATCAGCATAGGGTTATATTCACAGCTGTGATTTATTACAGCAGAAGGACACAAAGTATAGTCAACAAAGGAAAAGGCAAGTGGGCCAAAGTCTGGAGGAAACCAGAGGCAAGCTCCCTCGGGTCCTCTGCCAATGGAACCACACAGGACACGCTTAAGCCCTTCAGCCATGAGGACAACATGTGTGAAATGTTGCCAACCAGGGAAGCTTAGCCTCAGCCTAGGAGTCCAGGCTTTGATGGGGGATGGTCATGTAGGCACCCTCTCCCTGGCACATATCAAAATCCCAGATTCCAGAAGGAACGCAAGTGTTCAGCATCAACCACATTGTTTGCATAAACATCTTAGGCAGCAGTGAGCCACTCTTATCAATTCTGGGAGTGGTGAAAGCCCTCCCCAAATCAAGGTTCCTAGACACCAGCAAGCCTTTCTCAGGATGGTGACTCAGGCCTGCGATGTTATCACTGTTATCTCTTTGGGTTCTGATTTCTTTTCTTCTTTTCCTTCAGTCTGTCTTACCTTGGAGCTTTCCTTCAATCTTATATTCTATTATTTTAATAAGATGATCTGGTTTAACACCCTTAGTTTCTTACATGAAAATACCAGCATGGTCCTGTGCTAAAGGTGGACAGAACACACCAAGTCCTTCTGAAGCTCTGGAGGCTCTGCTCCTGAGGAGGGCACGACCAAGGCCCTTCATTCATTAACTAAGAAATGGTCATTCCCTTGTAAGGCGCTTAATCTGTCACATTTCAAAAATAAGTGATGCCACATTTCAAAAATAAGGACTCAGGGTAATTTCCCTGAGTCCTTAAGAGTGAGGACTCATAGAGGACACCTCTGAACTGGCCCTCTCTATAGGAAAAAACAAGGAGCCTGCACTCGAAAGAATGGAAAGGCCTAGAAATGACCAACTGGCCCTGAAAATTGAGTCAACTAACAAGTGTCTGTTAGGCACGGATGGTGCGGAATGTGGTTAAGGATGGTCTGAGTTAGCTAGGAGGCACCATCATGGTCCTTCTTAGCCACATACTCTTCCGGGAATTCAGCTGGCAGACACAATTAAACTTGAAAAACTCCTGAATTTCAACAATGCCACTGAGTGCCTTCTGCTTGCCAGAACTAGACTGGTCAGTGATGGTCTGAGGAGAAATTTAAACTACTTTGGAAATAAGGCACACTTTGAGAGCGGTAGCAAACATGGCACCCACCTAGCATACAAACCTTGTGAGACCCTGAGGGTCATGAGTATAATGGATTGTGGCTCTTTGGAGCCATAAGGGACTCACTGATCCAAGTCACTCAGCAAGGCCACCACAGGCCAATCCAGAAGCTAAGAGTATTATTTTCCTCGGGATGCAGTAACAAAATGCCATATTCAGATGGTTAAACAACAGAAACTTATTTTCTCGCAGTTCTGGTGGCTAGAAGTCCCAGATCGGGGTGTTGGCAGGGTTGGTTTCTTCTGAGGCCTCTCTCCCTGGCTGACAAATGACTGTCTTTCTTGCTGTGTCCTCACATGGTCTTTCCTCTGTGTGCACACTTCCCTGGTGCCTCTGTGTCCAGATTTCCTCTTCTAGTAAGGACACCAGTCAGATTGGATTAGGACCCACCCTAATGGCCTCCTTTTACCTTTATCACCTCTTTAAAGACCCTTTCTTCAAATACAGTCACATTCTGAGGTACTGGGGGTTAGGGCTTCAACATAACACAGTAGGTTAAAGGAATTCCCTACCATGTGAAGTAGTTTAATGTTGAACTAAACACATATTGGTATCACTTTAAGTCAATGGAACTTCTTAATGAGAAATCTTCCTAAATTTTGTACAAATCACCCAATGTGCATATTACTATTTTCAACATATACAGGAGGCCACTGGGTGAGTGCTATTCTCCCAGTATTCCTAAAACAGTCTAGACTCACAGTTAAATACTTTAATTCCTTTAATTTCATTAATTTATTTAATTCCTTGAAGCTGCTAATAGAATATGCCCACTACCCAACACTCATTTGAGGCATTCTTTATAACACTAACCATACTTCATTTTCTTCTTTTGTGTTACCCTTGAAGTTTAGAAGCCAATTCATTTGTCACAACCAAATTTGTGCCATGTATCAAATAACATACTTTTATTTGCAGTGTTCTAATATTGTTTTCAACAGCCATATATTGATTTTGAGACAGGCTGGGACCTGGGGCCCTTTGCTGCAGTGCTGCAGTGCTGCAGTGCCTCGACACACCTCTCCTCGAGCAACAAAATACAAAGAAACTGTATGGGACTAAAAATAACTACATGCATGCCCAGTTGGGGCAAATTCTCGACAAAAGATACAAAGAGACCAAAAAACCCAACTGCCACTTTTGAAGAGCCCAGAGCAAAAGCAGGGTACTGCATGTGCCCCCTGCACACAACACCACCTAAGGGGTGGGCAAACCACCTAAGCCACCCTTCTGGCCCGACCCCTGGACACACCCCTACCCTCACGCCATATAACAGGGGTCCCCAACCCCCAGGCCGCAGCCTGTTAGGAATCAGGCTGCACAGCAGGAGGTGAGTGGCAGAGGAGCAAGTAAAGCTTCACCTGCGGCCCCCCCCATCGCTCACATTACCACCTGAAACATCCCCCCCGCCACCCCCTGCCGGTCCATGGAAAAATGGTCTTCCATGAAACCGGTCCCTGGTGCCAAAAAGGTTTCGGACAAATAGAACTACCATATGACCCAGCAATGCCACTACTGGGCATATACCCTGAGAAAACCATAATTCAAAAAGAGTCATGTACCAAAATGTTCATTGCAGCTCTATTTACAATAGCCAGGACATGGAAGCAACCTAAGTGTCCATCATCGGATGAATAGATAAAGAAGATGTGGCACGTATATACAATGGAATATTACTCAGCCATAAAAAGAAATGAAATTGAGCTATTTGTAATGGGGTGGATAGACCTAGAGTCTGTCATACAGAGTGAAGTAAGTCAGAAAGAGAAAGACAAATACCGTATGCTCACACATATATATGGAATTTAAGAAAAAATAATGTCATGAAGAACCTAGGGGTAAGACAGGAATAAAGACACAGACCTACTAGAGAATGGACTTGAGGATATGGGGAGGGGGAAGGGTAAGCTGTGACAAAGCGAGAGAGAGGCATGGACATATATACACTACCAAACGTAAGGTAGATAGCTAGTGGGAAGCAGCCGCATAGCACAGGGAGATCAGCTCGGTGCTTTGTGACCGCCTGGAGGGGTGGGATAGGGAGAGTGGGAGGGAGGGAGATGCAAGAGGGAAGAGGTATGGGAACATATGTATATGTATAACTGATTCACTTTGTTATAAAGCAGAAACTAACACACCATTGTAAAGCAATTATACTCCAATAAAAAAAAAAAGAAACTAAAAAAAAAAAAAAGGTTTGGGGACCACTGCCATATAAGGAACAAGCTCCACCCCCCTTAGGGAGCAAGCAAGCAAAGGAACCTGTTATTTGTTGGCTCTCCACCCTGCTGCAGCAGGGGCCCCAATAAAGCCTTGCCTGAATTTCTTGCCTGGCCTTTGATCAATTTTTATTGTTTAAGGTCACCAAGAACCCTGGTCGGTAACAATTTCAAAATATGGTCTTGATGTCATGGGAAGTAATTTTTTTCTGACTTTTTCTCTGTTTTCAACAGCTTTGCCAGCAAAAGGTATGCTCCCAGATGTCTTCTAAAATGTTTTCTTCCTGATCATTTAGAAAGATTGGGAAGGAGAGAGTATTCTTGAGCTGTACTTTTGCTGCACAGGAAGGGTGAGCTGTCTTCCATCCTAGATTAATAATATTTCAAGCAGGAGGGAAAAAAAAAGTAAAAGCCTATAACTTTAGCAATGTGTTTGAAAAATACTTGATTTCAATAATATTTCTATAATGCTTACGTTGCAGCTGTCTAAACAATACAGATAACAAAGGCATGTCAATGAAAAGCAACATTTAGGGCCCAGTTTCACGTATCTGCATTAGCCCTGGGTTTTGGATTATTTCAGGGCCAGGCGCTGTGAGTTCCTGTGTGGTGTAGTTGTGTTCAGCTATGGGGCAGGTGGGTTCCCTCTTGCTGTAGGAGAAGGTGGTGGGACACACGGAGATGGTTGTCTCTTTCTGCTTTTGACTCTCGTGACTTGCTTCCACCAAGAGGCCATAAACCAAAACTGGAAATACTGATTAAGTGCATACTTTTTCCAACACATTGACCACAACTTGAGATTTTCATGGCAGAATATATTACATAAATGTCTGGAAAGCAAATATTTTAAGTGCACTTTAGGTAGATGTTTGCTTACTTTAATCAAGCAGAAGGAGAGATTATTCTTTTACCTTCTGGAACATGTTGAGGTAAACGTATCTGCACAAGCGAAAACTTTAGAGTTCACCTGGTACAAAGCACCCACATCTGGATAAACTGAGGTTATTAACGAGTCCAAGTTCATTCTGCTCACCGCACACCAGGCCAATAAATCAGAGATGACGTATTGAGGGAAGGAATACGACTGAGAAGATGTCACACTAAGGTCTCAAAATAACCATCTTACCGGGGTTTGGATGCCAGTTTCTTTTATAGCACAGAGAGGGGGAGGAGATGAGGAAGTAAAGTAAAAAGGCCATAAGTTTTGCGTATATCCCCTGGAATGGCCAGCCTCGGGGAGGGGATGTGTTAATTTCTTCTTTCTTGCTAATTTCTTCTTTCTTGCAGCCATCCACAGGTGGACAGAGTCCAGATGTTTCCCTGAACAAAGGCACTTTGGTTTAACATTCAGGCAGAGGGGCAGGGCTCCCCGAGGCAGGCCATTATGTATAGACAGTATCCTTTTAGTGAACAAAAGCAACGGGAAGCAAAGGTTAAAGTAAAAGGAACAGATTCAACATGTAGTCAGATTTGGTTCTTCCCTGTAACAAGGGTCAAAGAGTGAGTGACTCACTCCAGGTCACATATTTGGCATCACAAACCGTGTTACTGAATTTTTAGTTCACTCGATAAAACTAAAGTGAAAGGATACTTTCCTCAATTTTATTCATGTATAAATGTTGTAGTATTTTGCAGTTCAAGAAAATATTAAAAATACTTAACAAGACCATTTGCTGTAAAGCAATTTAGTACAACTTTTTCATTGTCTAATTATAGGAAGTAATTTTAGTATACTTTTTAATGGTCTGTGAACCTCTGGAAATAACAGGAATGGAGTATTATTATTTTTAACAATAATACTTATTACTGTTCCCACATTACTAATGAAGAAGCTGAGACTTGGGAAGATAAAATTTTTTTGTCTAAGATCTTCACGGTCCAGCAATTAAAAAGGCCAGAATTAGAACTTGGGGATTTCTGTGTGCCCTTTTAATCCCAACAACATCCTACCCCTTACCTCAGAGGTGGTAAAATACTCTTAACAGTGTGCTTGAATTATGAATCCCTGATTTCCTAGTGACAGAGAGTAGAGACAATCTTCATTTATTTTTAATGCATTGAGACCTATTGCTTTAAGCAGTGCCTCTCACATTTTGAAGTAAAGAATTGATGTAAAAGTCTTTCTTAAGTCACAGATACTTCAAACTTAAACTGATAAATGCATTATAGGCATCTTGAAGGTCGTTCAATACAGCATTGTGATGACTCAACATTACACCAGAAACCATGGCCCTACAGGAGCCTCATACCGATCCTTTCCCATGACTGTTTAGATGCCACTGATGTGATTGCTAAAACAGCTAAATGAGGACTTGGCAGCTTTTCAGAAGCATCATCAATTTCTAAATAAATTATTTTGGAAATACATTTATAGCATGTGAGTGGACCACAAGCCACAGTCTCTAGTCACTTTTTCAAGTAGCTAAAAAACATGCTTGTAGAAACTGAAAACGTTATCAGACAATGTTTGTTCTTGATAGTGGATAAAACGTTCAATTGTGATGTCCTTAAGCTATTGACTATTGAGTCTACATCAAACTAAAGTGGTTCTGGTGATCAATAGTGGGAAGAGTCTTGTTGGTTTGTTTTTTTAATTCTGTAATAGCTAACATAGGAATGCTATAAAGGAAATGGTTAGATTACAAGCCTATAAAATTCCTTACACTAACTCATCAAAATTCCAGGATAGAGAGCCCTGTTCCTACTTTACACATGAAAATGCTGACTTCCCCAAGGTCACAGAGGTAACAAGATGGAGAAGGATTTTGTGGAAGCTGGTTGCCACAGGTTAACTCTGCATAGGACTGCCTAGTCCACTGTTGAAACTCTGAACCTAGAGTAGGGCTGCTGAGGAAGCACGGGTGGCTCTTCACTTCCATGGTGGACTTTTCTTCCTATTCCTATGAGCTTCATTTTTTCACTTGTTAGAACAAAGCAAGAGTGGGCCTTTGTTCCCGACATTCTATGCTCAGCCTGTACATTTATGTCTGTTCTAGAAACACCAAAGCAAAATTATATAATCCAAATAATAGATTATGCCACATTTTTAAAAGATAAACATTAGCTTAGTAAAAAATATGAGATTATTTCAGTAATAAGCCCCAAATGTCTGAGTGGCATGCTAGTAGAGATCCCTTCTACTCCAAACTCATTTCATTTAAATTTCTGTATCTTTAAAGAAATGTATCATTTATTTATATTCAAAGGAACTACTGATAGTTCTATATAGGACAAAAATAATGTAATTTCTTGAAATTAGAATTAATTAAGATAATCACATAGGTATACATATATGTATACATAGGTAGGTACATACATTTCAAATATTTGTGATTAAAATCACATATAATGAACGTTTTGTGTGCAGATCTCAGAAGTTGTAAAGAGTGTGTTCTTAATCTTCTCTATTCATATACTATTAACATCGATTATTCTCACCTGAAATATTTCTTGAAGTGTACTCTGTCTCAGAAAAAAAAGAGTATTCTGTCTTAAATTTCATTAAAACAAAAAGAGAAGTTCCTTTTGCTGTAGGGCATTGTCATCACACCAAGCTGAAGTACAGTTTTCAGAGTTTGTATTCAATAAACAAAATACTTCAGAAAGAAGTAATAATATATAAGGAAAATAAAACAATTTAAGTAGCATTCCTAGGAAATAATTTCATTATGTAGTTTATGCTGAGGTTTACAAGTTTTGTCAGCCACTAAAATAAATATCAATTTTACTTCTTACCTTGAATTATAACCTTAGAATTGCAGCAAATGTAGGAGGCAATGTTCCTCTCCTGACTGTTTATCTGGATGTCTTAGACATTGAACCTGAGGTTAAATGTAAAGACGGGATGCAGAGTCTGAAAGATGAGCTCTCTACGAAATGCACCAGTAATAACCAAAACACCAGCCACAGCCACAATCATAGCATCCACCACTCCTGGAGCATTTACCTCCAGGTGACCAGTGGGTGGGTTACATTTCAGACATTATCTCACTTAATTAGTACTCAAATCTTTAAAGTAGGTTTTACTGAACTGGTTTTGTAGACTAGGGAACTGTGACTTGCAGCAGATATTACCAGCTTAAGGCTACGCCCTAGGCAGTGGTGGAGCTGGGAAAACGCTGCTTATACCCACATCAGCCTGGGGTCCGGTGTAAAGACAGGGAGTGGACATTCTTGAGTTCTTCTTTGGAGCACAGAGGCAGTGAAAAGAGCTTACCTGATATTGGCACAACAATTGTTAACACTTGAAAGAAAAGATGATGTAGGTCAAAGATTTCACTTTCATTGAACAAGAGAAATGATTGAGTGCCTCCATGGTGGTGTTTCATTCATTAACCAAGAAGTTTGTTCTAACACGTGAAACAGTGAAGCTCGTAGGAACAGGAAGAAAAGTCCACCATGGGAGCGAAGAGCCACCCGTGCTTCCTCAGCAGCCCTACTCTAGGTTCAGAGTTTCAACAGTGGACTAGGCAGTCCTATGCAGAGTTAACCTGTGGCAACCAGCTTCCACAAAATCCTTCTCCATCTTGTTACCTCTGTGACCTTGGGGAAGTCAGCATTTTCATGTGTAAAGTAGGAACAGGGCTCTCTATCCTGGAATTTTGATGAGTTAGTGTAAGGAATTTTATAGGCTTATAATCTAACCATTTTCTTTATAATGTCTGGGACATGCAGTCTCATTACATTTGAGTTTTCTGTTTTTTTTTAGTTCCATCTATTTATACCAAGGAAATCAACCGGGTGGTTATGATTCACAAACTTGATTACTGGCTTTGTTTGGTCTGGTTTTTAAACCTGGCTCAGCATTTCACAAAGCTAAATAACTAGGCAAGCATCATTTTTGGTAGAACTAAAGAGTCTTGCTCCTGGGCTGTGTAATTATATCTGGCTGTTTGTATTAACTGCATGGCAGGTAGGTGGGTTTGTCCCTCTCGTGCAAGTGAGCATGAGAAAGCATCGACCTCTTTTGTTCCCTCATTTTATTACTATTAAGTGGAGAACTATTATGTGAACACCTTTGACTTCTGGATAATAAAAATTTGTGAAATCGAAGAGTGCAGAACTTGAAGGTGACCCATCCCAAAATATACTACATTTTATGTTTTCACTGTGGGTTCCAAAAAATTGGTGAAATTTAGATAGTTTTTACATTTGACAGTAGATTTCAGAAGAGACCTATACCTGAGAGCCCTTACTCTGTTTTCAGAGCTTAAACTGGTCAGGTCTTAGATGGGGCAATGTTTTCTGTTAAGATGCTAGATGTACAACAACATCACACATTCTTTGTTTTCCCTTCTTGCTGATATTTACATTAAAAAGAACACCTTGGGGCTTCCCTGGTGGCTCAGTGGTTGAGAGTCCGCCTGCCGATGCAGGGGACACGGGTTTGTGCCCCGGTCCGGGAAGATCCCACATGCCACGGAGCAGCTGGGCCCGTGAGCCATGGCCGCTGAGCCTGCGCATCCAGAGCCTGTGCTCCGCAACAGGAGAGGCCACAACAGTGAGAGCCCCGCGTACCGCAAAAAAAAAAAAAAAAAACACCATGAAAAAGAAGTCACACTCCTTATAACAAGTTCCTTTGCTCTCATGCTGACCCCTTCTAGCATGAAGCCAGATGACTGCGGCTAAGAAAGCACACCTCTGTCTTGTAGCAGGTGGCATTGATGTGTTTCTCCCAAGCACCCCCTAAATGCTGATGACTTGGGGCAGCCTGACAACACACAATGAACACAGGGATTGAAATCTGAAGCCCCAGGATCTTGTCCTGGCCATGCTGGATAATAGCTGTCCTGCCTCCACAGAATCTTTTCATTTTCTCAGGCTTGAGTTTTGCATTTATAAGTTATGGGTTTTGAACTAGAACGCTGATCAGGTCCCCCCCGCCCAGCCCTCAAATTTTTGGATCTAGGATTCTTATCGCAAAACCTGCAGGTTACCATTGTGCTTGATTGTCCTGGATGTGAGGTTGTCTTGACCTTGTGAGTGTCTTGACTGCTTGGAGGCTAGGAAATGATTTAGGGGATGAGTAACTTTCTAAAAGCAAGCCTTCAAAAGTAGCAGGTTTATAGCTGCTTTAATTTTGCCATTGAAACTTAAACTACCCTGCAAATAAGGCACATGTAGATGATGGTCACTAAGCCAGGCATTGAAGAGAGGTTGTAACATCCCTCTTAAATGTTAGCAGAGTTTCTCAAAAGCAAGCATCCATTTGCATATTAACAAAATGAAGCATTGACCGCTCATTAGCATGTGCGGTGACAACAGGAAGACGATATTTTGCAGACACATTGACGCCTCTCTCCATTTTCTCCCAGGGTTTTCCAGGAAACACAAATGCAGACAGCGTGGTGCACTACAGACTCCAGCCTCCCTTCGAAGCCAGATTCCTGCGCTTCCTCCCCTTAACCTGGAATCCCAAGGGCAGGATTGGGATGAGGATTGAAGTGTATGGGTGTGCATACAGTAAGTGGTGTTTATTCCCTGATGGAAATCAATGACGGAGTGATGTGTTCTAAACACCAAATTGAAAACTGAACTTGACGTCTTCCACCTTTTAAATACCTGTGCATGTAGAACTGGGTTTAGGGAAAGTCTTGATAATATTATAGTTATTTTAAGGTTGAATTCAGAGGAGGACCTGAAATGAGCCTTAGAATCTTAGATTCGCAGAGCTTAGCAGAATATCTGTTTCATAGCAGGCAGTTCATAAAATGAACAAAGTTCAAAGCAAGAACAGTTACTTATTGTGATTGATGGTGATGTCTTCTAACACTAGGATGATCCTCCTGTGGGAACACAGGTGAGTGCAGGTGTCCTCGTGTTCCCTGTTCACCATGATGACTCACTTTTCCCTCTACTTTACTTGCATCACTGTGGAATCTTCTGTTTTTTTTTTTTGTTTTTTTTTTTTTGCGGTACGTGGGCCTCTCACTGTTGCGGCCTCTCCCGTTCCGGAGCACAGGCTCCGGACGCGCAGGCCCAGCGGCCATGGCTCACGGACCCAGCTGCTCCACGGCATGTGGGATCCCCCCGGACCGGGACACGAACCCGTGTCCCCTGCATCGGCAGGTGGACTCTCAACCACTGCTCCACCAGGGAAGTCCTGGAACCTTCTTTTGAACATCATTTATGTATTATGTCTTCCCTCTTTTCCCCACTGATGATAAAAGTAAAAAAGTTGGCAGCCAATGTGAGCATAAACATGAGCATAAAAGCATTCAGTGAAATATATAGGGGATCAACTCTACAGCTGCCATTTTGAAGGTCCAGAATATACTAGTATTTCTTAAATTAACACAAAATGAAAAAATTAATTTAAAAAACAATATTCTAGAAAACTGGATAATAACCCAAAGAATAAGTTGGATGGGAACATCTTGGGTTTTTGGTCACACCTCATTCTGTACCTCATCAGAGCATTAACTTTGCAGAAAAGTGGATATTTAATGTGTCAGATCCTACCTCCTACAGCCGTTTTCTCATTCATCTCCCACACCAACCAAATGAATTCAGTATAGTAGTAATCTCACTGCTTCAGAGAAAGAAGAAACTGAACCTTGAAGAAATTAAGAAGTTTGCTGGAGCTATTACATATTGAATCTAAGATTTAAAACTGTCTGTTTTCCTAATTTTGTTTTCATAACTACCATACTATTCAGACATTGATTTCTTTACTCCCTCACTTGTCATATATGAATTTATTTATTTGCAGAGAACTGTATTGGTTGTGGGGGACGCTTCTAAAATTATTCATTTCTTTGTCAGGATTTTATGAGAAGTCATAAAATTGTACAAAACAAATATAAAATGTTGTAACATGAACATGGGGCATGGGGAATAGAGTATTCAGTCAGTTGGGTGGGAAAAGGAACCTTTCCAGCAGTCGGTTTTCAAAGTAGAGGGCATGGGCAGTGAGACAGGAGGCAGGGATGGTGCTTGTAGGAAGAAACAGCATATATAAATTGTGGGAGCAGGAATTTAGTGTTCTCATGGTTCAGGGATGGGGGTGGACCTGAGTTGTTGAATAGTAATGCTATCATTTCCACTTTGGTAACCCAACGGACAATGGGTGGCTCTGGAGGTGAGTCTCACCAAGCCACCCATCCCATATTCAAGGGTCACCTTCAGCCTCTGTTTCATACCCCTTCCTAATGACCTGTTCCACTTTGGCTCTGCTTCCTAACCCCACCTCTGTTCTCTAGTATTTATGAGTCCATGGAACATTTAGCATAGATGGTGGAATCTATTTTCCCTCTTTCCATTGGTCATTAACTTTCATCCTTTTGTTTCTGGGATCTCACTGCCTCAATGGCTAGGACACCTGATATTTAGAGTTTCTCTTTGATCCCGTGAAATTAGCATCTCCTTCTCCCATTACTCTGGAAACAACTTGAGGTTTACTGACTTCAAAGCAGAACACGCTCTTTGATGGGGATTTGCCGTTAGCTTGACGTTCTTTCTGAGGAGATATTACTCTAGTTTCTTGGGTTAGAGGTCGGTACCAGGAAGATCAAAGCTGCGTGTCTGGTCCCCTGAAGGGCCCGTTGGCTGTGCAGCTGTCATGGAACCTGCGTGAATCCTAAATTCAGCAAACACGAGCTGTTGGGCATAAGGGACTCCTAGCATAAAGATGCAAACAGAAAATAATCGCCACTATTTGTAAAACAACACAAAATACATACCTCAATAGTAGTGGCTCTGTTTTGTCTTCATTCTTATTATTAATAATTATTCAAGTGTAGCACTTTGCATTTTTATTTTTGGCAGTAATTTAGTGTAATATGGTTTACAGCTCAAAGTGATAATTATTATCTTTTTTGATGTGTATTTCCACTGCTCTGCTGATAGTGAGAGAATGTCCAAAATGCTTATCTTGGCATTTAATGTCTCTTATATGCAACTTCTCTTTTCAGTTTCATCTGTTTACATTCCATTCACAATGATATTTACTATTCCTGTAAAAATTGCAAATTTTCATGGCTTCTTGCCTTGGCATATATATTTTCACTAACTGAAAAGCCCTTCCTCCATCTCTAGAGTAGAAATGGAGTGCATGGGGTCTTCTTAGAGTCCCTGCTGACCTGCATACCAAGGCTAGTGTCTGGCATGGGGTTCCTCACTTTCCCTCACCCCGCCCCTCTCTAGCAGTCCCCTCCATCCAATGTCAATATTCCTTATGTACTTGTTCTAGGCTTTGGGTTCCACTCTAAAAGGGTTTCTCTTTGAGTTTTCATCCACTTTCTTAAGTTTTCAACATTTATATACTGTCTGACCAATTCCAAGTTGACATCCTTAACGCAGGTATCTGAAGCCCCACACATCTGGATAATCATCCCCAGCTCCACCCTCATTTCTTTAACGAGGTTGTTAGTCATCTTTTGGGTCTCTTCTGTCCTTTATTTTCTGCCATCTACTTTGTCTTCCCATGTTCATGCTCCATGTCATTCTCAAGTGTTCCTTGTCATATTGTATTGTATTAGCCCCACTACTGTAATGTAATTTTATGTTTATCACTGTGTTTATTGTTTGAATAAGAGAGGGAAGAAAGGAAGACAGGAAAGGAGTAGGGAAGAAAGGAGAGAAAGAGTGCATAAATTATTAGAAACCTGGACTAGATAGGCACAGAATGGTAAGCCCCATGGGGGTCTACCAGTCATCCATGTGGCACTGTAGTCCTGTGTCAAATCAGGCATTGAAAATCAAATTGGTTAAGAGGGAATAGAAGAAGGGAATAGAACATATGATTGCCTGTTTTAAAATCTTGTGTTTATTTAAAAGAATACATAAATCACAGCAAGTTCTTTTTTGACCCACATCCTAGAGTAATGAAAATAAAAACAAAAATAAGCAAATGGGGCCTAATTAAACTTAAAAGCTTTTGCACAGCAAATGAAACCATAAACAAGATGAAAAGACAACCCTCAGAATGGGAGAAAATATTTGCAAATGAAGTAACAGACAAAGAATTAATCTCTAAAATATACAAACAGCTCAGGCAGCTCAATATCAAAAAAACAAACAACCTATTCCAAAAATGGGCGGAAGAACTCGACGTTTCTCCAAGGAAAACTTATAGATGGCCAAGAGGCACATGAAAAGATGCTCAACATCACTAATTATTAGAGAAATGCAAATCAAAACTACAATAAGGTATCACTTCACACTGGTCAGAATGGCCATCATCAAAAAATCTACAAACAATAAATGCTGGAGACAGTGTGGAGAGAAGGGAACCCTCTTGCACTGTTGGTGGGAATGTAAATTGATACAGCCACTGTGCAGAACAGTATGGAGGTTCCTTAAAAAACTAAAAATAGAACTGCCATATGATCCAGCAATCCCACTACTGGGCATATACCCTGAGAAAACCATAATTCAAAAAGTCACATGTACCCCAGTGTTCATTGCAGCACTATTTACAATAGTCAGGACATGGAAACAACCTAAATGTCCACTGACAGATGAATGGATAAAGAAGATGTGGTACATATATACAATGGAATATTACTCAGTCATAAAAAGGAATGAAATTGGGTCATTTGTAGAGATGTGGATGGATGTAGAGTCTGTCATACAGAGTGAAGTAAGTAAGAAAGAGAAAAACAAATATCGCATTTAACGCATATATGTGGAATCTAGAAAAGTGGCACAGATGAACCTGTTTGCAGAGCAAGAATAGACACACAGACGTAGAGAAGAGACGTGTGGACACAGGGAGGGAAAGGGAGGGTGGGATGAACTGGGATATTAGGTTTGACATAAATACATTACCATGTGTAAAATAGATAGCTAGTGGAAGCCTGCTGTATAGCACAGGGAGCTCAGCTCAGTGCTCTGTGATGACCTAGATGGATGGGATGGGGGTGGGGAGGGAGGTCCAAGAGGGAGGGGATATATGTATACATATAGCTGATTCCCTTCATTGTACAGCAGAAACTAACACAACTTTGTAAAGCAATTATACTCCAAAAAAAAAAAAGAATACATAGACTGTTGCAGTGAAAAAATGTAGGTTTTATATAACAACATCAACACGTGTCAAAATTTATAAACCTGTTGTTAACATTCTATAAAAATAATGTGTATTTTGAAATATTTAGGGAGAATATCAAGAGAAAAGTCTGCATATGGAACTTCCTTCTGTTCAGAACTGGTTCTGCTCTAAGTAGATTTCAGTTTAGAAAATGCATTAATAGGAACAGAAGAACATAGGATGAAAGGAGAAATAGTCATCATGACAAAGAAAAACTCTGGAAGTTAATAATGGTCTTTAGTCATACGAGAGAACGCTGATCTGTATCATCCATTCCAATTATGGCAACAGTAGAAAATACTCAAACTCAGTTAGAAAAAATGTCAGTTCAATTCAATACGTGTTTACAGAACTTTTACCCCATTCAAGGCCCTCCACTGAATACAATGAGTAAGGCACAATTTCTGTCCTCCAGGTGCTAGGGAGCCAGTGCAGGTGAGGGGAAATGTCTATATTTTGTAGACCAGCTAAACTTGGGCATAGGTTTCTCATTCTCAATTTATGTTCAAGTATAAATAGAAGATAGATTTTTATCTAAGGGTAAAAATGATAAGTTTTGCTAAACTTTGATAATATAGCCTTATGGTTTTATCTGATATTAAGTAGAAAAATATTAAAGTTAAAATAATATTAACCCTAAAATCATATGAAACAGAACAGCCTCTCATATTTTTGTATGTAATAGACATTTGTTTAGTGCTATTTTAATTTATTTGATTTCAATTAAAGTTATTACACAATTACTCACTGATTTATTTTTAATCACCTCCCAAATTATTGCATCTAAAGGAATACATCTAAGGCTTTTGCTGAAAGTAAATATTGAAAGACATACCAATACACATCTAATAAAGTACAGCAGAACAAAGTGGGTTATAGCAACTAAATTAGTCTAAAGGAATAACTTCTAGGCATTTAAAATGTTATAATTTCTTACCAGAATTTTAATCCTGAAATGACCTGTGATGTTTGAAAAACCTCAGAGTTGGACAATAGGACCAATTATTAAAAAAATGCAATCAATCTCTTATCAGGAACATTGTTCTTTCACAAGTACATAAAACTTAATTAGTTTCAAATTACTTTCTTGACCTGATTCACCCCACCCCTTAGCCTATTCTTCTTCTAGTTTTCCTTGTCTTGGCTAATGATTCCATCATTCACAGAAACTTACACTAGACACATGGGAGTCACCTTTGACACATGTGTCCCTACACATCTAAAGAATATCAAATTCTGAATATGCTATCTCCAAATTATACCCTAAGTCATTTCAAATCTCTCCAACTCAACTCACCCACATCATGCAACTCAAGACTTGCCAACAAACTCTTTTCTTTGCATAAGTGGTTTACTTGGCTTGAAATGCTTCTTCCCAAGTTTTTCACCTGTCTGTCCACATCCCATCATTCAGGTCTCCACTTAAATATCTCTTCCTCAGAGATGTGTTCTCTGACTGCTGGTACAATTTGGTTCCTCCAAATTCCTCTAAATTTGTTAAGTGTCTGGCTGGTCGGCCTGTCAGTGCTTTACCCCCAACAGCATTGAACTCTCAGGCTGGCTGCAATGTTGGCCTTCCCTTATGCTTGTCACTGAGATAGCTGTTGTTGACAGTGTCCCTTGTGAAGGAATTTTCCATGTGCTTGGCTCCGCAGCCCTAGAAGCACAGTAGAAG
The DNA here is from genome assembly GCF_964165515.1 of Mesoplodon bidens. Lineage (NCBI taxonomy): Eukaryota > Metazoa > Chordata > Mammalia > Artiodactyla > Ziphiidae > Mesoplodon > Mesoplodon bidens. The sequence continues at coordinate 100,918,305 of NC_138162.1, forward strand.
TTCAGTGCCGAGGGGCTGGGGGTGGAGCAGCCTCTAGCTGAAAGAACACACATTCCCACTGTCCTTATTGAGGTTCAGTAGATTTTCTTGAATATATGCTTCTAGATCTGTTGTATGTCTGTGGTCATTTTCCAGTGTCCTTCAGTTGTTATCCTTAACATTTTTTTTTTCAAGTTTTATCATTGCTTTTGAGAGGTAGGATTTGCCAGGCTTCTCACTCAGCCATTTTAGAAGTCTCACCCTTTCAATTATTTTTAAAAGACATTTAAAATCTACATGATAGGGGCTTCCCTGGTGGTGCAGTGGTTGAGAGTCCGCCTGCCGATGCAGGGGACACGGGTTCATGCCCCGGTCTGGGAAGATCCCACATGCCGCGGAGCGGCTGGGCCCGTGAGCCATGGCCACTGAGCCTGTGCGTCCGGAACCTGTGCTCCGCAATGGGAGAGGCCACAACAGTGAGAGGCCCGTATACCGCAAAAAGAAAGAAAGAAAAAAAAAAATCTACATGATAATTTCCTTGTAAATTCTGGTATTCTTCATTCCTTTGTATTAATCCATATTTCCATGTATCCTTTTCCTTCTGCTTCAAAGACTTCCTTTAATATTGCTTGTAGTGTGGATCTGCTGGTGAGAAGTTCTTTCAAATTTTATATGTCTGAAAAAAGTTGTTATTTCACCTTCATTTTTATAAATTATTTTCACTCAATATAGAATTCTAGGGTGACATTTTTTCATTTAGTACTTTCAAAATATTGCTCTGCTGTTTTTTCACTTGCTTTTCTTCTGGTGAGAAATTTACAGCCATCTGTGTCTATGTTTCTATGAGTGTGACATATCTGTTTTTCTCTAGCTGCTTTTAAGGTTTTGAGCAATTTGTTTCTGATGTTCTTTGGTTTTGTTTTATTCTGTTTCTTGTGTTTGGAGTTCATTAGGCTATTTGGATCGGTGGTTGTATAGTTTTCATCAGATTTGGAAAGTTTCATTGTTTCTTCAAATATTTTTTCTAACCTCCCCCATCTCTTCTTCTTAAAGGACTCAGTTACCACATATATGAGTTAAAGCACATATTAGGTTGCTTGATTTTGTTTTGTCACACACCTCACTGATGTTTTATTTATTTTCTTAAATTATTATTTTTCCCTTTTATTTACTTAGAATATTTCTATTGCTGTCTTCAAGTTCACTGATTTCTTCTTCTGCAGTGTTTAACCTGTCAGTAATCCCATACAGTGTATATTTTCATCTCAGACATTGAAATTTTCAAATTTTAGTATCTTTTGTGTATCTATTTGACTTTTGAACATATGGATGGCTGTTATAATAACTACCTTATTGTCTTTCTTTGCTAATAATAATCTGTGTCAATTCTGTGTAAGTTTCAATTGATTTTTTTTCCTCAATATGAGTCATACTTTCCAACTTTTTTGTATGCCTGGAAATTTTTGATTAAATGCCAGACATTTTTATTTTTAGCTTATTGGATATTTTTGTATTCTTATATGCTTGAGTTTTGTTCAGGAAACGTTGAATTGAAGGGGATTTGATCCTTTTAGGTCTTGCTTTTAAAATTCGTTCACTCACACCAGAGCAGTGTTTAGTCTAGGGCTCACTACAGAGGTAAGACCCTTCTGAGTACTCTAACCAAGGACAGTGAACTAAGAGGTTTCCAGTCTGGATGATATGATGGGCACTATTCCCAACCCCATGTGCATGTTAGCACTATTTTCCAGTTAATCCTTTCAGATGTTTCTTTTCCCAGCATTGATGAGTTTCCTTACTTGCATGCACTGATCAGTGCTTTTCTGAAAGCTCAAGAGGGGTGTGTTGCAGGTCACCAGTGTTCTCTCTGTTCATCTCTTTCCTCTCCAACCTCTGCCTATGGACTTCAGGTGCTTTGTTCTTACCAGGCTCTTGACTCTGTCTCCTCTACTCAGGGAATCTGCTGGACTTTGCCCCAGTTTCTCCTTCCTGCTCTGTGAGATGGAAACTCTCTAATGCAGTGCACAAAGGAGTTGTAGGGCTTATCTTGTCTGTCTCTCTTCTCTGCAACATCACTCTCCTTTATTGCTTGAAGTCAAATATCTTGAAAACTATTGTTTTATGTTATTTCCTTTTTTTTTTTTTTTTTTGGTTGTTTCAAGTGAGAGAGTAAATCTGGCCCCTGTTACTCCATCTTGGTCAGAAGCAGAAGTCATAAATGCAGTTTTAACTGTTGTTGCACCTCTTTTTCTTTGCCCACTGCTCTAACAGTAATCATGTAGCTAATGCCCATTGTGAACTTGCCATGTTTCAGGCACTGCTCTACACACCGTATAGATACTAAGTTTTTTAGTAATCATATTAATGCTGTGTGGGAGAGACTTCTTTATCCTTTTACAGTTGAGGAAACTGAGGCACAGAGAGGTTAAGTAAGTTTTCCACTATAGAACCAGTATTTAAACCCTTAGAGGACAATTCCACAGTCCTTTCTCTGAGCTACTACTCTGTGTTAAGAAGGGCTGTTTGTGGGAACAGATCCAGAGGCTGTAAATATATCAGCACAAATTTAGTCTCACTACTGGTAAAATAGATTTCCTTCCCTAACTGGCAGGTATGTGTGGGGTTTACTTTAATAATATTGTTAGTGACGTGGTTATCAAAATATAGCCTCAGTTAATAAAACCAATGATTATAAATTAAAATCATGTAAAATTGGGAAAACACTTTCTACTTTCAACTAAGTATCACATTTCCTCCTACTCTTTTTTAGAATGTAGGTTCTATACTCTTACAATAGGGGAACCTATTGCTTCCTATTTCAGTGCATAATAAGTGACTTCTGTGTCAAGTACCCCAATTATTTAAATAGTTGAATTACATACAAGAACATCTTTCATGAGGGTTTCTTATAAAAGTTAAGTATGATGCTAAGTGGTAGTTTAATGCATTATTTTGGTGGTTTCATTCAAATAAATATGATGGATTATTTCTATTATTTATGGACATATAAAATTTTATTTGTTCTTACAACAGTCCAATAGCAAAAATCTCATGCTAGTGGGCCGATAGAAACAAGGTCACCTTAGCATTCATTACCGGTGACCTCTGAGACTTGAAAGTTGGCTTCTCTAGGTCACTCCGTGGTCAGTGATATGAGGGTCAAGGAAGCCTCTACTTAGTGGAGATTAAACTCAAGGGGGGCCACCTGGGGCTCGCCCTCATCCACACTTGGAGAGCTCACTGCTGATGACCTACTGAGCAAAATACTCTCTATCCCAAAATATGAGTATATTTTTTAAATTTACACTTTCTAATCTATTGCTTCTACAAATCATGTTTGAGTAAATAGTGCTAATTTTTTTAAAATTGTATTTACTGACTTGCCAATTTGTTTTCAAATATTCGGGTTACTTTATGAACATTTGTTAGTAAATGACATTTTATAAAATGGATTCTCTATGATGAGGCCTATAATTGACTTTCCAATCTAAACATTCCTGTTAGAAATCATCTTGTGATAATGCATATTCTTATTTATTGTGTGGGCTTAACTGGAGGGCTTCTTGATTAACAGTGTAGCCCATTTTTTGAAGCATTGTTCCTACTTTCCGATGACTATGTGTAAATTTTATGTGAAGGGTATTGTGTGATGATACGATACCTAGAATACCTTGATATTTTGCATTCTTTTCAAACATTTTCACTAGAGAAGAGCCTTTCTTTCTCCTACTTCCATCCTAGGCTGTAAGCTATTTCCTTGTCACCATAGTTTCCTAGCAACCCACAATAAGACGCTAGGATATCACAGGTGCAATATGTTTTTTCACGACAGTAGAAGTGAGAAAGTGAGGGAAGAACCATGAGCTCCAGGAAGGCTGGGCCATGTCTGGCCATGTTTTATCCCAGCATCCAGCAGAGTTTGTGATACTTAGAAGGTGCTACATCAATATCAACTGAAAATAAAACTGTACTTGTGGAGTGGATGGAAATTGGGTTGGGGTTGGGGGAGAGGGAGGATGGAAAGAAAATGGTCTTTTAATAACAAAACTATATTTTGCCAAAGCAAAATGCTCGCCAAAGTAGAATTTGAAGCTATGGAAGACTGTCTATATAGAAACCAATCTTTAATATTGTACAAAAAATATATAGCCAGGATCTGAAGTATTGACCTATTCTTCACCTTATAAAATATATATTCAAGAATAGCCACAAAGTGTATTGAATTATGCAACACGAAGATCAAAAAAAATAATGAAATTTGTGATTTCCTATATAAAATAGGGTTTTCAATTTTTCAATCATAGAAAGATTGCAAAATGTCTGCTTGTGAGCTCATTCTTACTGCTTAACAATCAGAAACCAAGCACAGCAACCATCACTGGATGGCTCTGCAGATTGGGGGATGGCAAACTTCTTCTGTAAAGGACTGGCCAGCAAATATTTTAGGCTTTGCAGGCACATGTGCTCTCTGCCACCTACTCTTGGTTTTTAAGCTCGTTTTTCAACAAATCTTTAAAAATTAGCTCATGGCACTGTACAATAACAGGCTGCAGAGGGATATGGGAAGCTTAACATTCCCGACTTCTAAAAGCAATTCCTGAATTTTATCTATCTCTATTAAACCTCTCGAATTGAGCTTAAGTTTATTATCATTTAAGGTTTTAGTTAAAATCTCAGAACTGTTACAAAGTACATTATTTTTAAGTGGTTTTGCTTTACTCAGTTGGCTACCTATCTATATTATAATTTAGTCACTTGAGGCTTAAAAAATCTGTCAAAATACATGTTGAATCTGCCTCATAAGATATAATTTGATGACTGTGGTTAATTGTTCTAGGTACAAGTGTTAGTGATCACATTAGAAGGAAAGTCAAACATTAGGACAAAAGAGTTTTTTTAAGGCCATTCTTTTGCGTTTCTATCACGTAATAAATTTTTCACTACTCCATTTTGCTTGAGGGGAATATTCCAGGAAATATAATTTAGGTGCTTTAGAGCAGTGGTTCTCAAAATATAGTCACAGACAGGCAGTATCAACATCACTAGGGGACTTGTTAGAAATGCAAATTCTCAGGTCCCACCCCAAACCTGGTTAGACAGAGACTCTGAGATGGTGCCCAGCAATCTGTGTTTAACAAACTCCAGGAGATTCTGATCCCAAGAAGATCAATATTACTATTACAAAGCAAAACAGCAACAGGGAAGATGAGGACAAAAATTATTCGATCAAAATAACCCTGGCAGAATCATTTACGGAAAATAATTTATTAGCTAACTGCAATAATAAGCCTTAATTATTATCATTGCCTTTCAGTGACACATAAACTGTACTGCAAAAATGTGAAAGCATTTAAATTCTTTATTATCAAGTTTTCATTACTTTGTCATCTAATACTCTAAGGGACATCATTTGAATTTGACAGAGTTATGTTTTTATCAGGCATGTTTATTTAATTATGCAATGAAAAATAATTATTTGCTTATACAACTTATAGACAGAGTGCAGTGTTTATATATTTTACACTATGTATGTGAATCAAACTTCTGAATGTTCAAAAGGTAGCTGCATGAAATGGATGATTCTTCTAAGTTGTGAACGTAAAGGGTTTTCTGGAAATATTTTAGTTAATCTCAATAAAATGCAGGCCCAAGTATACATTAGTCACAACTTTTTGTGAAATTAAGTAAACAACATCTTATCATTGGCTTGAAAGACGTCAGCTTCATATTTTATTGGCTTTCTCTTAGACCTTTATTTATGACACAGATGTATTATTAATTAAAGGACAATTATGTCTTTTCTTTTTACTTGTGAAATAGGAAAAATATGAGATTTTTCTGGGTAATAAAAATGACTTTGTGTGTATCTTGTTCTGTCTTCAGTTGGTTTCACTGTCTTTTTTATACTAATGATAAAACATAACTACTTAATATAAACTGAGTGCAAGTGACCTTATAGTTGGAAAGATAAAACACTGTCAGAAAGTTGAGAGAACATGGCAGCAGTGTAGCAATGGCCTGCTGCAGCAGAACAATTTTCATAGTATGCTTAAGGTACAACACAAAATAGGTGTGCCCTTTTGTGCTGTCACTGGGCCAAAATGTTGGGAGAAAAATACATCCTGTTAACTGAAGACATTTTAATATGAGTTTAAAGTAGTATTTAGTATGTCTGGTGTCTTTATGTGTGTCTTTATGGACAGACAAAAGTATATCAAAGTGACTGCTTATGTGGAAATTGTTAAAAGTCAAAGCTGCTTGTTCAGAAACAATTAAGCCATTTACATTGAGTGACACTGGTATTTTACCTCTTACCAGTGTGTGAGAACTATTATAACTTTTCAGAAAAACAGAAATGTTGAATGACTGTTAAACATGCAAGGAGACTTTATTCAAGGGAGATTGACTTCAGCTTTTTTCCTGATCTTTATTATTTACAGGATGAAAATAGGACAATAAAAGACAGGAGCAATTAGAATTATTCAATGAGAGTATTTCTAGATGATACATTTTGGGGACAATGTCAGAAAAGGTTAAGAGTGGAGTTTAGATATATCAACTACCAGTATCAAGAGAAACTTAGCAGTAGAGTTTTTTCCCCCTGCATTAAACAAACCAGAGGTATGCTATGTATGTGTATGTGTATGTTGACTTACACATTTCAATGCACTAATAAGAACATATTATACTTAGACCACTTTTTAATGTCTTCCACTGTAGGATCTGAGATGGTTCATTTTGATGGGAAAAGTTCCTTGCTGTACACATTTAACCAGAAATCCATGAATCCAACGAAAGAAGTTATTTCTTTGAAATTTAAAACCAGAGAGAACAATGGGATTCTACTCCACAGAGAAGGACCAAATGGTAAACATATCACCCTGGAGTTAGTTAAAGGAAAACTCATCTTATTCCTTAATTCAGGTAAAAAACTACAAGGTGGTGTTTTTGGAAATACTATTTAGATGAAAGTATCTTTTTATAATGAATTTTTTCACAGTTAAGTAGTTAATTTAAAACCAGAATACTTTTGGATGTGAGGGTGATCTGGCTGTGACATCTGTCACCCCATTGATCACCAGGGTTAATTCGGCTGACCTGGCTGTCTAAGCAGGTGTCCCCTTCCTCCCTCACTGCTCCATGTGCATCCCTCCCGAAGCTGTGGGCTTGGTCGAAGAGGACGACCTTCCCCGATAGAGAAGGACCGTTCTTCAGTCAAGGCTATACAAGTAGCTGTGCTCCCCTGCTAGAACCTCCAAACAAGCTCTCAGGGTCCATTTGTAGGAGAACATAGGGTAGTCAAGCTTCCAAGACTCCAGACACATCCAAATGAGACACTGCATGTGGCAGTCTGCTTTTCTTTAAATTAAAAAAAAAAATCTTTTAAGAAAGAAAGCAGACCCCATAAATAATTACTCTAAAGACCAGAACTGTCCAGGCAATTGGATACATGGTCACCTACAACTGAGCTATACTAAGAACAACATGTGTGTATCCTGAGTACGTCTTTACGTGAAAAGTTTTATAGCTTGATAATTGTATAAGATAAGTAGCAGATGCTCAATAAATAACCTGATAATATAAAGACAAGAGTGGCTTATCGTAAATTTTTGAAGTAGTCTTATGAATGAGGTCCTAGGAAGAAAATATTTTCAAGAAAAATGAAAATTCAGTGCATAATAATAATAAAACAAGTAAGATAGAATATGTTACTCAAGATCAAAAGAAGATTGTATTTAGGACTAAGATAAAAGCAGCTGACCAGTTCATGGGATAAAATGATGTCAGGATAAAAACAGAAAGATAGATCAGTGGATCAGGATAGAAAGCCCAGAGATAAACCCACGCACATATGGCCAACTTATCTTTGATAAAGGAGGCAGGAATGTACAGTGGAGAAAGGACAGCCTCTTCAATAAGTGGTGCTGGGAAAACTGGACAGGGACATGTAAAAGTTTGAGATTAGATCACTCCCTAACACCATACACAAAAATAAGCTCAAAATGGATTAGAGACTTAAATGTAAGGCCAGAAACTATCAAACTCTTAGAGGAAAACATAGGTAGAACACTCTATGACATAAATCACAGCAAGATCCTTTTGGACCCACCTCCTAGAGAAATGGAAATAAAAACAAAGATAAACAAATGGGACCTAATGAAACTTCAAAGCTTTTGCACAGCAAAGGAAACCATAAACAAGACCAAAAGACAACCCTCAGAATGGGAGAAAATATTTGCAAATGAAGCAACTGACAAAGGATTAATCTCCAAAATTTATAAACAGCTCATGCAGCTCAATAGCAAAAAAGCAAACAACCCAATCCAAAAATGGGCAGAAGACTTAAATAGGCATTTCTCCAAAGAAGATATACAGACCGCCAACAAACACATGAAAGAATGCTCAACATCATTAATCATTAGAGAAATACAAATCAAAACTACAATGAGATATCATCTCACACCAGTCAGAATGGCCATCATCAAGAAATCTAGAAACAATAAATGCTGGAGAGGGTGTGGAGAAAAGGGAACACTCTTGCACTGCTGGTGGGAATGTGAATTGGTACAGCCACTATGGAGAACAGTATGGAGGTTCCTTAAAAAACTAAAAATAGAACTACCATATGACCCAGCAATCCCACTACTAGGCATATACCCTGAGAAAACCATAATTCAAAAAGAGACATGTACCAAAATGTTCATAGCAGCCCTATTTACAATAGCCCGGAGATGGAAACAACCTAAGTGTCCATCATCAGATGAATGGATAAAGAAGATGTGGCACATATATACAATGGAATATTACTCAGCCATAAAAAGAAACGAAACTGAGCTATTTGTAATGAGGTGGATAGACCTAGAGTCTGTCATACAGAGTGAAGTAAGTCAGAAAGAGAAAGACAAATACCGTATGCTAACACATATATACGGAATTAAAAAAAAAATGTCATGAAGAACCTAGGGGCAAAACGGGAATAAAGACACAGACCTACTTGAGAATGGACTTGAGGATATGGGGAGGGGGAAGGGTAAGCTGTGACAAAGCGAAAGAGAGGCATGGACATATATACACTACCAAACGAAAGGGAGATAGATAGTGGGAAGCAGCCGCAGAGCACAGGGAGATCAGCTTGGTGCTTTGTGACCGCCTGGAGGGGTGGGATGGGGAGGGTGGGAGGGAGGGAGATGCATGAGGGAAGGGATGTGGGAACAGATGTATATGTATGACTGATTCACTTTGTTATAAAGTAGAAACTAATAAAAAAAAATTAAAAAAATTAAAAATAAATAAAAATTTAAAAAATAATGTCAGGAAAGGGTAACTGTTGTGAGAAGTGCCGAACTTCAAAATATTGTAGAGATCTTGGTATTGAGCTGGATGGAACAGTGCCTTTACCCTCCCTCTCTTTTCAGGCGATGCTAACCTGCCCTCCCCTGATGCCCTCATGCTGGGCAGCCTGCTGGATGACCAGCACTGGCATTCTGTCCTAATTGAGCTCCTCGATACAGATGTCAACTTCACCGTGGACACGCACACTCATCATTTTCGGGCAAAGGGAGAGTCCAGCTATGGGGATCTTGATTATAAGGTGTGAAAATGACTTTTTAAGTATGACAGATTTTGTCATTTAAATGCAAAGTAACCTTCTAGAGAAAATACTACTACATAGAGAAATTCCCTTTCCTAGTAATTCAGAATTCTGGTAAAATATTCCCTATGGGTGATAATTGCACAGTGGGAGATGCATGCTTCAGCTATTGAGTCATTTTATCCCTTACAGATGTTAGTCTTCACATGAGAGTAAATAGTCATTAAGTTTAGGAAATCGATACCTGAAGAGCTACCAATAAAACAAGGAACATTTTTAAATGCAATTGTTTGCACAGTTCTTCTGTATTCCATCTGGTGTTTGGCTGTGAATATTACCTTGGAGATTTCTGTGTTTTAGGGCAATCCTAAACAGGAACAGCTACCTAGGATAACTTGGAGAAGTAATCACCATATATTCCAACCTGATTTTTTAAGTAACAAGAAAGCCAAATGCACACAACTCAGAATACTGTTTCTTGGGATTTTTAAAGGCCTAACAATATTTGCAGCATGTTGCCTATGTGTGTCTAACCTACACTGAAATGCAGCATTTTTCTGCCAGTTCTGCTCAATGCATCTCTCAGCAAGCCAGATTTCAACATTCATTTGGTATGAGTGTCCTCAGCCGCAAAGACCAGCTGGAGATTCTGGTCTTGAATGATGTTATCAATGGCTTTATTATTCTAACCTATCAGAGTCATGGCAAAGACCAGGATCCTACAGCCTGGTTTATAAAGTAGAATATCATCACAGTAGGCTGCATTGTCACACAAATCAAGATTTACCATGGACATAAAGATGCAGCATTCTTCGTCAACAAAAATGACAGAGCCATATGAGCAGCAAATTGTAAGAAGGATATTTAACGTATTTATCTAAATGTAATAAATGAAACATTGGTAAATCTGCATATGAAGCTTCATTTGAAATTAACATGATAATGTAAAATAATGCCAAATAGGTTTGAGACAATTGCCACTGTACCTGCTAATCATACATGTTTAGGCAGATACTCAGAAAATCATTAAACCATATTATTTATGTCATTTTTTTCTTTCTAAGATCAGCTTCGGAGGGATTACTCGACATAGAAAATCAGTGGCGTTCCCGCATAAAAACTTTCATGGCTGCTTTGAAAATCTCTGTTATAATGGGGTGGATATCATTGATTTGTCCAAGAAACACAAACCACAGGTCCTCATCATGGTAAGAAAGTCTATATGCAAGTTCAAGAGAAAAGGGAGCTGTAATTTTTTTGATTGATTCAGCTTTAAAATATACCTCTTCTGAAGGCAGGGAAGGTACAAATCATATGTACAGGTATCCTTGGGGGATTGGTTCCAGGACGCCCCCTATTGGAGCAATCCAAGAATGCTCAAGTCCCTTGTATAAGATAGCACAGCATTTGCATAAAACCCAGGCACATCCTCCCGTATACTTTAAATTGACTCTAGATTACTTATATACCTAATACAATGTAAATGGCATATAAATAGTTGTAAATACAATGCAAATGATATGTGAATAGTTGCTGGTGCAGGGCAAACTCAAGTTTTGCCTTTTGGACCTTTCTGGAATATTTTTTCTAAATATTTTCCTGGTTGGTTGAATGTGAGGATGCAGAACCTGGCATAAAGAGAGCCTACTGTACTTTTTTGTTCATGTTTGGTTTAATTTTTATATAGGTATGGAAACAGATGAATACTTTCACAAAGATGTTAAAGTACAATCATATAAAGCTTTTTAATGCAGTGTCTTTTTTTAATTAATTAATTTATGTATTTACTTTTGGCTGCATTGGGTTTTTGTTCCTACATGCAGACTTTCTCTAGTTGCTGAGAGCTGGGGCTACTCTTCGTTGCTGTGCATGGGCTTCTCATTGCAGTGGCTTCTCTTATTGCAGAGCACGTGGGCTTCAGTAGTTGTGGCACGTGACCTCAGTAGTCATGGCTTTCGGGCTCTAGAGTGCAGGCTCAGTAGTTGTGGCACACGAGCTTAGTTGCTCCACGGCATGTGGGATCTTACCGGACTAGGGATCAAACCCATGTCCCCTGCATTGGCAAGTGGATTCTTAACCACTGCGCCACCAGGGAAGTCCATGTCTTTCTCTTTGATTGGTTTCCTCTTCCTTCTTTCTCCCTTCTTTCCACATAGCTAGTCCCTCCATCAAGCTGAGATGTTACTAAGCTAGCATTTGTCCTTCCTTCTTTGGTCCATAATATTATACCGATCTATAAAGGAATCCTCTATAGATAGGTACACTCATACTCACACATGTATTTATGAATTTATATGCCTCCACATTTGGCATTGTTTTAAAAAAATCATTTTATATAAGCTTTTCTCCATCTTGATTTTCTAATTCAACAATACCTTGTAGGAATTCTTTTCAGTTATCAGGAATAGTTCCATGTTAGAATTTCTATGTCACTTTCCATTATGAAAGTGTACCATTATTTATTTAGTCATTTCCTACCCAAGGCATCTGCTTTATCTCTACTTTTTTACAACTATAAGCTCACAATTGCACATGTGTTTTCAGATACTGGGGGCTTTCATTCTGATGGGACAAAGTTCCAAAAGTAGAATTTCTTCGTTGAAAGTTTGAAACAGTTTTAAATTTTAATAAATATTGTTGGATTGCCTTCCAAAAAGCTATAACATGACACTTCCCACCAGCAAAGTATGATAGAGTCCTTCCATTACATCTCAGGCAGCCACATGTTCCACATCTGTTAGACTCTTGCCAGCTCAAGGAACATGAACTAATATCTCATTGTTACTTCATGTTTATGTGACTATTGGTGAATTAAATCATCTTTTCACCTGTTTCTTGTCCATTTGGATTTGCTTTTCTGATCATTGTTCACTCTTACTGTTTTCCCTATTTTTTATTTTATTTTTTTAACTTTTTGTTAATTTACAAGAGAGTTTTATATTTGATAGATAATCCTTTGTCATTCATAGTCCATATATTTTTTTCGGATTTATCAATTTTATATTAAATATTATATGATATGTTAAGTATATAAATATTTTTATTTGTATGTGGTCAGTAGGTCTGTGTGTTTCTTTATAGCTTTGGAATGTCTCTAAAATCCTATAACCTATACATGGTCTCATGGATTTTCTTGTAAGAATTTTTAATTGGTTTTATTTATCTATTTATTTTTAATTTTTTAAAAATTAAGTCTTTGAAATGTATTCTTTATGTGATATATGATAAAGTTTAATTTTTATATGCTGCCTTATTGATATCCATTTGTTCCTACACTATTTAGTAACTAACCCAAACTTTATCCCACGTAGTTGAATTTCATTACATACTAACTTTACATATATTCTCAGATCTTTTTGTGGGTCCCTTATTCTGTCCCACTGCTATGTCTATTCCTATAGTAATAACACAGTGACTTGATTACAGCGACTTCATAGTATGCTTTGCTATCTGGTAAGTTAATTTCTGCCTCACTGTTTTTCTTTGCATTGTATTTTTTGGAGAGAAAGGGCAATGTTTGGGCATTTATTCTTCTATCTGAAATTTATGAAAATTTTTTTAATCCCAGGGAAAATTTTTGTAGAGAGCTTAGTTGGAGTCACATTAAGTCCTTCCCATCCAGACACTATAATTAAAAATAGTTTGTTCCTGGAGCAATAGAGGTATCCTAGGAATTAAAAGCGTCTTTAAAAACAGAATTATATAAAAAATAAAAACAACCTGCTAGGCAGGTCAGATCTTAGGCTGACTGATCACCCTGGGTGACTTGGTTTGTGAGAGCTTCAGAGACAAAACCAGCCGGCCTATGGCAGGACCAGCCTGGCCATATCCTTTTCTTCAGACGCACAAAAGCGCGTCTCCTACCTAGAGTAAGGTGTATCTGTTACCTGAGTGACACACTTATAATCTCATTTACATAACCAAGGCAAGTACAAGAAAGTTTTTAGTGTAAGTTACGCTTGGTGCTAGCCTTCCCATTGGATAAAAACATCTAGCACCTCAAGGGAAGAAAACTGTCTCTTCCACTCTTGTATCCCACACCCAGCATTAGGCCTGGGAGAGATGTGGCTTGGGATTCCTTTGCAAATGCTGAGAAATGGAGAAGATGGACAATTTCTAAGAGACTCAGAAATAGTTTTGCCCAGCTGAACAGTGCTTAGAGGGACCTATAAGGTAAATCTGGATTTAAGTTTCATGGGGAAGCCTAATTTGTAAAGGCCTAGATTGCTGGATCATTGATAAGAAATTCTGTAAATTTTGGAAAATCTGTTGTCAATGAAATGGAAACATCCGTCCTGTGCCTTCCTAAAGCCTCTTTCACTGTATTCACAGGGAAATGTGTCCTTCTCCTGCTCGCAGCCGCAAACTGTCCCCATGACTTTTCTGAGCTCCAGGAGTTACTTGGCTTTGCCAGGCACCCCCGGAGAGGACAAAGTGTCTGCCATCTTCCAATTTCGAACGTGGAACAGAGCAGGGCTGTTGCTGACCAGTCAGTTTCAACACAGGTCAGGAGCTTTCATCCTTGTACTAAATGATGGAAAACTCAAGCTGAGTCTCTCCCAGCCTGGACATCCAGTAAGGCACATCACAGCAGGTAATAAACATCTTCTCTGAGATGATGTATAGGTATTTGCCATGACTGTACCTTCTTACATGTAAACCTAAGATTGGTGATCTCTAAAATAAATGAATGACTGAATCCATGAGATATTCATAATCCTACTAGATTCTTTTTTCCTTTGAAATAGGTAACTCCAGGCTATTGGTGTGTCAGTCAATGTGACAGAAGTTTACCTACATCAAAGCATAATTATCAAAAAGTTTAAAAATAAATGATTATCAACGTATGGTTACCAAAGGGGGAGGAGAGGGAGGGATAAATTAGGAGTTTGGGATTAACAGATAAGCACTGCTATATATAAAATGGATAACCAACAAGGACCTACAATATAGCACAGGGAACTATATTCAATATTTTGTAATAACCTGTAAGGGAAAAGAAACTGAAAATGAATATATGTATTTATATATGGCTGAATCACTTTACACCTGAAACTAACACAACATTGTAAATCAACTATACTTCAATAAAAAAATAAAATTTAAAAAAAGGAAAAAAATTATTTATGTTTGTGGTCAGTAACTAGCAGTAAACTTGAAACACTAGAAGACATTAGCCTAATCCCAAGTAGTCTTGAGAAAATAGATTTCTTTGAACTGCGTTTTAAACCTATATACACATTGATTTTCAAAATAATGTAAGTTATTTTTCCCTCTTACATCAGAGCCACTGCTTCCTTTGTACCTACTTGTTTTTGATAAGGCTTCTTCTAACTGGGTGAATGTTCTGTAGTTTTCTGAGAAGAACCTGTTTATTTCTAGACTCACTTCTAAGTCATGTTACTTTTGAACTTTGGGGACTGCTTTGCATTTAAAACTGATAAAATTTAAACCCAAGCAGGACCATGACATGTCATTCCCTGAATGTTGAATGTGAAAGGAATATCTTGCCTGACCTATGGTAATCAGTTTTGGACTGAAAAGCTGGGAATGAAAACTAAATTTTCCCTTCTTTTTATAAATAAAAAATATTTGATGGTCAGCATGCAAATGAACTGAGTTGATGGTGTCACCTCAGATTCAGTAAATTGCCTAAATCTTGGTTTGTGTAGATTTATAATTTACATGTAATAGGAGCTAAAAGAGATAGCTTTTTAGTGTTGTGTAACATGGGCACACACCACCCTTCCTCCCAACACACATATATATTAGTTATTGAATTTTTTGTAAGCTGGCACTGACACATTACATAAATACTTTATTGCACCAATTTTTAAGGTTTTACAGTGTAATGTGCTATTTTTCAGAAGCAAACCAAAGAGAAATTTCTCATGATGCTTGCTGCTTGCTTAAGTAGCACATAAAGGGGAATCTTTTATACATTTGAAATAGTTGAAAAATAAAACAGGCTGCAGTTTTTTTCCACTTTAAATCTTGTACCAAGTACCCAACCCATGTATCAGATTGAAACTTAAATTTCATTAAATGACATTGAAAAGACATCTTTTAGCGTATTTCCAGGTTTTAGATAATTTTTCCCAATAGTTATCTCAAGATAGTTCTGCAGAGATTGAGAAATGTACCAAGAGTGGATAATCTGGTGCATGTGTGTTCATATGGCTGGGCCCAGGTGGGGAAGTGTCGTGGAAATAGAGAAAAAGTGGGAGCAACAGAGGAAGAGGGAGAAAATGAGTGTGCATGTTCACCGATGGAGTTCCCTTTATGTAAGAAAAGATACAATTCCACCCTTTGCCAAATTGTCTCTACTGCCGTGGTCATTATCTCCTATTATTAGAATAAATTACGTGGCTTAAGCAAGTGAGTGGGGTGTATGAGAGGACTCCCATCCCATGCATGTTTCTAAGTCGGCCTCTGCCCCTTTGATATGTAGCCCACTTCTTCTCCTGAAGCCTCAGTGTCCTCATCTTTAAAATGGCGCTAATATGAGTTATGGTGAGAATCCAGGGATATAACATATATAAACCCTTAGCACAGCACTGTTTATTAACAACTTCTGGTTATTAATATTTTAGCACTAGTCCCACAACCATGGCATCCCCCCAGATTGAAGCCTTTCGAGGGGCTGGAGGAGTAGGATAGAATTAGCATCATCTTCATAGTAGCACAAATCAAACATACAAAATCTACTCTCTGGTCTCCATCCAACCTTTGACAATAGTGTTGCCTGGGAAACAGGCTGTCCTTTCATCAGAAGTGGGCCGAGTTGAAACCACACTAAAGAAAAACAAAGGAGGAGAATTATAATGGATAGATGGAGAAAATGAATATAAATGCCTGCATTTTATTTTTAAATTAGAATGACCACTTTTTCTAAGAACAGTCTTATATAGGCGAATGGCATCTATTACAAATTCAAGGAGATATTCTGAGGGCTTTCTGCAAGTTCTCCCATGAAATAACTATATGCTAGATAGGTAGAGAGGGAGACAAAGGAGGGGCGAGAAGGGGAGAGAAGGGGAGAGAGGGAGAGAGAGGAAATAGTTCGCAAAATCAAACTAAATACTGGGTTTTAATGACAGATTTTTTTTTTTTTTGAGGTACGCGGCCCTCTCACTGTTGTGGCCTCTCCCATTGCGGAGCACAGGCTCCGGACGCACAGGCTCAGCGGCCATGGCTCACGGGCCCAGCCGCTCCGTGGCATGTGGGATCCTCCCGGACCGGGGCACGAACCCGTGTCCCCTGCATCGGCGGGTGGACTCTCAACCACTGCGCCACCAGAGAAGCCCTAATGACAGGTTTTAAGTGGACATAGTTAGCATACTGACAGGTATACTATGTAACCTTTAAGAGAAACACCAAATGATAAGACTGGAAGGAACATTTAGAGATTTTTGTTGTTGTTGTTGTTCATTCTCTTTAGCTCTAGGATTACAGAACTTCTTTCAGAACTTTATTTCAATTTCATAATATATGTTTTAAGTGTCTAACCTAAATCCTCCATAATTCTAGTTCTTGGCTTTTCTCATGATCTTTCATGAACCAGTGTTGAGTTTTTGAAAATGTTTCTGGCGTCACAAATATAAAACAAAAAGCAAGAGTCTAACATTTTTATTGTGTGTACATGTGCATGTGGTAGAAGTAACTAGTGACTTTAAAACTGTCCCCTCCCTGGGGCCTCCCTGGTGGCGCAGTGGTTGAGAGTCCGCCTGCCGATGCAGGGGATACGGGTTCGTGCCCCGGTCTGGGAGGATCCCATATGCCGCGGAGCGGCTGGGCCCGTGAGCCATGGCCGCTGGGCCTGCGCATCCGGAGCCTGTGCTCCGCAACGGGAGAGGCCACAAGAGTGAGAGGCCCGCATACCGCAAAAAGAAAAAAAAAAAAAAAAAAAAAAAAAAAAAAAAAAAAAAACTGTCCCCTCCCTGAAAGTGAGAAAGTGTTGGGAAGTATCATAACTAATGTTTCTGAGAAAAACAAAGTTATAGCTGTTTTCACAACAGGATCTTTGACCTTCTGGGTCATGTTAGAAACATTTCCCATTCAGGTGGATCTTGAGTCCACATCAAAGTCATTAATGAGAGATCAAGCAGGAAAAAAAAAAAAGCTGGTTTGAAGAGCATTTGAGGGACGTGGATTCACATGGTCAATTGGGCTATACATACCAAAATATATTAAATTAGATAGGACTGGTTAACTTTCTCCCAGGAATACCACCATATTTGGTGGGGGTGGGGGCTAACATCTCCATTGGACTCTAACATAACTTCTAATTCCCACAGGTTGACTTCTAAACTTACAGAGCTGTAAACAGTCTGTACCTTTATCATTCGTAAAATATATTAGTTAAATATATTGGGACATTCCCGAAGGTGCTCAGATTAGACATGCCAGCTGACTAGCCTGCTCACACATGGCATCAAAAAATCAAGCAGTCATCCCACTGTTGTTTTTCAGTGAGTGAAAGTATTTCTTTATGACCCCCTTCCCTGTTGACCAACATAATTTCTAAAGGTTCCAATTATTCCCCTCCCCCCCTGCCCCCTTAATTGAAACATGCATCTCTTGGGACTGCTGTGGGAGTTGCAGTGACTTCCTGTGAAGGGGAGGAATCCCTTGCCCTTGGCCAAGTGACTCATTTTGGCCAATGGCACGTGAGCTGAGGGGGCCTGGGCCACATCTGTGTAGAAGCTGCCAACGCCATAGCAAGATTCTCCCAAGTGCCGTTTTCTCTAAGTCGTGAGACAGGGATGGGGGCTGTGCATTAGCCTTGGTCCTGCATGAATAAACGCCTGGAACACAGAGGTCAGAGACCCAGCTGGCCTAGGGCCAGAGCAAGACACAAACCTTAGTTGTTACTCATTGAAACTTGGTGGGTGGTTGTGTCCACAAAATAATCTAGTAGAAACGAACACAAATTGTCTGGGTGAGTGTACTGGGACACGTACTGCTTATTGATTTATCTACATGACACAGCATCGGTTTTTCATTCAATAGAAGATGCAGCAGGTAAGTCTGTAGGAGAGTCATGCACAGTTGGTAGCTGGTCAACAATTCAACTAATTGACCATTCTCAGCTCCACCACTTGAAGAAAATATAGATATTTCTTCTCACGGATTCAAGAGACAGTGCTGCTTTTAAAGGACTGATAATCTTTTTTTAAAAAATAATAATGTAATAATAACTTAATATACTGTATCAAATTTGGAAAAAGAATAGAAAATGTAAAAATGATATAAAGTGAAAAACACAATTCCCTCATCCAAAAACGAAGGTAGGGCTTCCCTGGTGGCGCAGTGGTTGAGAGTCCGCCTGCCGATGCACGGGACACGGGTTCGTGCCCCGGTCCGGGAAGATCCCACATGCCGCGGAGCGGCTGGGCCCGTGAGCCATGGCCGCTGAGCCTGTGCATCCGGAGCCTGTGCTCCGCAACGGGAGAGGCCACAACAGTGAGAGGCCTGTGTACAGCAAAAAAAAAAAAAAAAAAGAAGAAGAAGAAGGTTAATATTTAAGAATATTTCTCGCCACTCTTTTCCATGTTTATATAATGCTTGAATATGTACCCACACAGATACACACACATACTTTAATGTAATGCTTTTATAACTTTATATTCTCTGAATTTTCATGTTTTATTAATACTTAAATTATTATTTTTAAAGACTGCCAGTATAGTTTTTTCTAAATAGTCTACCCAGATTATTATAGACAATGACAATAAATGAAAGTAAGAAAAAGTTTTTATTTTTATAACTTACATTTTTGGAAAATACCTGTACTTCTCGACGTCTCAAACTAGATGGACTAGATGAGACTGAAATACGTCCGATGCCATGTAATTGGAAATATTTTATCATTTCATGATTGTTCAGGGTCATTCATGGAAATTTTATTCAATTAAGGCCCTAAGACTTGAAGAAACCAGTGCTGCACTTTCCAAGGCAGAATGTTTGGGCAATCCACTCTTGTTTCCTCTTTACCCCTTTCATTCTGATTTCTTTCTTTTCTTTTCTATTTGCACATTTCTGACTAAACTGAGTGATGAGAAAGTGAAAAACACCCCTGGCAGTGTGCATCTAGGCTGTAATATTCCTAACTGAACATAATCATTTTTGTTATTACATAAATAAGTACCAGACAGGCCAGTCCATGACTGTGGTGGATAAGATACAAGGACCCTCTGCAATTACAAAATTTATTCAACAAGCCCCTCTTCCTACTGACATGGGTAGCCCTTTCCTCTAAATTAGAGTGACCAGCATTCCACATCACCTAATTGCCTACTTAGACCCCCCTAACCAAACCCACACCTACCCTACACCTCTCTCTGTCTCTCTGTGTCTTCCGTGGTGCCTTCTCCATTGCCCAGCCAGCTAAATGACCTGGGTGAGGTTCAGGTGAGTTCTTGGTGGTCTGTGGCAGGTGGTCCAAGGTAGGTATCATATTGTTTTCAAGTACTTGCTCTGTTTAGAGGCATCTGTAGGGTTGATAGGAATCTCTTTTAACCCATTTTGTTTACTTCCAGGTGCTGGATTGAATGATGGGCAGTGGCATTCTGTGTCCTTATCTGCAAAAGGGAATCACCTGAGTGTGATGGTGGACGGTGAGGCAGCCTCCATGGCTCATTCCCTGCGGGGGCAGATTGATTCAGGCGACACCTATTATTTGGGGGGTAAGTGAAAGGAACTGAGCTACACTGGCCATCAAACCATCTTTGTCTTTCTAGCTCCTGCCTTCTAACACATGTTGTTAAATGAAAATTATGACCGAAGAATGATTTTTTCTTTCACTTATAGTCATTGGGAATGCTGAGTGGGCAAAGATGATACATTATGGTCTAAAATGCAAGTCTACTAGTCTACTAGTTGGCTTTGTTTAAAAGTGCCCATAGGGCTTCCCTGGTGGCGCAGTGGTTGAGAGTCCGCCTGCCGATGCAGGGGACACGGGTTCGTGTCCCGGTCCGGGAAGATCCCACATGCCGCGGAGTGGCTAGGCCCGTGAACCATGGCTGCTGAGCCTGCGCGTCCGGAGCCTGTGCCCCGCAACGGGAGAGGCCACAACAGTGAGAGGCCCGCGTACCGGAAAAAAAAAAAAAAAAAGTGCACATAATAAGATTGGTTTTAAATTCGACACTTGTTTTCAACTATGGCTGCACATTGCAATCACCCGGAAAGCTTCAAAATTCTGATGCCTGGCTGCATCCCCAGAAATCCTGATTTAATTGGTCCCGAGACCTGGACAACAGGTTTCTTGATGCTCTCTGGGTGATTCTATGTGCAGACAATATTGCAGGTCATTGCTCTCTCTCTCACCCTTAATACCTTGCCATAGGGAATTTTCTTAATGCCAAGTGACCCTTGTAACCTTTCCTTCAGGTTTTATGTGCCAAGTTTATTGCTACATGTGGGTGTTCTTCTTCTGTCTGTTGGATTCTCTTCTGCCTGGAGCCTGGCTACTCAATGTGTGGTTCATGAACCAGCAGCATCAGCATTACCTGGAAGCCTCTTAGAAATGCAGATGCACTGTCTCTGACTTCCTGACCAGAATCTGCATTTCACCAAGATCCCCAGGTGGTTGCACTTTAAATTTAAGAAACATTCTATTCCCACTGCCTGTACAAAGGGCATCATTATATACAACAGAGGAAGAAATTAATTTAATGGCTATTAATATGTCACTCATTGCTTAGTGATTTAAGAAACATTCTATTCCCACTGCCTGTACAAAGGGCATCATTATATACAACAGAGGAAGAAATTAATTTAATGGCTATTAATATGTCACTCATTGCTTAGCACCAGGCCATCTCCCCAGGACTGTAGTGTATGGGTGTTTGCTTGCTTAGTGGACTTTGACTGAGTCCATCCAGGATCTTTTCCACCAGGGAGGGGGAGCTTCTGAAGGTAATAAATCTCCATCCCTGGGGCATTCAAGTGAAAAATCCTGAGCCACTGGAAGCTTAGAACTGTCACCTGTAAGATTTATTTTTCAATCTTGGCTTGAAGCCCTCTCTGACGTTATTGCTGTTTTGCACTTTATACTTGTTTTTTTCTAAAATAGGTTTGGAATCATGGTGGAGATAGCTTGATAGCCCAACAAGAAAGTATAAAATTCTCCCTTAAGAACTGACAGCAAGCACATCAACCATGAATCAGGTTGTTTAATCTTTCAAAGTCCCCTAAAGCAACCTTTACTGTGAAAGGTGGAATCGTGCCAGCAGCTTTAAAAGATCAGATTGCTTTCTTTCCTTGCTTGTTAAATGTGACGCATTTCTGACCCAGATACTCTTTTAAAACTTTACACTTCTGATGGATTGTATAGCTCTGGAGAGAAACAGATTCCTTCAAAACTAAATAAAGAATTTATCCAAGAGCTATAATTTAAAAGTTAAAAGATTTTGAAGCACTAAAAGATATAGAAAGAACAATCTGTGCTCTAGTGTTTAATGACACAAAATAAAATACCTTTAACATTTTGTATTAAAAAGTAAAAAAAAAAAGTACTTTTCGAATCATCTTTCATGTTGAACATTCTACATACTCAGAATGTGGAATGCACAGCTACATGAGAGTAGGTACGTTCCATAAATATTTACATAACTGATGTGACATGAGTCAGTCGTTACTATGGAATAGATCATATGCACACATTTTAAGAAGACTACTATTGTTTCCTAAAAGAATATATGTGGGTGCATCCCCTCATCTACAAAATTAACCACTACAACACATTTGAATCTCCCCTTGCTCCACCAGACTTTCATTCCCCTAGTTAAGTATTACCCTGCTTTTATTAAACCAATCTTTGTATTGCTTTTCTTTGTAATCTATCATGTATGTAGGTACCTTTAAACAATAAATTGTCTTGTCTTGCCTTGCTTTTAACTTTATAAATAGGATAATCCTGCATTCATTCTTCTGTGACTTGCATTTTTTTTGTTCTACATTAGTTTTTGAGGTCCAGCCATGTAGATATGAATAGCTAATCAATTTTCATGGCTGTATGCTTTTTGATGCACATTATACCATGTTTTACACATCTATTTCACCATTTTATGTTGATAGACATTTTGATTGTGCCCATTTTTTATTATAAAAATGCTATAAATATTGGTACAGCTGCTAAGAACCATCTTACCAGTGATTTTTAAATTTTCCTTATGCACAAACTATCTGACTTTCCTCACAAGTACAGTCAATTTAGTGAAACAACAGTCAGTATCATGGTTTTAGTGGCATGCTCCAATGGTTAAGCTGAATGAATGCTCAAGAACCCACAGTTGTCACATTGGTTGTGCACATAGACCCAGCCGTTGGCTCCACTAATATCTATGAAAGAACCCTAGAGCTCTAGAGGAAATGTGTTGAAAAATGTATAATGAGCCTTTCTTGTGTATTTTCATAAAATTGTGCTGATGTGCAGGCTGTCTTGTTAATATAGTTTACAAGAAGAAAGTGTCCCTAAGATGAGTGGAATTACAGTTTAAACATTCCATGAGACAGTATAATGACTTTTCTTCATTACAACTTTCCTATTTTTCTGATGTAATTCTGTGTTGGCACTGAGTGGCAAAAACAGAACTTGCAGTCACAGCACTTTCTTCCTAACCAATGTATAAATTTAGAGTGACCTCTATATGCATGGCTATAAATATCCAGTTGATTCCTACAGAACAGTTTCAGCCACTGAGTCAAACGAACTTAGTCAACTGTACATTTTATATCGACACAGCAGTATCTTTTTTTCCTAGAGAAAGAATATATACTCTTTTAAAAATTCAAGTAATGCCTTTGCCAAACTAAAACAAACAAACAAAACCAAAACACACTAATTTACTAATGTTAAATAAAAAGGTGGATACTATTTTTACTCAAGGAAAACCAGGAG
Organism: Mesoplodon bidens; assembly: GCF_964165515.1. Taxonomy (NCBI): domain Eukaryota; kingdom Metazoa; phylum Chordata; class Mammalia; order Artiodactyla; family Ziphiidae; genus Mesoplodon; species Mesoplodon bidens. Next base: position 100,941,779 of record NC_138162.1, read on the forward strand.
AGGGATGTCTAGGACCAACAGGCATGGAGTTCTGATTCTCAATAGGTTTATTATATTCACAAGTTTTATGCACATGTAGAACCCTTGCTCAGGGCCCCTTTGTCTCCATAATTCATTGGACGTTCCAGCCCTGTTCTGGGTAAAGTAGGACAGGTCAGCTACAGCTTGAGTGGAAGCTCTACCCTGAAAACTCCAATGTCTGAGTAATTTATTCAATCCAAAAAGTAGCTTATGTCAGTATCTGTTTACTTATCTTTTTGATTAGTGTCTAACAGTACCAGAATATGTGTGATGTTGACATGGAAGTGAACTTCATCCAATCCATGCTTTCTAGCAATATTTGGACTAATAAAGCCAGTGTTCCTGGGTCAACTAGGTGAAAGCCAGTTAATGATATCTGATTTTTCACGGAAAACAATACCCCATGTTCTGAAATACTCTTTGACCAGGTTTCCTTCCCATTACTGGTTTTCCTGATGGATATTCAACTGCAAGTTTCCATTTATCATTATATGATCAGTCAAATGTCGTTGCAATGCTCCACTGTAAAAGAAGACTAGTACGGCTTGCTATTAGTTAGGGTGACCGTATAATTTCAGGACACTTTAGCAAATAAAGGAGATGGTCTCAGTGATTATTGCAGGACAGAAGCATAAACCAGGGCTCTGTGGCTACCTGGAAGTCTCTATTTTGGCCTGTTAGTCTCAGAGCACAGCTTTCTTACCATGAGAAGGGTCATCTATATACTAATAACAGCATTTCTTAAACGTCCCATGAGAGATCTGTGATCTAGGTATCTCATTTTCCTTTTCTGCCTTTTCTTAGCCTGTGGTTTTTTTTGTAGTTTGTCTTTCAATAGCAGTTTCACTATAGTATACTGTACACAGATTTTTGGTGCCTGCTATTAAGGGTGGTGGAAAGTTAAGCTCTTAATAAATTCCCTTTTGTGGAATCTTTGTACTAGTCAATAGCATACTTGAACTGCAGAGTCAGGGAATATTAAGCTATGTTCAAAATCCCCCGAGTGTCCTTCTGTGAAACATCAGCAGGCCAACAAACCTATGACAAGTCTAATGAAGTCTCATCTGAGGACCCATTCTGGTGCAGTGACATAGTAACAATTTATCTGTCATCCTCAGAGGTACTTAAACTTCTGAGTCCCTCAGTCATGGTGGATATCTTTCATTAATTTAGCAATAACTATTCATTCAATGTCCATTTCACTCTCCATCCCAAATCAGGTCATTGATGAATGGCCCTCTGCCATTTTACAACCAGGGCTTCAGGGCAGCCATCTGTATGGACAAATGAGTGTCTCCTGCCCTGAGCTTCTCTTGGGCTGTGATACCCTACTTCCTGACCTTTATGTCATAACTGAGAATTGAGCACTAAGTGCTCAAACTTTCCTTCTTTAAAGTTTCGCTTTCAGAAAGCTTTCCTCGTGACAACTGGATATGGTTTTGTTTTCTCCTAACAGATATAGTTAGATACTACATTGTATTTTGGATGAGTCTGAGGCTGGTGATATGGAGAAAAGGAAGAAAACAGAAAAGGAATAACAGTGATTCCACAAAACTATGTATTAACTTAATGTTTCCTATGTTTTATCCTAACATTCTTAGTGATTAAGTGTGGTAAGTAGAAGTCACCTATAAGATTTAAAGATATACCAAGTTTCTCCATTTCCACTAAGATCAGGAAAAAGACAAGGTTGCCCACTCTCACCACTATTATTCAACATAGTTTTGGAAGTTTTAGCCACAGCATTCAGAGGAGAAAAAGAAATAAAAGGAATCCAAATCGGAAAAGAAGAAATAAATCTGTCACAGTTTGCAGATGACATGATATTATACATAGAGAATCCTAAAGATGCTACCAGAAAACAACTAGAGCTAATCAATGAATGTGGTAAAATAGCAGGATACAAAATCAAGGCGCAGAAATCTCTTGCATTCCTACACACTAATGATGAAAAATCTGAAAGAGAAATTAAGGAAACACTCCCATTTACCACTGCAACAGAAAGAATAAAATACCTAGGAATAAACCTACCTAAGGAGGTGAAAGACCTGTATGAAGAAAACTATAAAACACTGGTGAAAGAAATTAAAGATGATACAAAGAGATGGAGAGATATACCATGTTCTTGGATTGGAAGAATCAATATTGTGAAAATGACTATACTACCCAAAGCAATCCACAGATTCAGTACAATCCATATCAAACTACCAATGGATTTCTCACAGAACTAGAACAAAAAATTTCACAGTTTGTATGGAAACACAAAAGACCCCGAATAGCCTAAGCAATCTTGAGAAAGAAAAATGGAGCAGGAGGAATCAGGCTCCTTGACTTCAGACTATGCCTATACTACAAAGCTACAGTAATCAAGACAGTATGGTACTGACACAGAAACAGAAATATAGATCAGTGGAACAGGATAGAAAGCCCAGAGGTAAACCCATGCACATATGGTCACCTTATCTTTGATAAAGGAGGCAAGAATATACAATGAAGAAAAGACAACCCTTCAATAAGTGATGCTGGGAAAACTGGACAGCTACATGTAAAAGAATGAAATTAGAACACTCCCTAACACCATACACAAAGATAAACTAAAAATGGATTAAAGACCTAAATGTAAGGCCAGACACTATCAAACTCTTAGAGGAAAGCAGAACACTCTATGACATAAATCACAGCAAGATCTTTTTTGACCCACCTCCTAGAGAAATGGAAATAAAAACAAAAATAAACAAATGGGACCTAGTGAAACTTAAAAGCTTTTGTACAGCAAAGGAAAACATAAACAAGACCAAAAGACAACCCTCAGAATGGGAGAAAATATTTGCAAATGAATCAACGAACAAAGGATTAATCTCCAAAATACATAAACAGCTCATGGAGCTCAATAGTAAGGAAACAAACAACCCAATCCAAAAATGGGTAGAAGACCTAAATTGACATTTCTCCAGAGAAGATATACAGATTGCCAACAAACACATGAAAGAATGCTCAACATCACTAATCATTAGAGAAATGCAAGTCAAAACTACAATGAAGTATCACCTCACACCAGTCAGAATGGCCATCATCAAAAAATCTACAAACAATAAATGCTGGAGAGGGTGTGGAGAAAAGGGAACCCTCTTGCACTGTTGGTGGAAATGTAAATTGATACAGCCACTATGGAGAACAGTATGGAGGTTCCTTAAAAAATTAAAAATAGAGCTACCATATGACCCAGCAATCCCACTACTGGACATATACCCTGAGAAAACCATAATTCAAAAAGAGTCATGTACCACAGTGTTCATTGCAGCTCTGTTTACAATAGCCAGAACATGGAAGCAACCTAAGTGTCCACCGACAGATGAATGGATAAAGATGTGGCACATATATACAATGGAATATTACTCAGCCATTAAAAGAAACGAAATTGCGTTATTTGTAGTGAGGTGGATGGACCTAGAGTCTGTCATACAGAGTGAAGTAAGTCAGAAAGAGAAAAACAAATGCCATATGCTAACATATATTTATGGAATCTAAAAAAAAAAAAAAGGTTTTGATGAACCTAGGGGCTGGACCGGAATAAAGACACAGACATAGAGAATGGACTTGAGGACACAGGGAGGGGGAAGGGGAAGCTGGGACTATGTGAGAGAGTGGCGTGGACATATATACACTGCCAAATTTAAAGTAGGTAGCTAGTGGGAAGCATCCACATAGCACAGGGAGATCAGCTAGGTGCTTTGTGTCCACCTAGAGGGGTGGGATAGGGAGGGTGGGAGGGAGACACAAGAGGGAAGAGATATGGGGATATATGTAAATGTATAGCTGATTCACTTTGTTATACAGCAGAAACTAACACACCATTGTAAAGCAATTATACTCAAATAAAAATGTTAAAAAAAAGATATATCAAGTTTTTCCAGATACATCCAACCCTTCAGTAAATTTCTTACACATTAAATGTGTGCATTTTCACATAAGAAAATGGTAAAGGAAAGCTGTAGAGTTAAGTAGTTCTTTATGAGATAACATTAAATTTGAAATGTCAAAATCCCATTGAGGTTAATTTATGAGGTTTCATTGTGGCTTTAATGGTTTCAACCTGATGCAGGCCTTAGTTTGTTTTGAATTCTATTTGTCAGAAATACAAAACATTAAAGCCTCAGTCACTGAAAGGAAAGGAAAGGTAAACTCTGTGTATTTTATGAAAATTCTTAGGTAGAAAGCTAGTATCTATTATGCAGGAACAAGAAGAGGCTCTATCTGCAGTTTTTGCTCTTTGAAAGTACACCAGTGATTTCAAGACAGAAGTACAAAGAGAGGTGAATGAAAAACACATAAGTACAATGAGCAAAATCTTTACTTTATAAAATTACTTATTCCATTCGATTTTAAAAATAAGAATCTGATAAAATAACCTCAAACCCCAGGCTGTAAATATTAACATAAGTATTCCCAAATATTTAAATTATTGGAAAATACAAAGCAAAAAGATGAATAATTATGACATTGTATCTAAAAAGTTAAAACAGTTGTGGAAATGATGTAAATGAAACATAATTTTATAAAGCAAAGCATAAATAATATAGGTAAATTTCGTGTGAAACAAAATTTACTTGACAATTTTTGGGAATTAAAACAATGTTAAGTATTAAAAATGTTGTGCTTCTTTCATATTTGCACATGAAAATGAAGTACTCAGTTCAGTAAATGCTTTGACCTTTTGTCCTATGTAGGGCTGTTGGTTGTGTTCCCTAGGAAGCTGCCTCTGCATGGGAGATTTGCATGTGGGTGGTTGAGTGGGGGTAATTCTTGGGAACAACACCTGGAGGGTTGAAAGAGCAGCTGGGATGGGCAGAGAGACAAGTTGAACTGCAGTGCAGTTGCAACAGGAGTCTCTAAATACCCCAAGGGGGAGTCTGAAGCAGGGATGCCCTTCAGGGAGGTCCCAGTTGAGAAAATGGGTCTCTGCCACTGCATTGCATCACTCCATTATATTCTGGGGCACTGTTGTCCCTGGGGAGGGACACAGCCTTATGAGAGTCAGCTCCCTTCAGCCTGGCAGATCCTGGGGAGAACCTCAGTCTTGAATAGGGGGGAATAATGGAGTCTGGGCTCTGTACAGCAGATTTCCCTAAATTGTTGCCTTTTACAGAAACGTTTCACAGGGACAGCATCCTCTTACCGTAACTTTCTTTTTTTTTTTTCTTTATAAATTGTATTCTTTAATCCAAAAAGGAGAGGGAAATGGTGGTGGGGGCGTTCATTTAATTATTTAATTTTTTGAGGATCACCTAAGTCCCTCCACCACTTTTTATTATGAAAAGTTTCAAGCACACAGAAAAGTGGAAAGCAAAGTACAATGAACACCCATACACATACCACTAAGGTTCAATAATTAACATTTTTCTATATTTGCATTTTCCCCTGAACCATTGAATATAAGCTACATACATCATGACACTACACTTCGAGATATTTCAACATACATCTCCTGAAATATGGATATTCTCCTACATAGTATCATTTTTGCTCTTAACAAACTTGACAGTAGTTTCCTAAAATAACCTAATACCAAATCTATAATCATCGCAATTGTCCCCAAGATGTTTTTATGGTTGTTTTAAACATTTGAATCAAGATCTAATCAAGCTTCATGCAATGCAAACAGTTCTGTCTTTTTAGTTTATTTTCATCTAGAAAAGTCTCCCATTCCACCTCTTCCCTCTGATACTGACTTTGAAAAGCCTGAGCCAGGTGTGTTGTAAAGTGTCCCATATTATGCTCTTACCCTAACTTTCCCCTTCCTCTCCTACGTTGCCAATCTTGCCATAGGCAAATTTAAGAACCTGTGATTCCTTTAGGGGACAACTAAGTGGAGGGTAGGAGGGCACTCAAAACCCTGCTGGCCCCCCATGTGGAGAAGGTGGTTCTGGACCCCATCTTGCTTTGATTTTGATTTCAAAGACATGTGCTTGCTCATAATCATTATAAGAGCATTGTCTCTTTGGAAACCTAGGAGGATAAAACAAAACCAGTCTATAAGAATTGTGGTTGGTGAGTTACAGCAAACCAACTAATGGCTGTAGCCGAACTTGTAAAATTTAACTCTTATTATTGAAATTAATCAAAACTCATTTCTTTTTTTTCATAGAATATTCTGTGTTGCTTATTTTTTCTCCATTATTTGCAATGCCATATCATTATGAGATATTGTTAATTTGTCTATGTGTAAATGTTGGAAGATATTTGACTAAAGTGCCTAATTAAAAAAAGAAAAGTAAATATAAATTGCTATTAGATTTCTTAGACCAGTTATTATCAAAAGTGTTTTAAAATATGCCTGTGCATGCACACACATACACATACAGAGTGGATATTTACGTTTTTAGATGAATGGAGGGTGTCCAGGTCAATTCTCAATTTAAAATTATTTTTCAAGCATTTTAAATTTAGCAAGTCCTATTATGCCTGTAACTTTTTTTCTGATTCTACTATCACATGCCCTTAGTTCATCTAGTTTAACATCACGCTAAAAGGAGTGATTTCTTGAGTATGCTTTCAAAAAAGAATCAAACTGCTTAAATTAAATGTACAGTAATTCTATTTGTCACATTTCACATCTTCCCTTCCTCTCATCTCTCCATAAGCCTGGCTTTAGTTATTATTTTTACATGTTACCAATACCAACAAATTTTGTTCTTGTCAGCTCTCTACCACCCTATCCATGGGTAATGTGACCTTCCCAAATGGTGTAGAAAGTCAAATCTTCAGGTGTCTGCAAACAGGGGTAGGTAGCAATTTTTGCATATGAGAAATACCATACAATATTTTTTCATAACTGTTTATTTTCTCCTGTGTGTGTCTCCATGTTCATTCAGGCTGTCCCGACAACAGCTCTGACCCTGGATGTGCAAGTCCCCTGGATGGATTTCAGGGCTGCCTGAGGCTCATCTCCATTGGTGACAAAGCGGTGGATCCCATCTCCATACAGCAGGGGGCGCTGGGGAGTTACCGTGACCTCCAGATAGACACCTGTGGCCTCACAGACAGGTAGGCAATCTCATGTCAGCATGCCTGTTTTCAACTTTTTGATAGTAGATTAAAAACAAATGGACCGCTGGAAAAGAGCATATTCTTGCCCCTTCTCCATTACTGATATACATTCCATAGGGAAAAATTATATTTACATTGAAAACAAAAATGACAAACTTTAAATAATTGCTTCTTTCCATTGATATTTTCTTAGAAGACACACTCTCATCAATTTTCCTTGTGTATGCCTCCAAGCTACTTAATTCACACAGAATACTATTGATGCTGTTATAATTATTGATTAGTATATACTTTAAAAAATTCAAACACTGCACAAAACAGATTAGAATATTCTAAAGAGATCATTGAGGACCTGGAAATCAAAATTCTATGTGGTCAGCTGCATTCACCTTATACTCCCTATTCTACAGGAAAAATGAAAAGTAACTCTTCCTTTGAGAAAGGTTGAAGCTTTGGGGATTTCTAGTGATGTCAGAAACACAGTAAAGAATGGAGAGAATTCAGTTACCACATACTGAACATGGTACCACTTCACTGAAGAAGACAAGAAAGGCAAAGCTTTAAAACAATAGCATATTAAAATTGCTAAGCATTGCAACTTTACTGAAGTTATTTGTTAGTCATGTCTGACTTTTAAGTAATTTTGGCTAAAAGGGATGGCTTAACCATCACACATTCAAGTTTTTTTCTGTGACTGGTATGTCTGACTTCTCTGCAGTAAGGAGTGCATTAAGTTCATGTTGAATAAATACACACACTCCAGACATCCTCACACATCCATACACGGGCACCTTTCCAAAGTTCACACTGCACAGAGTCCTTTGTGGAGTAAATCTAATCCAAATTTAACACTAATTGAAATTCCCTGTCATGTCCAATTAACTACAAGTTACAGTGCAATCTAGCAGTGTATGAGAAGATCATAAATTCCCAGTATGTAAAATATTGACTCACAAGAACTTGAGTTCTTTAGTGCAAATGTCCATGGCCATATGTTCACATTCTATTCATTTGTAGAGGAAAAAAAATGATTTAAAGAATTTAGACAAAACTCTCAACCCTAATTTTCAGATTATAAAACATTTTTTTTTGGCATAGAAAGTGTAACATCATCTGCAAGTTATAATTGCAGCCAGCTCTGGCATCCTGAATCTTGGCATTGGGAGAGGGTTAGAGATGCTCTCTTGGAGGTAGAGTACATCCTCTCACCCATGGGAATGGCTTTTAGTGGGTCAGGAGGGTGGGAGGTCACAGTTCACTGCCAGTAGCCTGGTTGTCACTTCAGTCAGGAAGCTCACAGAAAGTAATTTTAGTGCTTGGAGAATTCCATCACAGCACGTGTGTAATCACAATATTTATCTCACATAAAGGTTGCCCCTTTGTGCATAAAGGTCTTTATTTCAAAACTAAAACAAAAAACCAACGTGTCTGTGTGTGTGTGTGTGTGTATGTGTGTGTGTATGTGTGACCAAAATAGAAAAATTTCCACATCACATTTTAAAAGATTTTCAGATATCTCTACCAGTCTATGGAGACATCTGTGGTATTAAGTTATCTTCTATAAAACTGAGACTCGGGCTTCCCTGGTGGCGCAGTGGTGGAGAGTCCACCTGCCGACACAGGGGACACAGGTTCGTGCCCTGGTCCGGGAAGATCCCACATGCCGTGGAGCGGCTGGGCCCGTGAGCCATGGCCGCTGAGCCTGCGCGTCCGGAGCCTGTGCTCCTCAACGGGAGAGACCACAACAGTGAGAGGCCTGCGTACGGCAAAAAAAAAAAAAAAAAAATTGAGGCTCATGGCAACTTTGTAAGTGGTTATAAAAATAGCTATTGGCACTTTGGATGGCCTATATAGTCACTACTTGTAATTTTTTATGGTTCAACATCTAAAGACATGTCCTTACTCTCCATTCTTCTTAATACTAAAAATATTCATTTTTTCTCAACCCTTTAGTCCATACCTACTAACTGCATGCCCAATGCACCATGAAATAGATTCACTTAAAAGTACCGCAAAGCAGACACTCACACCTGGGCTGTCTTTGTGCGCTGTGCACTGTACGCAGCCATCCACCCAGCCCACCACTCAGCCTGCCCAGAGCAAGTCCTGATGTGCTCAAGTGAATCTGAGATTTATTATTAAAATGCAGCTAGCTTTATAACTTCTATCCATCGGGCACAGGAATTAATAATTCATGATACATAGCAGCATTCCTCACACTGTAAATGCTGAAAAGATGTTTGAAATCCTGGGGTACTTAGGAAACTTTCCTGAGCCATATAAGGACTTGTGCATGACGCTCTGTCTTCCTGTGGCTCAGATGACACTTTATAGGGAAAGCAGCGCAGTCCTTTGGGACAAGGCTGTGGGGAGGGGATAGCAGTGAGGAGGGATCGTGTCTTACACCCTTTGGGTTTTGGACATTAGGATTTCATGTCATGTAACTCAGGCTATATAGCTCTTTTCAGGTTCCTTTTAGGCTCAGGTGTTTGCTGTCTAGAGCATCCCCAGCCATGGAAGGTGCTGATGGGGTCACTTTTCTCACTTCCACTGCCTTTGGCCCGACATTAATCTTCTAGATGCTAAATGTGACATTGTGCATCATACATCTTGGGGTTCTTTTTAATAGAAAATAACACATTTAGAAGAAAATTAATTACCACAAACTTTAAGTTCTTATTTATGAAAAAAAAATCTTATCCCAAAACATTTCTAGGTAAACTATGATATTCTTTATCATAGAGCAGTCATTTTCACTGCGTTAAAAAGTATGGAATCTATTCTAGTATGATTTTAGAGAGTTCCAACGTGTCAAAAAGAAAGGCAAGAAGTTACTTTGTTCAAGCGAGGGGTAAAGGGGATGGGCCCTGCTTGGGTCAAGCCACCCTTTCGGTCCAATAGGATTCTTAGGTAACATGATCTGAAATACCACCACTCCTAATACTCTGTGACTTTCCTATAGACTGTCCTGTTCTTCGACTGTTATAGCAATTTGCTGACTCTCAAGGTATGGATGCCCCATCCTATGCATTCACCTGATAAACCTCCCCAGAAAGATAAATAAGTCAGGCACCATTTATTTCACACGTGAATCCCAACTGGTCCAGACTGATTTTGAAATTCACAATCTTAAGGTTGACAAACTGTTCTGAAATTTGTCAGAAATTAAAAATAAGCATATCCGGGAAAAATTTCAAAAAATCTATTATATATCATTTTATTTCTTTTTAAAGTAAAAGTGAGTTTGCCTATTTCCAGTTCTTACTGACAGTTGAAATTTTTCCATATTTTTCCAAAGAAAACCAAAATAGTTCTTTGGTTAGATCTACTGGAATTTCAGTGTCTGGGAGTGTAATTTGTGCAGTATTAGAGGAGAAAAAAATATCATAAAATAGCCAGATGCTCCCTTTCATCTTTTGTTTTTCCTACTTTCCTTTTAATGATGTTTGTTTTACCTTTTCTTTATTTTTTTTATTAGTTTCTGCTTTATAACAAAGTGAATCAGTTATACATATACATCTGTTCCCATATCCCTTCCCTCTTGTGTCTCCCTCCCTCCCACCCTCCCTATCCCACCCCTCCAGGCGGTCACAAAGCACCGAGCTGATCTCCCTGTGCTATGCGGCTGCTTCCCACTATCTATCTACCTTATGTTTGGTAGTGTATATATGTTTTACCTTTTCTGATTTGCAGATAAGTGAATGTTGGGGAGCCAACTGGAATGAAACAGGGGTGTATGTTGTGCTCCGGGTATTTCTACATGTTCATACAGTCCTGTCTTCTAAGCAGAGATCCTATCATTGGTTTGAATCTCTCTTTTTCTTAATACGCTTTGTGGTAGTTTGTTATGGCAGTAATAGAAAAATAATATAACATTTATATAAAATTATGTATAAATTTATAAATCTATACACACATATTTTATTTCTCTAAGGTGAGATTTTGAATACATTTTAGTTTTATATACTTGCCTGTATTAAGTCCCTCACAATGAACATTTTTAATTAATAGGCTTTATTTTTTAGAGCAGTTTTAGGTTTGCAGAAAGTATAGAGAGTTCCCCTTTATCTCCTCTCCTCCCAGTCTCCTCTCACACAGTTTCTGTATTATTAACATCTTGCATCAGTGTTGTACATTTATTACAGTTGATGAACCGATATTGATACATTCTTATTAACCAAAGTCCATAGTTTACAAGTTCACTCTTTGTGTTAAACAGGTCTATGGGGTTTTACAAATGCATAATGTTATGTCTTCACCATTACAGTATCGTACAGAATAGTTTCTCAGCCCTAAAAATCTCCCATGCTTCACCTACTCAATCCCCCTCCCTTCCCCCAACCCCTGGCCTGGAAATCACTGATCTTTTTACTCTCTTCATAGTTTTGCCATTTCCAGGATGTCATGTAGTTGGAATCATGCTCTACGTAGCCTTTCACTTTGTAATATGCATTTAAGATTCTTCCATGTCCTTTGTGGCTGGACAGCTCATTTGTTTTTAGTGCTAAATAATATTCTGTACCACAAGTTCATCCATTCACCTACTGAAGGACATCTTGGTTACTTCCAGGTTTGGGCAATTAACAAAGCTGCTGTAAACATTTACGTGCAGATTTTGGTGTGGAAGTAAGTTTTCAACTCATCGGAGTAAATACCAAGGAGTACAATTGCTGGATCATTTAGTAAGAAGATGTTTAGTTTTGTGAGATACTGCCAAACTGTCTTCCATTTTGCATTCCCACCAACAGTCAGTGAGAGTTCCTGTTGTTCCTCATCCCTGCCAGTATTTGGTGTTGTCAGTGTTTTGGATGTTTGCTATCCTAATAGGTCTGTAGTGTTATCTTATTGCTTTAATTTGCATTTCTCTACTGACCTGTGATGCTGGGAAGCTTTTTGTATTTTTATTTGCAATTTTTTTTTTTTTTTTTTTTTTTTTGCGGTACGCGGGCCTCTCTCACTGTTGTGGCCTCTCCCGTTGCGGAGCACAGGCTCCGGACGTGCAGCCTCAGTGGCCATGGCTCATGGGCCCAGCCGCTCTGCAGCATGTGGGATCTTCCCGGACCGGGGCACGAACCCGCGTCTCCTACATCGGCAGGCGGACTCTCAACCACTGCGCCACCAGGGAAGCCCTATTTGCAATCTTGATACCTTCTTTGGCCAGGTGTCTGTTCAGATCTTTTGCCCTGAGTTTTAATTGGTTATGTCCTTTTTGTTGAATTTAAGAGCTCTTCCTATATTTTAGATACGAATCCTTTGTTAGATATGTGTTTTGCAAAAGTTACCCATTAGTCTGTAGCTAATCTTTTCATTCTCTTAATGTCATTCATAGAAAAGAAGTTTTTAATTTTACTGAAGTCCAAATTATCATTTTTTTCTTTTGTGGACTGTATCTGAAAAGTCATTGCCAAACCAAGGTCACTAGATCTTCTCCTATGTTATATTCTGAGAGTTTAACTGTTTTGCATTTTACATTTTAAAAGTCTAAGATCTAGTTTGAGTTAATTTTTGAGAAAGATGTAAAGTCTGTGTTTATATTATTATTTTTTGTGCATGTGGAGACCCAGTTGTTCCAGCAGTTATTTGTTGAAAAGACTGTCCTTTCTCCAGGGAGTTGCCTTTGCTTCTTTGTTAAAGATGAGTTGATTATTTTTGTGTGAGTCTATTTCTGGGCTTTCTAGTCTGTGCCATTAATCTATTTGTTCTTTTGCCAGTGCCACACTGTCTTGGTTTCTGTAGCTATGTGAGTCTTGAAGTTGAGTAGTGTTATTAGTCCTTTGACTTTTTTCTTCTTCAATATTTTGTTGGGTCTTTTGCCTTTCCATATAAACTTTAGGATCAGTTTGTTGATATCCACAAAATTACCTGCAGGGATTTTGACTGAGATTCCCTTGAATCTATAGATCAAATTGGGAATAACTGAAATCTTGCCAATTTTGAATCTTACTATCCATGAACATGGAATAGCTCCACTTATTTAGATTTTCTTTTTTATCCTTCATCAGAGTTTTGTAATTTTTCTCATATAGATCTTGTATATGTTTTGTTAGATTTATGTCTAAGTATTCTATTTTTTTGGATAATGCTAATGTAAGTGTTGTGTTTTTCATTTTTAATTTCAATTGTTCATTGTTCATTTATAAGAAAGAATCCTGCAGCTTTGCTATCATCACTTATTAGTTTCAGAAGTTTTTTGTTGATTATTTGAGATTTTCCACATAGACAGTCATGTCATCTGTGAACAAAGATGGTTTTATTTCTTCTTTCCCAATCTTTGTACCTTTTATTCCTTTTCTTGTCTTGTTGCATTAGCTAAGACTTCCAGTATGATGTTTGAATAAGAGTGGTGAGAGCAAATCTTTGCTTTGTTCCCATACTTAGAGGAAAGCATCTAGTTTCTCACCATTAAATATAATGTTGCTGTAGGGTTTTGGATATTTTGTTTGTTTGTTTGTTTAATCAAGTTGAAGAAGTTCCTCTCTATTACTAGTTTGCCAAGGTTTTTTGTTTGGTTGGTTTTATTTTTGTTTTATTGTGGATCAGTGTTAGATTTTGTCAAATACTTCTTCTGCATCTATTTATGTGACCCAATGGTTTTTCTTCTTTAGCCTGTTTATGTGATAGATTATATTAATTTTCAAATTATTTTTTCAAATTTTGGAGCAGCCTTGCATACCTGGAATAAATTCCACTCAATTATGTTGTATATATTTTTTATACATTTTTGGATTCAATTTGCTATTATTTTGTTGAGAATAGCACTTATTTTTGATAATGAAAAAATTAAGTAACATTCTTGCAATTAAAAATTTTAATCTTATAAACAAACATTAAACTCTCACTTTCAATTTCAAAAAGTGAGATGTAACAATGTCCATGAGATGTAAGTGGTTATTTGGTTTACCTGAGTGATTTTGTGGTTTATTCAATTATGTGGGGGAAAAAATAACAATAAATCCCTCAGTCTTAAGTGATCTCTAAATCTAATTCCTAGAGGCATCATCAGTCTGATCTAAAGTAGAGGACATTCAGAACCCCTGGCACTGTGATGCTATATGGATAAAGAGTTTCTCCTTTTTCCTGACTTCCTTCCTTCTCTTTAAAATGTTTCCTTATGTACTAAGTCAACATGGTAACATATTACAATGTGGTATACATATATCAGTTAGCTTTGGCTGCACAATAAATTATCTTTAAAACTTACTAGCTGAAAACAACAACAAATTTGTTTATCTCACAATTCTGTATTTGCTGCTGGGCTCTCTCATGCATCTGGGGGATCAGCTGGCAGCTGGTTGACTTATAATCCCCTCACTCACTTGTCCTGTGGTTTGAACCTACAGGGGTGACTAGACAACCTTGAACAAGCCCAGGTTTCTTCATGTGGTTGTGCTTTCAGGGTTTAAAACTCAGCAAGAGAGCAAGCCCACTGCCCAAGCACTTTTCTAGCCTCTGCTGTATTAGTTTGCTAATGCCTCATTGATCCAAGCAGGTCATATGCGCAACCCAGATTCAAGGTGAAGTAAGCTATACTTTTTGATGGAAGTATCTATAGGTCACACTGCAAGGGCATGGAAGCAGGGATGGGAAATGTGCTGTCTATGACCATTGCAAGCAATTTATATCCCTGTCATGTATGAAATTAATCTTGCCTTATTTGTGAAAAAGTAAACACAGTTTCTGATATAATGAGATGTGTAGAAAATTTGTCTGTCACAAATACATGACAGTTGGTAGCATCTAATGGATTTTTTAGTCTATGATTGATATTACATTTGGAAACCTTGATGACAGACCCAACAATTTTTGTTCATGTTGAAATTTTTCTGATCAAGTCACTGTTTTTATCTGTCTTTCATTACAACATATTAATATTAAGGTACACATTTATCATGACCAGCTGTGGGAAATAGTGCTGTGTCTGTCTTCTTCTAGGTGTTTGCCCAGCTATTGTGAACATGGGGGTGAATGTTCCCAGTCCTGGGACACCTTCTTCTGCAACTGCGCACACACTGGTTACACCGGTGCAACCTGCCATTCCTGTAAGCCTCACACTTCATTCATTCTCCTTTCTGTTCTGATTTCCATGTAGTTCTATTTTTCTTTCCATTATTTTGTGTATATGTGTGTGTGTGCAACCATGTGCTAGAAAGCAACAACAAAAAATAATTATTTTAGACACTAATTTTTGTCTGGTTTATTTTTAATCAAATTTATTTCCTATTGATGATAAGGCAGCTAACAGAAATACATATATCATAGGATAGAAAAAAATAATAGGCAAAGGAAAATAAGTATAGGAAAATAAAATATAGTCAAAGTATAAATTAAATCTAGAACTCATGATATTATATCTTATTCTCTTCCTCGAGCGGAATCCAATTTTAGTTCTCAAGTCCTGTCTGCCTAAGTAAAAAGCATGAGTTACTGGATTCTCAGTATTTATAAAATTAAACAAGAAAAATCTCAGAAGAAGTGCAGGATGGGAGCTAACACAGTAGGGCTTCTAGACATCAGTGACAAGCCAGACAAATGCTTAGGTCCGTTGCAATCTTGATGTTCCCTGATGATGATGGTGGTGGTGATGATGATGATGATGGAACTTACTGGAACTTACCATGTACTTGCACGATTCTAGCTCTCTGCATGTTTCAACTCCTTTAATCCTCAAAACAACTCTAGGAGGTAAATGTATTTTTATCTACATTTTACACCTGAGGAACGAGAGAGGCTAGGTTGTTTACCCAGGGTCACACTCTCCATCTCCTCTTAGTGGTGTTTCTTCTGTCTAGAACACCAGTCTCTTTTCTGAAGAATTATTCTTTCAACTTTAAAGCTAACAAAACTTTATTGACCGCTAATCCATTAGCTTCTGACAGAGCCTCTGAAGTGCCCTTGGTCTTCTAATTATTGGCTCTTGTATATGTTTTTCTTTTAGTTTTTCCCTATTTGTGTGTCACTGCTGATATTTCGGAATCCCTTCTCTGGTAGCACCCCTCTCTCTGGGCCTTTAGAGAGAGAGAGCATGATATGAAAATTCACAGATCTCACCATGTACATTCCCTCCTACTGGGAGAATACATCGCACTTTTAAGAACTCTTCCCTGTGAATTATTTAATTTTATTTCCACATATGGGAGAAAAGCAGAGTTTGGACTGACATAAATTTGTCTTTATGGGAAGTGAATCCCAGTGAGGCAGGCGTCGGTGTTGAGATGAGAGCCCTGGGTCCTCAGCCCTGAAGGTTCCACAGAGGAACTCAAAGCATCTTGGAAGACAAAGGGAGGTGACTTATGCCCTAAACATCCCATAAGTTCAACCAGAGCAATTCCACCTGCAACTCTATTTACTGTACTAGTGCCAGGTGAGAACTTCCCAGGGTAAGTCTTCATTTGAAAAGAGCCGGACATCTGGGAAACTTGAGGCTAAGTGACTTGGCCAAGTCACAGTTAGGAATGGGGTGATCTCTTCCTTAAAGTGTCCTCCATCATATTTAGCAAGGTGTCTTATATGAAGCAGATATCTACTGAATATTAATGAGTAAGAAATATGGCTAAAATGCTATCAGTAACTGTGATCTAAACATCATTCTAAACAACTCTGATTTTAAAACTAACAGATATAGATAGATATAGATATAGATATATATCTGTTATATATATGTAGGGTGTTTCATTTGTGCCCCATGATTGGGTCTAATAACTGAATTGACTTTATTGGGATCATCTAACTGGTAAGCTACATGAAGATGAGGTATTGCCAAATCAAAATAAATGATCACGAGACCATTATTTTGGGGTCTCAGTGCACGATTAATACACGTGTACATTTGTGTTTAAAGCAAGCTTTCTCCTAGTCATTCCTCCTCTACTCTTGTTTCCTAGGCAGTTCCAGCCCCAACCCAAACACAAACACTGCTATCAATTTTCGTGTATCCCTCTGGACACTTTTCTAGGTGGTCGTGAGCGTATGTATGTATTTATAGAAATGTAAACATGAGCAGCCAAAATGCACACATGGTGGAAAAGCAATCCATATTGTCTCTGTGTCCAACAGTGTAGATGGTAGTAGCCGTGCCATTGATTTGGGACAGTCTGGTACATTTGACACTTGGCCATGTTTAACAAAAGGATGTTTACCTTTGTAAAATCTCTGGACCAAAAGCATTCCCTTCATCTTCTTTTTCTTTGAGATGAGAGAAAAAGAACCCCTCGATCTCTCCCTGGGTTTCTGTTGATTATTTAAAATAGGCAAAGTTAGAAGTGTAGATAATCCAGTCATTGTAGCATGGCATAAAGCCATAGCCTACTCGGATCACTCCATTTTGTGGATCTTGCCTAACCACCACCTGAGTCTGTCTGTGTGGATGCCAAATCTGATCGTTAGAGCTGGTTAAAGATCCAGTCCATCATCTGCCAGGATCAGTGCTGCACTTCTGTCCCAGCAGCTGTTAGCGGCTTTTCAGGTTTTCAAAGGGTTTTTCCTGTCAAGGCAGCGAGTGATACACACTGGAGATGTTACTTGGTTGATCACTCATTTAAATGTCTTCTGAATATTAATTGAGTCCATCATCTGCAGATGCTCATCACTTGCCTTGTACACAGAGAAACATTTATTGTACATGTAGAAAATTCAATTATGAATTAAGATAAATTGAAACTCTAAAGAGATATTTCATATATATTATATATATTTCTTTGAATTTCAATTTTCTTGAATTATCATTTGCAAAGCATTTAAGGATGTTTCTTTTTAAAGCAAACTTTAAAACCTGAGTGAAGAAGAGTTGCTGATTTGTGAAATTCATCTCATTGAAAAAAATGCATTTCACATGTAAATTGTTTTAAGTAATCAAAGAGTATAATTAGAGTCATTTATAAAATAGCATGATTATTTAGATAAAAGCAGATGATTTAGGGAGATTAAGCCAATGCACTTCGGGTGCTTAGATATTATGAAACAAAAAAGACTTAGACAAGAGTAAATCCAGTTATAACAATTTTGAAAAGAATCCTGTGTTTCTTGAACATACAGGATCCAGATCCACATGTCCCACAGTGATCTCTCCTAAAATCTTTCACTCTGTGCTTCAGAATCTTCACTCTATCTGATTGAAACAGGGAAACACTCCTCTAAAGAAAACGTCCCTGAGAGCAATGCAGAATGAGTGTCACTGGGGAAAGTACCACTTAATTCACAACATGGAGGAATCCATCCCACTGTACCTCCTGTCTGAGACCTGTGTTCTTTGCAGCTCTCTACGAGCAGTCATGTGAAGCCCACAGGCACAGAGGAAACTCTTCAGGGCTCTACTATATCGACTCAGACGGAAGTGGCCCGCTGGGACCATCCCTTGTATATTGCAACATGACAGGTATGCTAATAAGCCTTTTTTTATGACAGTTAAACTCATGTATATACTTGCTGTGCATGAAAAACCCAGATGCGGAAAGTAGAGTTTACCTAGTGGCAGCTTTATGTAGATGTGCATTTTGATTGTAATTGTAATATGATTGCTCAGAAGTATTAAACATAATGTTCTAAAATAGTTAAGAGGTGGTAATTAAATGTTATGTTCTTTCTTTGTGCAAAATTAACAACAAATCTTTGCTTATTAATCTGAAACAAAAAAGGATAAACTTTATTTCTTAGTTCATGTCAATAAATGCCAAAGACTTAGGAGAATATTCACTTTTCAAATTTATGAAAACATCCATTTGTATTCTTTTGAATCTGTAATCACATGAGTTTATCTAGGAGATAATAAATGTTTCTAAAGTGTATATACTTCAAGTAATAATATTATTCTTGTGCAACTATATAAATAATATTTTATTTTCCTTAGAAACCTAATTATATGTGAAAGGACTTGTTTACGACATATTGTTTATGATGCCTTTAATTCTTTGAAACTTTTTAATTTCACATCTCCGCCTACAGTATAGGACCACGAAGGACCAAAGGATCCACTTTAATGAATGACAACTGCCCTGATGGAATTGATACAAATTCTTTATACCTCTTCTGTACCTGTATCTATATGTGTCTGTACCCATAACTTTTCCTCCATGCTCGCATAACATTTTACCAATAAAAAGAGGACAAACCTCCAAGAAAACTTTCTGTTACTCTAGCAGTGTAGACCTAACAGGTACTTCAACAACCACAAAATTTGACTCTGCAAATTCTGAGCTAATGATAAGAAAATAATCAACTATAGATGGTTCTAAGGCAACTATAACTTAGTTATAATTTTGTTCTTCTGTTATTATGGCTACATGTCACCCTGACAGGGTTGCAGTTCTCACAAGGAGGGAATTATTTATGGATATATTTATGATGATGCTTTGTGAGTAGCTTACAATCCTGGGGTGGTTTTTTACCTACTACCATTTCATACATGAAACAAAATCTGAGCATTTTGGCAGTGGTTAATCGTATGATTAGATCTGAATTCAGTCAAATATATCTTCCAGCCCCGAAGCTACCCCCAAAGTTGGTACAGAAAATGCAAGAACTTGCAGAGCATTGCACTGGGTGTGAGTATGGCTCTTTTGGGCTTTGGGGTAAACATTTTATCATAAATACTGACCAAAATATTGCAGTGTGATGACAGACTTAAATACATTGGCTTACCTTGACTGAAAAATGTGTGCTCGGTGAAATATGTGAGGAAACAGCAGCCCAGGGCATCATTCTAGATATACTGCACTCCTGGTTTATGACAGGCCTTCAAGTGATTTCAATTCCTGCTTTGATTTTCTTTCATTACCATGGCTCGAGCGGATGCCAAGAACAAAGAAGGCTAAATAAAGTTGCTAGCATCCCAATAAAACATTTCCCTTTATCAGTTAAGTTCTTAATTATCACAGAAGTCTAGGGTATGTTAAAGATTTTCATACATATTATCTTGGGTTAATTCTATGAGCAGAGTTCCATACACACTGAAAAATTCCAAGTTCTAGAAAGGTAGAAATAATCCCAACTGGCACATTCCAAAATGAGTGACATTTCAACGACTGAAGCTATTTTGTTAATAGTTAACTATTGGCAGGCTGAGGTCAAGTTTATAAGGAAAGGTATTTGCTGCAAAGAGGAATAACCGAGAGCTGAGGGCCCGATCTTCTGCAGTTGATGGTTGTAATAAAAGAAAAGTATTTTAGTCATGCTAGTGAACACGCGGTCTAGGCTTCCCCGTGAAGCTTTAGTTGTGCATATTTATAAAGCCCCTTTGGAATGTGTAACTATCTCAGAGGTGTTTTGTTTTAATGCTGATTTGGTACCATAGCTGATGTATTTTGATTCCCTGCAATTGCTGTTACCTTTTCGGAGTGAACCTTGGCCCCTACCACCAGAGAGAAGAGTAGTTATCATCAAAATGCAAAGAGACAGTAAAAACAGATGCCCAGCTTTTGATTTCAGGTAACTTAGAATAATGCCTGATGATATACAAGCAGGTTTTTCTTACATTAGAGATGAGAAAGAACCTCTAAATAAGGGAGGGAAAAGGCGAAATCTACTGATTAACCCTCCTGGTCAGTTTGTACACACGATGGCCTTGAAAACTGTCTGCTGAGGAGGTGAATCATTTCCTTCCCCGGGTGACCTGAAGAAACATCCAAGTAAAGGCACAAAACTGAAGAGTTGCAAAAAAGCTTCCGACAACATTGAACCCATGTGTACTCAGCGCCTGCCCTGAGCCAGGCACGGCTGTGGCCACATCAGGGAGTGAATCTGAACACCTCCCTCCCCTGGTGGGGGGTGCTTTCTGAGCCAGATCATTGACAGAAGCGAATCAAATACTTGGCATGTTGCAAGATAGCAGGTGTTGTGAAGAAGAACAAAGCGGGGAACAGGGTCACAGACTGTACAAGGATGGGTTACAGTTTTAAATAGAGGAATCAAGAAAGGACTCAGTTGGAAAGTGACATCTGTGCCAACCACATCAAAGAAGCATCCCTGGGCTTCCCTGGTGGCGCAGTGGTTGAGAGTCTGCCTGCCGATGCAGGGGATGCAGGTTCGTGCCCCGGTCTGGGAGGATCCCACATGCCGCAGAGCGGCTGGGCCCGTGAGCCATGGCCGCTGAGCCTGCGCATCTGGAGCCTGTGCTCCACAACGGGAGAGGCCACAGCAGTGAGAGGCCCGTGTACCGCAAAAAAAAAAAAAAAAAAAAAAAAAGAAGCATCCCTGAGAAAACCTGAGGTGGAGCCTTCAAGGGGAGGGAGGAGAGAAGTGCCGAAGGCCTGCAGCCATGGGGAGCTGGCATGTTGGACAGACTCAGGTGGAAGGACGAGAAGGTGGCCTCTCCTCAAGTCACGTGGCTGGAAAGGGGCTGGTCCAGGATTCACACCATCTGCGCAGTTTGGGCCTTTAACCCTCCTGGGGCACCAAGAGGAAGCAAGGAGACTAGTTAGGACGTTGCTCTAGTAATCAAGCCAAGGTGGTGGTGGTGGGTAGCAGGCTGGGAGCAGAGGAGGAGGAGGAGAGAAATGTTGAGTTAGAACCGGTGGACTAACCGATGGAGAGAAAGAGAGGCATCAAGCAGGGCTCCTGTATTGGGATCCAAGCCCTGGAAAGAAGGTGCAGGTATTACTCACACAGACGGAGAGTTCTTGGGAAGGACCATGTTTGTAAGGGAAGACCAGGATTCCAGTTGTGAATATGTGAAGTTTGGGTTGCCTATTGGTCATTTAGTTAGATAGTGGAGATCTGTTGGTTATAAAACAAGTGTAATGTGTCTTCTTAAAGCCTACTGGGTGGTCATAACATCCTTGGCGATACAACCTTTTAAAAATATAATTTGGAGTGTGACTTTACAAATTAATTTAACCTGACCAGAGGGCTCCTGTTTGCTTTACTGTCACTAGTGGACACTATTCAGCAGGATGGAGCTTCTCCAGGTCCCTACGTGTTTGTTCCCCAAGGGGAAGCTCTGCTTTCCACAGCCAGATTCTGCAGGGCAGCATCCCAGGAGAGGCTGTATTATTACTAATCTTCTCTAGAGATGCTTATGTTCACATGGGTTTAGAAAGCACTGTCGTTTAGCTGAGGATCTTTGGTTTTAGCAGGCACAGGCTACTCTATCGTCCAAAAAATTAAAATGGAAAGGGAACAAAGGGCATCACAGAATGGAGAAATAAAACCAGTGCAGATGTAAAATTTTGGTGCCGCTACTCATTTCATGGTCCAAGCAATTATCCTGTTGTTCCTATTTATATAGGTTGCTGTGGGTGAGGTTTAATGATCCATCACTGAATCCCTGTGGCTCTGATGCATCCACAAATGCAACAGGAATGGTTCACATGTATTAAGATAAAGTATGAGACATTCATTCTCTAAATTAAGTATCTTCTAAACTCTCTAACGTAATCTTGGAAAGTTTTAAGAGCTGTAAGGTGTGTATGTGTGTGTGTGTGTTTGTGTAGGGATTCATGAAAATTATTGCTAATAATTTAATAATTTATATTGATGTGTAAATGTCTATTATTAAAGCACACTTAATAACTGTATATCTTCATTACATTGCAAATGAACAAACATTACATAGAGATTACTGTATCACAATGCCTTTTGGGTAATTAAAGGCTTTTAGAGAAGTTTATAGTTGCCTAGCTCTCATGTAAAACTCCTGAAATTAGTAGATTCTCGTTCTATGTGAAAACATCAATGTCGTAAGGGTTCCATAATTATGACTGAGATGGAACATCAAATGGATCATGAGACACACATACATACCCAAGATGGAGAGCAGGAGTTAACTACTTCAGTGAAGATTTCCAAATACTATTAAATACCAAGGATTTTTATTAAACTCAACACCGTAAGGAAAGCAATGTGCTGAAGACAGAGAAACACACAGGCCAGTCTGAAGACCAGTGACTACCTCCAGCAGCTACACAACAAAATATTTAATGAAAATGTTTTTAAATCCAGATTTTTCCCAGGGAAAATCCAAGGGATGAACCAAAGTTACAGCTAAATGGTCCTTACTGCCCAGGGGTCATATGAGGTGCCCCCTAACAAATCTGCTTATTGATAGAGGAAGATCTTAGGGTCCTGATTCTGTTCTTCCAACCTGGAAATATGTCCACTCTGAAAACTTTGCCTTCTCCGTGATGCTGCGATGCCTGTGGACAATTAAACACCCTCTAATTATTAAAAAACAAGTACTAACACTTGGAAAAAGATACAAAAAACAGAATTCTAAACCAATGGTTAAAATTATATCCTTGGAATAAAGACACAAATGTAGAGAGCATGGACTTGAGGACACAGGGAGGGGGAAGGGGAAGCTGGGATGAAGTGAGAAAGTGGCATGGACATATATACACTACCAAATGTATAGCTAGTGGGAAGCAGCTGCATAGCACAGGGAGATCAGCTCGGTGCTTTGTGACCACCAAGAGGGGTGGGATAGGCAGGGTGGGAGGGAGGGAGACGCAAGAGGGAAGAGATATGGGGATATATGTATACGTATAGCTGATTCACTTTGTTATACAGCAGAAACTAACACACAATTGTAAAGCAGTTATACTCCAATAAAAATGTTAAATAAATAAACAAACAAACTTTCCTAAAAATCAGATTTCAGAATGAAAAAAAATAAAATTATATCCTTGGTAATAGCCTTTAAAAATGTAGTACTAGGACACACTCTGCATGTATTTTTTAGTAACTTTAGTACAGAGACAACCAAAACAAGACAAAATAGTAAGCTAGTTTGAATGGACTGCTTGTGCAATTTGTTGACAGACCCATTCCCTTTCGAAACAGAAGAAACAAAACAGAACTTCTTTGATGACAAGATGAGGAAGGCCAATGGCTCTACTCACTGAGAGAGATAGAACTGTTTGTGCCCACCCTAAACCCAGGGTAGTTTTTTGCTGTTTTCATAGTTGTGAGGTTCAGAAACTGCTTCTCAGACCTTGCATTGTGAGAATGATTGTCACAGAAAGAAGATAGGTTGCAGTCAGAGCAGTGATTCAACTTCCAGTGCATAAAAATCACCTGGAGGCTTGATGAACAAGCTGAGGACTGGGTCTGTGACATCCCTGCTCATTGCACCTTCAGATCTTGGTTTATTGCCTCAACAAGTTAATAATCCAGAACTTTTTACTCATTATTATTGCTGAGTCACTTGCCTTTATGCAAACCAAGCAATTGTGTTTCTTTTCTTTTTTTTTTATTGAGGCATAGTTGATTTACAATGTTGTGTTAGCTTCAGGTGTACAGCAAAGTGATTTAGTAATACATACATATATATTTATTTTTTCAGATTTTTTTCCCTGATAGGTTATTACAAAATATTGAGTATAGTTCCCTGTGCTATATAGTAGGTCCTTGTTGGTTATCTATTTTATATATAGTAGAGCATAAATGTTGAATCTAAAAAAAATGATACAAATGAACTTATGTACAAAACAGAAATAGACCCACAGACATAGTAAACAAACTTATGGTTACCAAAGGGGAAGGGGGGGGATAAATCAGGAGTTTGGGGTTAAAATATACACAGTTGTGTTTCTTAAACATCCTTTTCCATGTGTCAAAAATTGTCAGGGGCTTCCCTGGTGGTGCAGTGCTTGAGAGTCCGCCTGCCGATGCAAGGGACACGGGTTTGTGCCCCGGTCCGGGAAGAGCCCACATGCCGCAGAGTGGCTGGGCCCATGAGCCATGGCCACTGAGCCTGCGTGTCCGCAGCCTGTGCTCCACAACGGGAGAGGCCACAACAGTGAGAGGCCCGCGTACCGCAAAAAAAAAAAAAGAAATTGTGTCAGGCCTCCAGCACTGTGGTTTAGCAAAGGGCAGTCAGCCCAACTGCTTTACACATAACTCATGTCATTTTTTTAAAAGCCCTCTATAGAATGGGTATTGATTCATACACCATGAACCTGCATCTCTTTTTTCCTGGCTTTTGCCTAGAAAGAACCCTTCCTGCCCCCACTGGGGGTACATTTTCTGGCTGGCCTCCTGCAGCTTGTAAAGGTAGTTCCTAAAACAGGCAGCCTAGTGTGGTTGGCAATGCAGAATTTCTAGAGCAGATCCTGTCACTGTGCCCAAAGGGGAAAAAGACAAATGCTTCAGGAAAGTTTATTTTCCTGCTTTTCTGTCAGCCACGCAGTCTGCCCTGGCCTTACGGGTGGACAAAGTGAATGGTCTTGATGAACAATAAACATATAGATGTTCAGAGAGCAGTTAGGCCAGCAGCATGCTTGGTTCATTGCCTTAGCATTCAAAGGTGGCTAGACAATAGCATTCAGTCTTTAGATGCTGCCTGGTCTACTTTCCTCATTTACCAAATATGGAATCGGAGGCTCAGAGGATTTCTTTGACTTTTCCAAGACCATAGATTGTAACCCATATCTCTTATTGTCCATGACCCTGTACTCTGTCCATATCTGATTTTATAATTGCATATATAATGTACTCTCTGAGGAAAGTACTTTGCTCTTGTGCTGTGTGGTAGGCTGATAAACAAGGGAAAGCACTAATAATATCTCCCAGTAACTGAGCTCTGGGAGGTTTCAGGCACGGGGCCAAGCACACGTACATGTTGCCTCAAGACAATGTATGCCGTGTTGAGTAAGTGTCAGTTCATGTTAAATAGCAGATGCCTACCCTTATGAATGAGCAGACACACAAAATTGTATTCAGTGTGACCTAGTAAGTGAAAATATCACCCTCTGAAATCCTAGGGAAGAAGGCTGTGAAGTAGCTGCATTCCCTTGAGGATATCCAGTTGTATCTTATAGCATTTTCTTGTGTTCAGAATATTAAAATAAATCATGAAAAGCCTCAAGGCCCCAGATCTGTGGCAGCCCTTTTGAGGGTCTTCATACAAATATTGATCAAGAGGGACCCACAGGTGTGGGGCTGGGATGAGTGCCACCTCTGGGCCCTCCCAGGGCCTGGAGACTGTCTGCTTAGAGCTGTCATCTCTCCCCTTCCATGAAACACACACACCCGTCTCCTTGGCCTTGACAAACAGATGACATGGCAGGGCCCAGGGCCTGTGACATCTAGGGCAGGGCCAGGTGAGAGCTGACCGTTGTCTTCCTCAGGGCACCCACTGGGCATTCAGAGCAGCGCAGTTGGCCATTACCAGCACTATGGGCACATAAATGCCCGGGATCTAGTTCTGGTTTCTTCTGGAATTTTTTCACTGGAAATATAGTAGAGGGCTCAGATGGGTAAGGCACTCTGGGAAGGTTACAGACCTCAGCACTCTTTGAGAGCTTCACCTACTCAGAAAGCTCAGCGACTCACGCCGGGCTGCTTAGAACTGTGTGGCAAAGTTACATAGTTTTGTGAAGTTGGGCAAGTGAGTTTGTCTAGACTTCCATTTCTCTTATCTGGGTGGCCAGAGGGTTGGGTTGGATCAAAGGTTAGAACAGTGTTTCTCTCTGGATAGTAACACAGGGGAAGAAATTCTGAGAAGGCTGTTGTGGGTCTCTATTGTAGCATTCAGATGATTTTGTGGATCCAGGAATGGCTGCTAGTGTTTACATCAGTCTCTCCTTATTTATCATCCTGAGTGCATCTTCTTTTTTTTCTTTTTTTTTTTTTCCGGTACGCGGGCCTCTTACTGTTGTGGCCTCTCCCGTTGCGGAGCACAGGCTCCGGACGCACAGGCTCAGCGGCCATGGCTCACGGGCCTAGCTGCTCCGCGGCATGTGGGATCTTCCCAGACCGGGGCACGAACGCATGTCCCCTGCATCGGCAGGTGGACTCGCAACCACTGCGCCACCAGGGAAGCCCCTGAGTGCATCTTCTTGACCAGCTTTATCTGGAGATAGATGTGACAAGTTAAATCATTTGGCACATTGCCTTCCCAGTCTTCTCAGAATGTGTACCCTCTTCCCATCAGAAGAAACAGAGGCAGCTGGCTTCATTTCCAAAGAGGTGGTGTTTGGACACAAATTGGACTTCATTTCAGGCATCTGTGGGAGAAGAGATTTTTGCCTTTACTTTCCTCGAGGTCAATGTCCAGATCATGAGCGATGGTCCCACAAAATATAAAGGCATCATATTGTTCATGAAGTCTTTTTTTCTCAGGGAGATTGAAATAAGCATAACAGATAGGCTTTCAATGTGTGTCTACCTGAATCTGTAGAATAAAGATCTGCTTCTTTTTCCACCCAACCACTTGTTTTGCTATGAAAGACTCCTGGTATAGTTCAGAGGCCTATTATAAAGTATAGGAAGTGTTGTCAATTGCAAAGTGGATCTAAGTTGGCAAAACAAACAGAAGGAGGAGGATGTCCTATGAAATGGTAAGTCAATGTCATTATTTATATCCAGCTTACCAAATGAAACCAGCAAGTGAACTTGGCTGCAGGTTCATTTGTCCAAGCAAATGGTCAACCAGGTACCACCCATGGTCACCCTGCTCCTGTGCAGAGGAAAGGCTCCAGTGAGTTGGATGAACATGTTCTGATAGGGTCTAATTCAACAATAGTTCAAAATTCCTGTTTAAATTTGACCACTGTTAAAATTAATTACCTCAGGTCCAAAATTATGCTTCAGACTACCGTGAGTAACAGCTAAGTATTTTTCCATCATGCTGGTCACTTAAATTCCTTAGTCTGTCTCTTCGTGCTTGAAGGCTAAGATTATGTGTCATGTCAAAGGTTCCTTTCTACTCATAGTTTTGAAATAATATGTTGTGGAATATTAGGGAAACATAATGTGTCTTTGTTGGGGTCTTTTAAATCATATTTCTAGAAAGGGCAAGCATTTAAAGTATTTTTTCAGAGGACAGTTTTGAGGTTCTTTTCAACCTTTCCCTTCTCTCCACTTCAAAATATTTCTATTATTACACTTTAACCATGCAAGACCATAAATTTTTCATACTGACCACTAGCCTGTATGAACTATTCAAGCACATTATTTTTCTTTGTGCCCTAAGCCATGAAAATAAATGACACAGTGGCATGGGAACTGATGAACTCCTAAGCCTAACACAGTCTTCTGCATGGCTCCCTGTACCCTCATTTCATTTGATGGAAGAAACCCTGAGGGTGAATGGGAGTAGGTAATTACCAAAAATGATGCCAGACGCATTTAAGTAATTTTCCAGGAAAATGTTGAAATATAAAATGCCTAGTGAAAACATGATTAAGGGGGAAACACAATCTATGGATTTCAAGTTGCCATAGGAACACTCACAGCCCCCTTTAGTGAGCAGAGAGGCAGGTGATCCTTCAAGTCTTTTTTCCTAATTGTATATAAAACTGCATGAGTCATGCTGACTCACAGTTTGTTCCTGTTCTGGCTAGTTTTTGCATATTTTGTGATGTTCTTTTCCATAGGCTTTGAATCGGAGGTTTTTCCATGGCCCTTAGGGTTCTTTTCCCTGGATCTCTGGATGTATTTGATGTGTTAAGGGTTTGCAAACACCAGCATGGATGTAGGTTTTTCCCAGACCCAAACTCTCAGGGCAGGAAAGGAGCAGGGGACCCCTCACTGAGTTCCATGCAGCATTGTTTTGATTTTTGAACCTTGCTCATGTATTAGCTATTAAAAAATAAACTCCGGGCTTCCCTGGTGGCGCAGTGGTTGACAGTCCGCCTGCCGATGCAGGGGACACGGGTTCGTGCCCCGGTCCTGGAGGGTCCCACATGCCACAGAACGGCTGGGCCCGTGAGCCATGGCCACTGAGCCTGTGCATCCGGAGCCTGTGCTCCGCAACGGGAGAGGCCACAACAGTGAGAGGCCTGCGTACCACACAAAAAAAATAAAAATAAAAAAACTCCACAAGACTGTTTCCTGCCCCTCTAATATGGCAAGTTTGTGTGGATACTTATCATTTTATCAAATACATATTACAGAGGAAGTTATATGACATGACATTATAAATATAGTTGAATTAAGGCAGCTTGAACTCAGCCTTTTAGCCACTGAGCCATGGGCCTTTTATACTGTGGGAGCTTCTATACATTCATGGTGGGAGGTTATTTTGGGGAAGATAAAAGAAGTCAAGGTGTTTTTCTTCTGTTATAAATATTGTGAAGTGTGCATTGTTTTTTAAATCTCTTTGAAAAATATAGGTAATCCATGTAACAGAAATACGCCAGAATTTTCCAGCAGACATTCATGTAGCAATGGTTACTGCTAGGAATTGTTATGTTAGATACCCCAAGGCACTGTGTTTTTTAGTGCTGGCCATTGAACGAGTTGCTGACACACTATTAGTCAATTTTTGTCAAAAATACTTATTTTCCATTATTTTGCATGATCAGAATAATGGTTTTGTGAGCTGCTTGTTCCTCAAATGTGTCTTTTACACATTTCTTTGATTATCAGAGGAAA
Organism: Mesoplodon bidens; assembly: GCF_964165515.1. Lineage (NCBI taxonomy): Eukaryota > Metazoa > Chordata > Mammalia > Artiodactyla > Ziphiidae > Mesoplodon > Mesoplodon bidens. The sequence goes on from NC_138162.1 coordinate 100,971,155, forward strand.
AGATGCTCAGTGAGATGAGGAATATGCTTGTTAAAAACATAAGTATATACATGATAATCTTTAGCTTTCCTCTTATAGTAATGGAAAGAAAAAAATAAAAGCCAAAAAGTTCTGTTTATGACTTTGAGTATTATAATACAGAATTTAAAAAATTGACCCCCTGACAATGTTGACTATAGTAATGGTAATGCAAATTTCAATAAAGAGAATCGCTACTGACAACATTTTAGGAATTCCACTTGCTGATTCTAATGTCAAAGAGATCTGATTGCTACAAAAATAAAAACCTTAATTCAGATAGAAGATGCTTCTGATTTCCATATTTATGTTTAATGATTCCATTCTCATCACAGTCTCCTTTCTCCCTCCCAACCCCTCTTCTGCCCACCAGACACTGCATGGACCTCAGTGCAGCACAATGGCTCCCACTTGGTTAGTGTCAAAAGCTCGAACGGAGAAAGCCCCCACCCTGTGTTTTTCAAGTACACAGCCAGCATGGACCAGATCCAGGCCATAATTGACTATGTGGACCACTGCCAACAGAAGCTGACTTTCCACTGCAAGAAGTCAAGGCTTTCAAGTCCCCATGGTGAGTAATCAGAGTAATCAGACATTGTGGGCGGTAGCCCCCACAGATCACAATGGCCTGCCAGAGATCCATGAGAACCTGTGCCTATAGTGCCCGGATCACATCTGAAGTGACAGGGATACTCTTCTTCGGAGCAAAGACCAAGGTCTTTGCTCAAAGCCAGGAATGATCTGAAGTTTCTTCCTAGACTCAACTGGGCAACTGAGCAGTAAAAGCCTCCTAAGGAGGCCCCTGGAATGCTCAGTGCTCATCTGCCATGATGGGCAGGGACCTCTTAATTCTGTTTTATCTTGGGAAGGATTGCTAACAACGACATGGCTTAGTTATCTGGAGGTGATTATTCCGTGAGATTCTTTTTCATAGACAATGCAATTAGTGTCTTGGCTAATTATTAATTAGGGAACAATGTTGGTATCACCGCCTCTTTCACACAACATAAGTGCTAATAGTTTATTTCTCATATCTTTTCTTCTTTTGAAAATTCTTTTTTTTTTTTTTTTTCCGGTACGTGGGCCTCTCACTGTTGTGGCCTCTCCCGTTGCGGAGCACAGGCTCTGGACGCACAGGCTCAGCGGCCATGGCTCATGGGCCCAGCCACTCCATGGCATGTGGGATCTTCCCGGACTGGGGCACGAACCCGTGTCCCCTGCATTGGCAGGCGGGCTCTCAACCACTGCGCCACCAGGGAAGCCCGAATATTCTTATTTTTAATTTTATATTTTCTTCCTTTGAAAAATCCCATTCTGTTGGAATGTGCAACCTCACTGCCTTCATGAAACTGCTTGGTTTTCTGGAGGCTGGCGTGCCCCTTCTCTGATTAGGCATCTGGGGAGTGGAATGAGCAGAGGGCAGTAGGCAGGTTCTCTGAGTTCAAGCTCTTAGGACTTAGACAAGTCCCTGTCACTCAGCAGCTATGGGACTCAGGAAACCATTTTATCTTTTTTGAGTCTTCAGAGCTAAGACACTAACCTTGCCAGAACTTAATTGCACCACATCTATAAATGGCATGAAGTAAAAGCTACTTATTTGCATCTCTCCAGTTTATTGAATTTATAGTTAGTGCTAGTGGGTTTAGTACTTACTGTTAGTTGATTGATGCCAGATAGATCACTGAGCTAAAATTGTATATTCCCAGAAGAATGAGAAAGCTGCCTCCAGGAGAGTAAATTATTGTTATGGGGCTTCCCTGGTGGTGCAGTGGTTGAGAGTCTGCCTGCCGATGCAGGGTACATGGGTTCATGCCCCGGTCTGGGAAGATCCCACATGCCATGGAGCGGCTGGGCCCGTGAGCCATGGCCGCTGAGCCTGCGCGTCTGGAGCCTGTGCTCCACAACGGGAGAGGCCACAACAGTAAGAGGCCCGTGTACCCCAAAAAAAAAAAAAATTATTGTTATGGGTTGTCTAACCAGGGAAAACAAGGCAAAGATAGAGTAGTGTTGGAACCAACCACTAGTCATAAACCACCTAGTGAGTCATGGAGCAAACTCATACAAGGTAGCAGATGGTCTATTCCAGAACCTGGACACGACCCAGATCAGCAAAGGATTCCCGCCTGGAGGGCCAGTGTCTGCCTATTGATTTGCATGTGGTTGCTCAATTGTTAGCCCTTCGATATATTAATAAATATATAAAACAGCAACAGCAGCAACAAAAACAAATATTTAAACAAGTGTTTAATTGGGGCTAGGGGGGAAAGATGGAAAGAGAAAAGACTTATAAACTTAATAAACACGTGCTAAAAAAACAAAATAAGGGACTTCATTAACCATACATGCTCAAGTTATTTGCATTTCTTATATGCTGCTCCTGGAGGATTGTTAGTACAAACTTAATTTAAACAAATTCACTACAGACCTATATATTTCCAGAAGTGTTTAATTAAGGTTGAGTTGAGGCAGGCAAATAGTGTAGCCCAATACACCTTAAAACTGTTGCACTAATTTGCTCTGTATTATCAATAGACACAAATGGGTGTGCAGAGCTTTGATGCCACTCTTGTGTGGAAGGAGTGAAAACAACAAAGCCTGGGTCCCTCATTAGAAGGTTGCAATGTGAAAACAGTACAAGGGGACTGCAATGTGGGGAACAAGTAGCTTAGGAATTTTTTAGGGTAGATTGGGGAATGTCAGTCAAAATTCAGTTTTCTCTCAAGAATTTTCCACTGTTCAAATTCTCAGAAGTTATCAGGAGACTGAGGTGGTGGTAATCTTGAGAGGAGATAGAGCAAGTCTGGGGCCTCAGTGCAGCAGCTCTTGTGTAGGTTTTGTTTTCCAAGAGGGCCAGGGAGGAGCAGAGGGCCTAGGATCTTGCTAGGGTTCTGAAACATTTTTCCTTCAGCATCTTTAAGGTCTCTGTGTTACATATAGTTTCAGGGGATATGATTACAGGTGGCTAAAGAGGAAGTTGGATGACAGTAAGTGTTGACTCTAGGAAACCATTTGGTTACCCTACTATGAATGCTTAAGGTCATTGAGGATTGTAGCTGTGGCTGGAGAGAAGGACAGTGAACTATGAGCTAAAATAATTGAGGAAGTAAAGCCGTGTACCCTGGTCATTGATATCTCTCCTATTCCTTTTCATTTCAGTCTCTAATTCTTCTTCATATTATTCTTAATCATTTCTTATGCAAATTCTCTAAGTTACTCAAAGGAATCTTGAATGGAGCCAAATGCATTTTGTACCTTTAAAAACACTTAATGATTTTCACTTTAGAGAGAAAAATGTAAACACAGAGTAACACGTTGGCATATAATGATTTCTTTGCTCTTCAAATCGATGAAAGAGGATGTTGAATAATTACATTTTTAAGATGGAATTTTGAAAAATATCTATTAAGTACCTATTAAATAATACACTAAAAAGATCTTCCACCCCCTAAAGATGTTTTCAACACATTAAAAAAAAAGATAGTTGATATTGATTTCTTGGCACACCTGTCACCCACTGGGCCTGCAGTGCGTGGTAATGAATGCAGTCCATGTGTTTACCAGCTGAGAGGTTGTCAGCAGAAGCAGAAGTCTCATTGAACAGGGAGCCATAATGAGCAGTGGCGATTGTAAGTTAGGGAGAAAGTTATTTCAGATTCTTAGTGGGGGCCTGATGGGGACAATTTAAGAGTTTGAAAGAGCACATGAAAATGGACAGGCAGCTTTGCAAAATTGATGTCACTTCCGTTTCCCCTCCTGCCCTGATTCTCTGTTTACTAGGGACTGTTTCCCCTCCCCCTTTCCGTGTGCACCATCTTTTCTGATCATCCTCCCCCCGGTGTACTGTAATCCCACACTGGGGCCTCAGCAGCATCTTTAGCGTAAATGAGCAGTCCTGCAGAGCTGAGGCAGCCTCTGGCCGTGTCACTTAATTATACATTGCACTGAGGAGGGGAATGTGCCGAAGAACTGAATGTAGTTGTCTCGGACTTGCTCAAGCCGAAGACACCTCAGGCATGAAGAAGGCTTATCAGTGCCATTTCTTTAGTTTCCAAATACAGAGCAACCCATTCAGTATAAGAAGAAGCACGTCTCCAGGAAACTTTTAGGACATGCTAGGAAGTACATGTCTTAAACACATGCCTGTGTTTTTAGCTAATAAATAAAGTGAAAGAAATCCATATTTCTCATAATAACATTAAACGTTTTAATGGCATTTTAGGACCTCAAACAGATTTTAGATTCAGTGTGTAAATTACTGTGGTTTTTATTTTGATGACAATTCTTTCTTGAATGTTATTTCCAAAGAAATTATGTAAGTGGAGTCCTCAAGAAAAGTTTGTAAATATCGTGCCCGAATGAGTTAGGGACTACATGCTCATTTTCTGATAAAAGAAAAAAATTTGGTGACAACGTAAGTTTTGACATTAAAATATATATTTTTAAACAGTTGGGAGTCCTCTTAAAAATGATCCTATTGCACAGTTAAAATATGCTCACTTCTAAAATAGTCTCTCTATGTTTTAAATAGAGGGAAGTAAAGGAACTATATTGGGGAGGCAGGTAGTGGGGGGCAAAGTAGGTGTCACCTTTCTCATACTTGTCTTTCAGATGGAACCCCAGTGAGCTGGTGGGTTGGAAGAACCAATGAAACACACACTTACTGGGGAGGTTCTCTGCCTGATGCTCAAAAATGTACTTGTGGATTAGAGGGGAACTGCATTGATTCTCAATATTACTGCAACTGTGATGCTGACCGGAATGAATGGTGATTTCCATATAATTTCCCTGTGCAAACTGTAATTTTTGTATTGCTTAAACGATGTACCTTAGGCAGACATTGGACACAATAGTATAATAAAGAGAAAAAATTAAAGTATTCCCTAGCAAGTTAAAAGTATAAGCTTTGATGTGTATGATATCATTAATCTGAAGCCTAAAATATTAGGTAGCTATTTTTGTTGACTTGTGAGTAACTAATCATGTCCATTTTATTTTTCTAGTAAGAGAAAATAGGAATTAATGTTTCCCATTCACTGGAAGTGAAATATCTGACTTCTTAAAGTTAAGTTAATCCAGTTAATAAGATGACCACCCCTTGGCTGACCCAGGGCTGTTTGCTGACCTTCCTAATTCCCAGTTTCATTTTCTTAAATGGCCACACAGGGGAAACCAGACAAGGCCTTGAGTCCATGAAAGGGGGTATACAGAATACAAAACTCTCCATGCAACTGGAGGTCTCAGAAGGCTGCAAACCCAAAGAAAAGGTAGACAAGGACAAATCATCCAGTAGGCACTCTGGGTAGAAAAAAATAGCTCCCTGAAAACTCATGTCTACAGACTTGCCCTCACACAGATTTGGAGCCCAAATTTATATAACTTGGATGGTCCTCAAATTAAGTTAACGTAGCCACAGGTTGGCAGCACCACTGGCTCATCATAGGATTACATGAGATTCTCACTGGAGGCCTGCCCTCCCCCTTCACACAGACCTCACAGGATTACCACAGATAAAATGGCACCAAACATGAGCTCACAATCCAGGGTTATACAACACCAGAGGACAGATGTGGGAGGCAGAAGAAAACACAAAGTGTAGATGAGATGCCTAAAAGTCTCAGATCATGGATACATTCAAAACATAAGATAAAATAAATATGTGAGCTGCTTGAAAAATCAAAACTGGAATTGAAACATGAGAAAGTGATCAGATCCTATTAACAAAGATGATTGTGATTTGCAAAAGAATATTAGCCAATGATAATATTTACCCAATTTAAGATTTGTTGGATCAGATATTAGACACAAGTGATCAGAAAATTGGTGAAATGGAAAATATATGTATATAAATGACACAGAACAGAGAGAAGCAAAATGGGATCGAGAAAAGCAGTGACATGGAGGAGTCATGTGGAGAAGATTGAAAATGTGTCTGATTAAAGTTTCAGAAGAGAAGATTTGAGATAATTAAGAAGAGGAAATATTCAAATAGCAGGAAAATGTCCAGATTTGAGAAAACATTAGAATACCAAGCAGGATAAATAAAAGTAGATCCATATCTAGACACACCATGGTGGAATCAAAGGACACCAAAGAGAATGTTAAAAGGAGCAGAGATGAAAGCAAGACTCTTAAAGGAAAGACAGCCAACCAGCAGACCCCCCCTGAACAGCCCAGGACCCAGCCCACAGAGGGCAGGACACACCCCTCACAGGACAGAAGTGAAATAACTGTCAAACTCCCAGTGTTTACCCAGCTGATATTTTAAAAAGTGGAATAAAATTAAAATCCAGACAAACAGACACTGAAGAAATTTACCACTAGCAGACTCCACAAGAGGAATTTTTAAGAATGGTTTTCAGAATGAAAGAAAGTGATCTTATAAGGAAGGTCTCAGAGGCAGGAAGAAATATTGAGGAAAAAAAAACTGTAAACTCAGAGGTTAAAAACTAAAAGAAGAAAATACTAGACACTGATAACATGTAACTATATGTATGAATTTGAAACACAAGAAAGCAGTCAGATCCTATTAACAGAGATGATTGTGGTTTACAAAAGAACTAAAAGAATGTTTAGAAATAAAAATATTATTGAAATTTAAAACTTGTTTTGTAAATATTTTTTAGAATTAAATTGCTTAAAGTTTATGTCTTAAAATTTGTGTAACCTCTAAATAATAGAAACAAAGCATGTAATATTCAAATCAGTAGAGGGAGGAAAGAAAAAATGGGATTTTTAAAACTTAGTTAATACAAAAGAAGATAGAAAGTGAGACTTTAAAAAAAGAGAAAGCAACAAGTACAAGATAAAAACTGTGTGAGTAATCTTGCACAATAAATGTGACAAAAATAACCATTTAAATCCAGATGTCATATTGAATTAAAAACAAATATATCTTGTCTGTAAACCTAGGCATATTGAAAGCAAAATACCAAAAAAATAATTACCAGGCAAATATACGAAAAAGTTAGTAAAATTTTAAGGTTTAATGTGGACAAAGATCACTATTACTATACGATATTGCTTAATTTCACAATAAAAAAACAACAATGCTAATAAACTTGTATGTTTCTAATAAAAATGACTCAGAATGTATACAGAAAAAAATTGACAAAACTGAAAGAAGAAATTTACAAATCAACCATGATAAGAAGAGATTTAAATGTACATCTGTTTGTAATTGGTAATCAAATGAACAAAAATTAGTAAGATAGAATATTTTCAAATGAAATTAACAACTTGATTTATTGGGAACATAAAATTGTAGAATACATAATTTTCTCAAGCACATGTAGTGCATTTTTGCAAACTGATTTTCTCAATATTCCATAAAGCAAAACTCAAAAAATTTTACAGTAGTTGTTATCCTATGGACAGTTTCTCTGATTACAATGCAATTAGGTGAGAAATGAATAATAGAAAGATAAAAAAATATACATGAGGCAATTCAAAACCACAATTGGAAAGACTGGAAACAAGGAAATAAAGATACATCACTCATAGAAAATATCGTTGTCAACAAAGAAAACCTCAGAGAATATACAGAAATATTATTGAAATTAATGAGAGTTTGGTAAGGCTACTTACTGAACCTTAGAATAACTGGATTCTTATCAAAAATGTGTTACTATAAGAAAATATAAAAACCACTAGCAAAAGGAACAAAAGGGTATAGTACCTTGGAATAAAGATAACAAAAATATGCAAGACTTTTATAAAAAAGACATCATAAAACTTTATTATGAAAATACAAGAAGACCTAAATAAATGGAGACATCACACCACTGCCATGAATAGGAAAACTAAGCATCTCTCCTCCAAATAATTTTCTTGATTCCATTTAATTCCAAACAAATGCTAAACATTTGTTTATTTTTGGGGGTAGTGACAAACTGGTTCTAAAATTTATTTGGAAAAGAATGGTACATGAATAGCTAAGATGATTCTGAAAATGGAAACAATGTGGGGAGACCAGCCCTACCAGACATGAATAAGGTTTATGATGCCACAGTAATTAATACAGTGTGAGTTTGCCGAAGGGATGAGCCAGTAGAACAGGTAACCCCAAAAAAGAGCCTGGGAGCTTTCAAAATATGTAATTCTGGGTGATGAAAATTATGTTGTCACCAGTCCCTCTTTCTCCCCAGCAATTATAAAACTTAAAGTTGACCCAGTATTTCTCCCCTGCAGCTTTCCCAACAACTCAAAGTAGTCAAAGCTCCATTATAGGGCTTCCCTGGTGGCGCAGTGGTTGAGAGTCCGCCTGCCGATGCAGGGGACATGGGTTCGTGCCCCGGTCCGAGAAGATCCCACATGCCGCGGAGCGGCTAGGCCCGTGAGCCATGGCCGCTGAGCCTGCGCGTCCAGAGCCTGTGCTCCACAACAGGAGAGACCACAACAGTGAGAGGCCCGCGTACCGCAAAAAAAAAAAAAAAAAAAAGCTCCATTATACCTCAAAAAAGTCTACTGAAAAACAAAACAAAACAAAAAAACCCAGAAGAATTTCTAGAGCATTAGAAACTAAAACCAAAAAAAGGTGGATATGGAAGTTCTCTTACTGAATGTTGAAAACTGTTTGTGAGAAATTTTCATACCTAGATATTCATGCAATCTTTACAAACTTTGGAAAAAATTGAGAAGCAAGAAGAAAACAGATGTAACTAAAAATTAGGCAGTTTTGAATGAGTCTGGTGAACATGGCATATAATATCTGCATAAAGCATGGACAGTGGGAATGACCTAGTACTAATAAAGAATTTTTAAATAAGAAGAGTTTAAAATTTTCTCAGATTCAGGAAGGTACTTTGCAAACAACAAAAGGACAAAAAGACTTTATGATGCTATCTGCTTTAATGCACACTACATGCATTATGATTTTTTTAAAGTTTTTTTCAGGGCTGTGAATGTATTGTCAATGTTAAAAACAATTAAAATGTAGCTTTTTGCTATATAGAAAGTGTAGCTTTTAAAAGGTTCCTTAAAATTCAAAGATCCTCAATGAAGAACTTATGCACTTACATTTTTCCTCTAAGATGTTCTACCAGAATAGCAATCACGTGATTTAAAATACTATTTGTAATGTTTACTGACATTTAATACCAGGAATTGATTTGGTGTGTTCTCCCTGTGTTTATAACAAAATAAATTTCCAGACTGACCCCTTCCCCCATAATCCAGTGGCACCTTCTAGCTTGTGAATACCGTTCCCAGCAAAGTCAGGTGTTATGTGCTTGGGATGAAGCCTGTGTACTTCTAACAGCAGGAGTTGCAGGGGCTTCACCAGGTAAAGCCATGTTGTTTAATTCAGTCTGAGTTTTTGACGCAATCTGATTTTTAAAAATTGTTTCTTAAATTTTAGGGTTTTATTTCATATTTTTCATATCTTACCATATGCACTGCCCGTCACTTTGTTCAAAATTTTAAACAAAATAAAAATCTTAATAATTTTACATTTTCTAACTTAAAAGAATATTTCGATGCCTAGCAGAATTGGAATGATTAACTATTAAGTTAGGAAGATTTTTTTTGCAGAAAAGCTGTCAGGTTGAACCGTGTGAAACAGCTGATTTTTTGACCTGCAAAAGTGGCAGTTTCAAATGTTTCAACTTGTATATACAGGAGTGAGTGGTGGCTTTGTAATTACTTGGAATTAAAACTTACTAGGTTCTACACAGAACAATAAATTAGACAAACTAGTATTTGTTCATAAATCAGAAGTACGTATGTAATGGAAGTATACAGTGAAAAATATGAACAGCTTACAAGGTATAGAAAAACCTTCCTACTTTGTCCAGAGAGGACCGTGGTGGTACAACCAACTTACCAGCCAGGTCCTCTGGCTCCTGTTCCAGTCCTATTGTATTAAACCATAGATATTAATATGTCCCCAAATAGTCACTTACATGATGATATTATTAGTATTGTTATTATTTATAACATCCACTGGGGGGCATTGATGGTGGGTTTTATGTTCACATCCCCAACACACAGGGCCTGGCAAATAGAAGATGCATATTAAGTGTTTGTCGAATGAATGGATGGTGACAGTCTTTGGCAAAGCACTTTCCCATGCATTAGCCCATTTATTAATTGGAAGAATATATTGTATCATATCTTCATTATGGTTTTGAATCAGTATTTTGTTTTGATTTTTTTTTTAATTTATGGCTTCCACAAATAAGGAAATGCCTCATAACCACAGTAGGAATTTCTGAAACTTTAGTAAAAAAAAAAAAGTCCAAGTATTGAAAACCTAAGTCTTGTCAGTCAGGTGGTTTTGTTTTTTGTTTTTTGTCTTTTTTTTTTTTTTTTTAATGAAGGAGGATTGCTCTTGCTTCTGTAAATTCTGCATTGAAGTCTTACACAGTGGCTGAATTGGAAAGAGCAATGAGCTGCTAATTGCACTGAAATGTAATCTCATACCTGTATCCATGACCATAATTTTGGACCTGGCTGCTTTCTTCTCTATGGTCACGTAGATGAACAAAGGTCTCTGGTCCACAGAAGACCTCATTCAACATATTAGTATGTTTGTAAGTGTTCAGATGAGATGTTTGATTTCCCTACTGTTATGTATTTCCAAATTTAGCTTAACACCCCTTGAACTGCAATCAAAGACTATTACTCTTCTGTACATTTTTCAGAATAATGTTAAGGTGGTTGTATTTGTTTTCTAGGACCAGCAACACAGTAGTCCTTTCCCATAAGAAGCACTTGCCGGTCACTCAGGTTGTGATGAGAGACACAGGGCGACCACATTCTGAAGTGGCTTATACACTGGGGCCTCTGCTCTGCTCGGGGGACAGTAAGTAGGGGCAAGAGGAACTGTCTTCATCCCTGCTAATACCTGTCAATCTTTTAAGAGAAATCGAACTGCCTGGGTTCATTAAAAATACTGTCTATACTGATAATCTGTACTTCATTAGGAATGTATTAACTTTATAAAATAAGTGTATATTGTTAATGTAATTGAGAAAAAACATATTACCTCTGGATTATGTAGAGGTATCTTTTATATGACATGTACATGAGACTGTGCTGCCAAGATTCGTGGAATCATCTGAAATATCATATCACTTGTTCAGCAAATATCTAATATGTACCTACTAAGTATAAGGCACTTTGCTGAATGCTGAGATGCCTGAAATTGGTAAGATAAGGAGAAAATGAGAGGACAGAACCCATCAAGTGTATCTAGTCATGAATGCCTTCGGACAATTCTGAATTTTTACACAGGAAGCCTCGATGCTCCTAACTCCACTTACCCCTCCAACTGCATCTTGTGTATCCTTCGTGCCCCCAAAATAACTGAAATAAAGTATATGAGTTCGGGTTTCCCTGGTGGCGCAGTGGTTGAGAGTCTGCCTGCCGATGCAGGGGACACGGGTCCGTGCCCCAGTCCGGGAGGATCCCACATGCCGCGGAGCGGCTGGGCCCGTGAGCCATGGCCGCTGAGCCTGCGCGTCCGGAGCCTGTGCTCCGCAACGGGAGAGGCCACAACAGTGAGAGGCCCGCATAACGTAAAAAAAAAACAAAAACAAACAAACAAACAAAATATGAGTTCTATCTTTAATTTTCATCCTTCTACTCTCTCTTGAATATCAGGCCTTCTCCTCCATCTCGTCCATTGCTCCCCAGAAACTGCTTTTTGCAGGTCACCAGTGAGAACTCAACATTTCTAAATCCAATTCTTATTCCCTGATATCATCTGAGTTGACCTGTCAGCAACTTTGGATTCCTCCCATGATTCAAACTTCTTTAATTCACTTTCTTTCCGTGGTGGCCAGCATACCACAAAATTTTCCTACCCTCCTCTCCCCAACCTTCCTTCACCTCGCCAGCGGGATAACGTTGGGGTTCCCCAGGGCTCTATCTTCCGCCCTGTCTCCTCTCTGCTCTCCACTGGTGATCTTCTCCCATCATCTCATGGCTTTAAATACGGCATGGGCATCAATGACCTCCACGCCTATACCTATACCCAGTCTTCCTGAACTCCCAACTCCTGCATCCAGCTGGCTATTCTGTACGTCTTCATTCCAGTTGGCATTTCAAACCCAACTTGTCAAAAAATGAGAAAAGAAAAAGAAAGCATTTCCACACCAACCTTCCTCAAATCAAAGGATAGCAACTCCATTCTTCCTGTTGCTTCTTAGACTGAAAACATTACAGTCATTCATAACTTCTCTTTTCTATCATAACCCACATCTAATTCATCAGCAAATCTTATTGGCTGTAACTGCAAAAATGGATCCAGAATTTATCTCCATTACCACCTGTACCTGGATTGTTGCTGTGGCCCCATAACTGGCCTACCTGCTACTGTCTCTGCCCACTTAGCTGATACTCCACACAAGAGCCAGAGGGAATAAAATCAGGTCACATCAGTCCTCTGCCCCAAACTCTCTGCTGGCACTCATCTCAGAGGAGAGGCCAAAGTATAATGTCCACCAAGGCCACAGTAGCCATGTTGCCCTCTGAGCCAGGCAGTACCACAGTGGGGCCTGTGGAACCACAACCCCCCCTGGGACCCCATAGGAGGTGTTGCCATGTGAGGGAACCCTGGCATTTCTGAACCTTGCTATTGGGAAAAAAAAAAGAGGGTCCTATTTCAGATAATAAAAATACTGAGATGCAGATAGTCAAAATGTAGAAAGCCTATGAACGTGCCTTGACTTGATGATAGTATAGTTAATTTTCTCGCTCATAACATAAATATGTAAACCACAGTTCTCTTTCTGGATAAGGTGAAGCAAGTACAACCCACCCCATCTCTCACTGAACTCACCCATGGAACCTGGACAGAATGCATGAAGCAGTTATCTCAGGACCCTGGAAAGCAAATAGCAGCAGGGAAGAGAAAGCAAAATTCACCATTTATTTTTTCCTCCAGTATCTCTCAGCCGCTGGGTCCCAGATGGAGAGAGTCCCAGGAGAAGTCCTCTAGTCCTGGTTGGAGGAGGGGACAGGGAACTTCTAACTGTGAGAGAGCACAGTAGTCTCATTTCTCCCCTTCTCTCTGTTTTCTGCGGTTCCAGTTCCCAGGCAGCCCTATGGCAACAGTGGTAGAAGCTGCCTCAGAAACACACAAGAGCCAGAACTCCAAGGAAAGGCATCTTCTGCTCTGGACAGGGGAGCCCTGACTCTACGACAGTGGCAGACTCATGTTACTTTTGTTTTCTTTCTCTGTTCACCTATCACTAGGCAATGGACATGTGTACAGGTGCAGGAGTGAATAGGAAAGCACAGTAAAGCAGGCTGAATAGAGCCCTAGTTTTCTGGTTGTATGATTGAAAAGGGAGCTGCAGGGAACTAGAAAGTATCTGGAAGAGCACAGAGAGGGAAGAGTTCAAGAGAGTGAGGCCACAAGTTGTCTATGAAGTCCTGGGTTCACCTCAGAGCTACACATGCCTGGATCTGCTCCTAATTATAGACCAAAGTTGAGAACTGAAGAGGCTACCATCCAGGACTCAGACTGGTCACTGAGTGGTGCAAAAACGAGGCAGAGCTGAATAGTACTGCAAAAGCTTTGAAAACGGGACTGCCATAGGAACCATGGACCACGCACAGAGGGCAGGTTGGAATGTGTGGCCAGATCCTAACCAGGACAGCTGCCTGCAAAATAAGAAAAAGATCAACATGCACTTTGAATTTAAGCAAAGCCCAGAGTTTGTTAACATAATATTTTAAAGATCTAGGAAATAGTCCAAAATTACTTGGCATACAAAGAACCAGAAAAATCCAAGTTTGCATAAGCAAAGGTAATCAGTAGATACCGATGACACAGAGGTTAGAATTATCTGATAAAGACACTAAAACAGCTATTACACAAAAACTCTAACAAGTAATAATAAATGCTTTTGAAACAAATAGAAAAAGAGAAAGTTTCAGCAAAGAAATAGGATATATACAGGAGAGCCAAATGGAAACTTTAGAAATAAGAAGTACAGTAATGGAAATGAAAGATGCACTGGATGGGTTAAATAGCAGATTTGAGATGAAACAGTCAATGACACCGAGGATAAATAAATAGAAAGTATCCAATCTGAACAAGAGAAAGAAAAAAGGTTGAAAAAAAAATGAACAGGGCCTCAAGGACCTGTGGGTTAATAATAAAAGATATAACATTCATGTAATTGAATTTCCAGAAGAAGAGAGGAAAGAGTGCTGGTGCTGAAAAAATATTTGAAAAAGTAATGGCTGAAAACTTTTTAAGTTTGGCAAAAGAGAGACTTGAGAAGTTGAATGAACCTGAAACAGTATAAACTCAAAGAAATTCACATCTAGACATATCATAAACAAACTGATGTGAAAACTAAAGACAATGAGAAATTTTTTGAAATCAGCTAGAGAGAATAATGATGCATTGCCTATAGCGAAACACCAATTCAAATGACAGTAAGTTTCTCATCAGAAATATAGAGGTCAGAAGGAAGTGGCAAAACATTTCTCAAGTGCTGAAAGTAAAGAATTGTCCGTCCAGAATTCTATGTTAAGCAAAAATATACTTCAGGAATGAAGGTAAATTTTTTTTTAATTTCAAATGAAAGAAAACTGAAAGCATTCATCGCCTGAAGGCATCCTTTAAAAGAATTTCTAAAGGAAGTTTTTTTAGATAGAAAGGAAATGATATCAGAAGGAAATTTTGAACTTCGGGAATAAAAAAATCAACATTAGAAATGGTAAATACATGGGTAAATTTAATAGATTATTCTCACGGCAATAATGTAAGAAAGAAAATAAGTGCATACAGGCTGGAAAGCAAGAAAGAAAACTCTATTCACACGTATATACATACGATTGCCTACATAGAAAATCTCAAGGAATGTACCCCCCACCCCGGCAAAAACAAAAACACTACTAGGTCTTAAAAGTGAGCTCAACAAGATCACAGGATACAAGGTCAACAGAAGACAAATCAGTCATATATTCTAGCAATGTATAAATGGAAACCAAAATTTACAAGACAAAGTCATTTTCAATAGCTCAAAAGAATGTAATACTTAGGTATACATTTAACAAAAACGTGTAAGATCTGTAACTCATCAAAAAGTGACTAAATACTGAAGAAAGGAATCAAAGAATCTAACTAAAGGGAGAGGTATACTGTGTTCATGGATTGGAAGACTCAATATAGGAAAGATGTCAGTTCTCCCCAAGTTGAAAACACACTTCACCAAAGAGGATATAAGAGTGGCAAATAAGCACAGGAAAAGATGTGCAACATCATTACCTATTAGGGAAGGCAAATTAAACCACAGTGAGATACTACTACACACCAATTTGAATTACTAAAATAAAAGAAATATATACTCACAATATCAAATGCTGGTGAAGATATGAAACAACTGTATCTCTTATACATTGTTAATGGGAATTAAAAATGGTACAGCCACTCTGGAAAACTGTTTGGCAGTATCTTATAAAGTTAAACATATACTTACCATATGACCCAGGGATTATACCCCTGAGAATTTACCCTAGAAAAATGAAAACATATGTCCACACGAAAACCTTTATAAACAAATGTTTATAGCAGTTCTTTGTGTAATTGACCGAATCTGGAAAGAACCCTAGTGTTCTTGAATGTGGACAAATAAACTGTGGCAGATCCATATGATGGACTATTACAGAGCAGTAGAAAGGAATAGATATTGACATGCAACAGCTCGAATGAATCTCAGAGGCTTTATGTGGAGTGAAAGAAGCTGATCTCAAAGGGTTGCATACTGCATGACTCTATTTATATGCTATTTGGAAAAGGCAAAACTATAGGGACAGAGACTAGTTCATGATTGCCAGGGCTTAAGGGTGGTTGGAGATTGTGACTATAAGGAAATAGCAAGAGGGAGGTTTTGGGGTGATGGAGCTGTCTTTTATTCTGATTTTAATGATGGCTATGCAAATCCACAAATGTATTAAAAGTTATGTAACTGTATGTCCCTAAAAAGTCAATTTTACTTGATGATAATTCAAAAAATAATATTGTTTTTAAAAAAACACGGGTCATTTCCAGAGTGGTTGTCCCTCCACTCAGGTGCAACCATGTCCAGGTTCTTAATCCTCAAAACTATTTGGACATTCATGTCATGGCTACATGTTCAGAAGAACCACAAAATGAAGGCTTTTAAAGATAAATAATGCAATGAATGGTAAAAATCCTAGAAATATAAAAAGTAATTGTTGTTTGTTTTGTTTCATTGTTATTTTCACTGTCTTTTTTTTTCTTCTTGTAAACAGATTCATTTTGGAATTCAGCTTCCTTCAATACTGAGACTTCATACCTTCATTTCCCTACGTTCCGAGGAGAGCTTAGCGCTGATGTGTCTTTCTTTTTTAAGACCACAGCTTTTTCGGGGGTGTTTGTAGAGAACCTGGGGATCACAGACTTCATCAGGCTAGAGCTGCGAGGTAAGTTGCCCACTCTGGGCAAAGCCATGGGGTCCTCAGTTATTAACAATCACCTCGTTGGTAACATAATTTCTGATGTATTGCCATGCTTCCTTTGTCAGTTGTATTTCTTGATTAAATGCTAAAATTCTATGATTTAAAATATTTTTAATAGAAAGTAAAACAGTGATTCACGAGACATACAACAGTCTATACAATTCCTTGTTGTCTTAATTCTATGTGCAATCAGGATATTAAACCAAACTGGTCAAATAACCGCTGACTAAATCACAAAATTATGTGATTTAATTGACTAGTCATATTGTTTATGTATGTAGGCAAAGCTTCATTTCTTACTATGTGAATTTCACATAGTGCTTTTAAAACTATATTAAGATTTAAACCACCTTTAAGTAAACTCACTTATACCTATGAAGTCAGATAAAATGTTAGTTTTATTTCTATAAGTAATATCTCTTGCTTAGGGCTTAGCAAGATGAATAGTAAACTCTAAGAAGAAGTATGTTAAAGTCAGCTTTGCTTTTTGCTTTTGCTTTTGCTTTTTGTTTTTTTACCAACTCACAGTGACGTTTGTCTGTATCCATATCATGGTCTTCGTTCATAAGGAGCATGTCATGGTGCTTTTTTCATGTTTACTCAAGACCAAATTTTCTCCCCTGTGAATGAACTTGACCAGCTTTCATATCTTTATTTCCAGCCCCTGCAGTAGTGACCTTTTCCTTTGATGTGGGGAATGGGCCTTGTGAGGTCACGGTGCAGTCCCCTACTCCCTTTAACGATGATAGATGGCACCATGTGAGGGCAGAACGGAACGTTAAAGAAGCATCCCTTCAAGTGGATCAGCTCCCTAGGGAGACCCAAACTGCCCCAGCTGATGGGCACGCCCGCTTGCAGCTCAACAGCCAGCTCTTCGTGGGTGAGTGCTGCTAGCGGCTTGTAACTGAGCTGTGCTGTGAGTGCAGAGGTGGACCGAGAGAAAATCACAGCTACAACAGTAGTGATGATAGCAATTGCCACAATGACTACTATCGGCCCTGGTGGGAGGCAGAGATATTGAATAAAAGCCTCTGAACTGAGAAGGAACTTTGGGACTGAAAATCGAAGCAGGCAACTCCATAAAGTGCAATTATGAAGTTTATTGTGGGTAACTTACATCCAGGGGATGATGAGCCAGAGACGTTCACAGCTGCACTTCGTGCCCTGGAAAAGCCTCCTGGGGGATTTAAAGGAGCCAAAACTAAAAATAGAATCTGACTACCACGTGAGGAGCACCCATGGTTAGGAATCGGGACCTTTTTCCTCCCCAAGGGGGTCTCATGACCACCTGCATCAGCAAAAGGCACTCTTCCAGTTTTCATATTAGATGAAGGCAAGGGTAAAGGTTGATAAGGAACTTATCTGGCTGGGATGCATTCCTTGTGAGTAAGCTAAAGCTCAGTCACCCAGAAAGAGGAGGGGGTGGGACTGCGGGCCTAAGATGGACCTGACAAAAGGGAGTCAGTGTAGTTCAGCCACACAGACACTATGTACCAAGAGCTCATTTAATATAAATATCTCTGCTATAGATTATTGTACCCAATTTGCAGATGAGATCATGGAGGCTCAGAGACATCAAGGGACTTAACCATAGAAACCCAACTGGAAGGAAAATCCAAACTCGTGTTGGACTGATTCCCAAGCTTGCACTCAATATCATAGACGATTTATGTTTGTTTCAATTACTTCTTATCCATACTATTTATAAAACAATTAGCATTTTTTATACATTTCTCTCACTTCACTTCTCAGTTTAGTTAGAGAACCAGCCCCATAACTGGGACAAAATCCTCCAGAGTCCCCTCAGAAACAGGCATAGGAGCCCAGGTAGGCTGAGGCAGCCTCGTGTGGCTGGGCACAGCAGGACTTTCCCCAGCCCAGCACCTGGTTCCTCTCAGTCCTGCAGCCGCTCTGCTGCTCTCTTATTGCCAATGCCTTGTTTAGACCCAGAGCTGGCTCATCATTCTGCTGTCCATTCTTTAAAGATTAAAGCTCTGGGTAGTGGGAGTCTTCCCTCTAACTTACCTGCTTATTCTTTATTATTGTTTGTTTTTCCCAAAGGGAGAAACAAGTTTTGCTTCATTACTTTTTAGATAACTCTATTCTAATTTGGAAACTAAGCAGATTAATGAAGTAGCTCTCACTTGGTCTTTTCTCACATATTTTAAAGTAAATAAGGACACAGTCCAATGAAAAATTGATATAAATCACAAATTAGCACATAGTCTGCTTTGCCAGGTGATACCTACTGCCGTGTCCAGGAACTAATGCTATTCAGTGAAGTTAAGTGTGTGTGTGTGTGTGTGTGTGTGTGTGTATACAGCCCATGGCACCATAAAACAGCTTCAAGCACAGTTAGTTCTTACTGAGTGGAGGCTTCATTCTAAATTATCAAACTGTAAATCAAATAATTCTATTTTCTGATTTATAATCCTGAGGATTAATTAGCGGAATTTCTAGGAACAAAGTTTGGATGGAAATCTACCTAGAACTAGTGTTTCCACTATGGTAATGTTTCTAAAGCCTGAGGAGTTAGTTGAAAATTCAGATTTGGGGTACCTTCCCCAGGCCCACTGAATCTGAATCTTTTGGAATAAATCCAAAATCTGTTTTTAGCAAACACTCCAAGTGACTCCTGTGCTCCCATATTTATTATGCTCACATGAGAAATGATAGAAATATAGGGGGATATATATTGTTTGGTTAATGTTATACCACCTGACCTCAGAGCCGCCAGGATGGAGTATGAAAGGCCTGAGGTCCTACATTTTGGTTTTACCCCTTCTGCCTTCTTTTTCTTTGTTCTTGCCTCAGTTCCTTTTCACAGCTTTATTAGTGAGAGCTCTTCTAAGTAAGAATTAGTATTTTATATATGTGTAATACATATGCTATACAAATATATAAACAAATTTGTAATATATTATATTAAATACATACACAAATTTATATATTACAAATTTATAATATATATTACATCGCAAAGATTTTCAACTATGTAACCTTTATTATGCATGTCATTGTTTGTAAATTTAAACTTTACAAGGGATCAGTGGTGTTTATTTTGTTCTTTAAGAAAGGAACAATGTAAAAAAAGTCTTTCTAAATATAACTTGAAGAAGTATTTTTAGAACAAATATTTACCAAGTTCAACTTAAAAAATATTTTCATTAATGATTTATTCAGTGCCATTTGATTATTCTTAACTTTTGACCACAGCCTATGTTTTCAGAATTATATTTGTTCATAAAACCTTGGACAGATGAATTTTTGTCGTATGGCCTCAGTTCAAAGTGGAGATGAAATCCCGAAGAAGACACCCAGGAACGTGTTTGCATTTGCAATGTTTCCCTTGTAGGTGGAACAGCAAGCAGACAGAGAGGCTTCCTGGGATGCATTCGATCTCTAAGGTTGAACGGGCTGGCCCTGGATCTGGAAGAAAGAGCCACAATGACGCCAGGAGTGGAGCCAGGGTGTCCAGGACACTGTAGCAGCTACGGACACCTGTGTCGCAACGGAGGGAGGTGTAGAGAAAAACACAGAGGGATCGAGTGTGACTGCACCTTCTCTGCGTATGATGGGCCATTCTGCGAGAATGGTGAGTGTGACCGAGGAGCAGCTTACAGGGAAAGGATGGAACATTTGAATTCTGTGAAGACGTTTCTGCCATTTGACACTGTAAAGAAAAGATAAGGCAGTTCTCTGTAATTAGCTGAAATAGAATTGTTTCTGTCCCAAATGCCTCCATTTCACTTGGCAGGAGGTATGATTCTATTCTTTTGAAGGCCGTTGACTGCTTCTGTTAGATCTGATGTCATCCCCTCTGGATTTCTCAGAGGGTCATCAGTGCAACACTTTGAGGAGAGCAATAACCTTTTAACTGTATGTTTACACTGGACATTTAATTTTCTGTAAACCTAAGATGAAGCCTTTTGGAGGTAATAGTAAAATATTGTTACTCAGTTTTGGGTTACAGGAATATGGAAAGATTATCTTTTTATTTATACTTTATTGTTTTTCATCTTAAATTTTTACATTAAAAAACAGCAAAGCATACCATTATTACTTTCTCTTTTGAGATATTTAAGGATTAGAGATATTCTTTAAATATACAGAAATATACATAAAACAAGACACGTGCACTTACATATTGCTAATATAACTAAAAATGCATGTCATTCCAGAAATTTCTGCCTATTTTGGAGCTGGCTCCTCAGTGATTTATGATTTTCAACATTACAATGACAGCTTCGGTAAGAACTCCAGCTCCTTTGTGGCTTTATTTCATGAGGATCTGACATTGACGGGAGAAATGGCCACACTGAGCTTCCGGACCACAGGGATGCCCAGCTTACTGCTCTATGTGAGCTCCTTCTATGAGGAATACCTTTCAGTTATCCTCGCCCCGAATGGTGAGTATCTTTACCATACGAACAAGAAGACTGACTTAGGAGAAATCAGGACCATAAGGAGGGGGCCCTTTCAGTGCTAAACTACAAACAAGAAAGCACAAGTGCATCCCTGTGACACCTGTGTTATTAGGGTTGGTTTGTTTTCATTATAACCCCAAATGTTTCTCGCTAGCGTTACCATTTCAGTGATTAAATTCAGATGGCTTTTGGGCTTCCCTGGTGGCGCAGTGGTTGAGAGTCCGCCTGCCAATGCAGGGGACACGGGTTCGTGCCCCGGTCCAGGAAGATCCCACATGCCGCGGAGCGGCTGGGCCCGTGAGCCATGGCCGCTGAGCCTGTGCGTCCGGAGCCTGTGCTCTGCAATGGGAGAGGCCACAACAGTGACAGGCCCGCGTACCGCAAAAAAAAAAAAAAAAAATTAAGATGGCTTTCTTCTATAAATGTCTGATCATTTCATGTATCTGATGTTTAACTGTCTTCTTGTTATTGGTAAGGAGTCTTTCCTTCTGCATGTGAATAAATTAGTGTCACAGTTCATTTTGAAAGAAGATATTTTATTCATGGAAAATATTTCCTCCTTCTTGGAAGGGAAGTAAAGAAGTGCATTAAACCATATAGAAAGCCAATTTCCATGAGCATCAGATAAATATGATTGTTCTTTACCCATCAGTGTTTGGGAAGTCAGTTATGCCCTATCTGCATACAAAGAAAAGTGGGAAGACAGTTACCTAACCCATGGTCACCAGTAAGAGAACAGAACCAAGACTTTCCAAGTCAGAGAGCAAGATCAAGCTTTAACCTTTTCTCATGGAGAATAAAGGGAGAAACTTAACTTCTGGAAAAGACTTCTATGATCGCTGACTGATAAGATCTATTACAGGTGGTACCAGAGTTACCAGGTAGAGGGTGCATCTATGAAGGAGAGCAGTGTGTGGATTGGAAGATTTAGATATTGTAGCAAATCACTCACTTCTCTCTTTTTGCTGCTTCTTGATTATGGCAGAAACCTTAGAAAACATTTCTGGTTGTGCAAAAAAAAAAATATATATATATATATATATATATATATATATATATATATATGTGAATGTCAGTGATAAATTAAAATGCATTAACATAAGTCACATTAAAAGAAGTTATGCTTATAGAAACTGAATGTTAATATAATATTGCTTGAGGTTTTACCATTTAATAATATGAATACCACATGAATAATTAACTTCAAGCCTAGCTTGGCATTTTCATATGCTTAACTTAGACTTTTTCCTCTGGTTAAGGAAAGTGGAAGAACTTGGAAAAAGACCATTTAGTCTTAACTTTTAAGACTGTGTAATTGAATTCTGAATTTGGCCCCAGGACATCACATAAATGATTACTAGTCCAGGAAAGGTGACTATCGCGCACTCAAGTAAATGCTCCATAGATTCAAGTTATATTAATTTTTTTTAAATGTGCCTTAGAACCTGCACTGGCTGTTTTTATAAAATTCTATTTCAGTTAAAAATGTCATTTTTCTCTTCTTTAGGAAGTTTGCAAATCAGGTATAAGCTAAACAGACACCGAGAACCTGATGTTTTTAACTTTGGTTTTAAAAACCTGGCTGATGGACAGCTTCACCAGGTGAAGATTAACAGAGAAGAAGCAGTGGTCTTTGTCGAGGTAAGATTGTACATTCAACAACAGCAATGATAATCAAAATTGTGATGCTCAGAATGTATGACCTAAAGCAAAAATTTGATAATAAATCCTAGTAAAAGAAATGCATATCTGGCACTCTTCTTCCATAAGTCTTGCTAAGTCAATGTGTTTTGTTTTGTTTTGCAATGTCTGTTTGTTTAGCAAGAGACTGTCAAAATTATTATTAATATTTGACCATTTAAAATACCAAGCTGTCCTCATTGGTTTTACTTTATTTGGTTGGGAAATATTGCCTAGTTTATCATAGTGACTACTGGAGATATTTCAGTGGGAACCTATTCCCATTGGGTTACAAAAGAACAAATGCTCCAGAAATTTAAACACAAGGGAAAAAGCAAGATCTTGCTTCAAGTGGGAATACATTTTGAAAAACACTGGAGTCTTTAAGTCACACATTGTCACTGGGTTTTGAAGAATAATCTTTTATACTGAATCTGTATGAATGATACATTTTTCTGCTCATGTTACAAATTTCCCCTAAATAAGTAAAAACTTTGAGGTTCAAAGTAGCTCTTGCATTTCTTTGTGGATTGTACCAATTATAGATACTTAAATCATGAAGACAAATGTAGGGGAATGGGATGGACAATGAGGTGGAGTTGAACTTGAGGTGTTACAAGAATTGTTTATAATACACTTTTCTCCTTTAGCCTTTGTGATAGCAGGAACATATGGCTTATCTTTTTTTAATCATTTTTCTTGGTCTTCCTTTGATTCCCATCCTCTTATCATCAAAATTGCTTGACATTTTGATGTCTATATCATGTGGAACATTTAATAGGTTAACCAGAATGCAAGGAGACAAGTCATCCTGTCTTCAGGGACAGAATTCAATGCTGTTAAATCCCTCACGTTGGGGACAATTTTAGGTAAGTGGAAGAAAGAGAGCCCCCTCCCCCCACCGCCCAGTGACTGGGATTGGAAGTGTTAGTTTGCAGACAGGGGAAGCATTCATCATGCTGAAAGAAGCTCCTTGATATATGCATGATTTCCCAGTGGGTGACCGTCAAGGTAGAAGCTTGTACTCTTGTCTGAGTGCGCATATAATCACAAGTAAGTGCTGCTTGCGAGTGGAACAAGGGCGTTCCTTGAAAAATGCCTCCACACTTACCCTCTCACTTGGCAATCAAGCATAATGAAACTTTGCATTTTTCTAACAATTCAGGAAAGGCAAAATCAAAGCAGATATAAGTTCACAAATTCTGTAGTAATCAAGGGTCAAATGCAGAAATCATTTTAATGATAAATCTAGAGTTATGTTTAAGAAGGAAGAGAAAAGGCTGCTTATTTTCTCTTAGCAAACAAGCTTTGGGCTGTGGTCTGGGCCCTGCCTTGCCTGTGAGCTGAGGGGAAATGTGTTCATTGCTCCCAGCTACTCGTGGAAAATCACAGCCTAAATATCCTACAGACATCCTTTATGGCTGCCAGTTATTCTCCATAAAAATGCCCAAGTAAAAGCATACTTTACTATTTAGACATCAAACTCTTGATGCTTTTTTTTTCCCCTTGTCACCAAGAATTACATTGAAATAAAAACAGATACAGAAAGTTATTTCTTTTATTTTTGATTATATATAAACGGTATGTTTTATTGCTATTTAAATGATATCTAGGGGAAATCCTCTTGTGGCATGTTTATTATTCCTCTTCTGGTACTTGATACTCATATGGCTATGTTTCGTCCTAAATAATCGATGGAAACTTATTAGGTGTTCAGCCATTTATACATTGATTCTTTGGGTCATTTCTTCGACCCCACAGATATATATTACATCACCAACTTGAGAATGTTAGAAAAGGCACATAAATGGATGTTCAAAATATGTCGAGAATCATAGTCACTATTAAATCTATCACGTCTTTCAAACAGATGATAGGCAATGAAATGATGACTTCTTATTTTTCAGACAGAGGAAATGTTATGAATGCTAGTGCTCTCCAAGGGTGCTCTTGTAAATGGTAATAACAAAAGTGTAACATTTAGACGCTGCAGCCTAACTGTTAAAACAGCCCAACTGGGGCTTCCCTGGTGGCACAGTGGTTGAGACTCTGCCTGCCGATGCAGGGGACACGGGTTCGTGCCCCAGTCCGGGAGGATTCCACATGCCGTGGAGCGGCTGGGCCTGTGAGCCATGGCCGCTGAGCCTGCGCGTCCGGAGCCTGTGCTCTGCAACGGGAGAGGCCACAAGAGGGAGAGGCCCGCGTACCGCAAAAAAAAAAAAAATCAGGTTGGACCCCTGCCTAACACCGTATTCCTTGGATTAGGCAATGGTTTTTTTAGAGAAGTTTTCTTAAAAGCCTTGGGTTAGATCATGGATTCTCAAAAGCACAAGCAGCAAAGAAAAATAAATTGGATCTCATCAAAATTAAAAACTTTTGTAATTCAAAGGACACTCTCAAGAAAGTGAAAAGACAACCCACAAAAATGAGAAAAAAATATTTGCCAGTCCTGTATCTGATAAACAGAATACATAAAGAATTCTTATAACTAAACAGTAAAAAGACATAACCCAATTTAAAAATGGCCAAAGGATCTGACTAGACATTTCTTCAAAGAAGATATACAAATACGAACATGAAAAGATGTTCAAAATCATTTGTCAACAGGGAAATGCAAATCAAAACCACAAGATACCATTTCACAACCAATAGGATGGCTATGATCAAAAAGACAGACAGTAACAAGTGTCATAGAGGATATGGAGAAATTGGAACACTTGTCCATTGCTGGTGAGAATGTAAAATTGTGCAGCTGCTGTGGAAAAACAGTTTGGCAGTTCCTTAAAATGTTAAACATAGTTACCAGGTGACCCAGAAATTCCACTCCTAGGTATATACCCAAGAGAATTGAAAATATATATCCATACACAAAAGGTGTACACAAATTTTCAGAGCAGTATTATTAATAATAACCAAAAATTGGGAACAACCCCAGTGTCTATCAACTAAGGACTAGATAAACAAAAGTGGTGTACAATGGCATATTAGCCATAAAAAGTAATGAAGTACTCATACATGGGACCACGTGGATGAACCTTGAAAACATTATGCTAAATGAAAGAAGATAAACACAAAAGACCACATAATGTATGATTTCTTTTATATGAAATGTCCAGAATAGGCAAACTCATAGAAACAGAAAATAGGTTAGGTTTTCCAGGGGCTGGGAGGGAGCTTAGAGTGGGAAGTGACCACTAATGTGTACAGGGTTTCTTTCGGGGTGATAGATCCTGCAATTACATACTGGGAAAGGGTTTACAACTCTGTAAAAAAACCCCACTGAATTGTACACTTTAAAAGGGTGAATTTTATGGCATCTGAAATGAATCTCAAATATAAGGGAAAAAATCCATTAGAGATGTATTTCTTTTGCTAATGCCTTTTCTGCACATGTACCTGGGAGAGTTAGAACACTGAGTCATAATTGGACATTTATTCTCTAGTGTGAATGAGTTTATTCAAGAACAGGGTTTGATGGGAAATAGAGGGGGAGAACTGGAAAGGCCCAGGATTAAGGACCTCTGAGATGGAGTGAGGGCACATCAAGAGAAGGCTGGACAAGCCTAGTCACAATTTTAAAAAGAGCTGATGAGCTTAAAGCAGCAAACATGTAGATTCTGACATTATTTCCTTGTCATGTGAAAGGGTGGCAGAGACTATTGAAATGTCATTATAGGGAGAGTTGGTATAATTTACTAGAGAATATTCCTCCAGGGCCTCCCTGGTGGCGCAGTGGTTGAGTCCGCCTGCCGATGCAGGGGACACGGGTTTGCGCCCCAGTCCAGGAAGGTCCCACATGCCGAGGAGCGGCTGGGCCCGTGAGCCATGGCCGCTGAGCCTGCGTGTCCGGAGCCTGTGCTCCACAACGCGAGAGGCCACAGCAGTGAGAGGCCCGCGTACCGAAAAAAAAAAAAAAGAATACTCTTCCAGTAAATACCTGCTAGGAGTGCTTGTTAAAGTGCTTAGGGTCCCAAATCACCCCTGATTTCTTCCCAGGTATTGGTTGCAAGTGCCAGGGATAGTTTGGTGGGGTGGGGTGGGGTGGGGTGCAGGGGAGGGGGAATCATTCACTTCTTTCTGACTCTGAAAATCAGGTCCCTCCAACCCTGAATTGTTGGAAAGACAAGACTGAAAAAGTCTGTCTAGCATGATTTTCTAATTATGTCATTCATTTAGCTAGCATAAAGGAAGTTCACTCTGGTTTCATCAACTCCAAAATAAATAGCAGGTTGATATTTATATTCAGTCTAGCCAATTTCATTCACTAAAATGTTTTTAACATTCATCCATGTTGTTGCATGTAATAGTAGTTCACTTGCTCTCTTTGCTGGATAGTCTTTTATTGCATGAATATACCACAGTTTGTTTATTCTTATGTTGATGGGCAGCTGGATTGCTTCCAGTTTGGGACTGTTAATCTCCTGGATTAGCTTTATAGTTGTACCTCTTCGTATTTTTTTATCAGTTACTCTTAAGATTAATTATTCATCCTTGATTTATTATATACTACTTTGTACACTTCCCAAACTATGTAAAAACCTTATTTTTTCCCATTTTACTTCTTCTTCCACCCCTTTTGCCATGGTTGTCATGTATTTTACTTTTACATATTATTTTTTCCACAAGACATTATTATTGCTGTTGTTTTAAACAGTCGATATTCACTTCAGTTATCTACATATTTACCCTTTCTGATGCTCTTCATTGCTTCCTGCAATTCCATGGACAATTCACTTTGTTTCCTGATTCTTGTTTGTAGATGAGAGCCTCAGGGAATCTTGGAAATGCTCCTTTCACTGTTCCACTGTTTACTGCCAGTGCCTTTCAGAAACACGGCTCATTGTGGGTAGCAGAAAGCTCTTCACACACATTTTAATTCTTTGTTCCTTCCTTTTCCTTGTGAACCTTTTGTTAACATGCTTGTTCCTCACAAAACCAGAAATCATCTCGTGTGTTGGGATGCATGGCCTTGGCAATATATTTTAAAGGCAACACTACCCAATACCTGAGACAGTTGAGAATGTTTCTGTCCTGAATTGTTGGAAATTTGATGGTGCTCTCAAGATTTCGTGCCATAGACTTTTTTTTTTTTTTTGCGGTACGCGGGCCTCTCATTGTTGTGGCCCCTCCCATTGCGGAGCACAGGCTCCGGACGCGCAGGCTCAGCGGCCATGGCTCACGGGCCCAGCCGCTCCGCGGCATGTGGGATCTTCCCGGACCGGGGCACGAACCCGTGTCCCCTGCATCGGCAGGCGGACTCTCAACCACTGCGCCACCAAGGAAGCCCCAAATGTGTTTTTATTCAAAGTGATTTAAGGGGTTTTACTCAAAATTACAGTAGAAGTGAACTTTATCCTCAGCCCTTAGCTCCCTTTTTCCTAAACATGACTTTTCTTCACATCCACGCTCAAACCACTTTCCCTTCCTCTTCTTTCCTAGCATGAAACTGCACCTGATTTCCTCTTACTTTCTGTTGATGCCTGTGTTCTCAAGCTAGAGGTTTATCAGACGTTTTCATCCTGATGTGTAAATTTCTAATAATGCACTAAGTATTCTCCTAAGGTTCCCCCACCTTTTTTTTCTCTTTACACTTTAAAGGGAAGAACATTTTTGAGCCAAAAGGAAGGAACTTAATGATGGAATTTCAGGAGTCAGCTAACGGGGAAGATAGACTTGCAGTCATTGTCTTTCTAAGCACAGTTCTATTGATTCGGATGCTGACTTTGTGTGGACCTGTTTCTGGGAAATGCAGCTTGGACCATAAGACTTGCCTCTACTCCCAATTCAACTTGTTTGTGCCCCTGAACCTAGGAACTATAGGGCCATCCCAGCAGGCAAGAGGAGGCAGGAAACTGTGAATGAGAGAGCTGGGGTAGGAGTTTGCCCTCTGGACTGGAGGAGGAGTACATAGCAGAGTCTTAGGGTGGTGTGTGAAGACCGTGGATCCTGGGGAAAGTTTGCCTTGCAGAGAACTCAAGACTTCCAAAGGGAAGGTCAACATTGCTCCACATTACGGTCCCCATCCTCTCTGCTCCTCCTGGAGCTGAGAAAGGGATGGATTATCGGGCCACATCCTTCCTACCATGGTGGTCGGGCCACATCCTTCCTACCATGGTGAGGGTGAGGGTGAGAGACCTCTTCCTATGCTTTATAAGAAGTCAGATAGTCTGAATGCAGGTCTGCTGCTGACTATAGGGCAGAGAAGCTGCACTGTCCACAGTGTCAGGACCTGTGTATCGTATAACATCCTTAACCATGGGGTCCCAATAAGCAGCCCCAATAAATAAATAAGTAAATAATGATGCCACCACTAAGGGAATCTAAAAGTAAGAGTAGGGGTAGAGAAAGAAGAAAAAACAACAAATAAAATTTCCTGCATCAAAATAGAGCTATTGGGGCTTCCCTGGTGGTGCAGTGGTTGAGAGTCTGCCTGCTGATGCAGGGGGCGCGGGTTCGTGTCCCAGTCCGGGAGGATCCCACATGCCGCAGAGTGGCTGGGCTCGTGAGCCGTGGCCGCTGAGCCTGCGCGTCTGGAGCCTGTGCTCCACAACAGGAGAGGCCACAACAGTGAGAGGCCCGCGTACCAAAAAAAAAAAAAATAGAGCTATTGAAGAAGACAGAAAACAACTAGGATGAAACTTGGCACTCAAAGAGATTTTAATAAAGTCACACAGACAGACACAAGCACCAACTCTGGTAATTAAAATAAATATGATTTTTCAAAATTTCACTGGGTGATCTAAAGGAGAGAATCATTACTGGTTAACCTTAAATAGTGGCATGGAATATCATGTAGATGAAATGTCTCAACCCACAGAGCAAAAAGATTAAGACGTAGAAATTAGGGGGGAAAAATAAAACAGATTTGGAAGTTAGATCTAGAAAACCTAATATGAATAAATAGAGATCCAGAAAGAGAATTAGAAGCAAAGACAATACTTACGTATTAAAAACATTTCTCTGAGCTAAAGGAAAACCTGAGTTGCAGATTGAAAGGACTCACTGATTCTGATGGGAAAGACACACATCTGGGGAAATTCTGGGAAAATCTGTGAATTACAAAACCATAGAGAAAAATCTTCCAAACTTTCTAGACAGAAGTTACTACAATGGAAAATAATGATATTGACATCAGCATCCAACTTCTCATTTGCAGCAATAGAATAAAAATGAGAGAATGATATACTTATACTGCTAAGAAGAATGGTTGCAACTCATCTAATATATAATTTATCCGACAAGGTTAAAAAAAGATATTTTGGATAACAAGGAAAGATTAAGATTAAATACTAATCAAGCTTCCCATCTTAAGAAAATACTAGAGAATTACTCCAATCAAAAAATGAATCAAAACCATGACCTCAGGATGGAAAATTGACAAGAAACTGTGAGCACCAAACCTTTCAATGTATATTTATACCCACATGTACGTGCATAACATAGTTACAGCTACATGATTAATGATAGGCTATCCAGGTACATATAAATCCACCCATACACATTCACACTCACAAATCCATATATATGTATAAATATTAAGTACAGAGTCTTGAAATACAGGAAAATATAATGCAATATGATATGCTACTGATGTTTCTTTCCTTAGTAACAACGCTATCTAAAGACATGAAGTTAGGTTATCTTTAAAAAATAAATTCCACAAAATTGGCCTAATTCATTATGATAAATGTCTGCCTGAGATTCCTTCTGTTACCCTTGCCTAGTAGTGCTCAGGTCAGACTTTGATCAGGAACAGGAAAGCTAGTGTTTGTCCAACAGCTAAAACTTTTATTTTTACCTGTAATCTTTTTTTCAGATGTTAGCCTTGCAAAAGTCCTGTGTTACTATTCCTGTGTCTCCCATTTTATTTCTTCTTGACATTCTCTCAAGTATACATAAGCAAGGGTGCCTTTCTTTAAGAAATAGATAATATCTGAATGCAAAATTTAAAAAGTAAAATCATCTTTAAACTACCCTTTTAATTGATAATCCTTTAGTTGGGTTGTGCCTAGCTCATTTCACTTCAGTGTACTTAAGGAGCTACCTGAAATTCCACATGCATAAAGATCTTTGATGTCTCATATAATCAACTTGGCCAAGGTAGCTATACGTGTCAGACAGATGTCTATTATGATTATAACAATGCAAATGCATGCCCCCAATTTTAGTTGTTTTTAGAGGTCTTTTCCATAGCAAACATTTACTTTTGCAACTTTAAAATCATGAACAGAATTTTGTAAGCCCAAGTAACTCCCAATACATTTGCTGAAATCTCAAAGTTAGGCCATTTTTCTTGAAGGTACAGCTCTTTTCCAAGCCAGAAGAATTAAGGATACAGGATATTTGGTTTTCAGGAATTATAGACTGAAATAGTGAGATGAAGTTTAATAGGAAAAACGGTGAGACCTGTAATAAGATTCAGGAAATCTACCCCATGAGTTTGTATGGGAGGCAACACTTGACCTCTCCTCTCTTAGGGTCTATGGCTGGACCTGAGAATTAAATTGACATAAGACAGATTAACAGGGAAAAAGCATACAGATTTTTAAATGTACATGGGAGTCCCTACAGGAAAATGAAGACCCAAAAAGCAGATAGGCCCAAGTGTTTATATATGAGGTTGAACAGAGTGGTGATTGTGAAAAAGTAACTAAAATGTATGAGGAGATGAAAGGAAGATAGGGGTTATTTTAACAAGGTTTGTATGTACAGATTCCTCTGGGCTGGTCTCCTCATCTCTGGTCATAAAAATGTATTTTTCCTCCTGGTACAAAAAGGGCAGCTTTCCCATAAGAGTTTTATCTCCTGCTTTCAGGAACAGAAAGCTGATGTCAGTGTCCTTGTACCTGCTGTTTTTCAAGAAAATAATCCTTATGCCAAAATGGCATATTTGGAGGTGGCATATTCTGCTATCCTTCAAATAGAAGCTTCAGGGTATGTTGTTTGACTTTAGTGACAATGAGGATGTGTTTAGTTACCGTGACATTCAGTAAAACTCAGTGGCATAAGATGGCAGCCAACTATGGACGTACATTTTTAGCTGGAGCCAATGCGAGTAATCTTGTATCACAAGGTCGGTTCTCTGAATTTCTCAGGTCACACCTTGGGAGTGACACATTTTTAAAAATTTCAATACCCAAACTGTCCACAGAAGGGTGGTATTGGGACTAAATTTATTCTTTGATTATAAAATGTATATTGCATGCATCCTATGTAACAGACATTAAGCTAAGTGCAGGGGGAAGCAAGAATAAAACACACTGCCCACCAAGGCTTTCCACATGTTGCATGAGAGAGGGATGATCCAAGGAGAGTGACCTTCTGTAACTGATGCACCAGGCAAGGCTAGCTGGAAGTGTGGTTACACACCCCTGGCTTCAGAGTTCAAATGCCGCTATTCAAAAGTTTATACATCGCTTAGCACAATGCCCAGCCTATGGGAATCATTTGGTAAATTCTTGGTAGCTGTTTATGACTGACTGCTTGAAAAAGAAGAGGCAACGAGCCTTTCTACACAGGGTGAAGTGAGGGAGTTTGACAGCAGATGCCCGAGTTGCCTCATACTGATGTGGTTTCCTCTGTGGGGGACATGGACGCTTCCCAGACTGACACATTTAAACTTGAAGTCTACAGCTAAGGGCCTTTGGTCAGATATCGTGCCCACTGAGCAAGCGCACTGCGGGATGTAATCAAAACTGAAATGAACGAATTGATGTTCTCTCCTGTGTCCGTCGCTGCTCTTCTTCGGTCTTAATAACCAACTTCTGTCAGTTAGGGATGAGGGCGGGGATCGGGAGGGGGTTGATGGGGGCAAAAGCCTTGATTTATGGACCCGGGACAGAGACCACCTTTGTGAAGAAGGGGAAAGGAAGTGTGGTGCGGAGTTCCCAGGGCAGTACTTGCAGTTACGGAGACACCCTCTCTGTGGGGCTCAGAACAGTCAGCCAGAATAAAGTGTTAATTGTGAGGGAACTGCAGAAGGGAATCCCAGAACGCTGCTGTCCCCCAACCCAGGAGACCTAGATTACTGGCCACAAATGCTGTTAAAAATATTTTGAAAAATGTATTGGCGGAGGATTTCATTCGTCAGTGCCCCGTGACTGCATCCAAAGGAGCTTCACTTGACTCACACGGGGAGTGAGCACCCGCAGGGCATCAACCCAGGCGGCAGGTACCGACTCTGGCTCTTTCCTAAAAACGAAGGGCTCGGAGGGGAGTTCAGTTCATCACTGCTGCGCAGGCGCAGGCTATTCCTGCGTCCCCGCCAGTCGCTCCTGAGCCCTAACGGTGTATCCCACTTCTTTGCCCGCAGGGCCTCCCGACGCGGACCGCGACACGCTGCGGGCTGGCGCGCGCGGCTTCACCGGCTGCCTCTCGGCGGTGCGCTTCGGTCCCGCCGCCCCGCTGAAGGCGGCGCTGCGCCCGGGTGGGCCCGCCCGGGTCACTGTCCGCGGACACGTGGCCGCCGCGTCCCGCTGCGCGGAGCGGGCGGGGCCCGGAGCTCCAGCGCGGGAGGCGACCCGACCGCTCGCAGGCGGCGCAGGTGCGTGGCCCTCTGCCCGCGGTCACTCTGCGCCCGCGGTCTTCCACCCAGTCTTCATCCCAGAGGTTTCCCAAAGTCCTCTTTTCGTACACCTTCCCATTCCCTGGTCCTTCCATTCTCGGTTCTTCGTTTCAAGTTCATTTTTGTCACTGCGTTGTCTGCTCTTCTTTCAAATGTGGATTTCTCAAAAGTTCTCCCTTCCACTCTCCTCTGTCATTCTTTTTCTACTGTAGGTCGTTCTGGATCAACAGATGAGGGAGAGCCCTTAGTAAATGCGAACAGAAGTGACTCCGCGGTCATCGGAGGTAACGAGGCCGCGAATGACCTCGTCCTTGGCGTTGTTGTCGCTGTTAGCAAAGTCCAAAAACTATCCGTGAGAATCCGTGCTGACTGTGAGGTCAACGGCAGTGGCAGGCCACATACAGTTGCTCATGTTCTTGACGTAATTGTACCGAATTCAGCTCCTTTGGAGACACTTAGGAGAAGGAATCGATGGCTCCACTGAAACACTTTTTAAAGGATGGTTGCCAAACTACAGAATCATAAGAGGATTTTCATTTGAATATAGCCATTAGTATCTCTCAGGATATATACATATTTAAGATGCATTTACTTTTACTTCTTTGATTTAAAATAGCCATGGACCTCTCAGTCCCTTAGCCCAAAACATTTAAAAATAAGATTAAAAATAAAACATATACTGGGAGAAGCACCTAAACTATGCAAATTGTCATTTTCCTGAACATAAAGATATAAAACTGTGTCTGGCATCAAGCTTATCTTAGGATGGAGAGATAGATAGATAGATTAGATAGATAGATAGATAGAGATATCCATCAAATAAATCCATTCATCTATATGTATATATGTATGTATATATATATATATATACATATATATATATATATATATATATATATATATATATATTTCAAGAAGTAAAAGTAATCGCATCTTAAATATCTTCTAATATACCCTTTGAAGCAAAATTTATCCAAGTCTGACTTAAAAAATTAATATTCAATTCTCCCTCCTTATCATTCAAAGAACGTTTTAATTTGTTTAATTAGATTATTGGAATGTGAGTAATTTGCAAACTCTGCTTGGTGAGTAGAAGTAAACTGCTCTCCATTCCTTGCTACCTCAAAGCGAGGTAATTACTGCTAGAGCTGGGTGATAGGACTGGGGGTCCACTGTTCAGGCCGGATCAGATTGGATCTGTTCATTTCGTCTGTATCCATTCAGACACCAGTTTTCTCCAGACAACTAGGAAAGTATTCAGACATTTTAAAGTGCTGACCATATCTATGTAAGAATTTTAACATTTCCATTTCTGTCTCAACTACTTTTATTTTTGTAATGAGTGAGGAATATGACCTCCATTTTATAACTCCAAGAACAAATAAAAACCATAACTGTTATTTAGAGTGCATATCTAAAAGGAATAACTTTTGTGTTAAAATTTAAATTAAACCTTAATCCTAAATCATTCTAATTTATTTTTAATGAGAAGACTTCACTCTAATGCCAAAGCTAAGTGAAAATAAATCAACTTAAATGTGATTAACATTTACAAAGTAGGGATCCAAGTTCAAAATTTCACAAATTATCATAGTTTGTTCCCTTGTACTAGCAAGACCAGAGATAATAGTCAAATTGATGATAGAACAAAGATGTGGTCCTTAGCTTTTTATTGCCCTTGCTGAATATCATTCCCCTGAGAAATCCTACTTGGTTCCTGATACGTGGGATGGAGAATGAGAGCACAGAAGGTCTTAGGGACAGAATGGCTCAGTTTACCAGGCCCTACAATTCACTTGAACCTGCGTTCCATCTGTGTGGTGGCCGGTTGCTGGGTGGTTTGTCAGTCACTGAGTATATAGACTTCCAGTGTATTGTTCCAAAAAGAATTATCAGACTTTTTTCTAACTGATCACAGACTGCACC
Organism: Mesoplodon bidens; assembly: GCF_964165515.1. NCBI lineage: Eukaryota > Metazoa > Chordata > Mammalia > Artiodactyla > Ziphiidae > Mesoplodon > Mesoplodon bidens. Next base: position 101,006,210 of record NC_138162.1, read on the forward strand.
CACGTGTGAAATATTTGATCTGTTTAAAGGATTATCCCAATAGTTGGATTTCTCCATGTTCTGCATTTTGCATCATTATTTTCTCCTCTTGTAAACAAAGGGAGTGTTATAGGAAAGGAGAATCAACCTAAACAGTATTCAAACTGGGTAAGCCAGAGATCACAGAGGGTTTCTTGCCAAGGGATCCATACTGTAGATGGGCAGGTGGATGCATAGAGAAGGAGACAGATGTGTAGATAGACAGAGACACAGGCAGACATGAGCATTTGTCAAAAACACCCTTACGCTGGAGTTGCTGATAGGAAGGTTATGGAAGGCATCAGATGCATTACTCAAATTATCTCAATCTCTTCAGATAGGGGTAGAGATGGAAGTTTTCCTAGAATCCCACTAAACCCCATGAAACAAAAACAAGCTAGAGTTAGATGTGATCAATCACATACAGAAAACCCTGGATGTATAGGTGGGTCAGTGTAATGGTGAGAGTCATCATATAATCAAGTGGCTTGATCAACGGTATTGAGAGTTACTGGTCCCTGACACTAAAATTGGATATGATATAGCTCTTAAAGCAAGGTCCTATAGCTAAACATAAAAATAACTAAAGTAACTGTGTTGTTTGTTCCCAAGTGAGATGCAAAATATATTGAAAGTAATGAATATTCTACTTATGAATACTTAAGAATATTCACAAAATAATAAATATGCTACCTCCTCTCAGGTAAGAAGGGATCTGGGTTCCTGATAGCATGTGCCCAGGAATCTCTGTGACCAGTTATACCCAACCAAGCTTTGAGTTGGTTGGGCTCCATTACAATTGCTTATGTCTGTCCCAGGGTATAAAGAAGAATCCTCATTTTGCAATACAAATTTTGATTTATACAACTAAGCAGTAACATATGTTTGCTTACATTTGTTAAATGGAGATATTAATTAATGCCTGTGTCAGTCATCTTAAAACTATATTCACTAGTGAATGCTTCTTTTTATCTATTTGTTTCAGAATGGATTCCTTCTTCACTAATGTGATATAGCTTGAGTAAACATTCGTATGGCTTAGCTTGACAGTCTTAACCCTGATGGTGCATTAAAATAATCTGAGGAGCTTTTAAAATAATGCTGATACCTAGGCCTCCCACCAAAAGATTCTGAGTTATTGTCTGCTATGCAGCCAAGGTTGAGAACCGCTGGCAAACCTAATGTCTTCAATACATTTCCAACAAGAGAAATGTTTTCCTTTTACTTTCCAGATAACTGAATGTTATTAATATGTCTACAATTTTTTATAAAATGGTATATTAGTTATCTGTTGCTGCATGACAGATTACCACCTATTTAGCAGCTTAACACAATCCACATGTATTATCCTTCAGTTTCTGTGAGTCAGGAGTTTGGGCATATCTCAGCTAGGTCCTCTGCTTAAGGTCTCACAATGCTGAAATCAAGGTGCCTCATCTGGGGTCTTGGGCTGGGGTTTCATCTAAAGGTTCCACTGGGGAAGGAGCTACTTCCTCAGTTGCATGGTTGTTGGCTACATTCAGTGTCTTGCAGAGGTAAGACTGAGAGCTTCTGAATTTTTGCTGGCTCCTGAACAGAGTCTTTCCTTAGCACTTGGAAGCCATCTGCAATTCCTTGTCATGTGACGTTTCCCAGCCTGGCTTTTGCCACCTCATAGCCAGTAGGAAGAAAGAGACTGTAGCAAGACAGATGCTACAAGCTTATATAACATAATCATGTAATCATTTACAAATAATCAGGTACAGCCCATCACCTTTGTCATATTGTTTCGGTTAGAAGCAGGTCACGGGGGATCACACAAGGGTGTGGACCCCCCAGAGGCAGCCATCACTTAAGACTCTGTTGGTCTCATAGAGATAGATGGGATACACACCACATTACTGTAGTTCAACTGTAGATCAGCATTAAAATTTAATTGAATTTTCATTAAAATACACATAAGCATTTAATCACTCTGTGGTGGGGCTACACACTCTATACTTTTAAAATAATAAAAACCTGCTTGCTCAATTAGCGTGAAGCGTAGGCATAACCTAAGAGACCTCATTGCGTTTCTGCATTTTAGTGTGAAAGCATTCACTGAAATCCAATCATGATATGTCTTTAGGAAATTAAGGCATAAAACCTCTGTGTCTAAAGTTTGCATGGACTTAGAAGTACACTTAATGTTATAATACCACTTGGTTTCAAATTTTCTGATGATAAATGATGCTAGGGTAGCTTCTAGTTAGGCCGACATTTACAGTTTATAATTTGACTTTGTGTTTTCCTTTCTCTCAAGGTGTGATGGCAGTTGTGATAGTTATCTTGCTCTGCATCACTGCCATTGCTGTGCGCATTTATCAACAGAGGTGGCTATATGAAAAAAATGAGTCAAATATTCCAAAAACTGGAGACAATGCTGAGACTGCTCTGAAAAATGAACTCAACATGCAAAGTACAGTCAGTGAAAGCCAGAAAGAGTATTTCTTCTGATCAGCAGTGGTCATTTACTTATTACTATGATGATGTGACCGTCTTGCTAAGCCAGAGGCTCACAGTGGATGAAGCGCCCGCTCTTGGCCTCCTGGGACAGACGGTGGGTGTGCAGCGCCATCATCTTGCTCACGCATGGTCCCTGGAGGCTCTGCTCAGTGCTACTTCTTGATCTACTTATGTAACAGTGACTTAGGTGTACTCATTCATTACTGTTTGGCAGTTTCTGACTGTTCTGACTTGATCTCTAAAATTGAAATGTATTTTGCATAATTACTTTGGGTTTTAAGTGAGAATAAGAATTTGAGCTGCGACCCTACTCTTAAAAATTCAACACGGAAGTTTATGAAAGTCAAAGTTGGACTCTAATGTTCTGTGTTACATGGAAACCTATGTTATGCTTCCTTTATCAATCACCTGCTGACATTTATAAACTGGGAAGTGCTTCTCGGATGGCCTTCAGCTGCATTCCCATATTCCTGTGAACCAGAGCCCAGTGGCCAAAAATGCATTAGAAACCTGAAAAACATTTTTTGGGCTGATTGTTTTTACTATGTGTCTCTTTTAAATCAGTTTTGATACATTTTAGTGATGAAATGAGTGTTGAATGTCAGCTATGAAGTTCTGCTAGTAAGTTCACATACAGAACAGAGAATTCATAGGTAGAAAAATGTGTAAAGGATTTCAATCTGTGATAATTTGCTTATCTTTCTTTGTGATTTGTCATTATACTCTTTATAAATTGTAATAACGATCACCTAATGAGCTCACAAAAAATGTATATTTTCTAACTAAACTTGTGCCCATATATAAACTCCATGTTTAACATTGGAAATGTATTCTCCATCCACATCTGAATGAAATATAATCCTAAATTTATTTCCTTTATATATGAGGTGATTAAGTCACTTCACTTTTCTTTGTAGTCCTGTGATTTTTTTTTCTGAAGGTTATGTCATCAACCCTTTGATTTCCTGTGACTGTCTGGCCATTTATTAGGGAAGAAGTCACATTTGAACCAAATATCTTCATTTTCCTTTCTAAATTTTGAGCTGATCTAGGCAAAACATCCCCTGAGTTATCCTCTCACCTTATTACTACTTGGAATATCAGCGGAAGGATGCTTATGTTAAGGGAAGATACAGGTTATATGATTTGAACTAAATTTGTCATTCCAGTCAAGATTCTAGGATCTTGAGATACGTTTCCAATAGAGCACCCAAAATCAACTAGTTCATTTTAAGTAGGGTATATTCGAATACTAGGAGAGCAAAAAATTCATATTAACTCTGGGGATTGATCCAATAACTACTTTTGTGGCAGTGGTCATTAGATAATTGCATGGAGTCACCATTTGTGCTGAAAAGCCAGTTATATTAAAAATGCACTGCCTTCTCTCTATCCCACCTGGCATGTGCCTGCCAGGTACTTACTTTGACCACAATAAGACTCTCTGGATTTATATGCATTTTGCCTTGCTATTACATTTGAGTGTACACCTACTTTTCTGTGTTCTTTTTAAAGAATGGGAAAAGAGATCCTTTATATTGTCTTTTCTCAAAAAAAATTTTCTTATGGTTTTGTATTAATTTTCTACACAGTGTAACAAACTACCACAGATTTACTGACTTAACACCACACACATTGATTATCTCACAGTTTCTGTGGGTCAGGATCTGGGTATGCGTTCACTGAGACTTCTGCAAGGCTGCAATCAAGTGTCTGCCAGGGCTGTGTTTTCACTTGGAAACTCAGCTAGGGAGGGATTTGCCCCTTTGCTCCCATGATTACTGATAGCATTCCATTCCTTACTGCTGGAGGACTGATGGAAGCGTGCTTCTTTAAAGCTAGCAAAGGAGAGAGAGGGACTCTAGAGCAAGTCTGCTAGCAAGAGGGAGTCTTGTGTAATGTAATGTGATCATGGGAATGACATCACATATCATGTGCCATATTCTGTTGGTTAAAAGCAAGTCACAGGTCTCACCCATACTCAAGGGGAGGGATTATATAAGGACCTGAACCAGCAGGCTGAGATCTTGGGGACCCCTTTAAAGTCCATCTACCATAATATTGTATCTACATTCAGGTTTCTTTAAAGAAACGATGAAAAAAGTTTAGGATGTCGCTATAGCAATATGTAAAGGACCTACCTTGGTAAATGAAAAACGACATATATGTAGTTTTTTTCCCAAAGGAATGTGCAGTTTGGAGAAGGATTCAACACAAAAATTATAGGCTCCATTAAATGCATAGCTGAGTGTAAACATCATTAAATCACTGCAACTTTAACAAGTGATCACCTTATGTTCCAAAAGAATGCATCACTTTGGTACCTGAAATTTTACAGATTTATAGATAGTGAAATCCACTGCACCATGCTCTCTTTCCTAAAGGGAAAACTTTAAAATACTTTTGCCAAACTTCAGTGATGCATCATCCACTTTCCCTGACTGATTTGTAAATTTTTCGTGCTTATTTGTTAATAAAATAACATTTTGGAATTAAATTAGGAAAATATTTTAAGAAAAATTGAATGAAATTTGAATTATGAAATTATATTGTTTCTCCCTTAAAATATTAAAATGCAAATGTATACATCCTGTAGTGGTGTGTATATTACTTTATCTCTACTGTATATATAGGGAATGCCATGATCTGTTAATATTATTTATGGTGGTATTTAAATTATCATACGAAAAGTGAAACACAAAGTAATGGATATTTACTGACTACTACTACAAGTTAAAATACCTATCAATATAGATATTTAAACCTTTGCCAGAGAACAATAATTTAACAATCACTAAGTTATTTGTTGAATGTTTACTAATACTCATAACTAGTTAAACATGATTTTCCCCAGACAGTTGGGTTTCTAGAGCACTAATTATATATACAGATTCCAGTTGCAAATAGCATCCTTCTATGAAATAAAAGTTCAAACATAATAATTCCTCAAGTTTTATTTTCAAATAAAAAAGGGATAATAGCATATAATTAACACTCATTATTGGGACTAGAATTTAGGAATTTCTGTTTACTTCCTTATGAAGTGAACCCTTCCCCCCACTACCTCCCCAGTATTATTTAGTAATGTAGAAAAACATATTGGGGAATTTATATTCTGTTTGTCTAAATAAACACTACTTTGGGAATTTTTTTCAATTTCTTTCATGTAGAACATTTGATAGATAATAGCTTTCAATGGATTTTTAAAAATAAAATATGATGCTCATCGTCCTTGCCTCGAAAGAAGACAAATATGATTGAAGCACTTTCCATCTAGTATTAATTAAGTCTGACTGTGCAGTTGGATTATCAAGCCATTCTTTAAACCAAGGAGATGAAATGGACATATGTTAAATAAAAGCATGTTTATTGGGTTACTTAATCGACTGTTTTGCAATCCACATACAGAAATGTTTGAGTCCCTCCATACCTTTAATAGATCCCAGCTGTCTCTTTCCCTTTTTAAGTGTGTCTTATGGTGAGTGGCAACATGGAAGAAAGAAGGAAAAAGAAAGTGATGGACATAAAATGGTCTTCACACAAAGTGGTGGGGGAAATGGATCTGGTGTTTATGTATACCCACAGCCTCACAGGTGCCCATGGGCACATTTATATGTTGGCGGATATTAATAGGTTTTGTGCACATTGAAAATAACTTCCTACTTCAGCTGAATAAAAATATTTTTAATGATAGACCTATGGACTACCTAAACCTACATATGACTATTATCACTTTTCGAAAGGATGAAAGTATTCATAAACAATGGTTTAGCAAATTTAAGTTCAGAAAAAAAATCAAAATTTTATCAAAAACAAAAAACAATTCATCTTCGCAGAAGCATAGAGATTGTCTATTGGCAGGAGCCTTAAATAGCCTGCCATCCAATCCTTTCCTCTCCCTTCACAGGCCTTCTAAGCAAGTCTAAGTTGCTTCGTCCAGGGTAAAAACCATTTATTAGTAGTTAAGTTCGGGTCCCTGAGCCTCGTTTTGCTGTACAAGTTCTCACAGGTGCAGCTCCTGCTAGCTCCTGCTGAAAGTTTCATCAGAACATCAGCCACTCATATGTGCTGTAAGTTTAGTACGATATGGGTGGTGTTTTAGGAAGATAGGTGTGTTGGCCTAAGATGTGTGACTGAATTTATCCATACATAGATCACATTGCTGGGAAAATAAGCTGCTACTTCCTATGAAACCTCTGTTTCAGAATTACTAGTAATGCAGTACATTTGCCATCCTTTGATTATGACTGAAAAATGACGTATATTCACTTTACTGTATTTTTTTTTTTTTTTTTTTTTTTTGCAGTACGCGGGCCTCTCACTGTTGTGGCCTCTCCCGTTGCGGAGCACAGGCTCCGGACGTGCAGGCTCAGCAGCCATGGCTCACGGGCCCAGCCGCTCCACGGCACGTGGGATCTTCCCGGACCGGGGCACGAACCCGTGTCCCCTGCATCGGCAGGCAGATTCTCAACCACTGCGCCACCAGCGAAGCCCTACTGTATTATTGTTTGTGTTAAAAGTGTTACCAGATGCAAGTTTGTGTGCCCGATGCACAGTGAGGCCAAACAAACTGAAGTTTTTGAGTAGATAACTGTTTACTGCAGGGTCATGCAAGGAGATGGGTGGCTGGTGCCCAAAAACCCACAACTCCCTGAAGGGTTTCAGCAAAGCATTTTTAAAGTCAAGGTGAGGGAGGGGCATGGTTTTAGTTGTTGCCAACTTCTTGGTGCTGGAATCCTTTGTTCCTGCTGCTGTCCATGTGGGTCAGGTCATGATGTTCCTATAAACAGCTAACAAGACAAATGTTATCCTCTCTTCTGCAACTTTTTATCTCTATATAAAAGGAGAAGTGTTATACTTTTAAAGGTCAAAGCCTTGAGAATACGGACTATTCTGTATATTTCAGGCTATAGGCAACATTCTTTTACAAAATGTGCAGAGCCAACGTGACCAAGCACAGGCAACAGAGCACATAGGTTAAAGTAAAAGGAACATATAATATGGAGTCCGACTTGTTCTTCTCTATTACAAAAGGATGAGATGCTGGATTCAGAGTTTATCACTGACTTTCAAATGCTCTCAGGTCTAAACTTGCCCTTTAGATTTGAAAAATGAAATTTTATAAACTACCTAACATTTAAGAAATTTCTTAACATAGAACATCTATAACTGAATGTAGAACTTTGCATAACTAATCTTTGACTTTAATTCTTAAAAGCAACCAATGAGATAAAATGTTTATAATTATCCCCTCTTTACAGATCAGACACCTGCAGCACAAGAGCTTTCATTGCTTAGATGAGTGTCACACAGATAATTAATTCCCGATAGACACAGTGGAATGCAGGTCCTGACACTTCTAACAGTTGACTTGCTCCCATTTTCTGCAGCAAGTAAATATAAACCGTGGCTAGATTTACCTTTTGTTTCAATCTTTGAAGATATGATTTATATGTTTAAAAATATGAAATTCAAACTGTTCTGCCTCGGAACACACTCACACTGACACACACACACACACACACACACACATGCATGCAAGACTTTCTACCTACCGGTGCCAAATTTATTCTTTGAATGTTTCCTAGAATGTTTAATGTGTATAGAGAAGTACCCATGTTTTCTTTACTGCTCAAAATTTTAAGCACATATGAATCAATCAAATAGAATTTTTCTGAACATTTTATATACTTCCACAATATACAAATTAGCTTATAAATATTAGCTTTATAAATAAGATTACTTTAAAAAATTAGCTTTATAAATAAAATCAGGCTGACTAAAACCATCATCAAATTACCTTAAACATTTTATTACTTAGAATGTTTAATATGTCAGTTTCTCCTAAATTTTTAAATTAACTTTAAAATCAGAAAAAAGAACACTCATTATGAATGTGATTACAAAAATTTTTGTAACACTTATGCGCAACCTATTACAAAGCCATTGACAATGTGGTTTATATTCATTTGTGTTGTTTTCAATGTTTCTACTTTGCTGAGGTTATAGCAATACTTATGCTCATACCTTCTAGGGGATTTAACAATTTGCTTCACCTAGAAAAAAACTATATCTCTCAGACCAGCCAGGATTCAAGGTTTCAGCTGCCAGCCAAGGATTCTTGGCCAGGACATGTACTGGCTGTATCTTCCAGTGTCTTATGAATAGACTGTGAATTCATTATTTTGCCATGCTGGTTGACCTGATAGCTATTTGGTTATTTTATGTGATTTTCAGGACCTCTGTTTAAGAATCCACCAGTGCAGGGGACATGGCTTCAATCCCTGGTCCGGGAAGATCCCACATGCCATGGAGCCACTAAGTCTATGTGGCACAACTACCGAGACTGCACTTTAGAGCCCACGAGCCACAACAACTGAGCCCGCATGCCACAGCTACTAAAGCCCGCGCACCTAGAGCCCATGCTCTGCAACAAAGGGAAGGCACCACAATGAGAAGCCCATGCACTGCAACAAAGAGTAGCCCCTGCTCACGAAACTAGAGAAAGTCCACACACAGCAATGAAGACCCAAGGCAGCCAAAAATTAATTAATTAATTAATTTTTAAAAATACACATTCATTAAAAAGAAGAAAGAAAGAAACTAGTTAATTGCAATTTTATCTCCATGCTGGAAACATTTGGGCCATTATACCTATGAGCATAGAGAAGTAATAGAAGTAATACAATGGACTATTACTCAGCCATAAAAAGGAACAAAATTGGGTCATTTGTAGAGACGTGGATGGTCCTAGAGTCTGTTATGCAGAGTGAAGTAAGTCAGAAAGAGAAAAATAAATATATATTAATGCATGTATGTGGAATCTAGAAAAATGGTACAGACGAACCTATTTGCAGGACAGGAATAAAGACACAGATGTAGGGAATGAACCTGTGGACATGGTGAGGGGGGTGGGATGAATTGGGAGATTGGGATTGGTATATGTGCGCTGCCATGTATAAAACAGATAGCTAGTGGGAACCTGCTGTATAGAACAGGGAGCTCAGCTCAGTGCTCTGTGGTGACCTAGATGGATGAGATAGGGGGGAGGGTGGGAGGGAGGTCCAAGAGGGAGGGGATATATGTATACATACAGCTGATTCACTTCATTGTACAACAGAAACTAACACAACATTGTAACGCTGACTCTACCCCAATTAAAAAAAAAAAGAGAGTGATGTGGTCCTCCATATCAGGAGAAACTCACAGTTACAGGAACAAGGACACCTGAGGGCCAGGCCCTGATTAGCCCCCACATTTGGGGCCTGCACACCAGGATCAGATTTTTAAGCTGCATGATTACTAAAGTACCCACCTTTCTCTTGTATGCAAATGCAGGCATTCAACCTAGAGTTCTATACTCAGAAGATTTTGAAAAAGGAGGGCAAAGTCAAGATATTTTGGATAAACAAAAAATGAGCAAGTCTGTCCCGTTAAGAGCCTCATTAATGAAATTTTAATTAATTGTGCTGCTCAGTAGAAATTTCTATGAGGGTAGAAAAGTAGTTACCAGCCACACTGAGCATGTGAAATATGGCTACTCTTGTAAGCAGCTCTTCACAGGAAACCACCCTCAGCAGGAAGCCCTTTCCTTGCCACTTTAGCAAAGCTATATTGTAACTAACTTTTAACCAGTCACCCCCATGCTCTACTTTTCTCCCGCAGGAACACTCCTTTCAAATCTTTTAATCACACAATACCTTGCCTATCTTGTTGGTTCTTTCTGTAGATCAAAAGAAGTAGGAATGAAGAATAAGTAATTAACAGATGACCACATCTCTTCCCTAGCTTCCTCTTCAGTAATCTCAGGAACAAACTGTGTGACCAAACTGTGTGAACAAGATAACACCTAGAGGAAGATCACAAGAAGTCCACGAGCCTGCATGCAGTGGGGGATGGCGAGGGCTCTGACCCTCTATCTCAGTAATTAACTGAGATTACTTTACTTCTCTCCTTTAAAACTTTCATGAGCAGACTCTTCGGAGGTGGTTTTTTGGAGAGAGAGCCCACCATCTCCCCGGATTGCCGGCATTCTGATTAAAGACAACTTTCCTTTCTACCAACGTTCATGAGTTTTTGTAAGCAGCGAGCAGCAGGACCCAATTCATTCGATAACACTCTGACTTAGGAACTAAATTTTAATTTTGTTTAATGTTAATTACTTTAAATTTAACTAACCACATGCGGCTAATGGTTACCATACTGGATGTCACCAAAAGATGTAAAACAAGCACAAAGAAAGCATTCCTAGGAACTGTAAGGTCTGAGATGAAAGAAGGAATGAGGTGCACAGAGTTAAATATGTGAATAAATCAGAATAAGAACTGAATATACAAAATAATAATAATAATAATGTTCTTGTAGAACGTTTAAAAAGAATGAATACGTCAATAAGATGGTGAATCTATTAATATTCAGATAAACTTAATACTAATAACATGGTAATTACATACCGCTCAACTTAATTTGTTCTAGGTTCTTACATTGTTAGGGAAGAGGGTAAGGGCATGGTTAAAAAAGAGAGACTCTGGGCTTCCCTGGTGGCGCAGTGGTTGAGAGTCCACCTGCCGATGCAGGGGACACGGGTTCATGCCCCGGTCCGGGAAGATCCCACATGCCACGGAGCGGCTGGACCCGTGAGCCATGGCCGCTGAGCCTGCGCGTCCGGAGCCTGTGCTCCACCAACGGGGAGAGGCCACAGCAGTGAGAGGCCCACGTACTGCAAAAAAAAAAAAAAAAAAAAAAAAAAGAGAGAGGCTCTGCTTTACAAGACCAGTAAAGAGCCAAGGGAGCATGGCTGGGAGAAAATTATCTTAGTATTCTGGATTGAGCCCTTTGTATTTAGGGGCAGACAGCTGGCCACTGGCAGCCCCAACTATCCAGCAACCCTTTTTTAAAAAGGGTTCAGGGATCAGAGTCACATGAGGCATTTATATAAAAGCTATCCTTTGTATCTGATTCTTCCTTCCCACCTGAGCAGTGGGGTGTTACAGAGTGTTTGGAGCTGTGTGGTCCTCTCCTCTTAGATAAAGTGTCCCAGGCAGGAAGAGGATCCTAGACATCAGCAGTCAAAAATCTTTTCACAAAAAGTCCAAGTCCTGGTGGACTCAAGTTTGTCACTTATTCAAGGAACAATTCCTCCAATGTAACACAAAATATTTCAGGATAAAAAAGCACATTTGTGATAGCAAAGCCAGACAAAGATAATATAAAAGACAGGTTTAGAGGATGGCTTGTTGAAGGCTGTACCCAAGGAAAGAATGTTGAATCTTGTCAGTGCTTTTTCTGTAACAACTGAGATGATCATGTGGTTTTTGTCCTTCATTCTGATAATGTGGTATATTATACTGATTGATTTTCATATGTTGAATCATCCTCGTATTCCAGGGATAAACCTTCCTTGGTCAAGGTGTATATCCTTTGAACATATGGTTGAATTCAGGTTTCTAGTATTTTGTTGAGGGTTTTTGCATCAAAATTCATCAGGGCTATTGGTCTGTAATGTTCTTTTCTTGTAGTTTCTTTATCTGGCTTTGGTATCATGGTAATACTGGCCTCATGGATTGAGCTTGGAAGTGTTCCCTCCTGTTCAATTTTTTTGAAAGAGTTCCAAGAGGATTAGTGGTAATTCTTCTTTAATTGTTTGGGAATTCTCCAGTGAAGCCATCTGGTCCTTAGCTTTTCTTTGTTAATAGGTCTTTGAATACTGATTTAATCTCCTTACTAGTTATTGATCTGTGTAGAATTTCTAGTTCTTCATGATTCAGTCTTGATAAATTGTGAGTTTCTAGGAATTTTTCCATTTCTTCTTGGTTATCCAATTTGTTAGCATACAACTTTTCATAGTATTCTCTTACATTTCTTTTTATTTCTGTGGCATTTGTTGTAATGTTCCCTTTTTCATTTCTGATTGTATTTATTTGAGTCTTCTCTATTTTTTTCTTACATAATGTAGCTAAAAACTTGTTGATCTTTTCGGGCTTCCCTGGTGGCGCAGTGGTTGAGAGCCCGCCTGCCGATGCAGGGCACACGGGTTCGTGCCCCGGTCCGGGAAGATCCCACGTGCTGTGGAGCGGCTAGGCCCGTGAGCCATGGCCACTGAGCCTGTGCGTCCAGAGTCTGTGCTTCGCAACGGGAGAGGCTGCAACAGTGAGAGGCCTGCATACCACAAAAAACAAACAAAAAAAAACTTGTTGACCTTTTCAAAAACTCAGTATCATTGAAAATTTTTTTCATGTGTTATAACATGGATGAATCTTGAAGACATTATGCTAAGTGATATAAACCGATCACAAAAAGATGACTGCTGTATGCTTCTGTGTATATGAAGTGTCAAAATTATGTAAATTCATAGAAATAGAAATTATAATGATGATCACCATGGGCTGGGGAAAGGGAGAAATAGGGAGTTTTTTGATGGGTATAGAGTTTCAGTTTTATAAGATATAAAAGTTCTGGAGATCCGTTTCACAGCAAGGTGAGTATACTTAATACTACTCAATCTGAATGCTACACTTAAAAATGGTTATGATAGGAAATTTTTTTTTTTTTTTTTTTTTTGCGGTACGCGGGCCTCTCACTGTTGTGGTCTCTCCCGTTGCGGAGCACAGGCTCCGGACACACAGGCTCAGCGGCCATGGCTCACAGGCCCAGCCGCTCCACGGCATGTGGGATCCTCCCGGACCGGGGCACGAACCCGTGTGCCCTGCATCGGCAGGCGGACCCTCAACCACTGCGCCACCAGGGAAGCCCCTATGATAGGAAATTTTATGCTGTGCTTTCTTTTACGACAATTAAAACACACACAGCCCAATGAACGCCTACTCCCTCTAGCCAAAGGACACAGGAAGGTCAGCCTCCAAGACAGAAAACTTTTAGACAAGAACTGCTGTACTCCAGACAACACCACAGAAAAATCTGTAGTCCCATCCTCAAACATGCTACCAAATATCACATGGGGACCCTAGACTTCTACCCTCACAAAGCTATAAGGAATTACCCCAGTCCATGCTCCCCACCAGTGTAGTGTCAGAGACGGTTCGTTAAGCAGTCCCGACATTCATCCCCACCTGTTGGTATCATGGAAAGCACATGGGAGGCTGGATTTTCACCCCTACCTAGTAGTAGTATGGTGCCCCCACAGGGGTGATGGCAAAAGAGGTCTGGTGGATAGTCAGGACTTTTCCTAGCTGCCTGTGGAAACAAGACCACTCCCCGCTCCCAGCAGTGCTGTTGGAGGCCATAGAGAGAGAAGTCACAAGATACTTCTACCTGTCCCAGCCAGGGAGGTATCGTAGAGACCCTAGTGTGGAGTCAAAACCCCACCCCTGCCTAGGAATAAAAAGAATCCCTCATGGGAGATCACAGGAGGCTGAGTGGAAGCACTTCTACTCTACCTGCCAGAACTAAGCTGGTATTCCCCACTTCCTCTGCATGACCGGTGTGAAAATAAGCTAGCTAAAATAGGAGGTTTAAAGAAGATGCACATTCTCATTATATTTATGAGGTATTATATTTATACCCCAAATATTCAGTTTCAGTAGAAAATCATCCATCATATCAAGAATGAAGGAAGACCCCAAACAGAATGAGAAAAAACAATCAATAGAGCCCAAGACCAAGGTGGCAGACATGTTAGAATTATCTGACAAAGACATTAAGTCAGCTATCATAAAAAAGCTTCAATAAGCAATTACGAGCAAATAAATTTGACTACTCTATGTAGAAGTGTAAATCTTTTTGAGGTTATTCTACTTGGAATTTGTTAAGCTTCTTGGATGTGTAGATTTTGATTGTTTTAATAAAATTTGATGAGTTTTTAGCCAATATTTCTTCAATAAATTTTTTTCTGTACCTTTTTCTTTCTTTTCTCTTGCTGGAATTCTTATTATGCATATGTTGGTATACTTAACAGTATCCCACATCTCTCTGAGGCTCTGTTTATTTTTATTCATTTTTTCTTCTTTCAGCTCCTTAGATTGGATAATCTCACTTAACTTATCTTCAAATTTAATTATTCTTTCTTCTTCCAGTTCAAATCCATTATTAAATTTTTCTAGTGAGTTTTTAATTGTAGTGAGAACTTCTATTAGCTCTTATTTATAATTTCTAGGTCCTTATTGATTTCTCAATTTAGTGAGACACTATTATCATACTTTACTTCAATTCTTTAGAGATGGTTTGCTTGGTTTACATTCTTCGCATGTATTTACAATAGCTGATTGAACATTTTTGTCTACTAATTCCAACAGCTAGGTCATATCAGGAGATTTTCTGTGGTTGGTTGTTTTCCAGTTTCTTTGCATGTCTCATAATCTTTTGTTGAAAACTGAACCTTACAGATACTATATTGTAACACGTCTGGTATCAAATTCTTTACTCTTCCCTGAATTCCTTACTATTGCAAGGTTTCTGTTGTTATTGTTGTTTCTTTCACTGATGCTTATTTATCTAGGTACTTTTCTGGACTAATTATAGAGATTCTATATTCCCTGGAGTGTGTGGCCACTGAATTCTCTTCTCACTTTTTTTTAACTTTTTGTTTTTATTTTTAGGCCAATATTCCTAGGGGCCACTGCTGGTTAGTATAATTTATTGGTCAGCCAAGGATCTACAAGATTTCCTCAAACTCCTCATTTGTATGTCTTCCACTATTTGACAAGGGAATCTATGTCAGAAGGCTTGCCTTCAAACTTCAAGCAGTTTATAAGGCAGCCTTAGCTTTCACTTCCTGCTTGTGCAGGGCCTCAAGCTTGAGTGACTGGTTTCTTCTCCTTTCCCAGGTCTTTATTGGGCATGCGCAAATTATTGTACCTGTACCCAGCTTTTTAGATACTCAGGAATATATGAAGATTTTAATAGTTCTTTTGGTTATCTTCTTTTCCAGAAATTCCTTTTAAAATGCCAGCTAAGCTCTTGTTTGCCTCAACTGAAATAATAGACTTAAACAGCTGCAATGTCCCCAAAAGATTGTTATGGTTTCAGAAATACACTGGGGATAGGGCATATCCTTCCTTGCTTCTCTCTCCCTTTTGATCTGAGCTCTGAGTTTAATCAAATAGTCACAAAAGCCTGGAGCTAGAGATTTTCCATAAAGCTGGACATTTCGAGAGAATTTTGACTATGCCATTGGGGATGTTTTAAATGAAGCTCCAAAATAGGTCAATCCTCTCCATTGGTTGTGAGACTGTCAATGACTATCATGCCACAGAGCTGGGGGTCGGTTGGGGGGAGGATGGGAATTCAAACACTCCAAATACCATTATCATACCAAGGTTTAGTAGTTTCTTCTGGACAGGTGGTTTTCAGTTTGTTCTGTGGCTTGGGTAATTTTCAGAGCTCAAAAATAGTTAAATTTAAATGTCTCACTGGCATTTTGTTGTTTTTTCATGGGAGAGCAGTTTGCCAAAGTGCTCACTCTGCCATTTAGGAAACATGCATTCCAGTGTGTTTTGTGGTTGGACTAGGTCAGTGGTCCTCCTGCAGTGTTCCCACAAGCTGCTCTGGTTCTCCTGGTTTTTGACAGTCTGTGATCATGACAAAAGTGCTCTGCTACTAACATTGAAAAAAAATGATATTTTCCTAATTCATAAGAAAAATACATTTTCTCTGTTAGGTTTAATTTTGTTATACTTTTGGCATTTAACATCACCTGTTATTTAATATCAGCAGACATCTGATCTAGCACAAGTTATATATTAGAGTTACTCCTGGTTTATCCACAATGCACGTACTCTTCAAGAATATTTTTAGAGGTGGGTGAGCAAGGCCTGCAATACAACTCATTATTTTATACCCTCGAGCATATATCTTATTTAGTGGATGTTCAATTCGTAAAGAACTAAACTATACATAGAAACAGAAAGAGGCAATTATAATTCATTGTAGGAAGTAGAATGAATCAACACTTTCTGGCTGAGAGGAGTATGCAGACAAAATACAGTGAGGCATAGCTTGAATTCAAGGCATCACAGGAAGTATGGTTTTAAAAAATAATAATTGTGTGCATTCATAAACATATTAGTCCAGGTCATTGACTGTAAAGATTCCAGGAAGTTGGAAGATTCCAAGGGTGTCCAATGTGGGGATTCCAGAGCATGATTTGGAGGAATCCTTTTGCTCACCAAGCTACTGAGAACCCACGTGACAATAATGTCACTACAGAGACATGGAAACCACTAGAAATGATGGCAAGTGTAGCACAGCGTTATGGACAGAAATGCGGGAAGAGAACCAGAAAGCAGACCAAGAAGCCTGAGAACCTCCAATGATTATTTCCATCTTTGTTCAGCCACTTTTTCAAAAACGCTGGCATTTTTTCTTACGGCCATCTGTTCTGCAAAGATTCTTCAGAATCTTTTTTTTTTTTTAAATGTTGGGGGTAGGAGTTTATTAATTAATTAATTTATTTTTGCTGTGTGGGGTCTTCATTTCTGTGCGAGGGCTTTCTCTAGTTGTGGCAAGGGGGTGGCCCCTCTTCATCGCGGTGCGCGGGCCTCTCACTATCGCGGCCTCTCGTTGCAGAGCACAGGCTCCAGACGCGCAGGCTCAGTAGTTGTGGCTCACGGGCCCAGTTGCTCCGCGGCATGTGGGATCTTCCCAGACCAGGGCTCGAACCCGTGTCCCCTGCATTAGCAGGCAGATTCTCAACCACTGCGCCACCAGGGAAGCCCTCTTCAGAATCTTTATGCTGATGATGATTTTGTAAGTTCGTGCCCCCGTGAAAGAGAGAAAGAGCGCCCCCTTCTGGAGCTGAGGTTTATCTGCATCTTTTCTGATAGACAATAGGTTGTCCAAGCCAGAGAAGGAGAGGCAGAGCAGGGCAGGGGCTTGGTAATGCAAAGCTGACCATCCACAGTATTAAAATATCTCCTGCTCTTTGTTTTCCAAATGGTGACAATTCATTCTTTCTTTCTCATAAATAGGTGCAAGCTGCTTTGTTTCCCTTCCCTCCAACTCAGCGTCTCACAAGGACTCGTAGGGAATTTACATTTTAAATTTGGTCTTTAAAATGTGGTTCATAAGAACCATTTTCTCTTGCAAACTGAATTGTGTCCATATGGCTGTGACCCTGAATGGTCACAAAGGAAAGGAATGGTCACTTTACATTTCTAGACCTCAATGTTATTATTGACTTGGGCTTATTTACATAATGAGGTTAAAATCATTTAAACATAGGTTTTGTGTGATCAATTTCCTGGTCGTAAAGCACTGCTTATTTAGAATAAAATTTTTCTGTTGGAAGGCTTTCTGATACTTTCCTAGTCGTCCGTCGAACAGATAATTTTATTTTCTTCCAAAAAAACTGTAGGTATCCAGATAAGGGCATGCTCTCGTGCATCTCCTCTACTTCTTGGTTTTAACATATGCAGAATGATTAGCAACTCAGTACTGAAGACACTAAGTAAAGCACAATTTTAACACTAGTGCCCCCCCTTCACCTCCAGAACATATGTGTTATTCTGATTTTTTTTTAAATCCTATGTCTTCTGAACACATGACCTAGACATCTGTGATAAAACCCTGGGGAATGAAAGAACTCATTGTGAGGCCATCATGTGGTCTGCATGCATGTGAATATTTCATACATCATCATCTGCATTTTATAGCTGTGCTATGCATACGTACTGGTACATTGCTGCTAACACTCTCTGCACACTGAAGTCCAGTCTGTAGTTTTCTTTACTTACCATGAGGATGTTATGCTGGGAGAAACTGCATGGTGCCTTCCTTCGAGAGACTGATTTCTAAAGGAATTAGAATTTCCTTCCATAACAGTGATGAGAACTATAAGCAGAAGCGCTTCTGCTGTGCCCTCTGGAATTGTTCAAACATCTGTCATCTGAAGGGACCCCAGGAGCTTCTCACAGATTTTGGAGGGTCTCTGTGGAAAACTTCATACCCTGCAGGCAACAGCCTGTCATCTTTAAAGCCTGGCGGGAAGGCAGACAAGACCCACTCAATATCACACCTGTTCACTGCTACACTGGCCACCTGCTGATACCTTAGCCAAGGGATACAGGAGGAGAGGCAGTACAGAGGACAGCAGATTCCACGTGGCATCCTAATTAGGTTCACTCATGAGCATTTCTGAGATGTGGGCTGTGTAGGGAAAGTGTGTGCCTCGGTGGGAAAGTGTGCATTGTCTGCATAGGACAGCTTTCTGGGTAATCTGATGCTGCCTGTATAGGAGCTATTGTACAACCCTGCAAGTTGTAGGTAACTGTCACCAATGCAGAATAATTCTTGCCTATAGACATGCAAATGAAATGTCTGGAGGGACAGCCCTCTTATGAAAAAACTGTTTGGCCTCCATGTGTGCATTCTGCTTGGTTCTTTCATTTAATTAATAAGTTAAACAAAATCTTTTTTAAAAAATATTTTCATTGGATTATAATTGCTTTACAATGTTGTGTTAGTTTCTGCTGTATAACAAAGTGAATCAACTATACATATACATATATCCCCATATCCCCTCCCTCTTGAGCCTCCCTCCCACCCTTCCTATCCCATCCCTCTAGGTCATCACAAAGCACCGAGCTGATCTCCCTGTGCTATATAGCAGCTTCCCACTAGTCATCCATTTTACATTTGGTCGTGTATATATGTCCATGCCACTCTCTCACTTCGTCCCAGCTTCCCCTTCCCCTGCTGTGTCATCAAGTCCATTCTCTATATCTGCATCTTTATTCCTGCCCTGCCACTAGGTTCATCAGTACCGTTTTTTTAGATTCCATATATGTACGTTAGCATATGGTATTTAAACAAAATCTTTAATGCATGTTTTTTTATATGTTTATGAGAGTCATGATTTTCTCCTTTCTGGAAATTATCTTTAATAACTGCCAGGAGTGATGTCACCAAGATGGAGATATAGGTTGTTCCTGACTTCACTCCCCCTTGCAAGAAGAGCAACTAACAACTATTCATAAACAAGATAGAACTGAGAATCCCAGAACATGGGAATGAGGCTGAAGCACCCGCCGTACCACAGAGACCAAGACTGACTGTGTTAGAAAGTTAAGAGGAACACTGACTGCATCGCTCCTCTCACAGGACAGGGCAGTATCACACAGAGAGGTCTACCCAGCCTATTGTTCCTCTAGTGGGAAAAGAGTCCACGGGGGTCAACCAGCACACCCAGCATTGTGGGTTGCTTTGTGGGAGTCCCTACTGTGGTCTCACCCCCATGGGGATTGTAGGGGATTTGCAGAGCTCAACAACTGGGAATCTGACTATGATCAGAGAAAGGGGGTAGGGGCTTACAACAACCAGCACATGGATCTTGGCAGACTGAGTCCATACCTGCAGTGCCTAAGTAATAACCCCAACAAGTGGCTTTGCTAATCTGCACAACCAACTTGGTGGCAGACTCTGACCAGAGAACTCATTGGGGTGCAGAACTGCCCGCTTCAGGTCCTCAAAGGAAGAATTTTGCCAGCCCTGGAGCCTGGTTTGCCCATAACCCCCCATCCACTAGGGAGAGTGTCTCCTGGCCCCATCTGGACAGAGGGCTGGTGAAAGCCTCTGGAAGCTGTGTAACCAGCAATGCAAAAACCAAGAAGTGGGTAGGCAGTGTTGATCAATCCCAGAATAAAGCCAGTACTAGGCCTGGAGGGTTCCGTGGCTATAACCAGAAGGGAGATTAATTCATAGTCAAGGCTGAGGGTAGCTCTTGGCTCCCCAAAATGGGAGAGGCCTGGAGTGGCCTTTCTCCATCCTGCCCAGGGAAGGAAACTGAGATACAGCCTCACTTGCTGTGGAGAATGTCTCCTGGACCCATCTGATCAGAAGGGCAGGCGAGAACACCTGAAACCTGTGTAAGCCAGCAACACTCAAACCCAGAGACATGCAGGCAGAGCTGATAATGGGCAGACCAAAGCCCGTGGCCCTGTTCCATCAAGGAACTTGGGGCATGGATTGGCTTGAGGTAAGACAACAAAAAGCTTTACCAGCTTTAGAGCTGCTTCTCCCACTGATTTTGCTTATTAGGGTTAATCCTTTTTTTCTGATGAGTCTGGCTAAAGGTTTATCAATTTTGTTTATCTTTTCAGATCTCAGTTGTATTATCTTCTATTTTTTTTAGTCTATTATGCTCTGATATTTATTATTTCTTTCCTTCTACTAATTTTGGGTTTTGTTTCTTCCTTTTCTAGTTCCTTCATGAGTAAGGTTAGGCTGTTTATTTGAGATTTTTCTCATTTCCTGAGGTGGGCTGGTATCACTATAAACTTTCTTCTCACAACTCCTTTTGCCGTGTCCCATAGGTTTTGGATTGTCCTGCCTTTGTTTTCATCTTTCTCCAGGTATTTGTTGCTTTTTTCTTTTATTTCTTCAGTGACCCAGTGGTTGTTTAGCAGCATATTGTTTAGCCTCCACGTATTTGTGTGTTTTTTAAGTTTTCTTTTCTCATAATTGATTTCTAGACTCATAGCATTGTGACCCGAAAACATGTTTGATATGATTTCAGTCTTCTTAAATTTACTGAGACTTCTTTTGTGACCTAGCATGTGACCTATCCTGGAGAATGTTCCATGTGTACTTGAAAAGAATGTGTATATTCTGCTGCTTTCCTATGGAAGTTCTACTTCTGTCTATTAAGTCCATTTGGTCTAATGCATCATTTGAGGCCAATGCTTCCTTACTGATTTTCTGTCTGGCCAATCTATCCACTGATGTAAGTGGAGTGTTAAAGTCCTTATTATTATTGTGTTACTGTCAGTTTCTACCTTTTTGTATGTTATTTATTTGCTTTATGTATTTAGGTGCTCTTACGTTGGGTGTATATATTTTTTCAATTGCTGTATCTTCTTGGATTGATCTTTTTACCTTTATATAATGTCCTTCTTTGTGTCTTGTTACAATCTTTATTTTAAAGTCTATTTTGTCTGATATAAGTATTGCTACCCTGACTTTCTTTTTCTTTTTCTGTAGAATACCTTTTTCCATCCTTTCACTTTCAGTCTGTGTGTGTGTCTTTAGGGCTGAATTTAGTCTCTTGTAGGCAGCATATATATGGGTCTTGTTTTTGTAGCCATTCAGCCACAATGTCTTTTGACTGGAGCATGTAGTCTATTTACATTTAAAGTAATTATTGATAGGTATGTACTTACTGCCATTTTAATAACTATTTTGGGATTGTTTTGTAGTCTTTTTTGTCTTTTTCTTCTTCTTTTGCTCTCCTCCTTTGTGATTTGATGACTATCCTTAGTATTATGTTTGATTCCTTTCTCATTTTTGTGTATGTATCTATTACAGATTTTTAGTGTGTCATTACCATGAGGTTTATATATAGCAATCTACATATGTACACATGTGATTATTTTAATCTACTGATCTCTTAAGTTGGAATTCATTTTAACAGCCTTGCATTTTTACTACCCCTCCCTCCCAACATTTAATGTATTTGACATCATATTTTACATCTTTTCTTTTCTTTTTTTTTCTTTTTTTTTTTTTTGCGGTACGCAGGCCTCTCACTGTCGTAGCCTCTCCCGTTGCGGAGCACAGGCTCCGGACGCACAGGCTCAGCAGCCATGGCTCACGGGCCCAGCCACTCCACGGCACGTGGGATCCTCCCGGACCGGGGCACGAATCCGTGTCCCCTGCATCGGCAGGTGGACTCTCAACCACTGCGCCACCAGGGAAGCCCATATTTTACATCTTTTTGTTTTGTGCATCCCTGAAATATTTATTGTGAATATAGATGATTTTACTTCTTTTGTCTTTTTAGCTTTATCAGTGGTGGCTAATCTACTACCTTTACTGTATAATTGCCTTTATCATTTAGATTTTTCCTTTGTAACTTTCATATTTCTAGTTGTGGCCTTTTCTTTTCCATTTAGAGAAGTCCCTTTAACATTTCTTATAAACCCGGTTTCATAGTCCTTTTTAGTTTTTGCTTACTGGTAAAACTCTTGATCTCTCCCTCAAATCTGAATGATAGCCTTGCCAGATAAGAGTATTCTTAGCTGTAGGTTTTTTCCTTTCATCACTTTAAATATATTGTGCTGTTCCCTTCTGGCCTGCAGAGTTTTTGCTAAAAAGTCAGCTGATAGTCTTATGGGAGTTCCCTTGTATGTAGCTAGTTGCTTTTCCTATATTGCTTTTTTTTTTTAATTTTTAAAATATTTTTATTGAAGTATAGTTGATTTACAATGTTGTGTTCCATTACTGCTTTTAATAGTCTCTCTTTGTCTTTAATTTTTGCCATTTTAATTAAAATGTGTCTTGGTGTGGTCCTCTTTAGGTTGATCATGTTTCAGATTCTCTGTGCTTACTGGACCCGGATGTTGGTTTAGTTAGTGATGTTTTCAGCTAATATATCTTCAAAAATATTCTCTACCCTTTCTCTCTCTTTTCTCCTTCTGGGACCCCTATAATGTGACTATTAGTATATTCAGTGTTGTCTCAGCGGTCTCTTAGCCTGTCATAATGTTTTTAAAAATTCTTTTTCTGTTCAGCTTGAGTGCTTACCCGTTTCATTGTAGTTTCTTCTTTATATCATTTCTTTCTGCTAGTCTTCAGGTTGTTCTCATTGATAGTTTCTCTGTAAATAGTTGTAATTTTGATGTGTCTATGGGAGGAGATAAGCTCACAGTCTTCCTACTATGTCATTTTGGCCTTTCCTCTCATTCTGTAATATCTTCTTTGATGCAATAAATAAAATACATTTTTCATTGTTGATATACTCATTCTCTATGTAGATATAATAAAATTCAAAGTATGTCCTTATTAGTCAGTCTTCAAAACTTTGGGGGATTTATTAATTAATAAGCAGATTATTTATAGTTTCTATTTAGTGCTATTCTCTACTTACAGGACACTATAAAATTTGCATTATTTGGGTCAGGGAAAGCAGTATCTAAACAATAAACTCAGATTTAGAAGTAAAGATAACATATACATTTCTAAACAGCATAACTGCCCTGGTTAGCTATTGGACTAGGTCATGAGTTATGGAATGCATTTAATTGGTTGTGTTAATTACAGTTTGGCTTACTTTACTTTTTAATGAATGATTTGTAGTCCAACATCTTAAATACTTTCTCTACTCCTGGAATATGAGTTGCAAAGGACCATCATTTCTAATTAAGCTCTCAAATATTAGCAATTCTTATAAATTATTTGTAGTATGCCTGTTGGATGCAATCTGGATTGATGAGATTTTAGGAAAAATCTTGAAACACTTGAATTATATTATTACCAGTCATCTGAAATCTGGGTTAGGCCAACAGAGATGCTAAACTCTAAGTGATAATACTCACATCATCTGGATTCAGCAAGTCCAGAATAACTTGCTCACCAGATTCTGGTTTTCATATTAGAGTCTTGCTGCTCCTTCTAAGTTTTCTTTGCTGAGTCCCCTTCGTGTAACTGCTGAGTGCCAGAGGCCCTCAGTGCCACTTGTGAATCTTCTCATGTAGCTATACTCTCTCTGTGGGTAATTCCACTGCCTCTCAATAAATTCAGTTTGAACTTCTCCAGACAAGTGTGTTCATTTGTATGTCAAAAAGATAAATTAAAATATAAAATCATCCAAATGGAACTCTTGGCTTCCTCTTTCCCCGTCCTGACTTCCTCAATATTTTCTACACCAGTCAACACCACTGATATCTACTGAGTTCCTCCAGTCCAAGACTCACATCATTCTTCTTTGGCCTCAAGTGTCTGGCTCACTGTTGCTTTGTGGTCCTAGAATGTGCATGGCACATAGGAGATGCTCACCCCTCTGTCACTGAAGCATTCAATGGGACATATTCCCTGAAAAGGCAGGAGAGATGAGGGTCCTGCCCTCCAAGGTGGGACATGTTAGGACTGTCCTTTGATCTGAGATGAAATGTTTCTTTTTATAAAAGTTGGAAAAAGGGAAAGGAAGGTAAGGGCACACATAGATGTGTTATTGTGCTACTGAAAATATGCCAAAGTCTTTTCTCAGTGAAGTGTGAACCAAGGACAGCTCATATAGGTAAAAGTGACTTTAGGTTGGGATAGTTGAAAAAATTAGACAATATATCAAAGTGTATTCTGTATTAATAGGAGATAGAGCTTACTAGAGCAATGTAGTAGGACTGCTGGGCACTTCTGAGTGCTCATTTAAGATGGTTGTGAATTAATTACAGTGATGTCACTCAGCTTTTCTAATTTTATCCAGTAAAAGTCAGCTACTTGGAGCTGGCATGAGATAGTTGGCTAAGTTCATTTTGATAGGAACTTGCAGAGTGAGTTTGAAGGAAGAATGAGGGGTGAAGAGCAAGCCTGCCCTTTGCTGATTTTACTGTTAACCACTCAGTCTTATTGTAATTGAGTGGAAGTCTATATTTTCAATAATGTAAAATCATACCTCTGCAGAGTGCTGGGTCTTCCATAAATCCTATTATAGACTGTAATATATAGATCATAGAATATTCAATAATAATTGATAAGGGATCATATCAGGGTTCCTGCTGATCATTAGGACCTTAGCAGTGAACCCTATTAACCTGGCTTTTACTTGGCTAAGTGCTTTCTTTTCTGCTTTTGAATAGTTATTAAAGTAAGAGAATATGGCATATTAAGGTGTACTAATCAACTTTGCTGTCACAATAAACCACTCACAAACCTCAGGGCTTACAACAATAAACGTTTATTTCTTGCTATCTCTTTGGCAGTGGCTGTGGGTCTGCTCTTCACATGTGTTTTTCCTCTGACTCACTCATTCTCCTGCCTCCAGGTCCCACTGGTACTCAAAACCACCAGCCATGGCATGGGAAGAATTCAAAGTGACCCAGCTTATTGCCTGTTCACCTGTGCACAGACTCGGAAGACCTTCTTGTTTGCCCACACATGGAACAGGAGGTAGATCTAGATCAGCCCTTCCCCATTCACACAACAACTCTTACCCTATGCAGTGGTAAGGGAGGGGAATTTGAGATACTGCATAAGAATCCTGGAACTGTGCTAAGTCAACATTCACTGTGGCAGTGCCACATCCAATGGATGTTTCTTTGACTTTACGTGGTGTTTCTGCTGCACTTAATAATGTCAATTTCATCCTTCTCAAAATTTTCATTTCATGACATCATTTTCTTTGACAGCACTCTCTCCAGATTTCCTCTCTTTTCTGGTCTCCCTTTTTCAGGACCCCTACAGCCTTCTTTCTCCCCTGTTTTCTATCTTCAGCCTTCACAGATACTTTGAGTCACCAGATTTATAGCTGAACTTTCAATCACCATTTCTTTGCTGATAACAATAAAATTATCTATCTATCTATCTATGTATCTCTCCAGATCTCATTCCTAAACTCCAAAGCCACATCCATTATTCGTTTATTGAAGCAGTAACCAATAGGAACTGTAGTGAGCACTGGGGATAGAGCTAGGAACAAAACAAAACCTCTCACCTTGTGAGGCTTATATTGCAGTAAGGGGAATAATATAAATTTAAATAAACAAATGTATAACATGTCAGATAGCTATAGATGCTTTGAGGAAAAATTAAGCAGGATAAAGTAAGGGCTGGACAGACTGTCCTGGGATGTGAACTGAGGTTTGTTGTTCAATTTGGGGTGGTCAGCAGAGATCTGATCCCTGTAGAGCAGCATATGATGGTAAGGAACACCTTAAGAATTAGCTTTGATCTTACCTTTGTTAGGCAGTTCAGAATCCCAGATCCTAAGTATGGAAATTTTATGACAGTGAGGTGAATAAAATCACAAAAAGGCAACAATTCATTCTGTGATTCAGCAGGCATAGTACAAGTGATTAGACCTTTGTTTCAATATTAAGATACTTAGGGAATCATCATTTTATCATGTAATAATAAATGCATTAGTCTAGCATTGATACATACACCAAAGTTGAATAAACATAAAAATATAGATATTATTTAATGCCATGTAGAGTAAAAACATCATAATTATTTAATAAATAAATTATAAACATTACCCAGCTAGTCCCAATGGCATGACTTTCTCGTAATGCAGATAAACAATATTTTTTATTTCAAACTTAAGCTCCTGTATTAGTCAGGTGGGCAACAGGAAACAGATGACACACACCAGGGAAGATTCTTCAAGGAGTGTTTATTTACAAAGAATCTAATTACAAAGTGTGGGCAGGCTTCAGGGAAGCCACAGAAGACAGTACAGGGACCCAAGGCTGGAAGCAGTAAAGCTGCCATGACCCCTAGTCAGAAGGCACATGGGGAGAGATTATCAGAATCTGGAAAGAGGAAGAGTGCATAGAACAGGCGACCTGAGAACAACAGTGACCTTCTATCTTGGGACACAGCCTGAGACAACCACACAGAGAGAGAACTAGGAAAATGACACCTAGACCTCTCTCCTCCTCTCTTTATTCTCCTGACTGAGCTCCCCACTGGCCAGAGGGCACAAAAGCTCATTGCTGTCATCCACACTGGTTATTCTCAAGCAGAGGGCAAGGTGCAAAAAAGTAGAGAAGGGACCTATAAGTCCAAGAGCCTCCAGGAGGAATCAATGAGACGGAACTGCATAAAAGGTGTGGGCTTACTTTTTAATATCTAAGCTTTGGAAATTGTAAACTTGGAAATTTATGTTTAGAAAAATACTAGTTGATATCTTTAAACATAAGTTTATCTCTTTAAAATCCAAGTAAAATTTAACTTATGGCAAATTCAAAAACTCTGGGCCCATCACTGAATAATCTGGTGGAAAATGTTAGAATGAACACCTATGTATGTCTTCTCATTCTGCCATGAACATATTCTGTGAAAGTGTATTCAAAGAGAAGTTTACCTTTTATAGTGGTGATCGTGTAATTCGGGCTCAGCAGTTGAGTTTCTGCAGCATAAAGAACAACATGGTGATGGATATGACCTAGTGGGATATATCCATCCAGAATTTGCAGGATGGCTGTAGTGGATCAGTGAGTCATTCAGGAAGTTCTTAGAATTCAACATAAAATTCATTGCAACTTTTATCATCCTGGTCAAGGGTTTCTTGGAAATACATTGATGAAGACAGTGGAATAGTGAAGGCACATTAATGTAGACAGTAAGATGGGCTCGGTAAATAGTCTTGGTTTTCAGGTGTAGTATTTCCAAAGAGTTGGTACCTCAGTTAGAGAAGTTAAGGCAAGCCTTATTATTGCTATGTCCAGCCTCTATCAACAGGGTTTCCAGGAAGACTTATAACTTGGAGAAAGGATTCTTGGGAAAAATTCTCCCTTCGGCACAGCAAAGGAAATCTGTGCCACCCCACTTATAACTACTCAGTGACAACTCTCGTGGGGGACTTGGGGACCATGTCTCCCCATTATCTGCATCAGCCCTCTTCTGCATATCAATCTTGTGATGTGCTGGGCAAATGTAATTTCAATTCTTCTCTTCTCAATTCGATTTCTAATCCTTGATTAAAAATAAACAGGGCTTCCCTGGTGGTGCAGTGATTAAGAATCCGCCTGCCAATGCAGGGAACATAAGTTGGAGCCCTGGCCTTGGAAGATCCCACATGCCACAGAGCAACAAAGCCCATGTGCCACAACTACTGAGCCTGTGCTCTAAAGCCTGAGAGCCACAACTACTGAAGACTGTGCACCTAGAGCCTGTACTCTGCAACAAGAGAAGTCACCGCAATGAGAAGCCCGCACACCACAACGAAGAGTAGCCCCCACTTACCGCAACTTGAGAGAGCCTGCGTGCAGCAATGAAGACCCAACACAGCCAAAATTAAATAAATAAAATAAATAAATTTATAAAAAGTAAAAACAGTGCAACAAAATATTTTTAAAATAAATAAATAAATAAACAAATAATTTTACAACCAGAGATTACTAGATGCAGAAAAGATGAAAGAGAAATACAAAGGTAGGGAAAATAAAAACTAATTCCCTAAGGAAAGATCAATAATTCAGGAAACAGAAAGAATTGTGTTATTAAAAATTCGAATTAGTATTTTCAAAGTGATTCAAAGAAATATTGCATATATAAAATACTTTCCCAAACAAGATATTAAGAAAATGAAAATAGTTAGAGATTAAAATTGCACTTGGAAAATATTTTTAAATGTGAATTTACTAGTAGAGCTGGAGGATAAAGTTGAGTCAATTGCCCAGGTTCTCTCACTGTCAACAAAAACAATAAAAGGCCGAATCTGGAAAATTTGATATCGATTTAAGAGGTACCAACTAAGGAGTGATACTCACCATCCAGCTCAACAAGGATTGAGTCATTACTGCAGTCACGGACCTTCAACACACCCTAAAAGAAGTTCAGGGTGAAGATCAGGAATGAGGCACACTGTTCTGGGAAAACTGGCAGAACAGGTCTTCAGATAGTTAGATATTTTCAGGAGAAAATTTTATGAATCCAATTTCTTGCACCTTCCCATACTTAAGAAAACTCTAAAATCATTAACTAAGATACCTGTGCCTTGTGACTAGCAGCATCCTTCTACAGACATGTGTGCTTGATCGCACATACCCCTTCTCCAAAATCACATGTATGCTGATTTCTCCCTCTACCTCCTTGGAGCAGTTCCTCAGAGCTATATGAGAGGCTGTCCCCCAGGCTGTAGTCTTCAGTAAGTTCCCACATAAAACTGAAACTCATATTGTGGGTTTTTGTTTCAGTCAACAGAGGTGACAGTGTTGAACCTATCTAAGACTGGTACTCTAGATACAAGTTATAGTTGAGGAATTCCCTCTCTTTTTGCATACTGAGACATGACTAACTACAATAACACCCTACCCTTCCCTATCTCCTCTCAGAAGAATGAATGAAAAAATTCCCACATCTTATTGTTGTGGTTTTGAAATCTCAACATCCTCATAAAATTTCAAAACAACAAAGATACGTGAAGATTAGATGGACCCTCCCTGGAAAAAGCATCCTTACAAATTAAGTGGATGATATATAATAAAAAAATGGGATTGAGAGGCAGAATAATTTTGATGATGTGTTGAAGTCATAGTAATCTTTGTCAAAAAGAGGAAAAAATAATAATTAGAAACTCTAGAGAAAAAAAATCTGAAAAAGAAAATAGTGGTGCAAATGTGATGCAAGTTAAAATGAATTTTGAGTGTAATTTTGAGTAAGTAGTAGAAAATGAGAAAATCTAATTTACCTTGATGCTAGAACCATTTTTCTCTGAGTAGCCAGGAATCATGACCTTAGATTAACATAGGAGTATTTGATGAGGCTCTATAGCAGAGAACGTTTACATGCAGTTGTAATACTAATAACTTGGTTTGGATCGGAAAAAGATAATTACCCTATGCTTATATAATAAAATAGATTTTAAAGACTTTGACTAAGTAAAGTCTAAGATATAGCTGAAAGAAAAGTTGAAATGTGTGGGAGGGGAGAGGAGGAAGGGATTATAAGGGCACTTGTGTTCTTTCTCATCTCACCTGGGATTTCAGAGGTCTAGAGATGAGAAAAACAGATATGTTTATTACTTAAAGTTATAAAAATAAACAGTATAAATGTGTAATAAGGAATATGACTTTTCTCAAAGAGAGGTATGGCCTTTATTCCCAACTAACTTTTATTCTAATAATTCACTGAGTGATGGGAGCATTTTTGTTATTCATGGTGGCCTCCTGGAGCTACACTTGATGGTTTTTCCTAACAGTGTGATTTAGGGTGGGTCCCTTGGGCCCTGTGATAAAGCATGACCTCCAGGGAGGGGAAAGGGGGTGAAGATTTAGTTCAACAAGATGGGCAATGAATAAATCAATTATGCCTACGTAATGAAGCCTCAATAGAAACTCTGGACTCAAAGATTGGGAGAACTTCCCTGGTTGGCAATAGTCTGTGTGTATTGTCACCATTGTGGCTGGGAGGGAGTGTTGTTATCCATGACTTCATGGGAGTTATGGAGTCATGACATTCTGGAAAGCTCTGCATTTGGACACCTCAGATTGCTACCCTATGCATAGCTCTTCCCTTGGCTGATTTTAATTTGTATTTTTTGCTACAATTAAAACTTTATTCTTAAATATAGAGCTTTTCTAAGTCCTGTGAATCATGCTAGTGAGTTATCAAACTGGAAGGTGATCATGGGGACCCCCAAATTTGTAACAAGCTGGTCTGAAGTTGAAACTGAGCAGGTGGAGAATAGCAATTTCAGGCTTAGCAAAAGATCCTAGAGCACCAGCCTCTTAACTCACCACCAACCAATCAGAAGAAAGTCACACACACCTTGCAGTTCTCACCCCAAATTTCACCTATAAAAACTTCTCCCTGAAAACCATTGAGGAGTTTAGTGTTTTTGAGCATGAGCCGCCTGTTCTCCTTGCTTGGTCCTGCAATAAACTTTCTCTGCTCCAAACTCTGGCATTTCCATTTGTTTGGCCTCACTGTGCATCAGGCACATGAACATGCACGTGGTAACAAAGTGAGGGTGGTCCTGGGCTTGCTCTGAAGTGAGGGTGTCTAAAGCCTTGGATATGTTAGGGGAACCACTGACCAAAACTGCCCACCCTGGCCGGGCAAGATAGTAACCACTTGCATGAGCTATCTTACAATAGGAGGTCCTGGTAAGGAACGTGGAACTAACAAGCTACCACCAGCCAGAAGAATTCGTGAAAGGTCAAAAGGAGAGCAGAGACTCTAGTCCATATGTCCTAACAACCTGCCAGAATCCTCCTCACTGGAATCCATCTTGGCTGAGCAATGCATGCACCACCAGGAAAGAACCTGAATCAGAATTGGCCAGGGACAACCCAGAATCTAACCTCATTACCATAAAATCCGAGACTGCAAGCCATGTGGCAGAAAATTCTCCTGGGTTCCCTTACCCTGCTGCTCTCCACCCAGGCACCCCTTTCCAATAAAGTCTCTTGCTTTGTCAGCATGTGTGTCTCCTCAGACAATTCATTTTCAAGTGTTAGACAAGTCCACTCTTGGGCCCTGGAAGGGTAACAGACAGACTTGGCAGACGGGAAGATTGTGCCCTTACCCTTGAGTTTGGCTAAGTTTGAGTAATAACTAAAGAGAAAATAAGTCTCAAATTTTAGGAGAGAAGTTTCAAAATTATCTAAAGAAAAAAAAATTAAGAAATAGTAAAAGAACCAAATTATTTTAATCTGCATTTGCAATCACTAGAAGACCTAAGCTATATATGTTATAAAATGGGTTTAAAGACAATTTTCAAAACAAGGTGAAAAAGTAAAATCATATCTCTAGTGAAGATGTAACATAAATATGTATTAAATATTTTATTTAACTTAGTATTTATGAGTAAAGTAGGAAAATGTTACAACTGGTTCAAAGGAGAATCCCAAAATAGACATATTCATACATCAGGAATATTGAAATAAATTTTTTACTGGAGGCAAAATTGGCTTTTTCCACTTTAGGGAAGAAAAATAATTTTCCCTCTACCCTTCTAGGTTCTTAACTAAACTCCCCACTGACAAAAAAAAAGACAGATTAACAGGAGAAAAACAAACAGAAGTTTAATGACATGTATACCTCCTCTATACCTCCTTTCATACTCAGAAAGGCAGTAAGTCCCCCAAATGGCCCAAGTTACCTCCTAAAATACCATCTTCAGCTAAAGAAAAAAGAAAGAAAAACGTTGGAGTTGGGGGGAGGCCAGTTATGGGAGGTTATCAGGCAAGACACAGTAAATGAGGGCATGGTTGTTATGCAGATTTAAGTCCTAGCCTTCTCCACTGATAAGAGTTTCTAGAGATTTAGTTATCCTCCTCTTCCCTTACAAGTGGAGATTTCCCTTGTAAATGTAAATGCCTCTTACCAAAGGATAACTTTTACCAGTTTTCAGAGCTTTTCCGGTGTCTGCAGTGTAAAAAAACCAAACAAACATCAGCTGAAGATAAACCTTATGCCAAAGAGGCATGTTTTGGGTGGTATATTTTGTTCCCCTTCACCACAGCGTGTCGGTCAATTGAATGTCCACCTTAAAAAGTTTATTTGTATGTCTATAGATGAAAATTATTTAACATTGCTATTAAAAACTTTCCCAAATGTTAAATAGTTGAGAGGCTATAAAAGGATCAGAGCAAGCACAGAATTAGTCACATAACCTGGAAGAATGTGCTCTAAACCACACCTAATTTTCCAATGAAGCACAAATTTTTACTATAATGGGTACATCTGGCTGGAAGAACTGAGAGTAGAAATTTATGAGCTTGGGGAATTTCTCTTCATTATAAGCATAGCAGTTCTAATTTTTTTTTTTTTACATGTCATTGTGAAAAAATATCGTGTGAAAAGCCTAATGCAAAAAATATGAAATAAAGGAAACCTTATCTCAGACTTTGCAACTAAGAAGTTTAGTGCAGAAACAGGTAAACTTAATTTCTCCAAGCTCCCTAGACTGTATTTTTCATTACTATTCCTTGAGCAATTATGGATAGAGGTAAAACCCTAAGCAAAACAAGGTACTTAAAAATCTCTCTTTCTTGTATGTCATTGCTTCATGGGCATGTGTCTTTATCATAAGAATTGTGTTTGTGAGCTTTACCTATGTAATTAAACAACCCAGTTGATGCAAAGAAAAAAATCAAAACTCTCCCAAAGCAGTGACAACCTTGCAGCTGAGCTCTGGAATTGTCATTATAAACAGTGAAGGAGCAATGAAAAGAGTGGCTAGAAAAATTACAAGTTAGGAATTGGGATTTACAGGAGCTTAATTTAATTTCCCATTGCCTTTTTCTATTCTAATATTCCTCTTCAGACCACAGGAGAATATTCTGTATTTGAGATAACACAAGGACAGTTTTGAATGTTCCCTGGCAAGACATTTTGTAAAGTATAATGAGCAGTCCAGGTTACAAAAAAGTAAAAATGAAAAATAAAAAGAGCTCTGGGACTTTAACTCTAAATATAGCATTGGAAATGGAGTCCAGTGAGCTCAACAAATTGTTTAATGCCATCTGCTCATGGTATGGCTGCTCCTCTTGTCCCCTAAGAGATTTTTTCAAGCAGGATCCTGGATTGCTGCTCAGTGTTCTGTTAAAAACACAACAGACTCAAAATGGAGTTGTTTGTGCTAAGCCCCATCTCACCAAACAAAGACTTAATTACAGTTTCAACTCTCCCAGAAATGGAATCTTAAACCAGTCAGTCAGGAACTGCTGAGTCAGCACTAGGGGTAATCTGCCTGATAACCCTCTGCTATCCCCTTACACCTTACTATAGCAAACCTGATTTTTTTTTTTTTTTTTTTTTGCCTATTATAACTTCCTTGTTTCCACTACCTTCTGTCTAGAAAAGTCTTTCATTTTGTACAGCTCCTAGGGACTCCTTTCTATCTGCTAGACTGGATGCTGCTGGATTCAAATTGATTTTTGCTGAAATAAAGTCTTAAAATTTTTAATATACCTCAGTTGAGTTAAACTAAGTTTAAGGGCTTACCTGGTGGCGCAGTGGTTGAGAGTCCGCCTGCTGATGCAGGGGACACGGGTTTGTGCCCCGGTCCGGGAAGATCCCGCATGCCGCGGAGCGGCTGGGCCCGTGAGCCATGGCCACTGAGCCTACGCATCCGGAGCCTGTGCTCCACAACGGGAGAGGCCACAACAGTGAGAGGCCCATGTACCACAAAAAAACAAAAACAAAAAAACTAAGTTTAACTCAAGTGAAAATTTAACAGTTCCTAACACTGAAGCTGTCGGCTGTGAGGGACATGCTACGGTTTTACAACTCACCTTTGCCATCAACAGATTCAGAGACAGAGTCACCTGGAGCCTAAGGAAGCTTAAGCTTGAGGCTCCCAAGTGTGCCAGCCTGTTCCAAGGCCTGTATACAAATCTCTATTGCCTACTTCACAGAGAACCCCAAATGGCTTTATAAAACCTGGACCTGCTACATCCATAGTCCAACTAGCAAAAGTCACAGTCACATTAATTGCCCCCTCCTATCCATTCTGATACTGAGCAGGACCCTGTAGGGCTCCTGGGCACAAAAGCCTTTCTATGTCCCCCATTTCTTGATTACAGGAAATAGGCTTCATTCAGCCTCCATGACCTTCCCTGAGTTCCGAGGAGCAGATTCAAACAATTACTAACTAGGGAAGGGAGGGGATGCGGAGACCAGGGAGGAACAGTCAAGAGAAACAATAGTGCAGCCTCAGGGCAGGGTCCTGGTTCCCCCTAGGGATATACATAACAATATCTTTGGGCTGTTTTGCAGACACTGGAACCGGCACCAAGTGGGAGAAATTAACAGTTTGCTGCCCACAAGCATGTAGACCCCAGACGGGTTGGAACCAGAAGGTTGATGATGCTGACTCCCATTTACCTCACCACCAACCAGTCAGAAGAATGTCCACAAGCTGATCACGCCCTCCTTGAGCCATTACTATAAAACTCCTCACTACCCCCTGCAGGTTGGGACACACAGTTTTGAGGGCAGTAAACTGCTGTGGTCCCCTTTGCCTGGCAAAGCAATAAAGCTATTCTTTTTTACTTCACCCAAAACTCTGTCCCTGAGAATTAATTCAGCGTCCGGGCACAGAGGCTGGATTTGGCTTCAAATCCATCCCCAGAACAAATGTTTTACTTCTCTACTTCCTTCTTTCTTTTACCTGCTTTACCTCAGTTAGGTAAAACAGGCCAATGGCAATTGTTTCTTTACTCTTAGGAATCAAAAGACTTAAGAATGCAAAGTTCTGGATTCTTAGTCATGTGTGTATTCAATCACTCAGCAAAATTTATTTATCACTGCCTTGGCATGTGCTGAGCATTAATGCCAAGGTAAATTAGACATGTCCCCAGGCAGCAAAGGATCAAGCCATCTGGTAAAGAGAAACAGACACACCAACAGGTCCTAAACTCCTCTAAGATTCATCATCCCAATGAGAACAACCAAAGGCTATTTATTCAGTGCTTGCTAGAGCAAGGAGGTCAGCCACCAACACTTGTGTTTGGCAGAGACTCAAAGTCAGACAGAAGAATGGAGACTCCTGAGAGTGGGAAAAATCAAAACTTCCAGGTAAAATGTCATAAAAAGTTAATAAACAGAAACCTCAATTAAAATAGAGTTGGAGACCAGAAAGGGGAGCTCTCACACCCTACAAGGATAGCAGAGCCCAAGAGGAAGAAGAAATACTTCCTCTTTTTGCCCTGCAAGAGCTCAGCCAATGAGAGACTGTCATAACTCAGCCAACGGAAAGCAACCGTACTTTCAACTCTCAGTTCCTCCAATGCACTCTGTTTACTGTGGCCCTCCCAACTTCCTTGTCCCCTCTATAAAAGAGTTCTCCTCTTCATTTTTGCTGGGAGACTTTCACATGGCTTGCCATGGTTACTAATCCTAAATTGCAATTCTTTGTTGATCCCGAGTAAACCTAATTTTTTCTGGAAAAATAACTGGACAACTATCTATAGGTCAACATTTTCGTGGCCCATACAGCAATCCAGAGAAGACCCCAAACGCTCCAAGGCTGGTGAGCAAACAGGTGCAGTACCCACATTGAGCCTTTTATTGCTCACTGCTTTTCTTGCCAACCCTGGGGTGTGAAGGTAAATCTTCCTCCCGGATCCAAGCTCTGGCCCTCGTTGCACCTTGAAGCTTTTCAGGTTTTATTCGGGATGTATTTTAAGGCTTTTTCCTCTCTGGTTAAGGCCTTGTTCTATATGTGAGTACTCATTTGGCACTTTGACCTGATTTTGAAATCAGATTGTTCCAATTGGACGTTGCTAGCCTTTGGCACATTCCTTTTGGAACAGGGGCTGTTCCTCTGGGAGCTGGCTTGTCTTCAACCCACTCCTTTGGGAACAGGGGCTATTTCATTGAACTGTGCCCTTTCAGCCTTAGGCCAAATCCCCTTTGGAATAGGGGCTGTTTTATTAGAACTGTGCTGAGCAGTTTCAGCCTGGCTCTTCTGGGATCAGACTGTTCCCTGAAAACTGACTGGTTTTGGGCCTAAAGTCTATTTGGCCTCTTTGAGATGTTTAGGCTATTTAAAAATTATTCTCTTACTGGAGAGAAAGACCTCTGAGAAGTTGGATTCTAGTCATATAACTATTTTGAGGGTGCCCGCCCCCCTTCAGGGACCATGACCAGTTTTTGTGCCCCGGTTTGGGAAGATCCCACATGCTGCAGAGCAGCTGGGCCCGTGAGCCATGGCCGCTGAGCCTGTGCGTCCGGAGCCTGTGCTCCGCAATGGGAGAGGCCACAACAGTGAGAGGCCTGCGTACCACAAAAAAAAAAGAAAAGAGGAAACAGTGTCACGAAAAGGTAATGGAGGAGAGAATTTCTATAATAAAAAAGTGATAACTAGAATTAAAAAGTGATAACTGTATCAAACAGACCTTAAAAAGTTTGAGAACGGATCACTGGATTTACTCAGGAAGTCATTTATGACAACTTTCTGTGGAGTGGTAAGAGGTAGAAACTGAAGGAAAATAATTTTGGACACAAGAGGATAATAAAAACACAAAGGCAAGGAGTCCAGGCTATACATCCAAAGATACTGGAAAAGAAAAAGAAATAGTATGGCAGTCAGAATGGACTGCACGGTGAAATGAGAACTTCTTGATTTTTTTCAAGACGGGAGATTTGAGGGTATAATGGAGAAAGAGCTACTGCAGAAGTTTTAGAGGAATGATAAAATCTAACCAACTCAAGCTGGCTGACAACGGCATGAAAGAGGAAAATGGTGCAGACAAGTTGCAGCAGAATTTTATCCTTCTATTTTACCTAAATCTTCCCCTCTGGGGGAGACGGTGACTAAATGTACAATTAAGCCCTGCAAAGGCTTGGCATTCTGACTTTCAACACTGACACGCAAGCTGAGCCTGATGGAGTCTGAGAAGTGTGCTTCCTAGAGGCTAGCCTCCATGACGGTGGACCCATTTTATTGTCTTCTAAGTCAGGCCTTCTGCAGGAGCCAGGAAGCTTCCCTGGCCCCATTTATATGAGCGCCCCACGCCATGAGCTTCCACTGCATCCTTAATTCTCCCAACAATTTAAAATAAGTTGTTTAGCCCCCCACTGGACTATAAACTCTGGGAGGGCAGAAACTGTACCTGCCCCGTGCACTGTTTTACTTCCAGTGCCCAACATAGTGGGCTAGTACTGGGCAGGAACTTAATAAATACTGGCTGGATGAAAAAATGGTTAACAGTGATTATATCTGGCCTAGGTTCCACCTGGCCTGGTGCTCATAATGCCTGTCAATTTAGATAAGTAATAGCTCTTCAAAATAGTACCAGGCAGGGGGCCAGTTTTTGTGTTTGAAAACCATTGTCCTTCTTCATGTTCCTTTCTTACTTTCTTGACCTGACCAAAGGCAACTTTTAGAATATCAATGGCCATTATGAGGAACGTTTGAAATCCCTAAACTTACTTTAAAAAAATAAGTAAATTGAATAACCATAGCTCTCAAATTTCCAAAACTGAATGGAATGCCCATTTCAATGCCTTCAGAAAAGGTTTCCAAATGTTATTGAGCCTAAAATTGCCTCTCTACAAAATAAGATTTTAAGATTAACTGAGGCAAACAAACAGTGAAGGAAAGATAAAATGGCTTCTGAGGTGTCATGCTCCCCGTCCTTGGTTTCTTTGTCTCAGGCTCACCTCCAGCACCATCTTCCTCCTTTCCTTCTATGTTGCCACCTCATCTAGACACTCAGTTTGCTCATACTAATTCCTTTATCAAACTGCCCTTTTTCTCTGAAACTCTCCCCACTCCCTTTTCCTCTGAACTTATCAGAACCTCTCCATTTTTTTTTTTTTTTTTTTTTTTTTTTTGCGGTACTCGGGCCTCTCACTGTTGTGACCTCTCCCGTTGCGGAGCACAAGCTCCGGACGCGCAGGCTCAGTGGCCATGGCTCACGGGCCCAGCCGCTCCGCGGCACATGGGATCTTCCCAGACCGGGGCACGAACCCGTGTCCCCTGCATCAGCAGGCGGACTCTCAACCACTGCACCACCAGGGAAGCCCGAACCTCTCCCTTTAACATGAAGCCTTCTGAGGACCCAGAGGCTGAATGCTTCATTTCTTATATTTCCTGGAGTAAAGCTGAACTGTGAGCCATAGTCAAAGATTTTCTGAAAGCAACCAAAGATCCTCACAGACTTGCTGAGGAATTTAATATAGTCATTCATACTTATTAACCTGGTTTCTCTGACTTATATCAGCTGGTTCATATGCTTGTCAGTGAAGGTCAGGCCCAACATTCAGTGAAACTGATCACTGGGAAAATTCTGAAAGGTCTCTAGAATTATTTACAATTGGGAGATCAGCCTGGTTACAAGATCAGGCTTGGGCAGTGCCAGGCATTTTCATCAGGAAATTCCCAGCGTTTTTCCAAAGCCTGATAACTAGAACAAAATTCAGGCTCACACCCAAAAATCTCATGAACCCGTTCATGACCATTATAATTGACTTCAAGTTGTTTTTAAAGAAAATTCTGGTCTTCCTTCAGACGTTGATTCCAGCCAGGTAGCTTTTAACTCTATGTTTATTAATGGGCTGAACTTGGACCTCCCCGCTTCTAGTAAAAAGGACCATGATGGAATGGGAAACCATATCCACTCCAGATTTAGTTAATCTGGCAAATCAGTTCTCACAGTCTAGATGAGTCACCTAAAAACAAACAAACAACAACAACACAAACACTGCTAAGATTCTTTTTTTTTTTTAGATGTTGGGGGTAGGAGTTTAGTCATTTATTTATTTTTGGCTGTGTTAGGTCTTGGTTTCTGCGCGAGGGCTTTCTCTAGTAGCGGCGAGCGGGGGCCAGTCTTCATCACGTTGTGCAGGCCTCTCACTGCCGCGGCCTCTCTTGTTGCAGAGCACAGGCTCTAGATGCGCAGGCTCAGTAGTTGTGGCTCACAGGCCTAGTTGGTCTGCGGCATATGGGATCCTCCCAGACCAGGGCTCGAACCCGTGCCCCCTGCATTAGCAGGCAGATTCTCAACCATTGAGCCACCAGGGAAGCCCTGCTAAGATTCTTAATCTTCAATTCTAGCAAATGAAGGCTCCTAAGCAAACCAAAACCCTCCCAGTTTCTGTTATTGCTGCAAAGGATATTGGTAAAGAGATTGTCACAAATTTAAGTGCTTTATGTGCCTTCAGCCCTCTAACGAGCCTTTCCAGTGTACTCCCAATTCTCAACGGAGGGGCGCCAAGGAACTATAGAGTCTCTTCCAATCCTTCCTCTTAATCAGTTTGGAGAAATGTTTCTCCAGATTCGGATGAATCTCTTCCAGTCCTAACTGACATTGGAGCCACAGTCTCGGCTCTCAACCCCACTACTATAAAACAGCCCATGACTCAGAGTACTAAAACAGTTCAAATGGTGGGGATCTCTAATGAACCTCAAGAGGTTCCTGTCTCTGAACCTTTTGTTTAGGCCCTTTGAGAGATACGCACCCTTTTCTCCTTTGTTCCTCTGCCCGTACTTATTTATCAGGCCGACACTTCTTAGGGAAGTATCATGCCAAAATTTCTTTCTCCCAAAGGGGGTAAGTAATTCTAGAAATTGATAGTCATCATCTAAGTAACCAACCAGGTGACTTAACCCTTTGACATCTTTTATTTTTTCTGTCTCTGATGGTACTAGAGCTGATTCTGGAAACACTGATCATTTGTCCCTATTGAATCAGCTACCATTTTCCTTAGAACGAAAATCTCCAACTGAGATTGGCAAAATCCACAGTGCACCTCCCATCCAAATTTAAATAGACCCCTCAAAAATTTCTTCCTAGAGTTAATCAATACCCTGTAAGTAAAGAAGTTCTTCAAGGGAGAAAGCTAATAATAGAAGACTACAAGGCTTAAGGTCTCATTTTACTTTGTACTAGTCCCTGTGACACTCCCATTTTGCTGGTGAGAAAACCTAAGTGCCAAGGGTAGAGGTTTGTCCAGGACCTCTGAACAATAAACAACATTGTTGTCCCATGACACCCTACTACTCCTGACTTTCATATGCTACTAACATCTATTCCCACTTGGAAGCCAGTTCTTTATTGTAACTAATTTAGGCATCTTATTCATTAGTATTCCAGTTGATGAAGCTAGCCAATACCTTTCTGCCTTCACTCGGGAAGAAAAACAATTTACCTGGACATTAATGCCTCAGTGTTTTACTGAGAGTCCTTATTTCTCACAAGTCCTGAAGGCTAATCTGGATGACACAAAGTTCCCTAGAGACTCTACTTTGTTGCAACATAGGATGATCTGCTTCTTTGCTCTCCTTCTCAAGTCTCTTCACAGGAAGACACTATCCACTTGCTAAAAATGTTTAGCCTTAAAGGGACATAAGGTCATCAAGGAAAAATTACAGTTTGCCCAAATCCAGTTTTGATATTTAGGGCATCTGATATCAGAACAAGGGCTACACCTAGATCCAGATAGGCTTCACTGTGTCCTAAGTTTCCTAAAACCCAAACATGTGGTTTTCTGAGGCTAGGTGATGATTGCTGAAATTGGATTCCAAATTCTCTCTTATGGCCAAATCTCTGTATATTTTACTAAAGAATAACAACCCTGGCCCAATATTATCTGGAAAAATCAGATGACATTGACTTTAAGGCCTCAAAGGAGAGTTTGATGAACCCATGTGCCCTTGGGCATTGCAATGGTCACATTTCCTTTTCCTTTGTGTGTATGAAAAAGAAGGAAATGTCCTTGGGATACTCACCCAAAAACATGGGGACCACCATCAACCCCTAGGATATTATAGCCAGCAACTGGACTTGTACATGGGGATACCCCTTGCCTTAGAATCATTACTGTCACTGCCCTTTCGGTCAGGACCACTGAGAAAATCATTGTGGGATCCCTTTCAACCATGTTTGTACCTCAGGCAGAAGCCTTCCTGAATTCTTATCACACTCAACATTTCTCAGTCAGGTACTTCACCTCCTATGAATTCCTTTTGTTAACTGTTCCTCATTAACTCTTTTATGTTGTGATAACCATAACACTACTAATAGTCTCCCCTCCCTCCTGCACCAGTGCATAATCCTGGTGGATCACCACCTGCCTCATCATGATCTGCAGGAAATTCTTTTCAGTAATGCTGACGTCTCATAGTTCACTGGTGGTTCTTATTTAACATGTGACAATGGCAAATGAGCTGGGTATGCTACTGCAACTTCTTTTAAGGTTGTTGAGGCAGCATATTTACCTACTACTCCTTCAGTCCAACAGGCTGAATTATACACTTCTACGGGCCTGCACTTTAGCCAAGGGCAAAACTGCCAATATTTATACTGATAGTTCAGTGTATATGCTTTTGGAATAGCTCATGATTTTGGAATGCTGTGGAAGCAACGTGGCTTCCTTATTTGCAGCGGAAATTAAATTGAAAACGGCCCTTATGTTCAGGAATTATTGGATGTAATATTTTAGCTACTATGAAGATTCTGGAGCATTCTAAACTTGGCTCTCTGGAAGCTAAGGAAAATCACCTTGCTGACATTTCTGCAAGGATTTCTGCCCTGGACGGAACTGGCAGCAGCCAAAGCTCTGTCATGGTCCAAATATTTCCCCAAATGATAACTTAAAAAAACTGGCTATTGGGCTTCCCGGGTGGCGCAGTGGTTGAGAGTCCGCCTGCCGATGCAGGGGACACGGGTTCGTGCCCCGGTCCGGGAAGATCCCACATGCCGCGGAGCGGCTGGGCCCGTGAGCCATGGCCGCTGAGCCTGCGCGTCCGGAGCCTGTGCTCCACAACGGGAGAGGCCACAACAGTGAGAGGCCCGCGTACCGCAAAAAAAAAAAAAAAAAACCCAAAAAACAAAAACAAAAACAAACAAACAAAAAAACTGGCTATAGAAGCCTAGTTGGCCTCAGAAAAGGAAAAGCAATATTGGAAATTCAACAATTCTTTGATGAGAAAAGAAAGCTCTGGTTCTGACCAAATCACAAGCTAGTCCTACCATAGAATTTAATA
This sequence comes from Mesoplodon bidens, assembly GCF_964165515.1. Lineage (NCBI taxonomy): Eukaryota > Metazoa > Chordata > Mammalia > Artiodactyla > Ziphiidae > Mesoplodon > Mesoplodon bidens. Next base: position 101,048,547 of record NC_138162.1, read on the forward strand.
TTCCCATTCCTCACCACTGTACGTACATTAAACCATTGGTCTGCTGACAAAATGATAGCATTCATGAACCAATATTGGTGGGGAAACATTAACAAGTGCCTATCTCAGTAGTCCCATTTGTCTGAAATGCAACCCAGGGAAACCTGTTCATACTGCTCCCAGATATTTTAAACTGTCTAATGGACCATTAGACCACTAGGAATCTGGCAAATGGATTTCATTCAATTTCTTCTCTCTCATGGATATACATAGCCATGTCTGTAAGTTGTCACACTAAATTGAAACCTTCCGTTGCAGACAGGCCACTGCATCTTCTGTGGCCAAAGTCCTTTTGGAAAAGATTATCCCTGTCTGGGAAACTCCTCTCAAACGTCATAGTAATCAAGGAACTCATGTCACTGGCCAGTTACTTCAACAAGTCTGTGCTGTTTGGCTGGTTTTACAACACTTTCACTGTGCTTACCATCCTCAATCCTCTGGTTTAGTTGAACACACTAGTGGCATTATTAAGACTCAACTGGCAAAATTTGTGAAGGCTCTCTAAATACCTTGGCCAAAAGCGATGCTGTTGGGCCTTCTACATCTCAGATCTACCTGATCTACCCATTTTGGAACTCATAAACTCTTACCCTGTGACACAGTCACAGGGCACTTGATGCACTTGGCTCCTGCTTCTTTTGACCCATATTTGATAAAAGAAGAGATACTCCAGTATTGTAAAGGCCTAATTGCTTCTACTAAAAATAACCATAGGGACTTCCCTAGTGGCACAGTGGTTGAGGGTCCGCCTGCCGATGCAGGGGACAGGGGTTTGTGCCCCGGTCCGGGAAGATCCCACATGCCATGAAGCAGCTGGGCCTGTGAGCCATGGCCGCTGAGCCTGCGCATCCGGAGCCTGTGCTCCGTAACAGGAGAGGCCACAGCAGTGAGAGGCCTGTGTACCACAAAAAAAACCCCAAACAACCATGCTTTGGTAGAACAGTCTTTTCACAGTGTGCTTTCGGAAGATGAAGTACTTAAGCATCATACTTTGTACCTGGTCCATTGAAAAAGAGACCTCCAGAAGGACTCTCTTCAACCTCTTGCTGGAAAGGCCCCTGTCAGGTACTGCTAACCAACCCTTTTGCTGCCAAACTCCAGGGAACAGACTCTTGGATTCACATGACACAACTAAAGAAAGCACCAATCTCTGACTGTACATCACCTGTTGACCTGAAAGTAAAGATTTCTCAGAACTGAAGCAGATGCCATCTGATATGACATATTTTCCAAGATATCCAGACCAGGTCTATTGGAAGTTAGTCTGCCAAACCACTGATGATGCCATGAAGCTTTAGATGATCTCCAATGTCTATGATCTTGATAACAAATGGACTTTAGAAAATAAGTACCTGAGAGTTTTTTCTTCTACTCCTCTTTGTTACTCTAATGTAACCCCAATATATTTCCAACCTGTGCACTTTCCCTCCAGTGTGGGATGCTACACAGAGGAAAGTTCTTTTGTGGCACTGATGGACAAAAAGCTGCTGAAATCAGAAAACCTGTGGCAACTGCCAATCTGTCCTCTGTATCTGTGAGCTCTTTCTCTCTCTCTCTCTCTCTCTTTTTATTTTTAGATTCCAAATATAAGTGAGAGCATACAGTATTTGACTTTTTCTTACTTCACTTAGCATAATGCATTCAAGGTCTATTCATGCTGTCACACATAGCAAGATTTCATTCTTTTTTATGGCTGAATAATGTTCCATTTAATAGATTTATAAGATATTTCCTTTGTCCATTCATCCATTGATGAACACTTAGGTTACTTCCATATCTTGGCTATTGTGAATAAAACTGCAATTAACACAGGGGTGCCAATATCTTTTTGAGTTAGTGTTTTCAATTTTTTTCTTTTTGAAGAAGTACCCAGAAGTAGAATTGCTAGATCAAATGGTAGTTCTATTTTTAATCTTTGAGAAACCTCCAAACTATTTTCCATAGTTGCTGGTACCTATTGACATTCCCACCAACAAGGGTTCTCTTTTCTCCACATCCTCACCAATACTTATTATCTTGTCTTTTTGATAACAGTCATTCTAACAGATGTGAGGTTACATCTTACTGTGGTTTTGATTTGCTTTTCCCTGATGACCCATGATACTGAGCTCTTTTCATGTACCCATTGATCATTTATATGTCTCCTTTGGAAAATTTTCTCTTTCTTTTTTTTTTTTTTTTTTGCGGTACGCGGGCCTCTCACTGCTGTGGCCTCTCCCTTCGCGGAGCACAGGCTCCGGACGCGCGGGCTCAGCAGCCATGGCTCATGGGCCCAGCCGCTCCGCGGCATGTGGGATCTTCCCGAACCGGGGCACGAACTCGTGTCCCCTGCAACAGCAGGCAGACTCTCAACCACTGCGCCACCAGGGAAGCCCTGGAAAATTTTCTATTCAGGTCATCTGCCCATTTTTTAATAAGACTGTTTGAGAATTTTTGCTATTGAGCTGTAGGAGTGAGTGTGCATTTCTTTAAAAGAAATTTATATTTGAATTTCTGACAGGGCTGTTTAAAAGACACATTTATTTGAGTGATATTTTTCTTAGGAATTGAATCACCTCTTTAAGCAGCCAAACAATGTAATTTGTGTACACTAACATGATGATTAATAGTTACAAGAGCAAGGTGTCAGGAAAATTGTAAATGGCTTTGAATTAGCTGCCCTGATGGCACCTCCATTGGAGTTTCTGCTTTCCTTCATTCTTTTGAGCTATTATGCATTCTGTGGGTCGTAGATAACTTATAGCAATGCAAATGATTCTGGTTCATAGACACACAAATGAATTGTCCAGTGGAAATGCAACTGATTTTCCTCAGCCAGTTTTACATCTATTAAGCAAATTCCTTTTAGCATTCTTAATATTCTTTATATTTTCCACTCTTTGGATTCTTTTTCAAATTGCTTGCTACATCTTGCTGGCTCCCTTATTAATTAATGAGTTAAATAAAATCTCTACCACGTGTTCACTTTGTATTCCTATGAGAAAAATAATTTTACCTTTTTAAAAAAATAATCCTGTAACTAAGGGAATTTCATAAATGCAGAGATAAAGTACTTCTTTTTAGATGGAATTACTTTCTAAGTTGGTGCATTCTCTTGATATAAATCCTGGTTGTGAGTCTTGACAGTTACAGGAAAATGAAAATGGCTGTATTCATCAATCAATGAGTAAAAATATACTTGTGAAGAACCTGAGAGATGTGTTTAAGTGTTTCAGACAAGAAGATAAGGAGCATTCCTTTCACATCAATGCAGCATATGTGGTGTATAAATATTGAAATGGCCAAGAGAAAATCTACACACAGATGCCTTTTGAGATCTGAACAGCATTATACACTTTCTGTTTGTAGCACAGTTGTTTCATCTAAAGAAATTCCAATTAAACTTCAGGATATGCTTTAAGCTTTTAATATATTTTTCTAGAAATTCAAGGCAAGGAAAATAAATTTTGTTCTTTTATTAGTGCCACCCATATACCTAGATGAATTTTTATTTTCAATTCAAATGGCTTGTTTTAAGCAGACGTTAAGTGCGTGTGACTATACATTGCTTTATGCAGCTAGTATAAATATTGATGCATATTCTAAATTATGGAATAATGAGGAAGATGACAGTTTTAGATTTTTGACCAGAAACTTATTAGTAACCATTTCTATGGATGATGTAAAAGTAAACATTCCTGGGGTTAAGATATTTTTCTATGTAAACTATTTCATGCTGCGTAACAAGTCTGATAATTTGTATTTGTTAAAAATAACATGGCAATTATAGAACGTGAACATACATAAGAATAAACTTCAAACAAACCTAACTCAGTGTAAGTTAAAGTGAATATATTTAGGAATTCAGATTTAAGTAGGACGTGGTTGGTTATACCCTTGAACAAAGAAGAATAGGTGGTGCAAAAAAGTAGTGAAGAGTTACTATTGGTTGATTTGACAAGGGACAGATATACACAGAATCAGTCTTGTCACCATGTATTACTGATCACTTTCATTACTGTCATATCAACCATACTTTACAAGCATGGAACCAATTTGTAGTGAAAATGATAATGTTGATGTACAATTATATTTTTCAATAAAGCATCGATCTTAGGTTGAACCACAAATTGCTTAACAATTGCGTGATAATGTGCACATTTCCTCAAAGAGCTGACATGTTGATAGTTGTAGGAAAGTGCAGCATGGGAGTACATGATATCTACTTAATTATTTTTGTATGTTTTTTCAAAACATCTTCACAGTTTAATTATATTACCATAAAGATAAATAACACTTCTTGAAAACTTTCTTTTCAAATTCCAGGAAGCATCCTGGCAAAGTAAACAAACAAAAAAGAAAATATCAAGGTCAATAATTTTTTAAAAATGCTTCTGCTTTTTTATGACTACCTGTGGGATAGAAAAGACTTATTTACTTCCAGCTCAGCAGATAATATGAATGGAAACCATTTAATATAATTAAATCATCTCAAATTGATTTAAATGTTCATAGCCTGGACTTAGAAGGAAACAGGGCTATTATAAAGTTTAACAATGATCTTCCATGGAAAACAGTAATTCAGGCTCTACTTTAAGAATCTTTTCTCATGTTTAGAAGAATATGTGGCATCTTAGTGGCATCAGAAAGGTATACAGATGAGCTTGTGTAGTGGGGTCATTAAAAGAACTCATATTGCTTTATTTGTCTAATATTGATTTGTCATCTTAGCCTCCATGCATTAGATAAGCAGAAAACCCAAAGTTAGTAACCTTGGAGAGTCCAATCAAAATTAGTAACTAAATGGCCAATCCAATCCATCTCTGGTCTGCTCTGATTACAAAGTGCTCTAGGCAGTGAGGTAATATTCAGACTCAAGGCAGTTTCCCTTCCCCCCACACTCATGTGTGTATTTAAAGCAGGAATATGAATTTTCCATATGTTACTGGGGTTGTGGACATGAGGAAGGGCCTCTAGTGTCACTATGTCCTGGGATGTCCCCTGGGACATATCCTAGTCACTGGGTGCCCTGGTAGCTTCCAGCATCCAGGGCTTCACCATATTTTGTTGCTTGTTCTTGGGTTTGCGAATATGTCTGGATGGTGCCAACCATAGTTCCCTACTGACTTAGCTTGCCTTTCCCTCTTGCTGAGTTCAGACCACTGAGACTTTGCCATTTTCCCATCTGGCCAACTGTCCCCAGTTTCTGCTCTGGGGTTATCTCTCCCTGCCATGGCAGGTCCTGCAGAAGCAGGTCTCACATGCTCATACCTGGGCTAAAAGACAAAGCCAGTCCATTGAATGTTAATCTGTTGAATGACTCATTTGCAGAATGTGTTTCTTTTCACTCATTTTCATATTTTCTTCATATGAACATGTTAAAGAATGTCTAATTTATTTGCACCAGCTCGCTGTGTTTGTAGCTGGAAGCTAAAAAAGAGAGAGGCAAGCTGATGGGACATAAGAAAAGTCTGTCCATATGAATGTGCTGGTGAAATAGATCATTTCTCCTTAATAGAGTTTTCCTATGAATATATTCTTCTCACTGCTGAATGTTTATTATAAGTCTATTCACAAATAATGTATACACTAGGAATATATTCTTAAAGAACATATTCTTTTACATATATGTATATGTATCCTTGAGTAGGTTCTTCAACAGAAAGAATATTATATGAATGCATTCTGATGAATAAGAATATATTAATAAAAAGGTAGTCTTAACCTTTCATCTTACTCAGTAATCTTATGAATATATTTCTGTTCTCTAGCTCTCTTTCTATTCCAAAGTCTCCAGAATCAGGATCAAGGAGGCAGTGACAAATCAAGTGTTCTGTAAAATGCTGTTAGGAAGGAAAAATGAAAACTGGCTAACTAAAACTAAAGTGAAAACAGCTTAGTGAAGTTGGGACAGTGCTCATTTGATGAAGGGCCTATAAGACTCTATTGCTGAGCTGAGCTTCCTGTTGCCTGGGAAGGAGGAACCAGGCAATTCTCTCTGGACTCGTCCTCTTTGTTCCACAGAGTAAGAGCTGGATGTTTCCCAGTGTTTCTCTTCTCTTTCTCTTGTCACATTCTTGATGTTCTTCCCATCTCAAGAAAACAGAGACTCTAGACCTATTTGGGTGAAATTCACACACACTCATAGAGTGAAAAGATGATAATTGTTAAAAATTGGCATCACAAACCTTGGTTTCTAAACTTGCAAATCTAGGAATGTTCAACTCTATCACTTACAAAAATTGGAAAGTTTTATGTATCTGATGAGCCTTGACTTGAATATTTTCAAAGATATCATTTTTTTGATATGCATACTTACTATAACTTTCTCTCGAGATGTAAACATTATGTTATCCATTTTCATCTATTTGAATTTCCTCCTATTCATAATGTAGACATTTTAGTCACTCCTATGACATGTTAATGTGTGTCACCAACAGAAACCCATTTTGAACTACTCAAGCAATTACATCCTGAAGTAACCAAGACAATGCATCATATAAAATTTAAACTATAAAAAAAAGAATACGTGCTTTGAATGTTCATTCAAATGTTTCTGACCTTGAAGGAAAACCATTGGGTTTAAGCCCAGGAAACATAAGTTCAGACAGAGGAGGATATCAGGACTGCAAGGAAGGATCATTCCAGAAAGTGACCAAGAGAAAAGATAAAGCAGAAATATAAAGGAGAGAAAAATGTGCTTCTTTGAGGAAGGATCCTGTGGGTGGTATGGAGGGCACTCCTCACCAGGCACACTGGTTTATTGGTTAGGCCATTTATTTTACCCAGAATTTATTAATTTTCACAGTTGAATGTGAATGGAACTGAAGAGAGCAGGGTAGCAACCATAATACCAATTTCATAATTTACATCAAAAAAACAAACCATCGGGTAGACAGTATATTAATATTCTCTTATCAGTATTTTCTTTCTGTGTAGGCAGTGGTACCCAAAGTCACATTATCATCATGGAAACCTTGGAGAGGGGAGCAAGGAGAGATGGTGGGGTGATTGCAGAGGCAGATGCCATCAAGCAATGTTAGTTGATGTATACAAAGGCTTAAACCACTAGGTCACTTTGAACAGACAGGGCAGGGTTAGATTAAAAGTGTGAATGCATGCCTGTCCTGGAGAGATGGTGTCTGACCTAGATGATCACGATCCTTATTATGCAAGAGGTACACTTTCCTGGGGTCTCTGTTCCTTAACATGATTGTACACTGGAGGCACCAAGACTAAAGTGTCAGACCAGATGTACATTTTGAGCTAAACCAAAATAAGTCCAACACCAGTACATGGACATCAGGACACACTTTTTATTTTCAATTGACACATCCATGAGATCAAAAATGATTGAATCTGCAGGAAAAGCTTAGCATCACCTTTATTTATCTTTAAATGAGGTGTGTATTAAATATTTACCAGATATCAGACTTGAATATCATGTCAATAAGAAACATGGTAGAAGACAAGACCAGAGAGTGACTCACAAGTTATATCATGTGGACCTTGAAGTTCAAGGTAGGTGGTATGGATTTTATCATAACTAATACTGTTAGCAATTGAAGAGTTTTCAGCAGGGAAGTAAAGCATGTTCATTTTTAGTAAAGTAAAGCAATAATAATAGGATTAAATTTCCATATGTGCAAAATTTACTCTTTAGAAAAAAAATCTTTTTTTCTTTATTTTTTGGCCGTACTGCACAGCTTGTGGGATTTTAGTTCTCTGACCAGGGATTGAACCGGGGCCCTTGGCAGTGAGAGCATGGAGTCTTAAACACTGGACTGCCAGGGAATTCCCTAGAAAAAATTTTAAAAGAAAATATTTTAGAGAGAAACAATGTTACTAGTTGGTAGAAGCTTTCAATAGATTTCAATCTCAAGCCATATACAAATATAAATTTTAAATTAATTACAACCTTTAATGTAAACATAAAACTGAACAAAAAGTAAAGAAAAATGTGGTAAAATAACTTTGTGATATTGTGTGGGGAAAGATTCACTAATCAAGACCCCAAAGCACAAACCAGAATAAAAAATATAATTAGGGCCTCCCTGGTGGCGCAGTGGTTGAGAGTCCGCCTGCCGATGCAGGGGATACGGGTTCGTGCCCCGGTCTGGGAGGATCCCATATGCCGCGGAGTGGCTGGGCCCGTGAGCCGTGGCCGCTGGGCCTGCGCGTCCGGAGCCTGTGCTCCGCAACGGGAGAGGCCACAACAGTGAGAGGCCCGCATACCACAAAAAGAAAAAAAATAAAAATAAAAAAAAATATATAATTAGATTTGACTATATTAGAACTGTAGCTCCTATTTAGTGAAAGGCGTGATAAACTCAAAGGTGTCAGGTCGAGGGGACTTGCTCAATAACTAAAACTAGTAAGTGGTTAATACAAAGAATTCCTACAAATCAGCCAGAAAATCCAATAGAAAAATTAGGAAAATATACAAATAGGCATATTATAGATGGGGACACTCAAGAGAAAAATAAGCATATAAAAATGATCTAACTTACAAATAATTATCCCCATTCTAATGGAAATAAAAGTGTAATGTCAAATCATGTTAAATATCGGTAAGAATGTGGGGCAATAGGGACAGTCACACATGACTCGTGAAATTGCTAACTGGTCCAGCCTCCCTGGACAGGAAGTTGTTACACCTGGTCAGGATATATGAGTATTTATTAACCCCACTACCCAAAAATCTCACAACTAAGCATAGAGGTGCAGCTATTATGGCCCAGGGCCCACAGAAGACCTGGCAAAGTTTTTCAACACACTATTTTCTTTTTTAGGGAAGACTTGGGCCAACTTAGGATTTTTCAATAGTAGAATAAATAAGTAAAATAGGGTCTGTAGAGAATAAAGGAGGAATGACAATAGCTAGTAAGTACACAGTGCTTAATATATACTGGGCACTGTTCTAATACATGTACTTATAATATGTATATTATTAGTATATATATGTGTATCTTCACATATATAATATTATAATACCTATATGTATTATGATATATATAATACATTCATATATGTATTAGCTCATTAAAAACAATATATTACAAATCTTCCCATATAGGGAAAGACACAAGAGGTACAGAGAAGTTAAGTGAATAGTCACAGCCATTGAACTGGCCAGAAGGGAAGCCCAGGTGGGCACCACGCACTCTGGCTTGGCACCAATGAGCACCACTGAAGGAATAACCAAGAGTATGAAATAAGATGTGAATTAATCCAAAAACACAACCTAAACATATTTTTTAATGAGGTTTATGTATAGCACAGTGCTTTTCCAAAAACATGCACAAAACAATATACTCTTCAAAAGTAAATTCACATCTAAATAAGCACAAGAGTAGGGATGGGTTAGGAGAAAGAAAATGCTTTGGTAAGGTGGCACAGAGGCACCTGTTGGCCCCTAACCAGTACAGAAGCTCAGATGATCAGCTCCCAGGCCCGGGGGAGATTGCCTCCTCTACCAGAAAGGTCGACAATGTCATGACCTGAGCAGTTGATGGCATTGGTTGCAAGGGGACTCTGGCTTCCTGGAGGCCGGGTCATGGCGAGCCTGGAGAAGGGCGATGCTGTGGTCCATGACTGCCTGCATCACTGGAGAAGATGCTGGTGGACTAGGACTGGGGCCACCTCCACACCCACTGGACCTCTGGACTGTGGGGTCCAGGGAGGGTCCAGGGAGTATCCAGGGATATGGAGGACACCTGTCCCTGCTGCATTCCCTTTAAGTTGTGGGGGGGAACCACTGGCTGAGGAAAAGGGGAATTAAGTCACCTGAAAGAAGACAAAACTATAGCAACACACCAGTAAGAAAACTTGGAGGGTCAGTGTAAGCTTCTTCCATCTGTGAGTCATGGTAATTAGAGGCTTTGCTGTGAACAGCTTCTCAGGGACACGAGAGATGACCCCCTTGCTCCTTTTGCATTGCCTTGTGTTGGTCACTCTATTGGTAGGAGAATGACAAAGGCCAACAGGATGTTGACCTTGGTTCAAGGTGGCATTGGCCCAGGGATTTTCCTTTTGTACCTCCGAAGGAGATGACTATGTATCTCCAGAGGGAATCTCTATGTGTCCATCATCTATGTATCTATGTATCTATCTATCTATCTATCTACCTATCTAACATCATTCTCTCTCCTTCTCTTTCTCTGTTATCTATCTAATAGAAACTGCAGACATTTCAATGATTCCATATTAAGAAACTTCATGAGGATCACAGAAAAAAAAAGAACATTTCTTTATTCCTTAGTGTTCCTTCCTAATCTCTCAAAATCCAAATAATCAAAAACCCAAACTCTAAATATATTTCTATCAACTCCTTGATATAAATATAAGGCATATAATGAAATGTACATGTCTTTTGTCGCCCTGCCCTTCCATTTTTCATGTGTTTCTGAAGACACCTGTACCATTTAAAAATACATCAGCATTTAAATTTACACAAAACGTTCTCCTTGCTTTCCTGCCTAGGACTCTATCTCATTCACATTGACAAAAGAAATATGCCGGGGAAGATGACTGCTTACTAATGTTTAGGATTTTTTTTGGTACTAATGTTTTAGGTATGTTTCTCACTCTCTAATGATAGCTCCATGAGAATTAATACCTAATTAATTTTTTTTTTAGTGAATAAGCATAAATAAAGAACTGTTTTGGATAAAAGCATTTTTTCTATTGGGCTCTGGGTTGACTTATTCTGAAGATAAAATCATAACTCATAAGCAATTATTTCTAATCTAGGTTATATTTTTTAATTAAAAGAATAATTTGATATTTTGGAAAATTAGTTCAAGAAGAATGAAAATATGGAAAATTCAGAAACACCAAATGCCAACTTACCAATGCATATTTCCTTGAATTTATATTCCTGTACCTGGAGACGGTTGTGGAATAGAGTCAATTCTCTGTGTCAACACTTATAATACATTTAATGTTAGGATCTGATATTAAATTTAAGCCCTCATTTTCTTTTTATTCAAGAGTTGTTTAAGGAAAGAACCTGGGCTTTCATACTGGACAAATAGGCTACCATTGTGCTCAATTTTAGATAAACATCTTTAGTGTCCTATAACACACATTTTTGTATCAAGTTTTCCAATTTTGTGAAAAATAAGTAATCTTAGAAAGCCATTACCATCATGTGCTCGGTGTCCCCTGAAGGCATGCTCTGATTTTCTAGCTTGGCACTGATGTCTAAAGGAATTGCATTAACATGGACCAGGCTTGTTGCCTAGAGAAAAGGATTTAGATGTGCTGTGAAAAAATGGACTTTGCGTGATGAATTTTCTTGTTTGATAAGCAAAGCGGTATGAATATATCACTCTAATATAAAACTTAGTTATTTGAAATAAGGCAAACATATCACTTAATTTACCAGTGTAATGATAGCATGTGCATTGTACAAACAGATATGAGAATGCTGGCTTGCTGCCTGGTCCCTGATGGGCAGGATTTGGAATAGACACAATTTCTTTTTTCTATTTAGCAAAGCCCTTGCTTTCTCAGATTTTCTGTTTCATCAAATCTTACAGCCAACACCCAGCTTAGCTAAACTCTTACCTGTTAGGAATACGTATACACGCCCTAACTCAGAGGCACCTCCGTGAGCTGTTTGTGGTCAATGGGCCACCAGTTTCATTATGCTCTGGGGCCAAATTTTGTGCCTCTCCAGATCCCTCAGTTGGTCTCAGTCTTATGGGCCACCTTCCAGTCTTCAGTCACTCCCTGCCCCTTCCTCTACAAGGACTATGCTCTGCTGACTTTTCTGTTTAAAATTCTCTACCGATTGATATCCATCCACTCCTCTGTGTTGATTAAAGCCTCCTTATCCCTCAGATATGGGCTTAGTAGTCAAATCTCAGAGCAGCCTTCCCTAACCCTTCAGCCCTGTGCTTTATAAAACCATCCTTATAAGTTCTTCTTTTTCATCAGAATGAGGGTTTCAGTTCCCTGGAACTGCGTCTTCCATCAGCCTGTATAAATGCAAATGCATGAATCAATGAACAAATAGACTCTCTAGATTTCTGTGAGCATGTAAGAGAAATGCGAAGGCCAACACGAGGGCCTTCTAATTTGGGGGCAGATATAATTGCAAATATAAAAATGAATCCTGATATGTTGCTTAAAATATCCCAGGTATTGTTCTAAATATATAAGGTATTTCAATTTGCTTACCTCATGTAACAATTCTATGAGGTAAGCTATTATTATTATTATTACTTCCTATTTTATAAATGAGGACCCTGAGGCAGAGTGAGGTTAAACACAGAGTCCAAGGTCAGTCATTTTAAATAGGCACTGAATCTTCCCTGGTGTGATCAAACTTCTCACTGGGGAAAGATTTTATTTGTTATTATAAAAAATTGTGCCTGGTAACATGATTATTTGCTGTCTTTGATCTTTTGGCTCAGAATAAACTTGTGGGAGCAGAGAGTAAAATGGTCAACAATAGGCTCATCCAGGGAAATTGACTGGTTCCTGCTCTTCTGTCTAATCCTGTCAGGATGGGTGAGGACAGGCCTTTGGGATGGACCCACCTGTTGGGCAGCACCAAGGACAGATGCTTTTGGGGAGAACTGGCCATGATCTTTAGAAGAATAAGAACATGGGAATTTCATGTTTCTGTCTTTCTGTCTTTCTGTCTGTTTCTGTCTTTCTGTTCTCACCTGCACCTTCCTTTTTCTAACGGGTCTGTTCTTTTAATGCCAGCTCCTCTCTTTGTTTTTCACTTTAAAGGGTTTACAGCACTTGGTGGGAGAAGGAGCTTGTCTATCATGATATGAGTTAGAAAAAATGTGGACACTGCCTTGAGATTTATCCCCTTTTTTGTTCAGTTATGAAGCAAATACTTCTGCTAAGAAGATTATGCCTTCTTTTTACAATATTTTAAACTATAGTTATCGTGCTGTACATTATATCCCCATGGCATATTTATTTTATAACTGGAAATTTGTACCTTTTGTCCTCCCACCCCCATTTTTCTCACCACCCTATCCCTTGCTTCTGGCTACCACCAATCTCTCTGTATCTATGAGTTAGTTTCTTTTTGTTTTGCTTTTTTTTTCGGTATGCGGGCCTCTCACTGTTGTGGCCTCTCCCGTTGCAGAGCACAGGCTCCGGACACGCAGGCTTAGTGGCCATAGCTCACAGGCCTAACCACTCCCCGGCATGTGGGATCTTCCCAGACTGGGGCACGAACCCATGTCCCCTGCATCGGCATGTGGACTCTCAACAACTGCACCACCAGGGAAGCCCTGTTGTTGTTGTTTTGTTTCATTTGTTTTTAGATTTCACATATAAGTGAGATAATATGGTATTTTATCTGATATTTTATCTGGTATTTATGGTCTTTCTCTGTCTGACTTATTTAACTTAGTGTAATGTCCTTAAGGCCCATCCATGCTGTTGCAAATGGCAAGATTTCATTCTTTTTTACGGCCAAATAATTTCTCATTGTGTATATATACCACATTTCTTTATCCATTAATCCATCAGGAGACAATTAGGTTGTTTCCATATCTTGCCTATTGTGAATAATGGTGCAAATAACATGGGGTTGCAGATATTTTTTTGAGTCAGTGTTTTTGTTTCATCAGATAAATACCCAGAAGCGAAATTGCTGACTCATATGGTGGTTCTATTTTTAATTTTTTTTTTTTTTTTTCGGTACATGGGCCTCTCACTGTTGTGGCCTCTCCCGTTGTGGAGCACAGGCTCTGGACGCGCAGGCTCAGCGGCCATGGCTCACAGGCCTAGCCGCTCCGTGGTATGTGGGATCTTCCCAGACCAGGGCATGAACCCGGGTCCCCTGCATTGGCAGGCAGAGTCTCAACCACTGCGCCACCAGGGAAACCCCCTTGCTGCTTTTAATAATTATTCTTTGTCTTTAATTTTTGCCAATTTGACTACTCTGTGTCTTGGCATGTTTCTCCTTGGGTTTATCCTGTATGGGACTCTCTGCACTTCCTGGACTTGGGTGGCTATTTCCTTTCCCATGTTAAGGAAGTTTTCAACTCTAATCTCTTCAAATATTTTCACTGCTCCTTTCTCTCTCTCTTCTCCTTCTGGGACCCCAGTAATGCGAATGTTGTTGTGTTTAGTGTTGTCCCAGAGATCTCTTAGGCTGTCTTCATTTCTTTTCATTCATTTTTCTTTATTCTGTTCCGCAGCAGTGAATTCCACCATTCTGTCTTCCAGGTCACTTATCTGTTCTTCTGCCTCATTTATTCTGCTATTGATTCCTTCTAGTGTAGTTTTCATTTCAATTATTGTGTTGTTCATCTGTTTGTTTGTTCTTTAATTCTTCTAGGTCTTTGTTAAATATTTCTTGCATCTTCTCGATCTTTGCCTCCATTCTTTATCCAAGGTCCTGGATCATCTTCACTATCATTATTCTGAATTCTTTTTCTGGAAGGTTGCCTATCTCCACTTCAGTTAGCTGATTTTCTGGGGTTTTATCTTGTTCCTTCATCTGGTACATAGCCCTCTGCCTTTTCATCTTGTCTCCCTTTCTGTGAATGTGGTTTTTGTTCCACAGGCTGCAGGATTGTACTTCTTCTTGCTTCTGCTCTCTGCCCTCTCTCTGTGTCTGATTTGTCTTTGGTTACGTTTATCTTAGTTTAGTTTTTACTGCTTCTTATCATTGGTGGATTTGTTTATTGGTTTGGGTGTTCTCTTCCTCTTTTCTTTTTTCTCTTTTTGTGAGTGTCTGTGTGTATGTTTTTTTGTGTGATTTTGTCTGCTTAGTTTTGTTTTTACCATTTGTTTTGGGGTTCCATCTGTTCTTTTTTTTTTTTTTTAACTTCCTTTTCTTCTGAGCTGTGCAGTGGCCAGGGTCTAGGTGCTCCGGCTGGGTGTTGGGCCTGAACCTTCAAGGTGGGAGAGCTGTGTTCAGGACATTGGACCATCAGAGACCTCCCAGCCCCACATAATATTAATCAGCAAGAGTTTTCCCAGAGATCTCTCTCTCAACACTAAAACCCAGCTCCATCCAATGGCCCGAAAGTTCCAGTCCTGGATGCCCCATGCCAAACAACTAGCCAGAGAGGAACACAACCTCACCCATAAGCAGAGAGGCTGCCTAAATCATACTAAGTTCACAGAGAGCCCAAAACACATCACTGGATGCAGCCCTACCAACCAGAAGGACAAGATCCAGCTCCACTCAATAGAACACAGGACCAGTTCCCCACCCGGAAGCCTACACAAGCCACTGAAACAACCTCACCCACTGGGGACAGACACCCAAACAACAATAACTATGAACCTGCAACCTGAGAAAAGGAGATCACAAACACAGTAAGTTCAACAAAATGAGAAGACAGATAAATATGCAGCAGATGAAGGAGCAAGATAAAAACCCAGCAGACCAAACAAAGGAAGATGAAATAAGCAGACTACCTGAAAAAGAATTCAGAGTAATGATAGTTAAGATGATCCAAAATCTCGGAAAGAGAATGGAGAAAATAAAAGAAATGTTTAACAAGAACCTAGAAGAACTAAAGAGCAAACAAACAATGATTAACAACACAATAGATGAAATTAAAAATACTCTAGAAGGAATCAAAAGCAGAATAACTGAGGCAGAAAAAGGGATAAGTGACCTGGAAGATAGAATAGTGGAAATAACTGCCAGGGAGCTGAATAAAGAAAAAGGAATGAAAAGAATGGAGGACAGTCTCAGAGACTTCTGGGACAACATTAAATGAACCAACAATTGAATTATACTGGTCCCAGAAGAAGAAGAGAAAAAGAAAGGGTCTGAGAAAATATTTGAAGACATTATAGTCAAAAACTTCCCTAACATGGGAAAGGAAATAGTCAAATCCAAGAAGCTCAGAGAGTCCCATACAAGATAAACCCAAGGAGAAACATGCCAAGACACAGATTAATCAAACTATCAAAAATTAAATACAAAGAAAAATTATTACAAGAATCAAGGGAAAAGCAACAAACAACATACAAGGGAATTCCCATAAGGTTAACAGCTGATATTTCAGCAGAAACTCTGCAAGCCAGAAGGGAGTGGCAGGACATACTTAAAGTGATGAAAAGGAAAAACCTACAACCAAGATTACTCTACCTAGCAAGGATCTTATTCAGATTCAACAGAGAAATCAAAAGCTTTACAGACAAGAAAAAGTTAAGAGAATGCAGCAACACCAAACCAGCTTAACAACAAATGCTAAAGGCATTTCTCTAGGTGGGAAACACAAGAGAAGGAAAAGACCTATAAGAGCAAACCCAGAACAATTAAGAAAATGGTAACAGGAATGTACATATAATTAATTACCCTAAATGTAAATGGATTAAATGCTCCAACCAAAAGACACAGACTGGCTGAACTGATAAAAAAAACAAGACCCATATATATGCTGTCTACAAGAGACCCACTTCAGACCTAGGGACACATACAGACTGAAAGTGAGGGGATGGACATAGGTATTCCATGCAAATGGAAATCAAAAGAAAGCTGGAGTAGCAATACTCATATCACATAAAATAGACTATAAAATTAAGACAATTACAAGAGACCAATAAGGACACTACATAATGACAAGGGATCAATCCAAGAAGAAAATATAACAATTGTAAATATTTAAGCACCCAACATAGGAGTACCTCAATACATAAGGCCAATACCAATAGCCATTAAAGTAGTCAACAGTAACAAAATAATTGTAGGGGACTTTAACACCCCACTTTCACCAAAGGACAGATGACCCAAAATGGAAATAAATAAGGAAACACAAGCTTTAAATGACAAATTAGTCCAGATGGACTTTATCAATATTTATATGACATTCCATCCAAAAACAACAGAATACACTTTCTTCTCAAGTGCTCATGGAACATCTTCCACAATACATCATATCTTGGGTCACAAATCAACCCTTGGTAAATTTAAGAAAATTGAGATAGTATCAAGTATCTTCTCTGACAATAACACTATGAGACCAGATATCAATTACAGGAAAAAAACTGTAAAATAGTCTCCTATTGTTTAGGAGCCTAAACAATATGCTACTAAATAACCAAAGATCACTGAAGAAATCAAAAAGAAATTAAAAAATACCTAGAAACAAATGATAATGTAAACACAATGATCCAAAACCTATGGGATGCAGCAAAAGCAGTTCTAGGAGGGAAGTTTATAGCAATAAAATTCTTCCTCAAGAAAGAAGAAAAATCTCAAATAGACAACCTAACTTTACATCTAAAGCAATTAGAGAAAGAAGAACGACAAAACAAAACAAAACAAAAAACACCCAAAGTTAGCAGAAGGAAAGAAAGCATAAAGATCAGATCAGAAATAAATGAAAAAGAAATGAAGGACAGAAGAGCAAAGATCAGTGAAAATAAAAGCTGGTTCTATGAGCAGATAAACAAAATTGATAAACCATTAGCCAGAGTCATCAAGAAAAAAAGGGAGAAGACTCAAATCAATAGTATTAGATGGACCTAATTAAGTGGATGGACCTAGAGTCTATCATACAGAGTGAAGTAAGTCAGAAAGAGAAAGACAAATACTGTATGCTGACACATATATATGCAATTTAAGAAAAAAAAGGTCATGAAGAACATAGGGGTAAGACAGGAATAAAGACACAGATCTACTAGAGAATGGACTTGAGAATATGGGGAGGGGGAAGGGTAAGCTGTGACAAAGCGAAAGAGTGGCATGGACATATATACACTACCAAACGTAAGGTAGATAGCTAGTGGGAAGCAACCGCATAGCACAGGGAGATCAGCTCGGTGCTTTGTGACCGCCTGGAGGGGTGGGATAGGGAGGGCGGGAGGGAGACGCAAAAGGGAGGGGCTATGGGAACATATGTATATGTATAACTGATTAAATTTGTTAAATAAAAAAAATAGTATTAGAAATGAAAAGAGAGAAGTAACAACTGACATGGCAGAAATACAAAGGATCATGAGAGATTACTACAAGCAGCTATATGCCAATAAAATGGACAATCTGGAAGAAATGGACAAGTTCTTAGAAAGGTATAACCTTCCAAGACCGAACCAGGAAGAAATAGAAAATATTAACATACCAATCACAAGCACTGAAATTGAGACTGTGATTAAAAATTTTCCAACAAACAAAAGACCAGAACCAGATGGCTTCACAGGCGAATTCTGTCAAACATTTAGAGAAGAGCTAACACTTATCCTTCTCAAACTCTTCCAAAATATAGCAGAGGGAGGAACACTCCCAACCTCATTCCATGAGGCCACCATCACCCTGATACCAAAACCAGACAAAGATGTCACCAAAAAGGAAAACTACAGGCCAGTATCACTGGTGAACACAGATGCAAAAATCCCCAACTAAATACTAATAAATAGAATCCAACAGCACATTAAAAGGATCATATACCACCATCAAGTGGGGTTTATCCCAGGAATGAAAGGATTCTTCAATACGCAGATCAATCAACGTGATACACCATATTAACAAACTGAAGGATAAAAACCATATGATAATCTCAATTGATGCCGAAAAACTTTCGACAGAATTAAACACCCATTTATGGTAAAAACTCTCCAGAAGTTGGCATAGAGGGAACCTACATCAACATAATAAAGGCCATATATGACAAGCCCACAGCCAACATTGCTCTCAATCATGAAAAACTCAAACCATTTCCTCTAAGATCAGGAAGAAGACAAGGTTGCCCACTCTCACCAATAATATTCAACATAGTTTTGGAAGTTTTAGTCACAGCAATCAGAGAAGAAAAAGAATAAAAGGAATCCAGATCAGAAAGAAGAAGTAAACTCTCACTATTTGCATATGACATGATACTATACATAGAGAATCCTAAAGATGTTACCAGAAAACTAATAGAGCTAATCAATAAATTTGGTAAAGTAGCAAGATACAAAATTAATGCACAGGAATCTCTTGCATTCCTATACACTAATGATGAAAAATCTGAAAGAGAAATTAAGGAAACACTCCCATTTGCCATTGCAACAAAAAGAATAAAATACCTAGGAATAAACCTACCTAAGGAGACAAAAGACCTGTATGCAGAAAACTATAAGACACTGATGAAAGAAATTAAAGATGATACAAATAGATGGAGAAATATACCATGTTCTTGGATTGGAAGAATCAACATTGTGAAAATGACTCTACTACCCAAAGCAATCTACAGATTCAATGCAATCCCTATCAAACTACCAATGGCATTTTTCACAGAACTAGAGCAAAAAATTTTACAATTTGCATGGAAGCACAAAAGACCCCGAATAGCCAAAGCAATCTTGAGAAAGAAAAACTGTTCTGAAAGAATCAGACTCCCTGACTTCAGACTATTCTAGAAAGCTACAGTAATCAAGACAGTATGGTACTGGCACAAAAACAGAAATACAGATCAATGGAACAGGATAGAAAGCCCAGAGATCAACCCATGCACATATGGTCAACTTTACTTTGACAAAAGAGGCAAGAATATACAAAGCCTCTTCAATGAGTGGTGCTGGGAAAAATGGACAGCTACATGTAAAAGAATGAAATTAGAACACTCTCTAACACCATATACAAAAATGAACTCAAAATGGATTAAAGTCCTAAATGTAAGGCCAGACACTGTAAAACTTTTAGAGAACAACATAGGCAGAACACTCTATGACATAAATCACAGTAAGATCCTTTTTGAACCACCTCTCAGAGAAATGGAAATAAAAACAAAAATAAACAAATGGGACCTAATGAAACTTAAAATCTTTTGCACAACAAAGGAAACCATATACAAGATGAAGAGACAACCCTCAGAATGGGAGAAAATATTTGCAAATGAAGCAACTGACAAAGGATTAATCTCCAAAATAAATAAGCAGCTCATGCAGCTCAATATCAAAATAACAAACAACCCAATCCAAAAATGGCCAGAAGACCTAAACAGACATTTCTCCAAAGAAGATGTACAGATTGCCAACAAACACATGAAAGGATGCTCAACATCACTAATCATTAGAGAAATGCAAATCAAAACTACAGTGAGGTATCACCTCACTCCGGTCAGAATGGCCATCATCAAAAAACCTAGAAACAATAAATGCTGGAGAGGGTGTGGAGAAATGGGTACCCTCTTGTACTTTTCGTGGGAATGTGAATTGATATAGCCACTATGGAGAACAGTATGGAGATTCCTTAAAAAACTAAAAGTAGAACTACCATTTGACCCAGGAATCCCACTAGTGGACATATACCCTGAGAAAACCATAATTCAAAAAGAGTCATGAACCACAATGTTCATTGCAGCAGTATTTACAATAGCCAGGACACTGAAGCAACCTAGGTGTCCATCAACAGATAAATGGATAAAGAAGCTGTGGAATATTACTCAGCCATAAAAAGAAATGAAATTGAGTTATTTGTAGTGAGGTGGATGGACCTAGAGTCTGTCATATAGAGTGAAGTAAGTGAGAAAGAGAAAAATGAATACCGTATGCTAACACACACACACACACACACACACACACACATATATATATATATATAGAGAGAGAGAGAATCTAATAAAAACAAAAAAATGGTTCTGACGAACCTAGGAGCAGGACAGGAATAAAGACGCAGATGTAGAGAATCGACTTGAGGACACAGTGTGGGGGGAATCGTAAGCTGGGACGATGTGAGAGAGTAGCACTGAAATATATACACTACCAAATGTAAAAGAAAAAAACAGATAGCTCGTGGGAAGCAGCTGCATAGCACAGGGAGATGAGCTCACTGCTTTGTGACCACCTAGAGGGGTGGGATAGGGAGGGTGGGAGGGAGACACCAGAGGGAGGAGATATAGATATGGGGATATATGTATACGTATAGCTGATTCACTTTGTTATAAAGCAGAAACTAACACACCATTGTAAAGCAATTATACTCCAATAAAGATGTTAGAAAAAAATCATGCAGATTCCACAGAAGGAAAACTCTGTGGGCACATGCAAGTTTGTCATCTCTTACAGAATAGGCTCACCCCTTCCTGTTAGATGACAGATGGAAGCAGACACTGTATCAGCAGTGCCCCTTTGAAGCTGGGCTGCAATTTGGGCAAGAAATCTCCTCTGACCACTTCAAGATTGCTCTCCCACCCCTTCCTTGATTGAGGCCCTGGGGGTAAGGCTCAAGTCACAGCCTGTGGTGCTCCCTGAGTCTCTGGCTGGACCTGAGCCCCAAGCCTTATCTCATTAATGTGGCTGGACTGCCAAAAGCTTCCCCAAAGGCCTTTGCTTGGGTTTTAGCTCCTGTCCATACAGCTTCTTTTTTTTTTTTTTTTTTTTTTTTTTTTCTTTTTGGCGGTATGCGGGCCTCTCACTGTTGTGGCCTCTCCCGTTGCGGAGCACAGGCTCCGGATGCGCAGGCCCAGTGGCCATGGCTCACGGGCCCAGCCGCTCCGCAGCATATGGGATCCTCCCAGACCGGGGCACGAACCCGTATCCCCTGCATCGGCAGGCGGACTCTCAACCACTGCGCCACCAGGGAGGCCCCATACAGCTTCTAATTGAACTTTGTCTTGGATTTCCCTAGATGATTTATTAGTCAAACATGTACTAAGTTCAGCCACTCTGGGGCCTTTTTTCATATTATTTATAAGCCCTTGGTTTACTCCAATTTTCTAAAACTTACATGAAAAGTTTGTCCATGTCTTGTCACCTCTGCATAGAGTTGTCATTCTAGTTGAATCATGCAAGAGATCTGTCTAATAACCATCTGGCTATTTACTGTCAGCACTCATCCCTCAGCATCTGTTAAGTAGGAGATTCACTTGTATACATGTCATTCCAAAGCTCACTATCCTAAGGCAAGAGGCATTAGGAACGGGAGGTGTTTGATTAAGTTGATGAAAGATGGACCCCATTACGCTGCCATCTGTGTCACAGGGCTTGTTGCAATTCTTCTGTGCTCATCTGTTGATTTAGACATTAATATTGTTTGACAACTGCCTAGTGTCAGAAATAAATCACTGGCTCATTTTTTACCTAAACGTCGTTGATTCAACCATGCAAACATATTTGTACACCTCTCAGGTGTTTGAAAAGTGACCATTTTAACTGAACATCTGCTTGGAAAATACTGGACAACATAGAATCAATGGCTATCAAAATAACTCTTGTATTGATAGCTTTAATACACTTTCTCACTGAGGCCACTTTGATGACTTATTCCCCATAGTTGACCTTAGAGCCCTGCAGGTACACAGATGAGAGGTGAGCTGCCAAAGTACACAGTAGCGGTCAACAGTAATCCAGGTTATCACGGGCACCTCTTTTCAAGCCACGTGATTACCTAAATATTTGCAGCTGAGATCATACTGTTAGCAGTGACTCACTGGACAGCTGTCATTTCACTTCTGAAAGAGCACTTTCCAATAAAGGAGTATTTAAAAGCTCATCTGTGACAAGAGAAAAACTAGGTAGAATATATTAAACTTTGATAGAGACCCAGGTAACACCAATGTAGTTTTGCAGTGTTCAAATTCCTTAAGCACCACTTAAAGTCTCAAAGAATCATCTGCTAAATTAACCCAACACTTAGGTGCATATCTTGGTGGTTATCAGTTTCTTATCTGCTAGTATAGAAATTTAGGTAAATTGTCACATTCAGTGCTTAATGTGAATCATGAAGTCTCTTCTCAGTCACTTCTTAGATCTCATGTTCATTTATTGTGTTTCACCCACTGCTACCTTTCCAGAATAAACTGTAGTTACTTTATCTCTAATCCTACTAACTGGATTCCTCATATCAATTGAACTCTCTTTTATTTTCTTCAAACTGAAGCCAGAGTTCTCTTTTCATAACACAAAGCTAATAGTTTTATCTGCCTCTTATGTATGCATGCCCATGTGTGCACACACACATTATTAAATCGCATTACTTGTTTCTCATTGATCTCGGGATAAGCACCAACATCTTCCCACAGTCTCTAAGGCCCTGGATGACCAGGACCATACCGGGATCTCCAACCTCATCCGGTGC
This sequence comes from Mesoplodon bidens, assembly GCF_964165515.1. Classification (NCBI taxonomy): domain Eukaryota; kingdom Metazoa; phylum Chordata; class Mammalia; order Artiodactyla; family Ziphiidae; genus Mesoplodon; species Mesoplodon bidens. The sequence goes on from NC_138162.1 coordinate 101,071,567, forward strand.
TTTCCCTCCATCCTTCCCTCCCACAGCCACACAGCCTTTTCCCCAAATGTTCATGCCTTCTTCACCATGAAGCTTTGTGGATGGTGTTTCTCCTGAAGACTCTATCAATCCCACAGTTAATGCTCACTCCTCCTGACCATCTCAAGCATCATTTCCTTTGGTGTCACTTTGGCAGCACATATACTAAAATTGGAACCATATAGAGAAAATTAACATGGCCCCTGGACAAGGATAACATGCAGTTCCGTGAAGCATTCCATATTTTTCTCACAGACTTAGAGACGAATTTATGGTTACCAGGGGGGAAGGGTGAGAGGGAGGGATAGATTGGGAGCTTAGGATTGACATGTACACACTGCTATATTTAAAACAGATAAACAAAAAGGACCTACGGTATAGCACAGGGAACTAGGCTCAATACTCTGTAATAACCTAAATTATTTTCTCATAATAATTTGAAAAAGAATAGATACATGTATATGTATAACTGAATAATTTGAGGAATAATAGAAAATAATTTGAAAAAGAGAAAAATAATTTGAAAAAGAATAGAAAATCATTTGAAAAAGGATAGATACATGTATATGTATAACTGAATCACTTTGCTGTACACCTGAAACTAACACAACATTGTTAATAAATGATACTCCAATATAAAATAAAAATTTAAAAAGTATCACTTTTTTGGGAAGCCCTTCCTGCTTCTACTGTCTAGATTTGAGTTCCTCTGTAAAATCTCAGAGAACTGAATGTCTTTCCTTCAGACCATTTACTTTAGAATAAAATAGCTTGTTTATTATTGTGTTTATTTAATTATATCTTCTTCACTACACTTTGTCTTCACTAGAAAATAGGCTGATGTGTTTTCCTTCTCTGTAAGGTTTTCCATTTTTATTACAGGGACACTAATAGAGTGGGTGCTCAAAATATATTTTGAATGAATGAATAAATGTGTCTTAATATAATGATGTGTCTTAATATAATGTTATATATTGTTATTAAAATATTACCTTTTTAATAACTTTCATATTTAGTATGAATCTAGAATTATACATTCAGTCTGATAGTTTTATTTATTTAATTTTGAGCAAATGTATGCACTTTATTTTTATTTATTTATTTTTAAACGTCTTTATTGGAGTATAATTGCTTTACAATGGTGTGTTAGTTTCTGCTTTATAACAAAGTGAATCAGCTATGCGTATACATATATCCCCATATCTATATCTCCTCCCTCTTGTGTCTCCCTCCCACGCTCCCTATCTCACCCCTCTAGGTGGTCACAAAGCACCGAGCTGATCTCCCTGTGCTACGCGGCTGCTTCCCACTAGCTATCTATTTTACATTTGGTAGTGTATATATGTCCATGCCACTCTCTCACTTTGTCCCAGCTTACCCGTCCAACACCCCGTGTCTCAAGTCGATTCTCTACATCTGCGTCTTTATTCCTGTCCTGCCCCTAGGTTCTTCACAACCATTTATTTTTTTTAGATTCCATATATATGTGTTAGCATACAGTATTTGGTTTTCTTTCTGACTTACTTCACTCTGTATGACAGACTCTAGGTCCATCCACCTCACTACAAATAGCTCTATTTCATTTCTTTATATGGCTGAGAAGTATTCCATTGTATATATGTGCCACATCTTCTTATCCATTCATCTGTCGATGGACACTTTTAGGTTGCTTCCATGTCATGGCTATTGTAAATAGAGTTGCAATGAACATTGTGGAACATGACTCTTTTTGAATTATGGCTTTCTCAGGGTATATGTCCAGTAGAGGGATTGCTGGGTCGTATGGTAGTTCTACTTTTAGTTTTTTAAGGAACCTCTATACTGATCTCCATAGTGGCTGTATCAGTTTACATTCCCACCAACAGTGTAAGAGGGTTCCTTTTCTCCACACCCTCTCCAGCATTTACTGTTTGTAGATTTTTTGATGATGGTCAGTCTGACTGGTGTGAGGTGATACCTCATTGTAGCTTTCATTTGCATTTCTCTAATGATTAGTGATGCTGAGCAAACTTTCATGTGTTTGTTGGCAATCTGTATATCTTCTTTGGAGAAATGTCTATTTAGGTCTTCTGCCCATTTTTGGGTTGGGTTGTTTGGTTTTTTTCATATTGAGCTGCTTGTAAATTTTGGAGATTAATCCTTTGTCAGTTGCTTCATTTGCAAATATTGTCTCTCATTCTGAGGGTTGTCTTTTCGTTTTGTTTGTGGTTTCCTTTTCTGTGCAAAAGCTTTTAAGTTTCATTAGGTCCCATTTGTTTATTTTTGTTTTTGTTTCCATTTCTCTAGGAGGTGGGTCAAAAAGTTTCTTGCTGTGGTTTATGTCATAGAGTGTTCTGCCTATGTTTTCCTCTAAGAGTTTTATAGTGTCTGGCCTTACATTTAGGTCTTTAATCCATTCTGAGTTTATTTTTGTGTATGATATTAGGAAGTGTTCTAATTTCATTCTTTTACATGTAGTTGTCCAGTTTTCCCAGCACCACTTATTGAAGAGGCTGTCTTTTCTCCATTGTATATTCTTTCCTCCTTTATCAAAAATACTAACTGATAGTTTTAAACATGCAAAAACTCAGGGGATATTTTTCCTGTGAATGCTACTTGAGGAGACTCTTGGAGAATAGATTTCTTCTAATCAAGACTTGCCAGCAAAATAAGGCAGAAAGATTGGCAATGAACTTTGTATATATTAATTTTGAGACTAAAACAGATGTGGCAACTGGAGCCTGGACATAATAAAAATGTTTTATGTCCTGACAACGTAGGATTGATATATATAATGAAAAGTGAAGGGGAGAGGTGAAAGAATGTGGAAGGAAGAACAGATTAATTGATTGCCTCATCTGAACAAGATGAACTGGGTAAGGGCAGAGGCATGTAGTAATTACAAAGTTAATTGATAGATTATAAATATTTTTGAATCAGGAAAATGAAATAAAATAATTCCCTTCTCTTCACTATTCTCTACTTCTGGAACCTCACTAACTTTTATTTGATCTATCTCAATTGGGATTCTCAATCTCTCTTAACTTCTCTTTCATATACTTTTCTATTTCATAATATTACGGTATCATGTTCAGAGGATAGTTCTCATTCTAGCCCAAATAAATACAATTTCATTTCAGAATAAATTATAACATTATAAATTATATTATAAATTGCTACTTCTACTAATCTTCTGTTCACCTCATATTTTTAGGTTTATCTTTTTTTTAATGTAATTTGCACTTCCAAGATGTCCAATTGATTATTTTCATATTTTTTAGCCCTATATTAATATAATAGCATAATTATTTCCTTATTTACCTATTAATTGTGTTTGTATGGTTATTGGAATTAAGGAAGGAAATTGGTTTCATTTATGAGTTAATATATATGGATCATGGATATAAAGTAATCTATGAAATGAAGAAACAGGAATTCTCAGCCAGAAAGGCCATGAGATCTTAGCTCATCTGGGAAATTTCACAACTTTTGAGGAATTCCACAGGACGTGGAGTTGAGTATTTCATTAGATTTTATCGAACTCTCAAGAGAAAAGAGGAGGCCCAAACTAACAGTGGCATTGTATTACAATTTCCTTATTATTCCAGTTTTTGCTTTTCATGTGGACAGGTAGTAACCATGGAGAACCAAATATATATTAAAAATTCACAAAAATGCCAGCCTTGTAGGAAAAATAGCTTATGCTAGGCCTAAAAATAAAAGCCATTCTATTGATTTTGAACAACCTAAGAGCTACATGTAACCTCTTCTTGCTCAAACTTGAGGCTCATGAGGTCTGCAAGTGAGGGACATGTATATCATCCACAATAATCTGATTTCTTGTCAGACAGTTGAAGACTCTGCCTTGCCAAGCTGCTGTGCATTTAATAGAAGAAGGCTTAAAATTCACACAAGTGAGCTTTAATTCCACATCTCCTGCAAGATATACCTCTCAGATTCCAAATATGATAGTGTCTGAGCACATGACTTGGTGTCAGAAACTGCCAAGCCTATCTTGAATTCAGTAATAAACCTTGCTAAGCCAACCAGCATGTCAGTCTTTTGGCAGATATTATAATTTTTATCAATGTTGAGAAATGCGTTCCCTGAGGGTCCATTGTCAATGACACATATGGAAAAGATTAAAGCAGTCATCCCCTCCCCCACTGAAGAATAATGCCCAGGCAGATGCAGTCCCACACAGACCAGTGAAGTGAGAGCTCTGCCAAGGTATTATATTTATTGTGAATAAGTGTTTTATTTTTTCAAATGAAATAAAGACATTAATTCTTCTAGAATTATCCTTGAAAAAATAATTTTTAATGGATAAATTTCCAGGTTTATCTGTTGAATTTCTTCATTACCCATTTAAGAAATAATGATATTGTCCATTAAGTTTCCGTTGACTTGTGGAAAGTGGAAAGGAGGAAACTTAAGCTCATTTGCTCATGTTTTAGGTTTCAGTTTGGTTGAGTGCAGATATTTACTGAAAAAAAAAATCTAGAGATAAGTGACTCATGTTATTATATTTCTATTTTGAGCCTGTGTGACAGGAAAGCTAAAAAGTGAAAGCCATGTATTTTGTGAACCAGTAATGAACAATCAGAATTTGAAATTAAAAACACAATACATTTATATTAGAACCTCAAAATTGAAATGCTTAGATATGAATCTAAAAAAATATGTATACAAGATCTGTACTGGGGAAACTTTAAAGCACTGATGAATGAAAACAAATGACTAAGTAAATGAAGAGATATTCCACGCATAGGAAAACTCAATATTGTCAAGATACCAGATCTTCCAAGCTTGATCTATGCACTCAACACAATTCTAGTCAAAATTCCAGCAAGTTGTTTTGTATGCATTGATGTACAGAATCTAAAGTTTATTTGGAGACCCAGAATAGCTAATACAATACTGAAGGAGGAGAACAGAGTAGGAGAGCTGACAATTCCAGATTTAAGGACTTACTATAAAGCTACAGAAATGAAGACAGTGTGATATTGATTTAAACAAAAAAAGATAGGTTGATCAATCAATTGATGAAACAGAATAGAGAGCCCAAGATAGATCCACATAAATATAGTCAACTATGTCAATGTAGGTTCATAGGTTGTAGCAAATGTACTACTTAGGGGTAGGCTGTTGATAGTGGGGAAGGCTGTGCATTTGTGAGGATGAGGGTATATAGGAATTCTCTGTACTTTCTGCTCAATTTTCTGCGACCTAAAACTGCTCTAAAAATAGCCTATTTTCAAAAAATGTATACATTTTAATTTCATTTAATAAGAATGATCACAAAAGAAAACATTAGAAATAGTAATCAATGAACTATAACAATATATTACAATTAAGGTGGTTTAAAGCTATGCAACAAAAATGACAGAATTACAATCATGAATATTTAGTTTTAAAATAAAATTATTAGATAAACAAGAAACATTAGGTGGTGCTTTAATAGAAAAAAATCATTGAAAAAATAAGGTATTAAGGTAAATGGTTGTGACTCACTTTACCTGTTGGGTTTTCTCTACCCTCAGATATGTCCTTCCACAACCCTGACTTACATATAATCCACACGTGGAGGGCAGTTGCCCATGGTTCAGCCTCCAGCACAATAATTTGCATCTGTGAAATTGGTAGCCTGTAGACTCTAACTCTGGAGAAATCACAGGAATTGGTTTCATGGATTTAAGAGAACCTAAAATGGTTTTTCTAATGTATAACCTGAACATGAAAGTATTAGTTGGCAAGAATAAAAATTGCCTGGGACACATGAAAAGATGCTCAACATCACTAATTATTAGAGGAATGCAAATCAAAACTTCAATGAGGTACCCCCTCACACCAGTCAGAATGGTCATCTTTAAAAAGTCTACAAACAGCAAATGCTGGAGAGGGTGTAGAGAAAAGGGAACCCTCCTACCCTGTTGGTGGGAATGTAAACTGGTGCAGCCACTATGGAAAAGAGTATGGAGCTTCCTCAAAAAACTAAAAATAGGTTGGAAGCTGAGGTTCGGGCTTCGGTCAGAGCGCAGGGAGAGGACTGGGGCTGGCGGCGAGAACTCAGCCTGAAGGGGGCTAATGTGCCACAGCTAGCCGGCAGGGAGTCCGGGAAAACTCTGGAGCTGCCGAAGAGGCAAGAGACTTTTTCTTCCCTCTTGGTTTCCTGGTGCGCGAGGAGAGGGGATTAAGAGCGCTGCTTAAAGGGGCTCCACAGACGGGCGCGAGTCACGACTGAAAGCGCGGAGCCCAGTGACAGGCGTGGGACGCTGGGGCTGCTGCTGCCGCCGCCAAGAAGCCTGTGTGCGAGCGCAGGTCACTGTCCACACCGCCCTTCCGGGAGCCTGTGCAGCCCGCCACTGCCGGGGTCCCGGGATCCAGGGGCGGCTTCCCTGGGAGAACACACGGCGCGCCTCGGGCCGGTGCAACGTCACGCCGGCCTCTGCCGCTGCAGGCTCGCCCCGCACTCCGTGCCCCTCCCTCCCGCCCGGCCTGAGTGAGCCAGAGTCCCCGAAGAGGCTGCTCCTTTAACCCTGTCCTGTCTGAGCGAAGAACAGACGCCCTCCGGCGACCAACACGCAGAGGCGGGGCCAAATCCAAAGCTGAGACCCGGGAGCTGTGGGAACAAAGAAGAGAAAGGGAAATCTCTCCCAGCAGCCTCAGAAGCAGCGGATTAAAGCTCCACAATCAACTTGATGTACCCTGCATCTGTGGAATACATGAATAGACAACAAATCATCCCAAATTGAGGAGCCAGGAGTCAGTGCTGTGCCTCTGAGGTGGGAGAGCCAACTTCAGGACACTGGTCCACAAGAGACCTCCCAGCTCCACATAATATCAAACGGCGAAAATCTTCCAGAGATCTCCATCTCAACAGCAGCACCCAGCTTCACTCAACGACCAGCAAGCTACAGTGCTGGACACTCTATGCCAAACAACTAGCAAGACAGGAACACAACGCCACCCATTAGCAGAGAGGTGGCCTAAAATCATAAAAAGTCCGCAGACACCCCAAAACACACCACCAGACGTGGACCTGCCCACCAGAAAGACAAGATCCAGCGTCACCCACCAGAACACAGGCACTAGTCCCCTCAACCAGGAAGCCTACACAACCCACTAAACCAACCTTAGCCACTGGGGACAGACACCAAAAAAACGGGAACTACGAACCTGCAACCTGCAAAAAGGAGACCCCAAACACAGTAACATAAGCAAAATGAGAAGACAGAAAAACACACAGCAGGAGAAGGAACAAGATAAAAACCCACCAGACCTAACAAATGAAGAGGTAATAGGCAGTCTACCTGAAAAAGAATTCAGAATAATGATGGTAAAGATGATCCAAGATTCTATTTCCCAGATCCAAAATCTTGGAAATAGAATAGACAAAATGCAAGAAACAGTTAACAAGGACCTAGAAGAACTAAAGATGAATCAAGCATCGATTAAAAACACAATAAATGAAATAAAAAATACTCTAGATGGGATCAATAGCAGAATAACTGAGGCAGAAGAACGGATAAGTGAGGTGGAAGATAAAATAGTGGAAATAACTGATGCAGAGCAAAATAAAGAAAAAAGAATGAAAAGAACAGAGGACAGTCTCAAAGACCTCTGGGACAACATTAAACGCACCAACATTCGAATTATAGGGGTTCCAGAAGAAGAAGAGAAAAAGAAAGGGACTGAGAAAATATTTGAAGAGATTATAGTTGAAAACTTCCCTAATATGGGAAAGGAAATAGTTAATCAAGTCCAGGAGGCACAGAGAGTCCCATACAGAATAAATCCAAGGAGAAATATGCCAAGACACATATTAATCAAACTGTCAAAAATTAAACACAAAGAAATCATATTAAAAGCAGCAAGGGAAAAACAACAAATAACACACAAGGGAATCCCCATCAGGATAACAGCTGATCTCTCAGTAGAAACTCTACAAGCCAGAAGGGAGTGGCAGGACATAATTAAAGTGATGAAGGAGAAAAACCTGCAACCAAGATTACTCTACCCAGCAAGGATCTCATTCAGATTTGATGGAGAAATTAAAACGTTTACAGACAAGCAAAAGCTGAGAGAGTTCAGCACCACCAAACCAGCTTTACAACAAATGCTAAAGGAACTTCTCTAGGCAAGAAACACAACAGAAGGAAAAGACCTACAATAACGAACCCAAAACAATTAAGAAAATGGGAATAGGAACATACATATCGATAATTACCTTAAATGTAAATGGACTAAATGCTCCCACCAAAAGACACAGATTGGCTGAATGGATACAAAAACAAGACCCATATATATGCTGTCTATAAGAGACCCACTTCAGACCTAGAGACACATACAGACTGAAAGTAAGGGGATGGAAAAAGATATTCCATGCAAATGGAAACCAAAAGAAAGCTGGAGTAGCAATTCTCATATCAGACAAAATAGACTTTAAAATTAAGACTACTAGAAGAGACAAAGAAGGACACTACCTAATGATCAAGGGATCGATCCAAGAAGATATAACAATTGTAAATATTTATGCACCCAACATAAGAGCACCTCAATACATAAGGCAAATACTAACAGCCATAAAAGGAGAAATCAACAGTAACACAATCATAGCAGGGGACTTTAACACCCCACTTTCACCAATGGACAGATCATCCAAAATGAAAATAAATAAGGAAACACAAGCTTTAAATGATACATTAAACAAGATGGACTTAATTGATATTTATGGGACATTCCATCCAAAAACAACACAATACACTTTCTTCTCAAGTGCTCATGGAACATTCTCCAGGATAGATCATATCTTGGGTCACAAATCAAGCCTTGGTAAATTTAAGAAAATTGAAATTGTATCAAGTATCTTTTCCGACCACAATGCTATGAGACTAGATATCAATTACAGGAAAAGAGCTGTAAAAAATACATACACATGGAGGCTAAACAATACACTACTTAATAACAAAGTGATCACTGAAGAAATCAAAGAGGAAATTAAAAAATACCTAGAAACAAATGACAATGGAGACACGACGACCCAAAACCTATGGGATGCAGCAAAAGCAGTTCTAAGAGGGAAGTTTATAGCAGTACAATCCCACCTTAAGAAACAGGAAACATCTCGAATAAACAACCTAACCTTGCACCTAAAGCAATTAGAGAAAGAAGAACAAAAACATCCCAAAGTTAGCAGAAGGAAAGAAATCATAAAAATCAGATCAGAAATAAATGAAAAAGAAATGAAGGAAATGATAGCTAAGATCAATAAAACTAAAAGCTGGTTCTTTGAGAAGATAAACAAAATTGATAAACCATTAGCCAGACTCATCAAGAAAAAAAAAGGGAGAAGACTGGTTTGAGAAAAGCATGGGTCGCAAGTACACATTGGGACCCTGCCATTAATGGAGGGGAAAAGCGGGGAGACGCCAGCAGATTCCATCCTGTAAGCTGGTAGGAAGCCTGAAGGCTTGATGGGATTCCAGTGTGATAGGAGGCAAGGACATGCTTCAGGACCCCGGAGGAAGATGGCGGAAGAGTAAGACGCGGAGATCACCTTCCTCCCCACAGATACATCAGAAATTCATCTACACGTGGAACAACTCCTACAGAACACCTACTGAACGCTGACAGAAGACCTCAGACCCCCCAAAAGGCAAGAAGCTCCCCACATACCTGGGTAGGGCAAAAGAAAAAAAGAATAAACAGAGACAATAGGATAGGGACGGGACCTGCACCAGTGGGAGGGAGCCGTGAAGCCGTGAAGGGGGGAAGGTTTCTACACACTACAAGCCCCTTCGCGGGCGGAGACTGCAGGTGGCGGAGGGGGAAAGCTTCGGAGTAGCGGAGGAGAGCACAGCAACAGGGGTGCGGAGGGCAAAGCGGAGAGATTCTGGCACAGAGGACCGGTGCCCTCAGGCACACACCAGCCCGAGAGGCTTGTCTGCTCGGCCGCCGTGGCGGGCGGGGCTGGGAGCTGAGGCTCGGGTATCGGCTTTCAGTCGGAGCGCAGGGAGAGGACTGGGGCTGGCGGCAGGAAGAGAGCCTGAAGGGGTTAGTGCACCACGGCTAGCCCGGAGGGAGTCCGGGGAAAGGGTCTGGAGCTGCTGAAGAGGCAAGAGACTTTTTTCCTTTTTGTTTCCTGGTGCGCGAGGAGAGGGCATTAAGAGGGCTGCTTGGGGAAGCGCCGGAGACAGGCACGAGCCGCGGGTAAGGCACGGACCTCGGAGACGGGCGTGGGCCGCCGCCGCCGCCGCCGCCGCCGCCCGCCGCCGCCGCCCGCCGCCGCCCGCCGCGGCCCGCCACCGCCGCCGCCGCTGCCGCCGCCGCCGCGGGGCCTGTGTGCGAGCGCGGGTCACTGTCCGCCCCGCCTTCCGGGGGGCCTGTGCACCCCGCCACTGCCGGGGTCCCCGAGACCCGGGGACGGCTTTCCCGGGAAAGCGCACGGAGCGCCACGGGCTGCTGCAACGTCACGCCGGCCTCTGCCGCCGCAGGCCCGCCCCACACTGCGCGCCCCTCCCTCCCCTCTGCCTGAGTGAGCCAGAGCCCCCGAATCAGCGGCTCCTTTAAACCCGTCCTGTCTGAGCGAAGAACGGACGCCCTCCGGCGACCTACGCGCAGAGGCGGGGCCAGGTCCAAGGCTGAGACCCGGGAGCTGTGAGAGCAGAGGCAGGGAAATCTCTCTGTGCAGCCTCGGAGGCAGCGGATTAAAGCTCCACGGTCCATTTGATGTGCCCTGCGTCTGTGGAGTGCATGAATGGACAGCGAATCATCCCAAATTGAGGAAGTGGACTTTGAGGACAAGATTTAAGACTTTCCCCCCTTTTCCTCTTTTTACAACGAATTATTCCAAATTAAGGAGGTGGACTTAGAGAGCAAGATTTCAGACTTCTCGCCCTTTTCCTCTTTTTACAACGAATTATCCCAAATTGAGGAGGTGGACTTGGAGAGCAAGATTTTTGATTTTTCCCCCTGCTCTCTTTTTGTGAATGTGTATGTGTAATCTTCTGTGTAAGATTCTCTCTGTATAGCTTTGCTTCCACCATATGTCTCAGGGTTCTATCGGTCCGGTTTTTTTTTTTTTTTTTTCAATAATTACTTTCTAATTTTAATAACGCTACTATATTTCATACTTTATTCTATTTTACTTTACCTGCTCTTTCTTTTTTTCCTACTCTCCCTTCCTCCCTCCCTCCCTCCGCTCCTCCTTTCCTTCTTTCTTTTTCTTTCCTCCCTCCCACCCTTCTTCTTTCCACTTTCTTTTTCTTTCCTTCCTCCCTCCCTCCTGTCTTTCTTCCTTTCCTTCCTCCCTCCCTCCCTCCTTTCTTTCCTTCTTTCTTTCCATCCTTCCTCCCTCCCTCCCTCCTTTCTTTCTTCCTTCCTTCCTTCCTTTCTTCCCTTCTTCCTTTCTTTCCCTCTCTCTTTCTTTCTTCTACTAATTCTTTCTTTCTACTTTTTCTCCCTGTTACTCTGAGCCGGGTGGATGAAAGGCTCTTGGTGCTGCAGCCAGGAGCCAGTGCTGTGCCTCTGAAGTGGGAGAGCCAACTTCAGGACACGGGTCCACAAGAGACCTCCCAGCTCCACATAATATCAAGCAGCGAAAATCTCCCAGAGATCTCCATCCCAACACCAGCACCCAGCTTCAGTCAACGACCAGCAAGCTACAGTGCGGGTCACCCTATGCCAAGCAACTAGCAAGGCAGGAACACAACCCCACCCATTAGCAGAGAGGCTACCTAAAAACATAATAAGGCCATAGGCACCCCAAAACACACCACCAGACGTGGACCTGTCCACCAGAAAGACAAGATCGAGCCTCAACCACCAGAGCACAGGAATTAGTCCCCCCCACCAGGAAGCCTACACAACCTACTGAAACAACCTTAGCCACTGGGGTCAGACACCAAAAACAACGGGAACTACGAATCTGCAGCCGGCAAAAAGGAGACCCCAAACACAGTAACATAAGCAAAATGAGAAGGCAGAAAAACACACAGCAGGTGAAGGAGCAAGATAAACACCTACCAGACCTAACAAATGAAGAGGTAATAGGCAGTCTACCTGAAAAAGAATTCAGAATAATGATAGTAAAGCTGATCCAAGATTCTATTTCCATGATCCATAATCTTGGAAATAGAATAGACAACATGCAAGAAACAGTTAACAAGGACCTAGAAGAACTAAAGATGAATCAAGCATCGATTAAAAACACAATAAATGAAATGAAAAATACTCTAGATGGGATCAATAGCAGAATAACTGAGGCAGAAGAACGGATAAGTGAGGTGGAAGATAAAATAGTGGAAATAACTGAGGCAGAAGAACGGATAAGTGAGGTGGAAGATAAAATAGTGGAAATAACTGATGCAGAGCAAAATAAAGAAAAAAGAATGAAAAGAACAGAGGAGAGTCTCAGAGATCTCTGGGACAACATTAAACGCACCAACATTCGAATTATAGGGGTTCCAGAAGAAGAAGAGAAAAAGAAAGGGACTGAGAAAATATTTGAAGAGATTATAGTTGAAAACTTCCCCAATATGGGAAAGGAAATAGTTAATCAAGTCCAGGAGGCACAGAGAGTCCCATACAGAATAAATCCAAGGAGAAATACACCAAGACACATATTAATCAAACTGTCAAAAATTAAACACAAAGAAATCATATTAAAAGCAGCAAGGCAAAAACAACAAATAACACACAAGGGAATCCCCATAAGGTTAACAGCTGATCTCTCAGCAGAAACCCTACAAGCCAGAAGGGAGTGGCAGGACATAATTAAAGTGATGAAGGAGAGAAACCTGCAACCTAGATTACTCTACCCAGCAAGGATCTCATTCATATTTGATGGAGAAATTAAAACCTTTACAGACAAGCAAAAGCTGAGAGAGTTCAGCACCACCAAACCAGCTTTACAACAAATGCTAAAGGAACTTCTCTAGGCAAGAAACACAACAGAAGGAATATACCTACAATAACGAACCCAAAGCAATTAAGGAAATGGGAATAGGAACATACATATCAATAATTACCTTAAATGTAAATGGACTAAATGCTCCCACCAAAAGACACAGAGTGGCTGAATGGATACAAAAACAAGACCCATATATATGCTGTCTACAAGAGACCCACTTCAGACCTAGAGACACATACAGATTGAAAGTAAAGGGATGGAAAAAGATATTCCATGCAAATGGAAACCAAAAGAAAGCTGGAGTAGCAATTCTTATATCAGACAAAATAGACTTTAAAATAAAGACTATTAGAAGAGACAAGGAAGGACACTACATAACGATAAAGGGATCGATCCAAGAAGAAGACATAACAATTGTAAATATTTATGCACCCAACATAGGAGCACCTCAATACATAAGGCAAATACTAACAGCCATAAAAGGGGAAATCGACAGTAACACAATCATAGTAGGGGACTTTAACACCCCACTTTCACCAATGGACAGATCATCCAAAATGAAAATAAATAAGGAAACACAAGCTTTAAATGATACATTAAACGAGATGGACTTAGTTGATATTTATAGGACATTCCATCCAAAAACAACAGAATACACATTTTTCTCAAGTGCTCATGGAACATTCTCCAGGATAGATCATATCTTGGGTCACAAATCAAGCCTCGGTAATTTTAAGAAAATTGAAATTGTATCAAGTATCTTCTCCGACCACAATGCTATGAGACTAGACATCAATTACAGGAAAAGATGTGTAAAAAATACAAACACATGGAGGCTAAACAATACACTACTCAATAACGAAGTGATCACTGAAGAAATCAAAGAGGAAATTAAAAAATACCTAGAAACAAATGACAATGGAGACACGACGACCCAAAACCTATGGGACGCAGCAAAAGCAGTTCTAAGGGGGAAGTTTATAGCAATACAATCCCACCTTAAGAAACAGGAAGCATTTCGAGTAAACAACCTGACCCTGCACCTAAAGCAATTAGAGAAAGAAGAACAAAAATACCCCAAAGCTAGCAGAAGGAAAGAAATCATAAAGATCAGATCAGAAATAAATGAAAAAGAAATGAAGGAAACGATAGCAAAGATCAACCAAACTAAAAGCTGGTTCTTTGAGAAGATAAACAAAATTGACAAACCATTAGCCAGACTCATCAAGAAAAAAAGGGAGAAGACTCAAATCAATAGAATTAGAAATGAAAAAGGAGAAGTAACAACTGACACTGCAGAAATACAAAAGATTATGAGAGATTACTATAAGCAACTCTATTCCAATAAAATGGACAACCTGGAAGAAATGGACACATTCTTAGAAATGCACAACCTGCCAAGACTGACTCAGGAAGAAATAGAAAATATGAATAGACCAATCACAAGCACTGAAATTGAAACTGTGATTAAAAATCTTCCATCAAACAAAAGCCCAGGACCAGATGGCTTCACAGGTGAATTCTATCAAACATTTAGAGAAGAGCTAACACCTATCCTTCTCAAACTCTTCCAAAATATAGCAGAGGGAGGAACACTCCCAAACTCATTCTACGAGGCCGACATCACCTTGATACCAAAACCAGGCAAGGATGTCACAAAGAAAGAAAACTACAGGCCAATATCACTGATGAACATAGATGCAAAAATCCTCAACAAAATACTAGCAAACAGAATCCAAGAGCACATTAAAAGGATCATACACCATGATCAAGTGGGGTTTATCCCAGGAATGCAAGGATTCTTCAATATACGCAAATCAATCAATGTAATACACCATATTAACAAGTTGAAGGAGAAAAACCATATGATCATCTCAATAGATGCAGAGAAAGCTTTCGACAAAATTCAACACCCATTTATGATAAAAACCCTGCAGAAAGTAGGTATAGAGGGATCTTTCCTCAACATAATAAAGGCCATATATGACAAACCCACAGCCAACATTGTCCTCAATGGTGAAAAACTGAAACCATTTCCACTAAGATCAGGACCAAGACAAGGCTGCCCACTCTCACCACTCTTATTCAACATAGTTTTGGAAGTTTTAGCCACAGCAATCAGAGAAGAAAAGGAAATAAAAGGAATCCAAATTGGAAAAGAAGAAGTAAAGCTGTCACTGTTTGCAGATGACATGATACTATACATAGAGAATCCTAAAGATGCTACCGAAAAACTACTAGAGCTAATCAATGAATTTGGTAAAGTAGCAGGATATAAAATTAATGTACAGAAATCTCTGGCATTCCTGTACACTAATGATGAAAAATCTGAAAATGAAATCAAGAAAACACTCCCATTTACCATCGCAACAAAAAGAATAAAATATCTAGGAATAAACCTACCTAAGGAGACAAAAGACCTGTATGCAGAAAACTATAAGACACTGATGAAAGAAATTAAAGATGATACAAATAGATGGAGAGATATACCATGCTCCTGGATTGGAAGAATCAATATTGTGAAAATGACTCTACTACCGAAAGCAATCTACAGATTCAATGCAATCCCTATCAAACTACCAATGGCATTTTTCACAGAACTAGAACAAAAAATTTCAAAATTTGTTTGGAAAAACAAAAGGCCCCGAATAGCTAAAGCAATCTTGAGAACGAAAAACGGAGCTGGAGGAATCAGGCTCCCTGACTTCAGACTATACTACAAAGCTACAGTAATTAAGACAGTCTGGTACTGGCATAAAAACAGAAAGATAGATCAGTGGATCAGGATAGAAAGCCCAGAGATAAACCCACGCACATATGGCCAACTTATCTTTGATAAAGGAGGCAGGAATGTACAGTGGAGAAAGGACAGCCTCTTCAATAAGTGGTGCTGGGAAAACTGGACAGGGACATGTAAAAGTTTGAGATTAGATCATTCCCTAGCACCATACACAAAAATAAGCTCAAAATGGATTAAAGACTTAAATGTAAGGCCAGAAACTATCAAACTCTTAGAGGAAAACATAGGTAGAACACTCTATGACATAAATCACAGCAAGATCCTTTTGGACCCACCTCCTAGAGAAATGGAAATAAAAACAAAGATAAACAAATGGGACCTAATGAAACTTCAAAGCTTTTGCACAGCAAAGGAAACCATAAAGAAGACCAAAAGACAACCCTCAGAATGGGAGAAAATATTTGCAAATGAAGCAACTGACAAAGGATTAATCTCCAAAATTTATAAACAGCTCATGCAGCTCAATAGCAAAAAAACAGACAACCCAATCCAAAAATGGGCAGAAGACTTAAATAGGCATTTCTCCAAAGAAGATATACAGACTGCCAACAAACACATGAAAGAATGCTCAACATCATTAATCATTAGAGAAATGCAAATCAAAACTACAATGAGATATCATCTCACACCAGTCAGAATGGCCATCATCAAGAAATCTAGAAACAATAAATGCTGGAGAGGGTGTGGAGAAAAGGGAACACTCTTGCACTGCTGGTGGGAATGTGAATTGGTACAGCCACTATGGAGAACGGTATGGAGGTTCCTTAAAAAACTACAAATAGAACTACCATATGACCCAGCAATCCCACTACTGGGCATATACCCTGAGAAAACCATAATTCAAAAAGAGACATGTACCAAAATGTTCATTGCAGCTCTATTCACAATAGCCCGGAGCTGGAAACAACCTAAGTGTCCATCATCGGATGAATGGATAAAGAAGATGTGGCACATATATACAATGGAATATTACTCAGCCATAAAAAGAAACGAAACTGAGCTATTTGTAATGAGGTGGATAGACCTAGAGTCTGTCATACAGAGTGAAGTTAGTCAGAAAGAGAAAGACAAGTACCGTATGCTAACACATATATACGGAATTTAAAAAAAAAAAATGTCATGAAGAACCTAGGGGCAAAACGGGAATGAAGACGCAGACCTACTTGAGAATGGACTTGAGGATATGGGGAGGGGGAAGGGTGGGCTGTGACAAGGCGAAAGAGAGGCATGGACGTGTATACACTACCAAACGTAAGGTAGATAGATAGTGGGAAGCAGCCGCAGAGCACAGGGAGATCAGCTCGGTGCTTTGTGACCGCCTGGAGGGGTGGGATGGGGAGGGTGGGAGGGAGGGAGATGCATGAGGGATGGGATGTGGGAACAGATGTATATGTATGACTGATTCACTTTGTTATAAAGCAGAAACTAATTTAAAAAATAAATAAATAAACTTAAAAAAAAAAAAAGGAAAAAAAAAAAAGGGAGAAGACTCAAATCAATAGAATTAGAAATGAAAAAGGAGAATTAACAACTTACACTGCAGAAATACAAAAGATCATGAGAGATTACTATAAGCAACTCTATGCCCATAAAATGGACAACCTGGAAGAGATGGACAAATTCTTAGAAATGCACAACCTGCCAAGACTGAATCAGGAAGAAATAGAAAATATGAACAGACCAATCACAAGCACTGAAATTGACACTGTGATAAAAAATCTTCCAACAAACAAAAGCCCAGGACCAGATGGCTTCACAGGCGAATTCTATCAAGCATTTAGAGAAGAGCTAACACCTATCCTTCTGAAACTCTTCCAAAATATAGCAGAGGGAGGAACACTCCCAAACTCATTCTACGAGGCCACCATCACCTTGATACCAAAACCAGACAAGGATGTCACAAAGAAAGAAAACTACAGGCCAATATCACTGATGAACATAGATGCAAAAATCCTCAACAAAATACTAGCAAACAGAATCCAACAGCACATTAAAAGGATCATACACCATGATCAAGTGGGGTTTATTCCAGGAATGCAAGGATTCTTCAATATACGCAAATCAATCAACGTGATACACCATATTAACAAATTGAAGGAGAAAAACCCTATGATCATCTCAATAGATGCAGAGAAAGCTTTCGACAAAATTCAACACCCATTTATGATAAAAACCCTGCAGCAAGTAGGCATAGAGGGAACTTTCCTCAACATCATAAAGGCCATATATGACAAACCCACAGCCAGCATCGTCCTCAATGGTGAAAAACGGAAACCATTTCCACTAAGATCAGGAACAAGACAAGGCTGCCCACTCTCACCACTCTTATTCAACCTAGTTTTGGAAGTTTTAGCCACAGCAATCAGAGAAGAAAAGGAAATAAAAGGAATCCAAATCGGAAAAGAAGAAGTAAAGCTGTCACTGTTTGCAGATGACATGATACTATACATAGAGAATCCTAAAGATGCTACCAGAAAACTACTAGAGCTTATCAATGAATTAGGTAAAGTTGCAGGATACAAAATTAATGCACAGATATCTCTGGCATTCCTATATACTAATGATGAAAAATCTGAAAGTGAAATCAAGGAAACACTCCCATTTACCATTGCAACAAAAAGAATAAAATATCTAGGAATAAACCTACCTAAGGAGACAAAAGACCTGTATGCAGAAAATTATAAGACACTGATGAAAGAAATTAAAGATGATACAAATAGATGGAGAGATGTACCATGTTCTTGGATTGGAAGAATCAACATTGTGAAAATGACTCTACTACACAAAGCAATCTACAGATTCAATGCAATCCCTATCAAACTACCCCTGGCATTTTTCACAGAACTAGAGCAAAAAATTTCGCAATTTGTACGGAAACACAAAAGACCCCGAATAGCCAAAGCAATCTTGAGAACGAAAAATGGAGCTGGAGGAATCAGGCTCCCTGACTTCAGACTATACTACAAAGCTACAGTAATCAAGACAGTATGGTACTGGCACAAAAACAGAAAGATAGATCAATGGAACAGAATAGAAAGCCCAGAGATAAACCCAGGACATATGGTCACCTTATCTTTGATAAAGGAGGCAGGAATGTACAGTGGAGAAAGGACAGTCTCTTCAATAAGTGGTGCTGGGAAAACTGGATAGGGACATGTAAAAGGAAACTCTTCCAAAATATAGCAGAGGGAGGAACACTCCCAAACTCATTCTACGAGGCCACCATCACCTTGATACCAAAACCAGACAAGGATGTCACAAAGAAAGAAAACTACAGGCCAATATCACTGATGAACATAGATGCAAAAATCCTCAACAAAATACTAGCAAACAGAATCCAACAGCACATTAAAAGGATCATACACCATGATCAAGTGGGGTTTATTCCAGGAATGCAAGGATTCTTCAATATACGCAAATCAATCAACGTGATACACCATATTAACAAATTGAAGGAGAAAAACCCTATGATCATCTCAATAGATGCAGAGAAAGCTTTCGACAAAATTCAACACCCATTTATGATAAAAACCCTGCAGCAAGTAGGCATAGAGGGAACTTTCCTCAACATCATAAAGGCCATATATGACAAACCCACAGCCAGCATCGTCCTCAATGGTGAAAAACGGAAACCATTTCCACTAAGATCAGGAACAAGACAAGGCTGCCCACTCTCACCACTCTTATTCAACCTAGTTTTGGAAGTTTTAGCCACAGCAATCAGAGAAGAAAAGGAAATAAAAGGAATCCAAATCGGAAAAGAAGAAGTAAAGCTGTCACTGTTTGCAGATGACATGATACTATACATAGAGAATCCTAAAGATGCTACCAGAAAACTACTAGAGCTTATCAATGAATTAGGTAAAGTTGCAGGATACAAAATTAATGCACAGATATCTCTGGCATTCCTATATACTAATGATGAAAAATCTGAAAGTGAAATCAAGGAAACACTCCCATTTACCATTGCAACAAAAAGAATAAAATATCTAGGAATAAACCTACCTAAGGAGACAAAAGACCTGTATGCAGAAAATTATAAGACACTGATGAAAGAAATTAAAGATGATACAAATAGATGGAGAGATGTACCATGTTCTTGGATTGGAAGAATCAACATTGTGAAAATGACTCTACTACACAAAGCAATCTACAGATTCAATGCAATCCCTATCAAACTACCCCTGGCATTTTTCACAGAACTAGAGCAAAAAATTTCGCAATTTGTACGGAAACACAAAAGACCCCGAATAGCCAAAGCAATCTTGAGAACGAAAAATGGAGCTGGAGGAATCAGGCTCCCTGACTTCAGACTATACTACAAAGCTACAGTAATCAAGACAGTATGGTACTGGCACAAAAACAGAAAGATAGATCAATGGAACAGAATAGAAAGCCCAGAGATAAACCCAGGACATATGGTCACCTTATCTTTGATAAAGGAGGCAGGAATGTACAGTGGAGAAAGGACAGTCTCTTCAATAAGTGGTGCTGGGAAAACTGGATAGGGACATGTAAAAGTATGAGATTAGATCACTCCCTAACACCATACACAAAAATAAGCTCAAAATGGATTAAAGACCTAAATGTAAGGCCAGACACTATCAAACTCTTAGAGGAAAACATAGGCAGAACACTCTATGACATAAATCACAGCAAGATCCTTTTTGACCTACCTCCTAGAGAAATGGAAATAAAGACAAAAATAAACACATGGGACCTAATGAAACTTAAAAGCTTTTGCACAGCCAAGGAAACCATAAACAAGACCAAAAGACAACCCTCAGAATGGGAGAAAATATTTGCAAATGAAGCAACTGACAAAGGATTAATCTCCAAAATTTATAAGCAGCTCATGCAGCTCAATAACAAAAAAACAAACAACCCAATCCAAAAATGGGCAGAAGACCTAAATAGACATTTCTCCACAGAAGATATACAGACTGCCAACAAACACATGAAAGGATGCTCAACATCTTTGCTCATTAGAGAAATGCAAATCAAAATTACAATGAGATATCATCTCACACCAGTCAGAATGGCCATCATCGAAAAATCTAGAAAAAATAAATGCTGGAGAGGGTGTGGAAAAAAAGGAACACTCTTGCACTGCTGGTGGGAATGTGAATTGGTACAGCCACTATGGAGAACTCTATGGAGGTTCCTTAAAAAACTGCAAATAGAACTACCATATGACCCAGCAATCCCACTACTGGGCATATACCCTGAGAAAACCATAATTCAAAAAGAGACATGTACCAAAATGTTCATAGCAGCCCTATTTACAATAGCCCGGAGATGGAAACAACCTAAGTGTCCATCATCAGATGAATGGATAAAGAAGATGTGGCACATATATACAATGGAATATTACTCAGCCATAAAAAGAAATGAAATTGAGCTATTTGTAATGAGGTGGATGGACCTAGAGTCTGTCATACAGAGTGAAGTAAGTCAGAAAGAGAAAGACAAATACTCTATGCTGACACATATATATGGAATTTAAGGGAAAAAAATGTCATGAAGAACATAGGGGTAAGACAGGAATACAGACACAGACCTACTAGAGAATGGACTTGAGGATATGGGGAGGGGGAAGGGTAAGCTGTGACAAAGTGAAAGAGCGGCATGGACATATATACACTACCAAACGTAAGGTAGATAGCTAGTGGGAAGCAGCCACATAGCACAGGGAGATCAGCTCGGTGCTTTGTGACCGCCTGGAGGGGTGGGATAGGGAGGTTGGGAGGGAAACGCAAAAGGGAGGGGATATGGGAACATATGTATATGTATAACTGATTAAATTTGTTATAAAGCAAAAAGTAAAAACAATAAAAAAAAGAAAGAAAGAAATATTAGTAAAGAAAGAAATACTAAAAAAAAAGAAAAAAAAAAACCAAAAACTAAAAATAGAGTTGTCATATGATCTTGCAATCTCACTCCTGGGTATGTATCCAGGCAAAACTGTAGTTTGAAAAGATACATGCACCTGGATGTTCATTGCAGCACTATTTACAATAGCCAAGACATGGAAGCAACCTAAATGTCCATCGACTTTTGGATGGATGGATAAAGAAGATGTGGTACATATATACAGTGGAATACTACTCATCTATAAAAAAAGAATGAAATAACGCTATTTGCATGTATGCGGATGGACCTAGAGATTATCATACTAAGTGAAGTAAGTCAGAACGAGAAAGACAAATACCATATGATATCAGCTATATGTGGAATCCAAAATATGACACAAGTGAATTTATCTATGAAACAGAAACAGATTCACAGACATAAAGAACAGACTGGTGGCTGCCAAGGGGGAGAGGTGGTGGGGGAGAGATAGATTGGGAGTTTGGGATTGGCAGATGAAAACTATTATATAGAGAATGGTTAAACAACAAGGTCTTACTGTATAGCACAGGGAAGTATATTCAATATCCTGTGATAAACCATAATGGAAAAGAATATGAAAAAGAATGTGTGTGTGTATATCTATATCTATGTATAACTGAATCACTTTGTTGTACAGTAGAAATTAACACATTGTAAATCAATTATACTTCAGTAAATTTAAAAAAAGAATACAGATGCACACATTTGGAGAGAGTTCCAAGCTAGAGATGTAGTTAAGGGAGTCAACATCAGTTCAATAGGTGAAGTCCAAGGGCAAATTAGGTTTCTCAGGAATAACCATGCAATGAGAAGAGGACCAAGATCCAAATCCCTGAATTAAGGTGTATCCACTTAAAGACAGACCATGAAGGAGAAAAAAGGAGGGGAAGCAGAAAAATAGAGTAAATCAGAAAGAAAAAGGGAAAAGAAACTGATGGAAATGTTTTAAGTCACAATTCTGCAGAAAAAGCAATATTAGGACTAAAATAAGCCAGATGGCTGTGGATTATGAGGATAAAAATTAGATTGGAAAGGAGTGAAGAGTAAGTGAAAGGAAAGTAAGTGGGGACAAGTAGAGACCATTCTTTCATGGAGCAGAGGAGAGATATTTGTAAGAAAATATGGCCAAAAGAGTATTTGTTTATTTTCAGAAGAGTGATAATTAAATAAGTTTAAAATCTCATGGTGAGGAGCTGGTAGAAAGGGAAAAGTTAAAGGTTCCAAAGCAAAGTGGGCTAATTCAAAGGAGGTAAGAGAGAGGACTGGGGCTGGCGGCAGGAAGAGAGCCTGAAGGGGTTAGTGCGCCACGGCTAGCCCGGAGGGAGTCCGGGGAAAGGGTCTGGAGCTGCTGAAGAGGCAAGAGACTTTTTTCCCTTTTGTTTCCTGGTGCGCGAGGAGAGGGCATTAAGAGGGCTGCTTGGGGAAGCGCCGGAGACAGGCACGAGCCGCGGGTAAGGCACGGACCTCGGAGACGGGCGTGGGCCGCCGCCGCCCGCCGCCGCCCGCCGCGGCCCGCCGCCGCCGCTGCTGCCGCCGCCGCGGGGCCTGTGTGCGAGCGCGGGTCACTGTCCGCCCCGCCTTCCGGGGGGCCTGTGCACCCCGCCACTGCCGGGGTCCCCGAGACCCGGGGACGGCTTTCCCGGGAAAGCGCACGGAGCGCCACGGGCTGCTGCAACGTCACGCCGGCCTCTGCCGCCGCAGGCCCGCCCCACACTGCGCGCCCCTCCCTCCCCTCTGCCTGAGTGAGCCAGAGCCCCCGAATCAGCGGCTCCTTTAAACCCGTCCTGTCTGAGCGAAGAACGGACGCCCTCCGGCGACCTACGCGCAGAGGCGGGGCCAGGTCCAAGGCTGAGACCCGGGAGCTGTGAGAGCAGAGGCAGGGAAATCTCTCTGTGCAGCCTCGGAGGCAGCGGATTAAAGCTCCACGGTCCATTTGATGTGCCCTGCGTCTGTGGAGTGCATGAATGGACAGCGAATCATCCCAAATTGAGGAAGTGGACTTTGAGGACAAGATTTAAGACTTTCCCCCCTTTTCCTCTTTTTACAACGAATTATTCCAAATTAAGGAGGTGGACTTAGAGAGCAAGATTTCAGACTTCTTGCCCTTTTCCTCTTTTTACAACGAATTATCCCAAA
The DNA here is from genome assembly GCF_964165515.1 of Mesoplodon bidens. NCBI lineage: Eukaryota > Metazoa > Chordata > Mammalia > Artiodactyla > Ziphiidae > Mesoplodon > Mesoplodon bidens. The sequence goes on from NC_138162.1 coordinate 101,095,305, forward strand.
TTGAGGAGGTGGACTTGGAGAGCAAGATTTTTGATTTTTCCCCTGCTCTCTTTTTGTGAATGTGTATGTGTAATCTTCTGTGTAAGATTCTCTCTGTATAGCTTTGCTTCCACCATATGTCTCAGGGTTCTATCGGTCCGGTTTTTTTTTTTTTTTTCAATAATTACTTTCTAATTTTAATAACGCTACTATATTTCATACTTTATTCTATTTTACTTTACCTGCTCTTTCTTTTTTTCCTACTCTCCCTTCCTCCCTTCCTCCCTCCGCTCCTCCTTTCCTTCTTTCTTTTTCTTTCCTCCCTCCCACCCTTCTTCTTTCCACTTTCTTTTTCTTTCCTTCCTCCCTCCCTCCTGTCTTTCTTCCTTTCCTTCCTCCCTCCCTCCCTCCTTTCTTTCCTTCTTTCTTTCCATCCTTCCTCCCTCCCTCCCTCCTTTCTTTCTTCCTTCCTTCCTTCCTTCCTTTCTTCCCTTCTTCCTTTCTTTCCCTCTCTCTTTCTTTCTTCTACTAATTCTTTCTTTCTACTTTTTCTCCCTGTTACTCTGAGCCGGGTGGATGAAAGGCTCTTGGTGCTGCAGCCAGGAGCCAGTGCTGTGCCTCTGAAGTGGGAGAGCCAACTTCAGGACACGGGTCCACAAGAGACCTCCCAGCTCCACATAATATCAAGCAGCGAAAATCTCCCAGAGATCTCCATCCCAACACCAGCACCCAGCTTCAGTCAACGACCAGCAAGCTACAGTGCGGGTCACCCTATGCCAAGCAACTAGCAAGGCAGGAAAACAACCCCACCCATTAGCAGAGAGGCTACCTAAAAACATAATAAGGCCATAGGCACCCCAAAACACACCACCAGACGTGGACCTGTCCACCAGAAAGACAAGATCGAGCCTCAACCACCAGAGCACAGGAATTAGTCCCCCCCACCAGGAAGCCTACCCAACCTACTGAAACAACCTTAGCCACTGGGGTCAGACACCAAAAACAACGGGAACTACGAATCTGCAGCCGGCAAAAAGGAGACCCCAAACACAGTAACATAAGCAAAATGAGAAGGCAGAAAAACACACAGCAGGTGAAGGAGCAAGATAAACACCTACCAGACCTAACAAATGAAGAGGTAATAGGCAGTCTACCTGAAAAAGAATTCAGAATAATGATAGTAAAGCTGATCCAAGATTCTATTTCCATGATCCATAATCTTGGAAATAGAATAGACAACATGCAAGAAACAGTTAACAAGGACCTAGAAGAACTAAAGATGAATCAAGCATCGATTAAAAACACAATAAATGAAATGAAAAATACTCTAGATGGGATCAATAGCAGAATAACTGAGGCAGAAGAACGGATAAGTGAGGTGGAAGATAAAATAGTGGAAATAACTGATGCAGAGCAAAATAAAGAAAAAAGAATGAAAAGAACAGAGGAGAGTCTCAGAGATCTCTGGGACAACATTAAACGCACCAACATTCGAATTATAGGGGTTCCAGAAGAAGAAGAGAAAAAGAAAGGGACTGAGAAAATATTTGAAGAGATTATAGTTGAAAACTTCCCCAATATGGGAAAGGAAATAGTTAATCAAGTCCAGGAGGCACAGAGAGTCCCATACAGAATAAATCCAAGGAGAAATACACCAAGACACATATTAATCAAACTGTCAAAAATTAAACACAAAGAAATCATATTAAAAGCAGCAAGGCAAAAACAACAAATAACACACAAGGGAATCCCCATAAGGTTAACAGCTGATCTCTCAGCAGAAACCCTACAAGCCAGAAGGGAGTGGCAGGACATAATTAAAGTGATGAAGGAGAGAAACCTGGAACCTAGATTACTCTACCCAGCAAGGATCTCATTCAGATTTGATGGAGAAATTAAAACCTTTACAGACAAGCAAAAGCTGAGAGAGTTCAGCACCACCAAACCAGCTTTACAACAAATGCTAAAGGAACTTCTCTAGGCAAGAAACACAACAGAAGGAATATACCTACAATAACGAACCCAAAGCAATTAAGGAAATGGGAATAGGAACATACATATCAATAATTACCTTAAATGTAAATGGACTAAATGCTCCCACCAAAAGACACAGAGTGGCTGAATGGATACAAAAACAAGACCCATATATATGCTGTCTACAAGAGACCCACTTCAGACCTAGAGACACATACAGATTGAAAGTAAAGGGATGGAAAAAGATATTCCATGCAAATGGAAATCAAAAGAAAGCTGGAGTAGCAATTCTTATATCAGACAAAATAGACTTTAAAATAAAGACTATTAGAAGAGACAAGGAAGGACACTACATAACGATAAAGGGATCGATCCAAGAAGAAGATATAACAATTGTAAATATTTATGCACCCAACATAGGAGCACCTCAATACATAAGGCAAATACTAACAGCCATAAAAGGGGAAATCGACAGTAACACAATCATAGTAGGGGACTTTAACACCCCACTTTCACCAATGGACAGATCATCCAAAATGAAAATAAATAAGGAAACACAAGCTTTAAATGATACATTAAACGAGATGGACTTAGTTGATATTTATAGGACATTCCATCCAAAAACAACAGAATACACATTTTTCTCAAGTGCTCATGGAACATTCTCCAGGATAGATCATATCTTGGGTCACAAATCAAGCCTCGGTAATTTTAAGAAAATTGAAATTGTATCAAGTATCTTCTCCGACCACAATGCTATGAGACTAGACATCAATTACAGGAAAAGATGTGTAAAAAATACAAACACATGGAGGCTAAACAATACACTACTCAATAACGAAGTGATCACTGAAGAAATCAAAGAGGAAATTAAAAAATACCTAGAAACAAATGACAATGGAGACACGACAACCCAAAACCTATGGGACGCAGCAAAAGCAGTTCTAAGGGGGAAGTTTATAGCAATACAATCCCACCTTAAGAAACAGGAAGCATTTCGAGTAAACAACCTGACCCTGCACCTAAAGCAATTAGAGAAAGAAGAACAAAAATATCCCAAAGCTAGCAGAAGGAAAGAAATCATAAAGATCAGATCAGAAATAAATGAAAAAGAAATGAAGGAAACGATAGCAAAGATCAACCAAACTAAAAGCTGGTTCTTTGAGAAGATAAACAAAATTGACAAACCATTAGCCAGACTCATCAAGAAAAAAAGGGAGAAGACTCAAATCAATAGAATTAGAAATGAAAAAGGAGAAGTAACAACTGACACTGCAGAAATACAAAAGATTATGAGAGATTACTATAAGCAACTCTATTCCAATAAAATGGACAACCTGGAAGAAATGGACACATTCTTAGAAATGCACAACCTGCCAAGACTGACTCAGGAAGAAATAGAAAATATGAATAGACCAATCACAAGCACTGAAATTGAAACTGTGATTAAAAATCTTCCATCAAACAAAAGCCCAGGACCAGATGGCTTCACAGGTGAATTCTATCAAACATTTAGAGAAGAGCTAACACCTATCCTTCTCAAACTCTTCCAAAATATAGCAGAGGGAGGAACACTCCCAAACTCATTCTACGAGGCCGACATCACCTTGATACCAAAACCAGGCAAGGATGTCACAAAGAAAGAAAACTACAGGCCAATATCACTGATGAACATAGATGCAAAAATCCTCAACAAAATACTAGCAAACAGAATCCAAGAGCACATTAAAAGGATCATACACCATGATCAAGTGGGGTTTATCCCAGGAATGCAAGGATTCTTCAATATACGCAAATCAATCAATGTAATACACCATATTAACAAGTTGAAGGAGAAAAACCATATGATCATCTCAATAGATGCAGAGAAAGCTTTCGACAAAATTCAACACCCATTTATGATAAAAACCCTGCAGAAAGTAGGTATAGAGGGATCTTTCCTCAACATAATAAAGGCCATATATGACAAACCCACAGCCAACATTGTCCTCAATGGTGAAAAACTGAAACCATTTCCACTAAGATCAGGAACAAGACAAGGCTGCCCACTCTCACCACTCTTATTCAACATAGTTTTGGAAGTTTTAGCCACAGCAATCAGAGAAGAAAAGGAAATAAAAGGAATCCAAATTGGAAAAGAAGAAGTAAAGCTGTCACTGTTTGCAGATGACATGATACTATACATAGAGAATCCTAAAGATGCTACCGAAAAACTACTAGAGCTAATCAATGAATTTGGTAAAGTAGCAGGATATAAAATTAATGTACAGAAATCTCTGGCATTCCTGTACACTAATGATGAAAAATCTGAAAATGAAATCAAGAAAACACTCCCATTTACCATTGCAACAAAAAGAATAAAATATCTAGGAATAAACCTACCTAAGGAGACAAAAGACCTGTATGCAGAAAACTATAAGACACTGATGAAAGAAATTAAAGATGATACAAATAGATGGAGAGATATACCATGCTCCTGGATTGGAAGAATCAATATTGTGAAAATGACTCTACTACCGAAAGCAATCTACAGATTCAATGCAATCCCTATCAAACTACCAATGGCATTTTTCACAGAACTAGAACAAAAAATTTCAAAATTTGTTTGGAAAAACAAAAGGCCCCGAATAGCTAAAGCAATCTTGAGAACGAAAAACGGAGCTGGAGGAATCAGGCTCCCTGACTTCAGACTATACTACAAAGCTACAGTAATTAAGACAGTCTGGTACTGGCATAAAAACAGAAAGATAGATCAGTGGATCAGGATAGAAAGCCCAGAGATAAACCCACGCACATATGGCCAACTTATCTTTGATAAAGGAGGCAGGAATGTACAGTGGAGAAAGGACAGCCTCTTCAATAAGTGGTGCTGGGAAAACTGGACAGGGACATGTAAAAGTTTGAGATTAGATCATTCCCTAGCACCATACACAAAAATAAGCTCAAAATGGATTAAAGACTTAAATGTAAGGCCAGAAACTATCAAACTCTTAGAGGAAAACATAGGTAGAACACTCTATGACATAAATCACAGCAAGATCCTTTTGGACCCACCTCCTAGAGAAATGGAAATAAAAACAAAGATAAACAAATGGGACCTAATGAAACTTCAAAGCTTTTGCACAGCAAAGGAAACCATAAAGAAGACCAAAAGACAACCCTCAGAATGGGAGAAAATATTTGCAAATGAAGCAACTGACAAAGGATTAATCTCCAAAATTTATAAACAGCTCATGCAGCTCAATAGCAAAAAAACAGACAACCCAATCCAAAAATGGGCAGAAGACTTAAATAGGCATTTCTCCAAAGAAGATATACAGACTGCCAACAAACACATGAAAGAATGCTCAACATCATTAATCATTAGAGAAATGCAAATCAAAACTACAATGAGATATCATCTCACACCAGTCAGAATGGCCATCATCAAGAAATCTAGAAACAATAAATGCTGGAGAGGGTGTGGAGAAAAGGGAACACTCTTGCACTGCTGGTGGGAATGTGAATTGGTACAGCCACTATGGAGAACGGTATGGAGGTTCCTTAAAAAACTACAAATAGAACTACCATATGACCCAGCAATCCCACTACTGGGCATATACCCTGAGAAAACCATAATTCAAAAAGAGACATGTACCAAAATGTTCATTGCAGCTCTATTCACAATAGCCCGGAGCTGGAAACAACCTAAGTGTCCATCATCGGATGAATGGATAAAGAAGATGTGGCACATATATACAATGGAATATTACTCAGCCATAAAAAGAAACGAAACTGAGCTATTTGTAATGAGGTGGATAGACCTAGAGTCTGTCATACAGAGTGAAGTTAGTCAGAAAGAGAAAGACAAATACCGTATGCTAACACATATATACGGAATTTAAAAAAAAAAATGTCATGAAGAACCTAGGGGCAAAACGGGAATGAAGACGCAGACCTACTTGAGAATGGACTTGAGGATATGGGGAGGGGGAAGGGTGGGCTGTGACAAGGCGAAAGAGAGGCATGGACGTGTATACACTACCAAACGTAAGGTAGATAGATAGTGGGAAGCAGCCGCAGAGCACAGGGAGATCAGCTCGGTGCTTTGTGACCGCCTGGAGGGGTGGGATGGGGAGGGTGGGAGGGAGGGAGATGCATGAGGGAAGGGATGTGGGAACAGATGTATATGTATGACTGATTCACTTTGTTATAAAGCAGAAACTAATTAAAAAAATAAATAAATAAACTTAAAAAAAAAAAAAAAAAAAAAAAAAAAAAAAAAAGGAGGTAAGAATAGACAGATCTGATTTTTCTGAAGGAATGCCTCAACTGGATTGGAAGGAAAGGCAATCAAGAATGTCTGGGCTGCAGACACATTTTAGGGGCACGATGTATCTCAATCTGAAGGCAATTGTCTCTCAGGACTCCGCAAAATTGAATATGCCTTTGTAGAATATCCCCTTGTGGAATATGCTTTCCCATCTTACATCAACCCCAACAAATTTCAATTCCAAGATTCAAAACAATGAGGAATCAGTCCAGAGCTCTGGCAGATGTCTCCTTAATGCAAAGAGAGCAAATTCTACAATGTGGACAATTTCTGAAAACAAACAGCAGTCAGTCTTTATTACTTGGATAAACATTTGCAAGCAAATCTTTTCAACTAGGTCAATAATGTTACCAAGTGGGCTAATGTGGTATTTTGAGATAGGTCTATTATTTATCTGATTTTTTTTTTTGTCTCACAAATGTATTTGCTTACGAATGAGCATTTGTTTCTTAAAGCATTTCTCTGCTCCTGTTGCAGTGCAGTTTCCATTGAAAAACACAATATGCTGTACAAACAGCATAATTAGCCTCCCAGTGAAAGAATGAACCTACAAATGGACATGGATAGACCATATATGACAATAGAACTCTACCTGTAACTTCTGCAACAATCAGCCAAGAGAAGTCAGAACTTGGTCAATGAATGCCAGCTTCTTTATTTTGTGCTCCTGTTTCCAATTCAAGAGCAATCAAAGAAAGCCAAAAATGGTCTCCAAACCAATAGCATAAGATGCTCCATTTCTGGTTTGCCCACCTTTAGCTTCCCCAAGCCAACAGCTTCTACACTTAGCATCCCTGAAGCCTTTCCTTTATTTTCACTTATAAAACTTTCCCACTTCCCTCTGTGCCTTCGAATCTTTGCTAAACACAAATGATAGTGGCTTATCCCTATAAATAGCTTCTGGGTTTTTTTCTAACTTGAGTGGTCTTTGTTTATTTTCACACCAGTAACCAACTGTAAAAGTGTTGCCACCCCAAGAGTTGGGAGATGAAGGTCAGTGATGGTAGCTCAGAGGTTCAAACTAAAACATAACCGCGCTGCTTCATTAGAAGAGAAAATGTCACCATTGTTCCATTAGGTCACATTTTGCATCTTTAAATTTGCAGAGGGATTGCCAGAAAATTGCTTGCATTTCTCAAAACTGCTTTACATGGTAACAAACTAGCACTGCCTACATTAAAGTATTTCAAATTCCGACTTAGTGGAATTTATTCAATGTCATATAATATGTAAATAGTATGTTAGGATTTAAAACTTCCTGTTTTATAATGTAAAGTGTCTAGGGCAATGTTTCTCAAATTTGAATGTGCCTATGAATCACCAGGGGATCTTGTTAGATGCAAATTCAAATGAGCTCCTGAGGTATTGCAGAGCTTTGAGTAGCAAGGATCTAGGGTGTTAACGGTTGCTCATACAGATATCTGCTTTCAAATAGAAAGTGAATAGATAAGAATGAAAAAATACTAATTAGCACATTTAATTCAATAAATACCCTCACCTGAAACCCAAGAAGAAAATGAGTCCCTTTAACATTGTGATGAATTTGCAAAACTGTAAACTTTGAGAAGACAGTCCCCACAAGCCTGCCTTCACTTTAACACCAGACACAAGTTCAGAGCGGAGAGGTAGAGGAAGAAAAGGGCAATACCTAGGGGACTGAAAGCAGAACTGCAGGTCCTAGTAGTGGAGTTTCATACTCCATCCCAGGGAACACTTGGAGGAGCTGACAAGATCTATGAGGCGAATAGCCAGAATTTAGGAGAAACTTTATCAAAGATTCCTCATCCACTCTTGTGTTTCACTTATCTCCTTCTGTATAACAAACCACCCAACACCTAATGGCTTTAAACAACAAGATTTATTCAGCAACAGACGACTAAAACAAGGGAGAGTATCTTCTGGTATGGCTTACTGGGGGCCATTAGAATAATTTACCCCATTTTGGAAAGAAAGCTCATGGAGTTTGAGGGAACATGCAAGATCTGGACACGGAAGTATCAGCTCTCTGTGGGGACAAGGTGTACAGAAGATCACATGGCCTTCTTTTCCTGGTACCACATGAGCTTCCTGGAGTCTCATGCTGCCCTGGAGAAAAGAGCCCCCACCTACCCACTCAGCCACTACAAACCATAATGTGCAGTAGAAATTAACCCATTGTGGAATTTAAGAAAAAAAAATGTCATGAAGAACATAGGGGTAAGACAGGAATAAAGACACAGACCTACTAGAGAATGGACTTGAGGATATGGGGAGGGGGAAGGGTAAACTGTGACAAAGTGAAAGAGCGGCATGGACATATATACACTACCAAACGTAAGGTAGATAGCTAGTGGGAAGCAGCCGCATAGCACAGGGAGATCAGCTCGGTGCTTTGTGACCGCCTGGAGGGGTGGGATAGGGAGGGTGGGAGGGAGACGCAAAAGGGAGGGGATATGGAAACATATGTATATGTATAACTGATTAAATTTGTTATAAAGCAAAAAATTAAAAAAAATTAAAAAAAAAAAATAAAAGTTTTGTTAATTCCATACTCCTAATTTGTCCCTCCTCCCCCTCTGGAATTAACAGATTGTATCTGTGATTAATAGATACAAACAACTATACGTAAAATAGATAAGCAACAAGGATTTACTGTATAGCACAGGGAGTTATATTCATTACCTTGTAATAGCCTATAATGGAATATAATCTGCAAAAAAACCCCACAAACCTGAATCACTGTGCTGTACACCTAAAACTAACATAATATTGTAAATCAACTATACTTCAATAAAAAATAATAAAAATTAAAAAAAAAAAAAGAAATTAACCCATTGTAAATCAATTATACTTCAGGGAAAGGAAAGAGGAAGAAGAAGGAGGAGGAGGAGAAGGAGGGGAGTGGGGGAGGCTAGGAGAAGGAGGAGAAAGGCTAAGACTGAATTTTTTGACAGACTGTTACGACAGTAGTAGTGTAGCACAATGACGTGACAGCTGTTGCTGAGATTTTAGATTACCCTGGAATGAGCCAAATAGGATTTCCCAACACTTGGCTTTGATTTCATATGTGTAGGAGTATCATTTGCTCTTCTCAGTCATTTTAGTAATATTGTAGTACTGCAACTTTCTTAAATTACTTCAGGAAAAGCATAGGACAACCACCACCACAATGTGATAGGGGGTGTGGTGGGGGCTAAAGTCTAAGGCCTTTCCTGTTCTATGTTAAATCCTTGACCTGCCTTTGCTCGTTTAATTCTCTCAGCATTCTGTACAGAATCCTATGTTATCTTTGTTCTTATAAAGATGAAACCAAAGCTTAAAGGGGATTCTCATGGACATTCTCAGAGTCCATTCTCATGACCACTATATTTCATGGCTACATAAGTGAATTACAGCAGCACTTTGTCATCACAATAATTTCACTTAGAGAAGATTTAATGTGCCAATCACAAATCTTACTAGAAGATGAAATCTTGCTCAGAGTAAAAACTCTATATAGAAAATTATTTTTAGTATTATACTTATGTCACATATTTCCCACTTGGGACATTTCCCAGTCCTGGTTTACTAATTAAACAATTAAATCATGGACTTCACCCTTCCACGAACTAATAGATTTGAGGGGGGTTGCTTTCGTTGCTGTTTTTGGTTTTGTTTTTATTGTCACTATTGTACCACATTGTGGTAATCTGGAAATTCAAGTGCTTGGTGTTAAAAATCATTTTGGGTATAATTATCTTCTAACAGATGTTTTAATCTATAGAACATCTATATGATTTCTACATATTTGCTTCATTATTGGCTGTCCTGAAGCTAAACATAAAAATAGAAGCCATCAGATCAAGATTCACCTGTAGTATCTATAAATTTGGGTGAACTTTTCTTTTTGGGGATACTCAAATATCCCGAGGGTCCTGACCTGTCAAGAGGGGATCTTCCTTACTCACTTGTAAGCTGGACCCTGTAAGTCAAGTACCAAGCCAGCTTTCCCAAGAGATCTTTGAAATCATTGGTTCCATAAGGTCAACTTTAGTTCCTTAAAAGTTGCTAGTCAGGGCCTCCCTGGTGGCGCAGTGGTTGAGAGTCCGCCTGCCGATGCAGGGGATACGGGTTCGTGCCCTGGTCTGGGAGGATCCCATATGCCGCGGAGCGGCTGGGCCCGTGAGCCGTGGCCGCTGGGCCTGCGCGTCCGGAGCCTGTGCTCCGCAACGGGAGAGGCCACAACAGTGAGAGGCCTGCATACCGAAAAAAAAAAAAAAAAAAAAAGTTGCTAGTCATACCTGACTAAGCAAGCATTATTCTCAAATATGACATTCTGGGCAAGGTCTTGATTGCATAATCAATTTTTCCAATTATATCCTGCTAAAAAGGAGGACAACTTCTTACTGAACTTATGAAAATCATTTTACTGCCATGCAAAGTAAGAAGTTTGAATAAAAGTTTCTGAATTGTGGGGTGTCCATGTTTTGGGGAAAGAGTCAGTAAGAATAATATTACATCATTTAAAATGTTTCATTGCAGTTTAGAGAAGCAGATTCTACTAAATCGTTATGAATTGTTATGAATCTGTAGATGACAGAGACTTAAAATGACTGTGATTAATTTATTACCAGTTATTTTCAAATGTGAGGGTTCTGATAAGAGTTCATAACAAGAATAATCAACTGACAAGGAAATTTGGCTTCTTCTGGGACATACAAAACATAATATAGTCAGAAAGAAAAGTTTTAGACCAAATGTCTATAAGTACACTAATTAAGCATATTTTCAAAAAAGGTATAGAATGATACATCTCATATATAAAAATGAATGAACATAATTTTTGTAAGGGAAAAATCTTGACAAGTATATAATCGTGAGATATAATATACATACTACACCACAAATAAACCAAGAATATCAAATAAAGAGATGCAGTAAATTTGGAGTAGGTCCCAGACATCTGTATATTTACAAAATTCCATAGGTAAATCTGATGAACATACCCATCTGAGAACCACTGGCCTAGAACATGCTAGATTCAAAATGAAAAAGCAAGGTGTGGTCAAGTAAGCATTTTATATAATAATTTAAATTATGACTAATAATACTACACTGCCATTACCTAATATAAGGCAAAGCACCACCAGGACTCCAAAAATACAGGAAAACTCAGCATAACTGTTTCATACTATTTTAGTGTTTCTCCTAATGTTAAAACATATGGAAAGTGAGGGCACTGTCAAACTTTTGGGGACATCTCATGAAGCATGTACTTTCTAAAATGGTTATGTTAAAGGACATTTGACTTAAATTTAACTTAGATGTGACTGAGCATTTCTACTGATTTGACAAATCTTCCCACAAAACTCATCAATACTAATATGTCAAAAAAAAAAAACCCAAAAACTAGGGACTTCCCTGATGGTCCAGTGGTTAAGACTCTGAGCTTCCACTGCAGGGAACATGGGTTTGATACCTAGTCAGGGAACTAAGATCCTGCATGCCATGTGGCATGGCCAACAAAACAAAAACTAATTACTTTTAGCACTCCTCTCTTTATAAGGTGAAAGAACAAATCTTTGTAAATTATCAGGTATTTTCTGGAGAATCTCTGAGTTTTAGGTGCAAAAGATATCCTGAAGATTTTCATTTGTTTTTATTATATTTAGGATCTGATTTTATGAAAGTGAAAGTTAAAAAAAAAGATGTTGTCAAAGGTAATTTGGAAACTTAATCAGGATCATGGGTGCCTGAGGGGGGGAAAAACTGGTTACATATTCAATCAAAGTAACAATAAATATCTATAAATAAACACAGAAGGTAATATGATTGTAAAAAAGTCCTCTTAGGTCTTTCATAGATGAGGAACCTTTGTTTTCTTAAATAATGAAAGGAATAATAATGACAATATAAAGCAGAAAAAATTATTTTGGTATATCACAGAATGTTTGCTCTCTAGGGAGCTTATACAGAAAAGTAAAATAATCCTTTGTAGTAGGTGGAATTCTAAAGATGTTCCCACAAGGTTCCTGTCCCCAGTGAGTCAATCAAACACCAATCTAGGTACTGTTATAAAGAGACTTTTCAGATGTAATTAAGGCTACTAATCAGCTGATTTTAAAATAGGAGACTTTCCTGGGTTATCTAGGTAACCTCAATGTAGTCCCACAGGCCCTTAAAAGCAGAGGAGGAAAGAAGAGAAGGCTTTAGAGATGAGGTAAAAGTGGAGGTCAGAGAGAATAAAAAATGGAAGACTTGATCGGCCATTGCTGGCTTTGAAGCTAGATGAGGGGTTCAGGAGTTAAAGGATGTAGGTGGCATCTAGGAACAGAGAAAAACCTCTACTGACTTCCAGGAAGGAAACAGAACTCATTTCTACAACTGTGAGGAACTGATTTTAGCCAACAACCCATCAATAATAAACCTAAAAGCTGATTCTTTCCCAGGCTCTCTAGAAAGGAATGCAAGCCCTGCCAACATTTGATTTTGGCCTGTAAGCATCTAAGCCAACAACTGTATAAGCCATGCTGTACCTGGACTTCTGATTTACAGAACTGTGAGATAATAAATGGCTGTTTATTACTTTAAGCCCCCAAGTTTGTGGTAATTTGCTATGGCTGCAGTAGAAAACTAGTGCACCATTCATATTGTAGGCAAGGCAATAAACATTAAACCGGGGAAACAAGTCTATCATAATTCACAAACTTTGCTAAGATGTTAACACTTTTCATGGTTATTCAAACTATGGTAAATAAGTCAAGGCAAATAAATTCACTTTCTAAGTTTTGTCTTTCATTATGTTCTTTCTGTTCCAAAAATAACTGATACTTTATGTCTGATATCAGGAGTCCTGTGAGGTCAGAATTAATTTTATGGTAATGCCAAGATATTATTAACATAAAATATGTTCATTGTTGCTATTTTTAAGTGAGTCAATAAATAAAATTTTATAATTTCTCAATTTCAGTTCCGAACCACTTATGTTAACTATCAATTTTAACCAAAGTAACTAATTTCTATTTTACAGAAGAAATTGGAGAGTAGAAAATTGTGAACTTTGCATCATATACCAGCATTTTAACAGAATTGCAGGACTTTTTCAGTATTCATAACAACTGTGTAAAACCTCAGATACCCCTTTTACAATTTCTCAAAGTGGCAAAAATGAATACATTTGTTAACATGTCTCAAAGATATAGCTTCTCTGTGGCATATAAATTAAAAAGCAGAAGTGTGTGAACCTAAAATTATGCTAAATAGTCAAACTACTTAGAAACGACCTAAATAGCCAATGATTACTTGTTAAATATCGCAATTTAATATCAGTACAAGTTATTGATAAGTTACTCAAAGATATTAAAAATTACATTCAAGCCTTGTAGTAGGATTTAGCTATCATATCAAACATCCATATGAAGAAGGGAGGAAAAGAAGGCTGCTGCCCATGGGTAAGAGAGAGACCTTGGAAGTGACTTCTTCAGCTTCCATCAAGTTTTCAGATTCTGGAGCCCTGGTCAACATCTCAACTGCAACCTCATGAGAGACCCTGAGCTAGAACCACCTGGAGAAGCCACTCCCAGATTCTTAGCCCTCAGAAACTATGTGAACCATTATATATTTGCTGTTTTAAGCTTCTGTGTATGTTTTGGGGCAATTTATTTTGCAGCAATAGCTAACGAATATGCACATGGGTGACAAGAAGCATCATGATTGTTGAATGGTCTCAATAATACACAATTCATGATGATGCTCAGCTTGGCCGGTGAATCTTTTGTCCTTTTTAATATTTTAATTTCTTGACAGCATTCAAAATCTATATTTTCATCCTTTTTTTCTTTATCCATACAATCTTTAAGAATCATCAATGCAAGTGCTGTTGCACTAAAAATCATTTAAAACAATTTTCATGGCGTAATTCCTTCCTGAAGAGACAGTGTTTTTTTATGGACAGTAGAAAAATGTGATTTCCATTCAGTGAACACATCACTGAAATGTGCTCCTATCTTGTGATCTGACAAAATAGTTTATCTTTTTTATGGACCAAACCTACTACTTATAAAGAAAATCCATGCAGGCATTTGTCATTTCTAAATGCTTCAACAAGGAAAACAAATAAAAATAAAAATCTCCCCTTTTTTGTTTATTTTTAAAGAGATTTTGTTTGTAGCAACTTTTTACAGTGTAAAAAAAATGGGAAAATGAAGATTTAAAAATGATCAAGTAATCCCATAATTCTGGCACACTGCACAAGACACAAAGTGAAGATGATGCATACTGCAATAACCTACTTATTTCCTTATGTTGTTTACACCTTAAGTAATAATTTATTTTTGAAAAGTATTAATTAAAAATGAGAATCCACACATGTTGGGTCCCAGCAGAATCATAGAATTAAAAAAAAATTTTTGCCTTAATATTTGGGGAGGCCCTGATTGTGAAATAAAACCCTAGTTATTTGTTTTTAGTTTAATTTTGGCAGTTTTACAACCAAATAAACAAGTGGCCTCTCCTTAATCCTCTATCACTGTTTTTAAGATAAATGCTGTCATCCACAATCACACTGCAAATTTCACTGGAAAAAATAACATTCCTTTATTCAAGCTGGCATTATGTATGAATAGAATACTCGAGTTCTAAGACTTTTCAGTACATGTATGGAAATATTTTATCATTTTTTTTTGTTATAGAAACAAGTTGTATCAGGGTTTAATAGAAAGAGCTCTATATTAAACCTAAAAAAACCAAAAACACTCAATCTGAATGAACAAAAATTATGGAACAACTTCAGTCTTATTTTTCTGTCACTTATTAAATTTATCACCTTAAATAAGAACAATTTCTCGGTAAATTACTTTCTTTAAAAATTCACCTCCTTAAATCCAAATTGGAAAAGAAGAAGTAAAGCTGTCACTGTTTGCAGATGACATGATACTATACATAGAGAATCCTAAAGATGCTACCGAAAAACTACTAGAGCTAATCAATGAATTTGGTAAAGTAGCAGGATACAAAATTAATGTACAGAAATCTCTGGCATTCCTGTACACTAATGATGAAAAATCTGAAAATGAAATCAAGAAAACACTCCCATTTACCATTGCAACAAAAAGAATAAAATATCTAGGAATAAACCTACCTAAGGAGACAAAAGACCTGTATGCAGAAAATTATAAGACACTGATGAAAGAAATTAAAGATGATACAAATAGATGGAGAGATATACCATGCTCCTGGATTGGAAGAATCAATATTGTGAAAATGACTCTACTACCCAAAGCAATCTACAGATTCAATGCAATCCCTATCAAACTACCACTGGCATTTTTCACAGAACTAGAACAAAAAAATTCAAAATTTGTTTGGAAAAACAAAAGACCCCGAATAGCCAAAGCAATCTTGAGAACGAAAAACGGAGCTGGAGGAATCAGGCCCCCTGACTTCAGACTATACTACAAAGCTACAGTAATCAAGACAGTGTGGTACTGGCATAAAAACAGAAAGATAGATCAGTGGATCAGGATAGAAAGCCCAGAGATAAACCCACGCACATATGGCCAACTTATCTTTGATAAAGGAGGCAGGAATGTACAGTGGAGAAAGAACAGCCTCTTCAATAAGTGGTGCTGGGAAAACTGGACAGGGACATGTAAAAGTTTGAGATTAAATCATTCCCTAACACCATACACAAAAATAAGCTCAAAATGGATCAAAGACTTAAACGTAAGGCCAGAAACTATCAAACTCTTAGAGGAAAACATAGGTAGAACACTCTATGACATAAATCACAGCAAGATCCTTTTGGACCCACCTCCTAGAGAAATGGAAATAAAAACAAAGATAAACAAATGGGACCTAATGAAACTTCAAAGCTTTTGCACAGCAAAGGAAACCATAAACAAGACCAAAAGACAACCCTCAGAATGGGAGAAAATATTTGCAAATGAAGCAACTGACAAAGGATTAATCTCCAAAATTTATAAACAGCTCATGCAGCTCAATAGCAAAGAAACAAACAACCCAATCCAAAAATGGGCAGAAGACTTAAATAGGCATTTCTCCAAAGAAGATATACAGACTGCCAACAAACACATGAAAGAATGCTCAACGTCATTAATCATTACAGAAATGCAAATCAAAACTACAATGAGATATCATCTCACACCAGTCAGAATGGCCAGCATCAAGAAATCTAGAAACAATAAATGCTGGAGAGGGTGTGGAGAAAAGGGAACCCTCTTCTACTGTTGGTGGGAATGTGAATTGGTACAGCCACTATGGAGAACAGTATGGAGGTTCCTTAAAAAACTACAAATAGAACTACCATATGACCCATCAATCCCACTACTAGGCATATACCCTGAGAAAACCATAATTCAAAAACAGACATGTACCAAAATGTTCATTGCAGCTCTATTCACAATAGCCCGAAGCTGGAAACAACCTAAGTGTCCATCATCGGATGAATGGATAAAGAAGATGTGGCACATATATACAATGGAATATTACTCAGCCATAAAAAGAAACGAAACTGAGCTATTTGTAATGAGGTGGATAGACCTAGAGTCTGTCATACAGAGTGAAGTAAGTCAGAAAGAGAAAGACAAATACCGTATGCTAACACATATATACGGAATTTAAAAAAAAATTGTCATGAAGAACGTAGGGGTAAAATGGGAATAAAGACACAGACCTACTTGAGAATGGACTTGTGGATAT
Organism: Mesoplodon bidens; assembly: GCF_964165515.1. Lineage (NCBI taxonomy): Eukaryota > Metazoa > Chordata > Mammalia > Artiodactyla > Ziphiidae > Mesoplodon > Mesoplodon bidens. Next base: position 101,112,247 of record NC_138162.1, read on the forward strand.
GGGGAGGGGGAAGGGTAAGCTGTGACAAAGCGAAAGAGAGGCATGGACATATATACACTACCAAACGTAAGGTAGATAGATAGTGGGAAGCAGCCGCAGAGCACAGGGAGATCAGCTCGGTGCTTTGTGACCGCCTGGAGGGGTGGGATGGGGAGGGTGGGAGGAAGGGAGATGCATGAGGGAAGGGATGTGGGAACAGATGTATATGTATGACTGATTCACTTTGTTATAAAGCAGAAACTAATAAAAAAAATGCAAAAAAAAAAACAAAAAATTCACCTCCTTAATCGGTCCATCCATTTACTTTTCCTAATGTCCACCTCATCCAAGCTTCCTTTTCGGCTAGCTTTCTCTCCCTTAAATTCCTCTCAGGATACAGTTAAGCCCTTGAAGCCAAATAAGGGGTGGTGGAGAATTTTTCCAAAGAGTTTCTCATATTAAAGGACAAGATTTAGGAACTGCTAATAATAAATTAAGGCAGCACTCTAGGGTCAGCCAGTGCTATTGGAGCAGCATATTCAAATACTTTTCATCCTTTAGAAACCCAGTTGGAACTCCAACACTGATTTCTTATTTAATTTATTTCTCAGCTTCCAAGGCTGAACAGGACCAGTTCCCTCTCTTGGTGCTGTTCTTGGTCCCTCAGTGAGACCTCACAAACTGACCAAGTCAACGAAGATCAGCCTGTGATGGATGGGGATACAATTTAATTTTTTTGCCTTTTTGAGCATTTAAAAGAGGATTTCCCTTTAAGCACCTTCAGCTTTTTGGTAGGAAGAGATGACATCTTACGGGAGACCAGCATTCTCCTGGTAGAGAACCAAGCAGGTTAAGAAGCATAATCATACTCATTTGTTCAAGACATGCAGGCAGAATTAACACATTCTGTAAATCAAAGATTTGAGACATTATGAAAACTATATTTTATTTGGCAACCTTGATTCTCTTTTCTGAGATCTTGTTGAGAGTCTGGATATAACAAACACCCATGCACCACCTGCTAGGTTCTAATTTCTGACTCTTTTGCTATCTGCAATACACACATCTTATTTTACAAATGCTTCTAGACAATTAGTTGATCTTTTTAATTTGAAAAATAAAACCTAAACCCAAGTTTCAGCCTTCTCTATCAATAATAAGAGAATTAAAAATATACTTTTCAATTGAGCTATAAGTGGATTCTTTAGTACCTAACAATTTACTCCTTTATTTTTTATTGTTTTTTAGTACTTGGCACTATCTGTAAAATTGGAAAAACAATACTGAACTCAGGTCAGTTCAGTTAAAAAAATATTAACTGATGAACGCCCTGGGATCCTGGGGTGAGGAGGACATGGTCATTGCCTTCCTAGAGCTTACAGTCTTCAGTGCCTTTGCATACCTCACAAGGACTGTTTTGAGGAGAAGATTCAGCACTTAGTGTGGAATAAATGCCACTACCCTTCCTTATTACAAACATTCCTACTCTCATCTTCTTTCTAAACAGGGGAGCAAGCACACATTAGAATCCTTTCTCAGCTCAGATAAAGTCACTTCCTACTGATTTGGGGTCTTTGGCAGAATTGGCACTGTCCGTACTCTCACAGCAATTTGCATAGACTTTTTTCTTAACAGCTTTATTGGGACATAATTCATCTATTATGCCATTTGCATTTAAAGTGTTCAGTGGCTTTTTGTATATTTACAGAGTTGTTCAACCTCATCACAATCTAATTTTAGAGGCTCTTGGTCAGCCCCCCAATTAAACCCTATACCCATTAGTAGTCAATCCCCCTTCTTCCTTTCATCCTTATCCTACTAATCTCCTTTGTGTCTCTGGATTTGCATATTCTGGATATTTCATATGAAATAAATCATACAGTTGTGCCCTTTTCTATGTAGCTTCTTTACTTGGCATCATAGTTTCAAAGTTGACCCACGTTATAGCATGTATGAATACTTTATTTCTTTTTATGGCCAAAATGTATTCCATTCTATAGATATGCCACATTTTCTTTGTCCACTCATCAGTTGGTAGTCATTTGGAGTCTTTTGACTTTTGAATATTATGAATAATGCTGCTGTAAACATTTGTAGACTAGTCTTTGTGTGAATATATGTTTTCATTTCTTTGGGGAAGTTTATTTTTTTATTTTTATTTTTTTTAATTTGGGGTCCCTCGTGAGGATTTTCGGGGATTGTGGTCACCCGGATGGGGGTTGAGGGTTCGGCACAGCCTAAATGCCCACCCTCTCTGGCTCCACCCTGGAAACACGCCGGTGCATTAGGTCACAAAGACAGCATCACGCACTAGGGGTGGGGCTTACCTATTTCCAGGAAGGGGCGGAGCCAGGGCATTTCTTCAGAGGAGGGGTAGTCCAGAAGGTGGAGCCAGAGCCTATCAATAAAGAGGTGGAGTTAGGGTTTGTTACCTTTGGGGAAGTTTATATCCAAGTTGGAAGAGGTGAAATGACTTATGTCCTGCTCCTGACAATAAAAAATGGTACAATACTTCAAGGATACAGCAGTACTTCATTAGTTTACAAAAATGTACTTATTTATTAAACCTTACTCCTAAGAATATATCCTAAGCATTAATTTAAAAACAATAAATATGTTTTGGAAAAAGTTGTAGTGTTGACGATTTGGTTGAAAAAAATGCAAAGATCCGAAATATCTAATAATGAGATAATATAAATTTAAAAGACCCATGAAACATAAAGCAATAAACTTAGAAAGCCATAAATTTGGTATCCATAAAGATTTTTTAGAAGCATAAAAAATGACAAATATGTAAAAAGCATATAAATTATAGTTTTCCTATCTTTAGACTTGTACACATGGACCAATCAAAATTAAAAGCAGGGATTTAATTAGGGTACTGAATTTGTCAATTATGTTTTTCAGCTTTTAAATGTGCTAATTTCTTGGTTTTATGAGTATGAAGTTTCACTTATACAAGATAAGTAAGTTCTAGAGACCTAATGTAAAACATAGTGCCTAGTCTTAACAACACTGTTTTGTGCATTTAAACCTTTGTTAAGAGGGTAGACATCATGTTAAGTGTACTTACCACAATAAAAATGTAACATGATGGAAAATAGGAAAAATGGAACCCTAAACTTTTTCAAATGGTGTAATTGTATGTATATGTGTGTATGTGTTTGTGTGTGTATTTTTGTGAACTTCACCAGAGGGAGATTCTGATTCAGTAGGTGTTGTGGATTGAACTGGGTCCCCAGAATGTATGTTGAAGTCCTCATTCGCAGTACCTCAGAATGTATCCTTATTTGATAATAGCGTTGTTGCAGATGTATTTAGCTGAGTTAAGGTGAGGTCATACTGGAGTAGGGTGGGCTCCTATCCCAACCTGATTTATATGATCAGTGTCCTTATGCAAAGAGGAGAAAGACACACAGAGGGGTGATAGCAATGTGAAAATGGAGGCAGAGATTGGAGTTATGCTGCTACAAACCAAAGAACGCTTGGAGCTAACAAATAAATAAATAAAGGGGGGGGTGGAGTCAAGACGGTGTACTAGGAGGACATGAAATTCGCATTCCCTGCACAACTAGGGCACCTACCAGGCACCAGTGGGGGACCACGGACACCTACGGGGATGGGAGGAAGCCCCAGCAACCGGATAGGACGTGGGGCATGGGGGGAGTGAAGGGGTGAGAAGTGGAGGCGGGATGGGACTGGCGCCCCTGAGGGGCAGCCGTGGGAGGGGAAGGGATCCCATGCTCAAAGGGGGAAAATGGGGAACCATTGGGAGGGCAGAGGATCAAAAGGGAGCGTGGCCAGGTTTCCCCTGCCCACTTGGGCCCCCAGGAACCTGCTGAGATCCCGGGCCTGAACCTCTGCCCACCTAGGCCCCCTCCAGCAGCACAGGTCCTGAGGGAGTGGGAGGGAGTGAAGGGGGAGCAAAAGTAAAGGCCAGACCTCCAGGACTGGCACCCCTGAGGGGTGGCACGGGGAGGGAAGGAGTTCCTACACCCAGCAGCCCACCCACGGTTAGGGGTCCAGCAGCAACGGGGGAGACCCTGGGGGAGATGATGGGGGTGGGCACGAAGGAATGGAAGGGAATGCAGCCAGTGTTTTCCCTGTCCACTTAGGCCCCTGGAAGCCTGTTGGGCTCCCGAGCCTAATCTTCTGCCCTTAGAGCCTCCCTCCTGCCACGCAGAACACGAGCCCTGCCCCTACACCTCCACCCAGGGCCCCACCTCTACACTCCCAAGACCCCCTCCAATGCACTCGGCCTAAACCCCACCCTCACTCAGGGCCTTACCTCCAAACTCCGGAACCCCACACTCCAGAGGGCTTCCTTTCGAGGAGCTGCCTCTCCCCTTCTGCAAATGTCCTAAGAAGAGGCCCCACCCCACACTTGAACGTTACCCCGCCTAGGTCCCACCCCACGCTCAAGCCACACACCCCCACCTGCCTAGGTCTCACCCCACCCTAAACCCCACCATTGCCTAAGTTCCACCACCCCTAAACTTTGCCCCATAGCCAAGGTTTTTTTTTTTTCTCCTTTTTTTTCTTTTCTTTTTTCCTCTTTTAAATTGGAGTTCTGTTTTACCTTGTTGATTCATTGTTGTTGATTCATTTATATTTTTAGTTTTCCTAATAACTCTTTTATTTTTTTAGTTTAATTTTATTCTTTACACTTTGTTAGTGATCTCTCTTTTTGGTTTCTTGCCCCACACCCCCTTTTTTTTCTTTTTTCTGCTATGGTTTTATTTTACTTTGTTGCAGTTGTTTCAATTATAGTTTTATTTTTCCTAATATATTTTTAATCATTCTAAATTTATTTTGTTTTATATTCTTTGATATTGTACTGCTCCTTTTTTTCTTTCATCCTTCCTTCTTTTTTTTTTTTCAATCGTGCCACAAAGCTTGTGGGATCTTTGTTCCCAGACTGGAGATCGGGCCTGAGCTCCTGTAGTGGGAGCTTGAAGTCCAAACTGCTACACTAACAGAGAACCTCAGAGCCAGGGAATATCTATCAGAGTGTGGCCTCCTGGAGGTCCTCATCTCAGCACCAAGACCCAGCTCTATCTAACTGCCTGCAAACTCCAGTACTGGATGTCTCAGGCCAAACAACCAGTAAGATAGGAATACAGCACCACCCAACAAAAAAAAGAAAAAAAAAAAACATGAAACAACAAAAAAATATGTTACAGATGAAGGAGCAAGTAAAAACCTACAAGACCAAATAAATGAAGACGACATAGGCAACCTACCTGAAAAAGAGTTCAGAGTAATTATAGTAAAGATGATCCAAAATCTCAGAAACAGAATGGAGAAAATATAAGAAACATTTAACAAGGATGTAGAAGAACTAAAGAGCAAACAAACAGAGATGAACAACACAATTGCTGAAATTAAAAATACTCTAGAAGGAATCAATAACAGAAACTAAGGCAGAAGAACAGATAAGTGAGCTGGAAGATAAAATGGTGGGAATAACTGCCATGGAGCAGAATAAAGAAAAAATAATGAAAAGAATTGAGGACAGAGACCTCTGGGACAACATTAAATGTACCAACATTCAAATTATAGGGGTCCTAGAAGAAGAAGAGAAAAAAAAAGGGACTGAGAAAATATTTGAAGAGATTTTAGTTGAAAAATTCCCTAATATGGGAAAGGAAATAGTCAATCAAGTCCAGGAAGCACAGAGGGTACCATACAGGATAAAACCAAAGAGAAACATGCCAAGACACATATTAATCAAACTATCAAAAATTAAATACAAAAATATATTAAAAGCAGCAAGGGAGAAGCAACAAATAATATACAAGGGAATCCCGATAAGGTTAACAGCTGATGTTCAGCAGAAACTGCAAGCCAGAAGGGAGTGGCAGGAACATATTTAAAATTATGAAAGGGAAAAAACTACAACTAAAAGTACCCAGAAAGGATCTCATTCAGATTTATGGAGAAATTAAAACCTTTACAGATAAGCAAAAGTTAAGAGAATTCAGCACCACCAAACTAGCTTTACAACAAAGGCTAAAGGAACTTCTCTAGGCAGGAAACACAAGAGAAGGGAAAGACCTACAATAAGAAACCAAAACAATTAAGAAAATGGTAATAGGAACATACATATAAAGAATTCCCTTAAATCTAAATGGATTAAATGCTCCAACCAAAAGACATATATTGGCTGAAAAGATACAAAAACAAGATCTGTACATATGCTGTGTACAAGAGACCCACTTCAGACCTAGGGACACATACAGACTGAAAGTGAGGGAATGCAAAAAGATATCCCATGCAAATGGAAATCGAACGAAATCTAGTGTAGAAATTCTCATATCAGAAAAAAGAGACTTTAAAAAAAGACTATTACAAGAGACAAAGGAAGACACTACATAATGATCAAGGGATCAATCCAGGAAGAAGATATAACAATTGTAAATATTTATGCACCCAACATAGGAACACCTCAATACATAAGACAAATGCTAACAGCCATAAAAGGGGAAGTCGACAGTAACACAATCATAGTAGGGGACTTTAACACCCCACTTTCACCAATGGACAGATCATCCAAAATGAAAATAAATAAGGAAACACAAGCTTTAAATGACACATAAACAAGATGGACTTAATTGATATTTATAAGACATTCTATCCAAAAAAATCAGAATACACTTTCTTCTCAAGTGTTCATGGAACATTCTCCAGGATAGATCATAAAAGCTACTAAAACTAGTTCACTGAGAAGAGAAACAAAATTGATAAACCATTAGCCAGACTCATCAAGAAAAAAAAGAGAGAAGACTCAAATAATAGAATTAGAATTAAAAAAGAAGTAACAACTGACACTGCAGAAATACAAAGGATCATGAGAGATTACTACAAGCAAGTATATACCAATAAAATGGACAACCTGGAAGAAATGGACAAGTTGTTAGAAAAGCACAACCTTCTAAAACTGAACCAGGAAGAAATAGAAAATATAAACAGACAAATCACAAGCACTGAAATTGAGACCCAGATTAAAAATCTTCCAACAAACAAAAGCCCAGAACCAGAAGGCTTCACAGGTGAATTCTATCAAACATTTAGAGAAGAGCTAACACCTATCCTTCTCAAGCTCTTCTAAAATACAGCAGAGGGAGGAACACTCTCAAACTCATTCTAGGAGGCCACTATCACCCTGATACCAAAACCAGACAAAAATGTCCCAAAAAAAGCAAACTACAGGCCAGTATTTCTGATGAACATAGATGCAAAAATCCTCAACAGAATACTAGCAAACAGAATCCAACAACACATTAAAAGGATCATACACCATGATCAAGTGGGGTTTATCCCAGGAATTCAAGGATTCTTCAATATACACAAATCAATCAATGTGAGACACCATATTAACAAATTGAACATATGATCACCTCAATGGATGCAGAAAAAGCTTTTGAGAAAATTCAACACCTATTTATGATAAAAACTCTCCAGAAAGTAGGCATAGAGGGAAACTACCTCAACGTAGTAAAGGCCATACGTGAAAAACCCACAGCCAACATCATTCTCATTGTTGAAAAACTCAAAGCATTTCCTCTAAGATCAGGAACAAGACAAGATTGTCCACTCTCACCACTATTATTCAACATAGTTTTAGAAGTTTTAGCCACAGCAACCAGAGAAGAAAAAAAATAAAAGGAATCCAAATTCGAAAGGAGAAGTAAAACTGTCACTGTTTGCAGATGACATGATATTATACATAGAGAATACTAAAGATGCTATCAGAAAACTACTAGAACTAATCAATGAATTTGGTAGAGTAGCAGGATACAAAGTTAATGCACAGGAACCTCTTGCATTCCTATACACTAATGATGAAAAATCTGAAAGAGAAATTAAGGAAACACTCCCATTTACCATTGTAACATAAAGAATAAAATACCTAGGAATAAACCTACCTAAGAAGACAAAAGACCTCTATGCAGAAAGTTATAAGACACTTATGAAAGAAATTAAAGATGATACAAACAGATGGAGATATATACTATGTTCTTGGATTGGAAGAATCAACATTGTGAAAATCACTATACTACCCAAAGCAATCTACAGATTCAATGCATCAAACTACCAATGGCATTTTTCACAGAACTAGAACAAAAAATTTCACAATTTGTATGGAAACACAAAAGATCCTGAATAGCCAAAGCAATCTTGAGAAAGAAAATCAGAGCTGGAGAAATCAGGCTCCCTGGCTTCAGGCTCTACTACGAAGCTACGGTAATCAGGACAATATGGTACTGGCACAAAAACAGAAATATATACCAATGGAATAGGATAGAAAGCCCAGAGATAAACTCATGCACATATAGTCACCTTATCTTTGACAAAGGTGGCAAGACTATACAATGGAGAAAAGACAGCCTCTTCAATAAGTGGTGTTGGGAAAAATAGACAGCTACATGTAAAAGAATGAAATTAGAACACTTCCTAACACCACACCCAAAATAAACTCAAAATGGATTAAAGATCTAAATGTAAGGTCAGACACTATCAAACTCTTAGAGGAAAACATAGGCAGAACACTCTATGACATAAATCACAGCAAGATTCTTTTTGAGCCACCTCCTAGAGAAAGGGAAATAAAAACAAAAATAAACAAATGAGACAATGAAACTTAAAAGCTTTTGCACAGCAAAGGAATCCATAAACAAGACGAAAAGACAACCCTCAGAATGGGAGAAAATATTTGCAAATGAAGCTACTGACAAGGAATTAATATCCAAAATATACAGGCAGCTCATGCAGCTCAATATCAAAAAAAACCAAACAACTCAATCCAAAAATGGGCAGAAGACCTAAATTGACATTTCTCCAAAGAAGATATACAGATTGCCCACAAACACATGAAAAGATGCTCAAGGTCACTAATCATTAGAGAAATGAAAATGAAAGCTACAATGAGGTATCACCTCACACAAGTTGGAATGGCCGTCATCAAAAAATATACAAACAATAAATGCAGGAGAGGGTGTGGAGAAAAGGGTACCCTCTTATACTCTTCGTGGGAATGTAAATTGATACAGCCACTGTGGAGAACAGTATGGAGGTTCCTTAAAAGCTAAAAATAGAACTACCATATGACCCACCAATCCCTCTACTGGGCATATACCCTGAGAAAACCATAATTCAAAAAGATTCATGCACCACAATGTTCATTGTAGCACTATTTACAATAGTCAGGACGTGGAAGCAACCTAAATGTCCATCAACAGATGAATGGGTAAAGAAGATGTGGCACAAATATACAATGGACTATTACTTAGCCATAAAAAGGAATGAAATTGGGTCATCTGTAGTGAGGTGGATGGACCTAGAGTCTGTCATACAGAGTGAAGTAAGTCAGAAAGAGAAAAACAAATACTGCATGCTAACACATATATATGGAATGTAAAAAAAAAAAAAAGGTTCTGATGAAACTAGGGTCAGGACAGGAATAAAGGCACACATGTAGAGAATGGACTTGAAGACACAGGGAGGGGGAATGGTAAGCTGGGAAGAAGTGAGAGAGTAGTACTGACATATATACACTATCAGATGTAAAAAAGATAGCTAGTGAGAAGCAGCTGCATGGCTCAGGGTGATCAGCTCAGTGCTTGCGACCACCTAGAGGGCTGGGATAGGGAAGGTGGGAGGAAGATGCAAGAGGGAGGGGATATAGGGTATACGTATGCATATAGCTGATTCACTTTCTTATACAGCAGAAACTAACACAACACTGTAAAGCAATTATACTCCAATAAAGCTGTTAAAAAATATAAAATAAAGAGGAAAAGAAGGACCCTCTCTTAGAGGCTTCAAAGGGGTCATGGCTCTGCTGAAACCTTAATTTCAGACTTCTAGCCTCCAGAACTGTGAGACAATAAATATCCGTTATTTTAAACTACCTAGTTTGGGGTACATTTTTACAGCAGCCTTAGGAAACTAATTTAGTAGGCTTAAGGGCTGTTGTAGCAATTATCACATAGACAGCTGTTGCCTAGGTATGGCGTGCCATAGCTGTTAAGAGCACAAACATGACTGTATCACTGTTGCTACATGGTAAAGTTAGGGAGCCAGATTCTGGGGTTCAAATGGTAACTCTGCCACTTCCTACCTGTCTGCTTTTATAGGGTTGTGTAATTTATCTGTGATTTAGTTCCTCATCTGTTAAATGCAAACAACAATAATAACAAAATAACAATACTTGCCTTAGAAGGTTATTCTGAAGACTCAGTGAACACGTACAACAGTACCTGGCTCTAAATTAGTGCTACACAGCTATTATTACTAGCGTCTCGGTAATCTAAAACCAGATTAAAAGAGTACTTGTTAGGTGTGAGAGCATACAGAGTGCGTAAGTATTCAAAGATTAGTAAAAGCTCAAATATTAGCTGTTATTTTTTTGTTAGTTGCTAATACATAGTAGGTGCTCATAAAGTTTTTGTTAAATGAGTAAATAGGTGAAGTAGGTGTAATGTGAAGTATGTTATCACTTTGTTCCTTTCTTATTTCATGAATGACTTTCTATTTATTGTGCTAATAATTTGTGTATGTGCCATAGCCCCTAGTGTATTGTATGCTGGAACTGTTATCTCACTTTATTTAGGACTGATGAATTTGAATTTCTCTGCAATTTCTCAGCTGTATAACTCTTAGATAAAGAAATTACTGGCCTTTATTTCCTTATTTCTTTTTTTAAATTTTAATTTTAATTTTATATTGGAGTACAGTTGATTAACAATGTTGTGTTAGTTTCAGGTGTACAGCAGAGTGATTCAGTTATACATATACATGGATGTATTCTTTTGCAAATTCTTTTCCCATTTAGGTTATTACAGAGTACTGAGCAGAGTTCCCTGTGCTATAACAGTAGGTTCTTGTTGGTTATCCATTTTAAATATAGCAGTGTGTACGTGTCAACGCCAAACTCCCAGCTTATCTCTCTCCTCCCACCCTTCCACCCGGTAACCATAAATTTATTCTCTAAATCTGTGAGTGCTTATTTCTTGTATATGTAAAATGGGGATATTGTCCTAAATAATCTCTCAGGTCCTTTTATTCTCTTAATATTTAATAACTCTGATATTCTGAAGATTAGAGTCTGAGGCTGATTCCTCTTTGCAGACCCATAGTTTCATGCAGTCTATTTGGGAAATACAATAACTTAAATGAAAATCATCTCTATAAGGACCCAACACAAGAGTTGAGCTGACAGAGGAAATAATCATCAAGCTTTAAGATAAATCAATAAAGATTATTCAATCAAAAGAATGGTAAGAAAAAATAAACAACAATGAACAGACCTTTAAAGAAGTGTGGGGAACCCATGATATACCAATATAAATGTAATGGGAGACCCAGAAGAAGAGGAGAGAGAGGAAGGGACAGAATATTTATTTGAGGAGATAATGGCTGGAAACTTTCCAAATTTGATAGGAAACATTAATCTACAACTCCAAAAAGCTCAACATACTCCAAGTTCTCTCCAACACATAGAAATCTACATCTAGACGTATCGTACTCAAATTATGGAAAGCCAAAGATAGAAAATTTTGAAAGAAGAAAAAAATGACTTATAATGTACAAGAGAACCCCAGTAAGATTAACAACTGACTTTTTATTAGAAGGAATGAAGGTCAGAAGACCTTGCAATGACATATTCAAAGTGCCCGAAGAAAAACCTGTCAGCCAAGAACCCTATATCTAGCAAAACTTTCAAAAATGAAGGGAAAACGGGAGAGGCCACAAGAGTGAGAGGCCCACGTACCGAAAAAAAAAAAAAAAAAAAGAAGGGAAAGTAAGACATTCCCAGATAATCAAGGATCTTTAATGAGGCTTCCCAGGTTCTTTCTTCCTGCATTGGACATGCCTCAGCCCACATTAACATCTTAGGTCTTAGCAGAGGTGTGTGATCACGTCACTTACAAAGAAAATGCCATTTAGGCTGTGAATCATCCGCATTTTATACTTAGAAAAGTACGTAGCTTATATTACATTTTCCAGGGAACTATGCCCAAGAAGTCCAGATTTTTCAGTTGTTTTATTTTAAACTGGGAGCAATTTGAAACAGCACTGCATATGGTGCTGAAAGCATCTGATAGAAAAGGAATCTATTGTGTGTCAGTAGCATGTTTATAAGATGATAAGATTGAATCACCTGCCTTCTTTCCCCTGGGCTTTCCCCAACACAGGAGAAAGTAGCTCGTAGACCTGCATCTCAGTCTCTTCCTCCTCAGATTGCTGGAATGTTGAAGTCAAATTATTCACAAAACACTCATCAGAGTCCTTTCGACAGAAAGTGGACATGCTGCAAATGTATGGAGAAAAGGAGCAGAACCATTAATGCTGGTAATTGTTCATCTAAATTCTTCTCACATCAGTGGAAAAATAGATTTCTTAGCGCTTGCAGAGTATAAGCATGTTATAGATTCATACTATAAAGGATTAATTTAAAACATTTTCATTTCATTGAAAACTCAAACAATGCGAGACCTTTGCAAAATTAAATAAAACTCTGGTTCTGTTGGTCACTGTAATTATCTTATTCTGGAACACTATGAGTAATTGAGTTTTGAATTGAAGTCAGTAGAGCAAGTCTATCAAAATCAATTCAATTGATTTTCATTTATGCAGATGCATTGAGTTCTACAGTGGTTGAAGTTCTTTATTGAATGGATTAGATTCCTGATGCAGGCCCATTTTTCATACTCCAAATCTTGCACGCCTTCTCTAATACTTTCCATAGATATTTGAAAAACTTTCCTGAACAAATAATAAGGCAAGTATGCTCACACTATGCTGAGTAATTAGTTCTCAAATTAAAAATACAAAGAGTTAACTTTTTAAAATGGAGTTACTAAAAATGTAAAATACAAATAACTCTAATAGGAATTTTCCAAAAATATAGATTTATGTAACATAATATAGGGGATAGACCAAAGTGTTAACTAGCAATGGCTGTGGTCTGAAATTGCTAGGGACCATCCTGAGACCAAGTAAAGGCAACCAAAACTGAGAGATCAAAATTTAAAAAGAATTTTAAATAAATAGAAAAAAGAATAAAAAAATAAAAGAAGGAGAAGGACACCTGATTACTAAGTTTATACCCTTGGATCTCAATGTTCCTGAAACAACATGTATCCCTCTTGAACTTCTAAATTAAATAAATATAAATTCCCTTTATTTCCATAAACTTACTTGAGTTGTGTTTCTGCTGCTTTCAGTCAGAGTTCTGACATATACATAGAATACTGGTGAATTTTATGGCATTGTATATGTTGAAATTATTTATTTCAGTGGAATTTACAGTGATATGCTTTTGCTATGTTTAATGTGGAAAAGGACAGCTATATTAAATATTGAACATCATGCATTTTTATAAGATTTAAGAATATCAGATCATTTGCCAATATTATGATAACTTAATACTGATTTAATATAATAAAATGAGACAGGAAAAAAATAAGGTTTATAACCATTGGAAAGCATATAACATCTTCATTTACATAAGTAATTCATGTCTTAAAAAATTCAAGTCAATAAATAAATGTCTTTCTTGAAATTGAGATGCATATCAATATGTATATTTAGGGGATTATTTCTTATTCCCTCCCCTAGTCCTTTACAACTATTATTAACTTGGTAGTGTTCTTGTTATAAATGATGTCTTCAAAATCAAGTAAATTGATATTCCCTATAGAAGTGGTATGACTTCTGAATAGTAAAAAATTTATGGTCTGAAAGACTGAAAGCAACTAATAAAATATTAACATGAAAACTTTGGGAAGATAATAAATGTAACTAAGGATAGTGATAAGCAGGGATAGCTGACCACTAACAATATGCTGGACAATATGATCAATATTGTATCTGAAACATCTCATTCCTTCTCTTAGCAACATTACTAGATGGGTGTTGCTGTTATCATTAACTCCATGTTACAAATAAGCTAAGTGAGGTTTGGGGCATCTAAGTGACTTGCCTGAGCTTACAGACCTCAGAGCAGAGCAAGTAGTCAAACTCAAGTCCATGTGACTCCAGGATGGGCAGGACTGCACTGTGGTTAGATCCTGGTCAGTCTTGGTTTGTGTGTAGACTCTACTATGTGACCTTGGACAACTTGCTTAACCTCTCTCAGTTTTCTTATTTATGTGATAGTAATAAAACATGAAGACCAAGTAAACGAATACATGGAAAGTGCTTAGAGTAATACTTGGAACAGTAAGCTTTCCAAGTATGGGCTCTGGTTACTGTTCTGAGTTATGTGTCTGGAATTTGGTGGGTTTTTGACAAATAGTTGAGGTATTATTATTATTATTATTATTATTAAAATCTGATGAAATACCATTGACAGAAGTTGCCAAATTTTATTTTTAGAAAAATAAAATTTTTTGGAAAAAAAGTTTTTGGAAAAGACCTATTTTGGTATTTTCCAAAACCCTTTTCAGATGTAGGTTTACATTATTCCAAAGCATTGATTTAACATCTATTCAATTAAACACTAATGATCTAACATAAAATCTAAAATTATCTGAGATGGAATGAAGGGGCAATAGAAAGTAATTTTTTAAATACATTGATTCAACTAGACACAATGATTTTCATGTACCATCTCATATAGAGTATTTGAAGCATAGTGTTACCTCATGTATTATCACTTACATGAATAAGGGGTTCCATATCCAATGAAGTACATAACCAGAATTTTATGATGCTATTTTGAAAACTTTATTGTTATATTATTCATAGCCTCAATATGATTGCAATTTCTTAAAGCCCAATAATACTTTAAAATAATTATCTCCAAATTTATTGCTAACTAGGATAATTAACTTTTCATTAGAGTTGCAACCATTCATATTACACTCAATGTTGTAATATTTCATAGGCTGACTGCAATATTTTAATCTTGAAAAAAATTACCATCAGTACTTTCTTTGAGTATTTTCATTGGGTGACCTATGCATAAACTCTAACCTAGGTGTCCTAAGGGAAAAAGCTACTTTCAGTTAGACAGCAATGGGGCACTCTGTGACACTGGCTAAAGCATGGAGAGCTGCTATCAAGGATGTGTTGTTTCTACATAAGAAAGAAAGTGATTACTTTGTTGGGATGTCAACAATGATCTTTTTCACAAAACTATGTCACTTAGCTCTTTAAACAAGCCAGAATTATTTCAGTTAAGATATCGGAGAAAAACCCTAGGATCATCTTACATTTTCATACACCAAATCCTGAATTACAAATTCAAATACAAATTGCCTCAACTGGAAGTGGTTTCACATGATTTCTTAAAGGCAGTTTGGAATCTCTAATTGTACCATTTGGGATAGCACCCCTAGAATCAACAGTCATCAAAATGACAGTTCTACAAAACATATACAATTCTTCCAAAGTTCAAAATATGAAAAGAGTAAACATTTGTATTTTCAAATTCCCACTCACAGTCATATGAAAGCATATTGAAATTGCTTCATATACAGGCAACCAATCCTCTAATTTCACCGAGACTTAAAGATAAATTGAAGAAACTTCTATTGTTCTTATTTTTGTAGGTGAGGAAAGTTGAGTGACTTGCTCAGAGTGATAGATGTAGTTCCTAGAATTAGGATTAATGGAGATTCTTAAAATATCCCAACATATCTGAAGTAAAAACAAGATCAAGAGGGCAAAGGTGCAGGTCACTGGACCTAAAAGCCCTGCCTGGAATAGTTGCCATGGCTCAAAGTAGCAGTCTTCCTAAGTAGGTTTTCTGGGTTTGGGGACTGAGATCTACACTCAGATACACCATTCTCAATATGTTGAAAACCAGACACAAAGAGACTATCTTGAATGCAGCAAAAGAAAAATGACTCATCACACACAAGGGAAATGCAATAAGGTTAATAGTTAACTTTTATCAAAAACAATGGAGAGCAGAAGGCAGAGGAATAGTGTATTTGAGGAACTAAAAGGAAAAAAAAAACTTCATCCAAGAATCTTATATCACATAAAATTATTTTTCAAAAATTAAAGGGAAATAAAGTCATTCCCTGATAAACAAAAACCAAAGGAACTTGTTACTAGCCAATCTGTTTTATACAAAACACCAAAGAAAATTCTTCAGGCTGACAGCAGGAGAAACCAGACAGTAATTTGAATCCACAGGGGGAAAAAAAAAAAAAGAGCATTGGTAGAGATAATTATGTACGTAATTATAAAAGGCAATACTATTGCATATTTCTTTTTCTTAACTGATTTTAAAAATTTATGTAATATATCTATTTTTCTTTGTGGGGGCCATGCTGCACAACTTGTGGGATATTAGTTCCCTGACCAGGGATCGAACCTAGTCCCCAGCCATGAAAGCGCCGAGTGCTAACCATTGTAGCACCAGGGAATTTCCAAAAAGGTTATGTAAACTTATGTCTACCTATCTATCTAGTATTATTATCTAGTATTATTGGGCCTATAACACATAAACTGTAATATATTTGACAATAACAGTAAAAAGGAGGAAGTTGAGAACAAAGCTACATTGGAGTAAGAAAATAATACTAGATAATAACTCACATACATAGGAAGAAATGAAGAGAACCAGAAATGGTAAATAAGAAGGCTAATATAACAAACTCTAGAAATATATACTTGCTCTCTTTTCTTCTCTCAGCTTCATTAAATTATATAAAATGATAAGTAATAATTATAAAAACATGTTCCTAGATCATAACATATATAGACATAATATGCATAGCAGTAAGAGCTATATAGGAGTAAAATATCTATATCTAGAATTAATTTAGTATAAATCTGAAATAGACTATCATAAGTTAATGCAATATGGAAAGTGTATATGGAAACCCTTAGAACAACTAAGAAATTAACTTAAAAACATATAGTCAAAAATTATTTTAAAAATTGTGAAGTTGCCAAGTCTTGATATAAAGTCTATGAAAAATAGAATGGGGTTTTGATGAACCCTTGTATTATTACAGCCCAGGTATATTGTTGGTTTTTCCAAATGAAGGTGAATAAATATTGATTCTCTTTGTCAACTGGGATACTAAAGAAAGCAGAGCTAGACACAGATGTAGAGAACAAACATATGGACACCAAGGGTGGAAAGTGGCGGAGGGGTGGTGTGGTGTGATGGATTGGGAGATTGGGATTGACATATATATACTAATATGTATAAAATAGATAACTAATAAGAACCTGCTGTATAAAAAATAAATAAAATAAAATTCAGAAAGAGAAAAAGAAAGCAGAGCTAATATCCACCATTGTGAACCATTTTTAAGTCTGTAGGTACATTAGATAACAAAGTATTAGGGTTTGGAACTACAGGGAACCTTGGTATCACAACTTTATTAATTGAAGGCAGATCATAGACAAATGTCCAACCTTGCCAATTTGGTTTTTTAACGGTAAGATCAGCGTGTTACAGGGACTAGTGCATGGAATTTTAAGTCCTTGCTTAATTAAGTCTTCTACAATTGGTGAGAGCCCTAGGATAACTTCTGGTTTTAGTGAACACTGAGGAAATTTAGGCAGGGGCTTGTAATGATCTGTTTAGATTTTATGGGTTCTGCACTCTTAATTTTGCCTGTGTGGGTTGAGGAAGAAGCTCACAGGCATTCAGGCACTTCTGAGAGATTGAGGATTTCATACTTTAGAGTCTCAGTTACATTAATTCCTGCTTTCAGAGAGAAGAACAGCTCAGGTACAGGATAGTCAGGAAATTCTAAGATCATTTCTCCTTCTCAGTTAAATCTTATATGACTCCTTAATTTAGAAAGCAAATCTTGAGTAAGTCAGACAAAGACAAATATCATATGATATCACTTACATGCGAAATCTAAAAAAATGATACAAATGAACTTATTTACAAAAGAAAAACAGACTCACAGACTTAGAAAACAAATTTATGGTTACCAAAGGGGAAAGGTGGGGGGAGGGATAATTTAGGAGGCTGGGATTAGCATATACACACTACTATATATAAACTAGATAATCAACAAGGACCTACTGTATAGCACAGGGAACTATACTCAATATTTTATAATAACCTATATAGGAAAAAAATCTGAAAAAGAATATATATATATTATATATATAACTGAATCACTTTGCTGTACACCTGAAAGTAACACAACATTGTATAAATATAATAATATAAAATAAAAATATAACAATATAAAATAAAAATTAAAAAAAGAAAACAAATCTTATCCTAAGAGTTTACTGGTGTCATGTCACACAGAAGTAAAGTGTGGTTTTCCAAAAATGACCGTAGTGTCATCTGGACTGGTTTAGGTACAGGTATCCTTTGAATTTGGTCAGAAACCCCCACTATGAAAATATTCTCTTTACTCCATGGATTTGCTAGTTTATGAAAGTGGAGTTTAAGGTAGATAAAGTGGCTCTGGTATCCACCAGTACCATA
The DNA here is from genome assembly GCF_964165515.1 of Mesoplodon bidens. Lineage (NCBI taxonomy): Eukaryota > Metazoa > Chordata > Mammalia > Artiodactyla > Ziphiidae > Mesoplodon > Mesoplodon bidens. The sequence goes on from NC_138162.1 coordinate 101,130,659, forward strand.
CAGGACACTCCATTAATTTTTATTAGTTTCCCCCTTGCTCATTTAAAGGAATCATGGGGAGCAGGTTACCAGAGGGTCCCTCAGAACCCCACCTATGCTTATTTAGTATTTCAGTAATCAAAGTTTTTAAGATTCCCCCTGATGGTAAAACAATCTGAATTAATAGGTGGAGGTCTATTAAATGGTGGGTTCAGCAGGGGGCATTGCTTTTTCTAGGACCTTGGTTGTTTGCAGTCAAGGCAGACACTTCAGGGCACTGTATTCCTGAGTGGAGGACCTCTAGGTTCTGGCTGGAAATGTCTATGTGGAGTTCCTTTCAGCCCTTGGAGCTGTTGTAACTACAGGGCCATAAGTTTACTGGCTTTGCCCAGCTTGTATCTCTTTTTTTAGGCTACTTAATTAATGCCGGAGCCTGCTAATGAAAAAGGGAATCAGGGTGTATTGTGTGTCGGCATTTGATGAAGAACACCCAGAATGTTTCACGAAAAGGGCTTCCAGTTTTGTCTCATAGTCTGAGACTGGTTCATCCTTTTTTTGCTTGCAAGGTTGAATAATAGACCAGTCAGTTTTTTGAGGAAGTACCTTACCAATACTTCCAAGTAGGTCCTGGGCTATTTTTTCAGCACATTTTGGGCCCACCCTGCAGAGTAATTAGTATGTGTGTCTTTAATATCACTCTCAGGATCTTCCCATTTGGCTTTAGCCATCCATTTTCAGGTGTTGCCTGGTCCTAATGTCATATGAATAAATTGGAAGAGATCTGGGAGCCCCAGATCATAAGCTCCAATAACAATTCTAAATTCTTCATAAAATTTTGGGGAAGTGTCTTTAAGGTTTGGAAAATCTTTGATGATGACCCTAAGTTCAGCCTTTGACCAGGAAGAAAAGAGTTACATTTGGTATTCCAGGCTCAGCGGAGAGCCTCACTTTAAAAGACATTTGTTTAACCTCTAGCTCATCTTCATAGTGAAAAGGTAATTGAATAAGGGAATTAGTAGGTTAAGGATATTTAGGGAGAGGATGGTAAAGGGCAGGAGCAGTTGAAACAGTCAGAGTCAAGTTAGTATACGTCTCTTTTTAGATTCACTGTCAGGCTGTTGCTTAAGCTTTTCATTTGTCTTTTATAAAGAATCTTTTAAAGACAGATTTTTTTTTTTTTTTTTGCGGTACGCGGGCCTCTCACTGCTGTGGCCTCTCCCATTGCGGAGCACAGGCTCCAGACGCACAGGCTCAGCGGCCATGGCTCACGGGCCCAGCCGCTCCGCGGCATGTGGGATCTTCCCGGACCGGGGCACAAACTCGTGTCCCCTGCGTCGGCAGGCGGACTCTCAACCACTGCGCCACCAGGGAAGCCCGGGAACTTGTAATTTATTTCGTTTCTTAAAAGTTTCTGCATTCCAATGAAAGATGCATACCATTGTTTGGGGGAAATTTGGGACCCTTTTTTCTCTTGAACACCTCATAAATGGATAAGCTTATCTAGGTTGAAAGTACCCCTCTGTGGCCACTGTAATTCAAGATTATCTTTGGTAAGGTTAACCCACTGGTTCAGAAAAACACAAGTTGTTGATCCTTATTGTTAGCTAGGGTCCTGGATGGATGAGGAGTCCCAGATTGTTTGGACTCAGAAGAGCTCATTTTTCTTTTCTTTTCTTTTCATTTTCCCTTATTACCCGAGGCCTTGCATTGGACCCAGTCCAGCTTAAGTCAGACACAGTCCAGTTTCTAACTCAGACCCAGTCCGACCCTGGACTGAGTCTTTTTTTTGTTTTTAAAGTCAGCTGACTCTGAACCCAGTCTAGAGAAAGAAATGCTCAAATAAATTTGGAGAGATCTCAAATGTAAGGTAGATAGCTAGTGGGAAGCAGCCGCATAGCTCAGGGAGATCAGCTCGGTGCTTTGTGACTGCCTGGAGGGGTGGGATAGGGAGGATGGGAGGGAGACGCAAAAGGGAGGGGATATGGGAACATATGTATATGTATAACTGATTCACTTTGTTATAAAGCAGAAACTAACACACCCTTGTTAAGCAATTATACTCCAATAAAGATGTAAAAAAAAAAAAATGGAGAGATCTTTTCAATGCAAAAACCGTAGAGCTCAGATCCCAGAGGGACTTACCTGCAGCCTTCAGATGCAGCGAGAACGTAGTGAGCTCAGTGGGGTTGGTGGGTACATTTGCCTGGTTACTCGATGCTCCTGGAGGCTACTGAGGGTCCCCTTTGGGTCCTGCTTCTGACCCCAGAACTGTTAAAGGATAAACAGAGGGATATTAAAATTTCAGGAATTTGAGGAAAAATAGATTTGAATGAGGCAGCGCCCAACCAGAAGTGATTAGAAGTGCTCTGTCCAAGGGAACTGGGGAAAAAATTTATAGAGAAAAGGCAGAAGCAGAGTAGGAAAAGTATTGATTCACTATAGCTTAAAAGAACCACAGTTTTTTTTAAAGAGTTATGCATAATAAGTCAATAAAATATACAATGAGATAATTTAAAATGTTCAATTAAACCCTGAGAAAATAGAAAAAGCAGAAAAAAACACACCAAAGAACAAATGGAACAAATAGAAAACATTTAGAAAATTAGATGATTTATTCATAACATACCAATTACTACTCTGAACATGGAGCATTCGAAGGTCAGATTTACAATACTGAGATTGTCAGATTGTATAAAATCTACTATATGCCATCTTCAAGAACTACTTTGACTATAACGACATAGGTTAACTAATGGGATGGAAAAGGATGTACAATGCAAACACAGACCAAAGAAAACTGGAGTAGCTACATTAATTTCAGACAAAATATATTTTAGAACAAGGAATATTATCAGAGATAAAAAGGGACAGTGCATAATGCTAAAGGAGTCAATTCTCCAAGAAGATAAAACTCTAAATGTATATGTACCTTGCAAAAGAGTTTCAAACTGACAAATCTAAAAGAAAAAATAAATCCACAATTATATTTGGAGATTCCAGCACTCACTCCTCTCTTAGTAACTCATAGAACAAGGAGTCAGAAATCAGTAAGGATATAGATGACCTGAACAAGATTGTCAAATAACTTGTTTCATTACTATTTATAGAACACTCCACTTAACAAAAGAAAAATACACATTTTTCTCAAGGGCAAGATAGGCCATATTTTGGGCCATACAACAAAGTTTAACAAATGTAAAAAAATAGAAAGCATACAAAATATGGTATGGGACAGTACCAGAATTAAAATAAAACCAATAATAAATGTATCTGGAAAAAACCCTAATACTTGAAATTAAACAATACACTTCTAGACAGTGCATGGGTCAAATAGGAAGTATAAAGGGAAATGTAAAACCATTTTGAAATATGTGAATATTAAAATACAACACACCAAAATTGTGGGACACTGGTAAATCCATGTATTAGAGAGAATTTTAGAGCATTAAATGTATGTATTAGAAAAAAGAAAGATCTAAAATCACTCACCTAAGAAATTAGAAAAAGAAGAGCAATTATAACCTAAAGCAGAAATAAGGAAATGATAATGACTAAAATAGAAAAAAATAAATTAAAAACAGAAAAACAATAGAGAGAATCAACTAACCCAAAATTGTTTTGTTTTGTTTTAAGATGAATAAAATCAATGAAACTGTAGCCAGGCTGAAAAAGAAAAAAAAAAGAGAGAAGACACAATTACCAATATCAGAAATGAAAGAGGGGACATCAATACAGATTTCACAGCCATAAAAAGGATAATAAGGGAATACTGTGAACCATACCACATCCATAAATTCTACAACTTACAAGAAATAAATCAATTTCCTGAAAGACATAGACTACCAAAACACACTCAGGAAGAAACAGATAACCTGAACAGTCCCATATCAACTTTTAAGAAATTGAATTTGCAGTTAAAAACCTTCTCAGAAAACACTTCAGACCCAAATGAATTCACCAGTGAATCTGAAACTGAGGGCAGTCATCAGTTAGATCTCTTAAAACATAACTGGCTTAATAAATAATATCCTGTAACTTGCCTTCACCAATCAAGCACGCATTAATTGTTCTTGCAAATTGCATACCCTCCAAGCTCCACATAGCTTAGACAAGGTATCGCAAGACTCCTTTAACTACCCCCTATAGATAACACCTCTGATTTATGAGTAGCTATAGTAACAGCTGCTTAAATTGTTTTCAGGAGCATGGACTAGTCTTACCCAGATCAAACTGGTTAAGACCACCGACCATTCAACTAGGCCCCCATAAGTGTCTGATGAATGACCTTAGATGTCAGAGGCTGAAAACTCCACCCTCAGATCATGCTAATGCACCATTTTTTGAACATGTATCCCAGGAAGAAGCATGCAATGCAGATATGCCTGTGCAGAATGCCATTTACTTCACCTTTTTCTTGGCTTCAATCATCTTCCCCCACACCTCAGACCACCCTGCTTCCTTATCCCATAAATAGCCTGAGCCTGAGCCCTTATGAGACTGGACTTGAGGCTTGTTCTCCCACTTCCTCACTGGGCTGCCCTGTGAAAAAACCCTTTCTCTGATGCAAACCTCGGTCTTTCAGCGTTTGACTTGCTGCACGTAACCTGGTTCAGTAACAAATTCCACCAAACATTTAAAGTAAAAAAAAATACCAATTCTACACAATCTGTTCCAGAAAACAAAACAGTAGTAAATTATTTAAAAATTTTTATGAACCCAGAATTACCCTAATGCCAAAGACAGAACAGAAAACTACAGACCAATATCCCTCATGAACATAGAGGCAAAAATCCTCAACAAAATAAAAGCAAGTTCAGCAAAATATTAAAAGGATAAGGACACCATGACCAAGTGCAATTCATCCCAGAAATGCAAGAATAGTTCTACATTTGAAAAAAAAATCAATATAACTTACCATATAAATGGAATAAGTAAGAAAAAGAAAACATGATCAGTTCACTAGATACAGGAAACTATTCAGCAATATTCAACTCCATTCAAGATTAAAAAAAAAAAAAGGAACTCTCAGCAAACCTAGACTTATAAAGGGCATCTTAATCTAATAAAGAGTGTCTACAAGAAAACCTGCAGCTAATATCATACTTAATGGTGAGGTATTGAATGCTTTCCCCTACACTCAAGAACAAGGAAGGATGTTCATTCTCATTGCTTTGATTCAATGTCATTGCTGGGTCCGGTGTCTGTGTTGTGCTCAGTGCTTATGTGAGGCCCAGTGTCCTGCTACAATACCACTTGATGTCACAGCTAGTGGGATTCTGCAGAGATAAGATGTCTCTTAGGAACATTGGGCAAATATGTGCATAGGACCCCATCATGAGAGTCATTGTAGAAAAGTTGCTCTGTTCTGTGCTGTCCCTGGAGGGGAGAGGGATCTTTAGAGAAGCTTTTCCCATGGTGGGTATGGCTCCCTGCTCTCTCCAGGGCTGCCAATGATCTCAGCTGGCAACCTCGGTTCCCAGGGGTATGATGTGTCTTCAGGGTCTAGTCTAAGAAAAAAAGACCTAGAAGAGGGTCTAACTTGGAAGAGAGACTTTAGGGTGACTGAAGAATTTAACAACAACAACAACAAAACAATAACCATATTAAAAACTCCTATAAACAGCAGTAAATCCTAATACAACTTTAAACACTCCACCAATGTGTCCCACTTTGTCCCTTGTTAAACCAAGCACTGGCTTCATCTTATTACTGAATCTGGAATAAGCAGTGATCTGGTTAGCACCTAGAGCATAGACAGGGGTGAGGCGTGACTTTCTGTCAGTACTGCAGTTCAGATCTGATGCATGAAAAGCGTGATGTCTTATCTCTGATTTTATCTGTATGCATGGAGTGGTCCATGCTTTGGATAAAACATGGCCCAAACCACAGGTACTTTGATGTTCAGGCTTTTTAATTAACCACAACACACAATAATTTGTTGAATGCAAGATTATTAAGAGGTTGGTTATTTAACTATGTGGCTACAGGAAGCTATATTTTCACTAAGTAAAAATGTCTTTTTTCTTTTTTATAAGAATAATTAGCCAATCAAAATGAGCTCTCGGGGCTTCGCTGGTGGTGCAGTGGTTGGGAGTCTGCCTGCCGATGCGGGGGACACGGGTTCGTACCCCGGTCCGGGAGGATCCCACATGCCGCGGAGCGGCTGGGCCTGTGAGCCATGGCCGCTGGGCTTGCGTGTCTGGAGCCTGTGCTCCGTGACAGGAGAGGCCACAGCAGTGAGAGGCCCACGTACTGCAAAAAAAAAAAAAAAAAAAAAAAAAAAACCAACAAAATGAGCTGTCGGCCAGAGCATAGCAGTGCAATGGACCAGATCCTTGAGGGAGGCTGAGGTGAAGCTCCTGTGATAAAGTAATGCTCGTTAAGGACCTCTGACACTGCTTTTTTTTTAAAAGAAGGATTTGTGTTTAATTAGTTTTGTAAACCACTTTTTTAAACAGTAAAGACTGGAAAGTTAGGGAAAAATTGTTAATGAGAATGGCTATGTCAAAACTAAATGTGGGGCTTCCCTGGTGGTGCAGTGGTTGAGAGTCCACCTGCCGATGCAGGGGACGTGGGTTCGTATCCCGGTCTGGGAGGATCCCACATGCCACGGAGCGGCTGGGCCCGTGAGCCATGGCCGCTGAGCCTGTGCATCCGGAGCCTGTGCTCCGCAACGGGAGAGGCCACAACAGTGAGAGGCCCGTGTACCGCAAAACAAAAAACAAAAAACAAACAACAAAAACTAAATGCAAGAGGGAGTCAGGCAATCTTCTCTGAACTGTCCTAAGATATGAGTATGAGATATACTGGTGTAATGGGGCACATTGCTTTGGGGTTTCTACATCCTGTCCTTCCTTGCTAAATAATCACACAGATAGAAGCTTAGCCATCCGATTATTGATAGTTAATAAATATTGGTCAAATATCATTGTGTACATGCTAATGCCTTTGGCAGAGGCAGAGAGGGAAAATGGATGGTCCCCTTCCCCATATATTTGATACTTCTCTGATAGAAGTGACAGGGCTTGCATGTTTGTTATCCATCAACCAAATTCCCAAAGCATATATTTTTGACAGCACCCTCCCCAGTGATGGGAACTCCTTTACCTTACAACATGTTATGGTATTTCACAAATCCCCTACTACATAGGGTTCACAAGGAAAAATACGTATTGCAATGGTGTCAAGTGATAGATGTGCATCACAAAATAATCACAGGGCTGAGTAATCCCAAGGGGGGTGTGAACATTCATGACTAGAACTTTCTAGACCAGAAAAATACATTTGTTAGCACAAAACATTTTGGTGAGCAAAACACCTGGCCACTTGCTATAAATGATAAATTTGTATTTTTTATTTCATGGCCAGTTTTCCTCTTCCAGGGACTTAATTATCCCATGTACATTGCTCCCAGCAGAGACAGAGAGACACACAGCAGTCTCATTTAATCTATTAGATTTCTTTTTTTCCACTGCCTCAAGGTACAGAGGCCTGAGTCATCGAATAAATAACTCAATTTCTCATCCTTGTTCATTGAGCCAGTTGTATGAAAAAACACAATGTTTTTTTATGGCAAATGTGCAAATGGGCTTACTGGGACATTGCATTCAGAAATTGCATAAAGATGCCAAAACTCATTCAGAGTGCAAGAGCAGGAAGAGTGGTTTCAATGTCTTTTAAAATTGAAGCATAGTTGATTTACAATGTTGTGTTAGTTTCTGGTATACCACAAAGTGATTCAGTTATATATAGGTATTCATTTTCATATTCTTTTCCATTATGGTTTATCACAGGATATTGAATATAGTTCCCTGTGCTATACAGTAGGACCTTGTTGTTTATCCATCCTATATACAATAGTTTGCATCCACTAGTCCCAAACCCCCAATCCTTCCCTCTACTACCTCCCCACCCTTGGCAACCATAGGTCTGTTCTCTATGTCTGTGAGTCTGTTTCTGTTTCAAAGGTAAGTTCATTTGTGTCATAGTTTAGATTCCACGTATAAGTGATATCTTATGGTATTTGTCTTTTTCTTTCTGACTTGCTTTGCTTAGGATGAAAATCTCTAGGCCCACCCATGTAGCTGAAAATGGCATTATTTCATTCTTTTTTTATGACTGAGTAATATTCCATTGTATATCTGTACCACATCTTCTTTATCCATTCATCTGTCAATGGAGATTTAGGTTGTTTCCATGTCTTGGCTGTTGTAAATAGTGCTGCTATAAACATAGGGATGCACTTTTTTTTTTTCAACATCGTTATTGAAGTATAATTGCTTTACAATGGTGTGTTAGTTTCTGCTTTATGACAAAGTGAATCAGCTATACATATACATATATCCCCATATCTCCTCCCTCTTGTGTCTCCCTCCCACCCTCCCTACTCCCACCCCCCTAGGTGGTCACAAAGCACGGAGCTGATCTCCCTATGCTATGTGGCTGCTTCCCACTAGCTATCTATTTTACATTTGGTAGTGTATATATTTCCATGCCACTCTCTCACTTCATCCCAGCTTATCCTTCCCCCTCTCCATGTCCTCAAGTTCATTCTCTACATCTGCATCTTTATTCCTGTCCTGCCCCTAGGTTCTTCAGAACCATTTTGCTTTTTTTTTAGATTCCACATATATATGTGTTAGCATACAGTATTTGTTTTTCTCTTTCTGACTTACTTCACTCTGTATGACAGACTTTAGGTCCATCCACCTCTCTACAAATAACTCAGTTTCATTTCTTTTTAGGGCTGAGTAATATTCCATTGTATATATGCACCACATCTGCTTTATCCATTCATCTGTTGATGGACACTTAGGTTGCTTCCATGTCCTGGCTATTGTAAATAGAGCTGCAGTGAACATTGTGGTACATGACTCTTTTTGAATTATGGTTTTCTCAGGGTATATGCCCAGTAGTGGGATTGCTGGGTCTTATGGTAGTTCTATTTTTAGATTTTTAAGGAACCTCCATACTGTTCTCCATAGTGGCTGTATCAATTTACATTCCCACCAACAGTGCAAGAGTGTTCCCTTTTCTCCACACCCTCTCCAGCATTTATTGTTTGTAGATTTTTTGATGATGGCCATGCTGACTGGTGTGAGGTGATACTTCATTGTAGTTTTGATTTGCAGTTCTCTAATGATTAGTGATGTTGAGCATCCTTTCATGTGTTTGTTGGCAATCTGTGTATCTTCTTTGGAGAAATGTCTATTTAGGTTTTCTGCCCATTTTTGGATTGGGTTGTTTGTTTTTTTGATATTGAGCTGCATGAGCTGCTTGTAATCCTTTGTCAGTCACATCATTTACAAATATTTTCTCCCATTCTGAGGGTGGTCTTTTCATCTCGTTTATGGCTTCCTTTGTTGTGCAAAAGTTTTTAAGTTTCATTAGGTTCCATTTGTTTATTTTTAGTTTCCATTCCTCTAGGAGGTGGGTCAAAAGGATCTTGCTGTGATTTATGTCATAGAGTGTTCTGCCTATGTTTTCCTCTAAGAGTTTGATAGCGACACAGCCCCTTGATCTCCACCCATCACCATTTTGAGGAAAGGAAGCAAGATGAGGCCAGGATTCTGCACCTGTTCTTCAACCAGGGCAACCCTGCATTACCTGCTTTATTCATCTACACCCTGGAGAATTTAATTCAAATTTTGTGCCCTGCAAACATAAAAGTTTAATGTTACTGAACAAGGTGTAAGTTCTTTCTAACTTTTGAAGTCTATGATGCCACATGAGTGAGCATAGTCGCCCAAAATAGCACAACTGATGTGGCTAAATTAAAATTGAAAAGGGGGCTTCCCTGCTGGCGCAGTGGTTGAGAGTCCGCCGACCGATGCGGGGGACACGGGTTTGTGCCCCGGTCCGGGAAGATCCCACATGCTGTAGAGCGGCTGGGCCCGTGAGCCATGGCCACTGGGCCTGCGCGTCCGGAGCCTGTGCTCCGCAAAGGGAGAGGCCACAGCAGTGAGGGACCCGCGTACCGCAAGAAAAAAAAAATGGAAAAGGACTAATCTTGATGAATACTTCTAGCTAATCCTCACAAACTGAAAGACATTTAGAAGAATTTGCAGTTTTTCTTAATTATCTAAGAATTGTATTTACCTTTTGATTTTTTAATTTCCCATATAGAACACTATAATAGAATTAAGCTAAAGAGATGGCTATTGTACAAATTTAGTGCAGCTTTTAAAATTAAAAAAAATTTTTTTAATCGAGGTTGGTTGATTTACAGCATTATAATAGTTCCAGGTGTAAAAAACTGTGATTCAAATTTTTTACAGATTATGCTCCATTTAAAGTTATTATAAAATATTGGCTCTATTTCCTTTGCTGTACAATATATCTTTGTAGCTTATTTATTTTAAAGTGCAATTTTGATATCAGAAATTAGGAAAATAGAGGCACCTTATAGCTAGTGGACGGCTCATTGACACACCATTCATACACACAGACATTTTCCCTTCCACAATTAAAATAAAACTGAATCTTGCCTAAAAAAACCTTCCAAAATAAGACGCTATCATTTATTACTACATTTATCATATTTTCTCTCTTAGTAGCCCCATAAAGTCATTTACAGTCCAGTAAAAATATAAATATTGCATATTAGTATTTATGCAATTTTCCAAACTGATGAAATTTATGAGAGGATGTCTAAACAGTTTGGCAAAACACTTATACTTAATGTGGTAAGAAGGCCCGACGATTGTCCAATAGTGCAACCCATGATCAGGGAAAGCAGAGATGACTATGGGTCACTAAGGAAATTCCTAAGGCCTCCCACTAGTTGCCTTGCAATTCTATTTAGGAGATAGTTAAAATAATTCAGGTCTTTCTGAAATTCAGAAGCTTGTGCTACTTTCTGAGAACTTGATTAGATTTTAGTGATGTGTAACATTTCCAGATTGGATGAGCAATAGTTTATTTCCACATGGATCAACATCAAGGAAAACGCTAAGAGACTAAAGAAGTTATCCATATGGGGGTTATTTCCAGTGCCCCTGATTTAATTGGTTCTGCACTTGTACACCAGGCATTCCACTAGCACTTTTGGGGACACAAACAAGATGCAAGTCCCCAGGCATGGCCTATGAAAGTTATCTAAGACCATAAAAGCCATAATGGAACCAATGGGTTAACTGCCAAAAAGAGAACAAAGGTCTCCTCCCAGGGATGGGAATTTATAAAGTGCCTGTCTCCAAAGCTCTGAAATCGTTTCCTGTTTATTGTCTCATTAATCTCCCAACATCCTTGTGACATGTGAGTACCAATTACCGGCCAGGTATTAGATCTGTAAAGCAGAGTGGCAAGCTGTGAACACCGGGTCCCTCACATTGACTTCCTGGGAGGGGGATTTAGTTAGAGGAGTGACGAGTCCTCCCTGACCACCTAACATAAAAATGCTGTGGAGGGCTTCCCTGGTGGCGCAGTGGTTGAGAGTCCGCCTGCCGATGCAGGGGACACGGGTTCGTGCCCCGGTCCAGGAGGATCCCACATGCCGCGGAGCGCCTGGGCCCGTGAGCCATGGCCGCTGGGCCTGCGCGTCCAGAGCCTGTGCTCCACAACGGGAGAGGCCACAACAGTGAGAGGCCTGCGTACCTCAGGGGAAAAAAAAAAGCTGTGGAAAGTGCTCAGTTCTAACTGCAACTCATTTAGCAGTCTGCTCGGCTATACATCCTACTACTTCTTTTCCTTGGACCACAACACTTACTCTGTTATCTGCAGTTCAAAAACAGCTAGGCCGCAAAGGTCTCACGGCTCTGGTTTTTGCAATAAGGGACCGTATAAATGACGGTCTAGGTTTGGACTTAAAACCAAAGATATCAGAGGATTTGTTCCCAGTAAGGGAAAAGAATATGAGATTTAGAATCGCCTAATGTCTCCAAGAAATCATGCACTGGCTAAATCTACATACAAAAACAGAGCAAAACGTCAGACAATTCTTTGCTGAAATTGAGCAATGCGGACAACCCAGCCAACCAGAGTAACTGTATCCAGAAAAACTGTCCCCAGTGTACCCACCACCACCCGAGGCTGTGCTGTAGACTACCACGTGCAGTTCCCAATGCATCATGCAGCTTCTTTCATTTCCTTAGGCTGGTTAGACCTTGAGAACAAGTAAATGTAGTTATTTACTCCCTTTGCTTAGGAATAATTTCTCCTGGTGTCTGTGAGTAGTTTTGGAGTAATTTTCATCTGAGGGGAATTGTCTCTTCCTGCTGCCAGCTTGCTATGTGAATCAGGCCAGCATGTGTATTTCAATAATTTGATCATCTTAACAAAAATTCTGTAAGCAATTCAAAAAATTTCAGGTATCTACAAATACTAATACTATTAGGGAAGTATTTACTTAAGGGCTTGATGTCGTTTTTGTTTTTTGCGGTACGCGGGCCTCTCACTGTTGTGGCCTCTCCCGTTGCGGAGCACAGGCTCCGGACGCGCAGGCTCAGCGGCCGTGGCTCACAGGCCCAGCCGCTCCGCGGCATGTGGGATCTTCCCGGACCGGGGCACGAACCCGTGCCCCCTGCATCGGCAAGTGGACTCTCAACCACTGCACCACCAGGGAAGCCCTTGATGTAGTTTTGCATCATTTTAGTTTTAGTTTAGACGCATTTTGTTGATGGGAAGAGATATCTACCCTTGTTAACTAATCATGTGTAACATTTTCCCCATGCATTGCCAAGTTCGAAAGCATTACATTTTTTCATTAAAGATGCTTTGAATATTTTTTATATATATGTATATATACACACACACATACATACACACACACACACACACACACACACACACATATATATGTATATATATATATATTTAGCCTAGCTCTTGCCTACAAGATAAAATGCTGTTTAGAGAGCGATTAACTTCGGCTCATATAACCAGAGCAGAGTGTCTAAGGAAGGATGGTGGGTGGACATGAAATCTCCCAGGAATCTATTAGTCATCACCAGGGATTCCAACAGCATCATACTGCCCACAAGCTTCTGCATATCAGGTTTAAACCAGCCAGCATCAGACACAGCAAGGTGAATGGAGGTGGGCCTGGGTCTCTCTTGGCTGCCAAACATGAGGTAAAGCCCATAATCCAGGAGGTACTGAGTTTGGAAAAAGTTTTACAATAAGAGTTCACGGTCCTTTGAGGATGAGCAGGAAATCCAAAGCAGGCGTATGGGTGTAGTGGTGGGGCCTGCACAGCCAAATTAGGAGGCAGAGAGAAGCAGGTATGGGGGATGGCAAATGCTGTGATGTTGAACCTGCTGTGTCTTAAAGTGCTTCAGGCCTCTGCCTGCTGAGATCCAAAGAGTAATATCCTTGTCTGTGCAGCTGTCTGCTCTATAAAATCACAGACTCAGAATAATTGGGAGGCATTAAAAAGTCACAGAGTATTTCTAAAGAAGTTCAGCCTTATTACTTGTGAAGAAATGTGGTAATGAAGGAGCAGGTGACCAATTACTGCAAGAAAAGATCCTTAGGAGACCAGCCTTCATTACCAAATAGGAAGGTTTTTCTCTGCTCAATCACCTGCTTGTGTACAAATACAAGATTCTCAAGAAGTTAAGGGTCTTGCAAGATTAAAATCTTTGTCGTTTAAACATTCTGTCTCAATTCATGCCTCTTATTGAGATTACATTGCTAACAAACCCCCAAATTCCCTTTTTGTTAATTGGAAGGTGAATTTTAGGCAACAATAACCTTTTTGCAAATTCTTAGAGCATAATTTCCTAAGTGTTCCTTTTATTTCTTGCACCTCTGGAAAGAAAATCACAACCAAAGCTGAAAGAGAAGCAGAATCCTCCCAGGAGACCCTCAATATAAATAAAGTGATGGGCATCCCAGTTCTAACAAAACCTTACCACGTGTCCTTGGAAAGTGGATTCTGCAGTCGCAGGTGTGCAAAGCTGTAGACGGGGTCTATATCGAATTTGCCAGGGAAGAGCCATCTTTCTTCCATGACATTCGATTTCTAGTTTCTCTGCTGATCATCAGTTTTCCTCTGAAGTCTGACACAAGGTTATGATATTTGGGCAGAAATCATGAAACCCAGCATCACAGAGTGCCTTCTTCAGAAGGAAACTTCTGGGGTCATGACGGAAAAGGGGAACAAGGAGATCACCCACAGTAACAGAAATGCTGCTGGGGCCAGGGTGTTGTCAAGCCACCTTCCCACCCGATCCGGGCCACCAAACGTGTGCAGAGAGCTCCTGCCAGGGCTCCAGGTGTCCGCGTTAAAGCCAGCGCCCCACACTGCAGAGCTGCAAGGCAGGAAGGAAAATCCAGACCATCATACTTCCCTGCCTTTATCAGGAATGAAATAATCTCTAATATATTCTGTTTTGGTGAGGTGAAGAAGTCTCTCCTAAAATTCAGCCTCATCTATAATCACACTGACCTTTGAGGTTTCCATGTGGAGGTCTCACATATTGCTCCAGTGAAGCCAGACTTTCTCCTCAAAGATGTCCACTTTGAAACTTCCCTCACTGCAGCTTGACCTTGGTGTTAATATACTTCTTCTCACCTCATCACCACCCTAGATGGTGCTTCTGTTCTCCCTTGTCCAGATTCCCAACAGTTTCATGACTGGATCACAGGGCTCATGTCTCCTGTCTCTCTGGTCCCTTATCCCCATACTGGGGGAGAGTCTCCTTAAAAAGTTAACAGATTGTCTCACGGCCCCGTGAGAATCCTTCTTTGATTCCACTGCAATTAGAATAAAACCAGGTCTTCTCACCTGCCCAGTGGGCCCCTAGGCTAAACTGACCCACCTCACCTTTGCCCATCTCTCTGACCTCATTCATCATGCTCCTCTTCATCATCGCCCTGGTCTGGTCTCCTCATTTTCCTGGTGAAGCCTGGCTCCTCCCACCTCTGGGATGCCCCGCCCCTCTGCCTGGTCAGCTCCCTCACCGTCTGCTCTCACCTTCCACAGCCATCCCAGAACGCTTTCCCTGAGGTAAGTCCTTCTATTCCTGTCATGATCACCCAGTGTGTTTTCTTCCTGTTACTTAGCTCCGTTGGAGCTGTTTTATTTTGTACATTCCAGGTCCTGAATTATGTGTGTCTGGGTCTCTAGATGGGGAGCTCCAGGAGAGGTGGACCGCACCAGTCTTGTCCAGAGTTATAAGCACAGTGCCTGGCCCAGGACCTGACCCTGAGGGGGTGTTCCATCTTTACTAAAGGATTATATTAACATCCACATTGAAATGTATATCCTCACACAGGCTATCAAAGTCTGAGCATGTTTTGCAGAGTGCTGCCAAGAAAAGATCAAGAGGAATTTATTGTATTAAAAAGTTTGTAGAAAGACCTCATCCATTAAGGATTATTACTCTCTATATTATAAACATCTGTTTTTACTTCTAGTTGTGAACTTTAAAAACAGGATTTTATGTTTCTTTTCTTTTTTTTAATATTTGAAATATAGACGCATTATTTTTCTGTCAACCTTCCAAAACCTGGCACAAACACTGAAATGAAAAGCACTTGTTTACTGGACACTTCTAATTTCTAATTTCCTCTTTATTTTATTCTGCCTCTTAATTAAGAGAATGCCTGGCTTCCCCTCCCCCGACATGCAAGTTGTGGGAGGGGAGGGTCTCATCCCCCTGGCATACCTGGGTGGACATGAATGGACCCCCTTGGAGCAGCTGTCCTGAGGCTGCCAAGAGTGCAGGGGGGCACTGAGCACTGCCGCAACTTGTAGGGCACTTGAAAGTGCTTTCGTTGCAGAATTTTTTCCCAAAGAAGTCCCCATCTCGAGCTGCCTGTCTTCTAGACTGAAGTGAGGAATGACCACCCTTCTGTGGCCAGAGGCGTGACCTGGGACCTCAGATACGGCTCACTGCTGAGCCCATCACTAGGACCTCTGGCAGTTGCTGGACTCCTAGAAGGTACAGGTGGAGGGGTCCTTGCTCTCCCCCTGCTTCTCAGACTCTGGATTCCTTGTCTGGAGCCCAGGACCAGTGGACCTGGCACCTCAGTGAGTTGTAAGGGGTCCCTAGCTGGGCTCTGTATCCTGCTCTGCTGTTCCATGTACACCACCATCACAAAGCACTTGTAGATGGGCCAGTTTAGGGCAGGAGATTCACAGTCGTTAATAACTAGGAACTGTAAATATCAATTTGATATCAAGCTCAAATAATATAAAAATGCAGCATTTTAATATTGAATGGATTATCTCTTCTAGGGCAGGAGAATAAGACACAGATCTAGCCTCAAGTACATAACTGAGCAGACTCAGACAGTAACGGGATGGTGGTTACAGTACCTTGTGGCTTGGATGGGTAGAGAGGGGAGGGGACAGGTAGGGGAAGATAAGGATGTTTGAGCAAAGTCAGACTGCGAGGGAAGAGAGAGAGTTGTCAAATGTAAACTTAGTTTGATCATTTCTACTGTTCCTCCCCGCTCCGCCCCCAACAGCTTTATTATATCTTTTCACTTTCTGGGACTAGTCACAGGCCCCTAAGCCAGAGGGCTCACTGGAAAACAGAACCTGACCTTCACTGAGAAGTCCCACACCTGCACTCTGGGGACAGTGTCGTTGCCTCACCCTCACCCTCGGCTGGGAGTTGGGGAGCAGGGCTGGCATCCCTTGAACTAAGGGAAGGACCTGGACCTGAGGGACAATGGAGTCCCCAGCAGAACCTCCTGTGTGGGGGCCAATCTGCTCTCAGGCTCCCCAGAGGGCCAGGAGAGAAGGCGGTGGGCTGGGATGCTTCAGGACCAGACTTGGAAGCAGAGGTGCTGTCTTCAGCCCCTCCCCAATCTCCACCCTCACCCACAACATCTCCTCTACTGCTGTCCTGGGCTGATCTTCTCAGATGGTCCTTCCTTCTGCCTGTGACTTGATGAAGGAGTGCAGCCTGAGATATTCCCCCCCCCACACACACACACACGCACCCCACCAAGGCCAGATCCTGAAGGCAAGGCTTCACTGTGAGATGACGATGATGATGGTTGGCAGGCGGGGACATGTGCAGACCCCGGAGCTATATGGCTCCACAGTTTCCATCCAGCTCTCCTCCCACTACCTGGAATGTTGATTAGAAACCGAGAGAGTCTCTGATGGAAAAGGGTGGAAAAACAGTAACTCTATGCTACAGTCATATTAGCAGAGTCCGATATTTTCCTCCGTGTTATAAACTCAATTGGATTTTGGAAGGTTACCTAGTTCTCACCTCTTATATGTTCCTGTAAGGAAAAGTGCTGGAAGTTTCAAATGCAAACTGTTCAAACCCGAACAATCCTGTGTTTCCAAGAAGCTCGTGGAGCTCTGCATCTCCCTCATTTACTTCACAGTTTTCAGAGGCCACTTTTGACAGGTGGACACAGGGTCATGTTTTGGCATATCTTCAGAGCCTGTCAGCAGGGCACAGAACCACCTGTGTGATCCTTTATTAAGTTAGGCAGCCAGGAGTCCAGGGCAGGAGGAGTGGCACCGACTCTGGCATCTGCTTGCCTGGGCGTGAGACCTTCCCTCCTCCTCCTGCCTTGGGATCTGGAAAAGGTACATTAGGGTGACAGTGATGCCCACCTCATAATGAAGCCCGAAGGATCAGGGAGCTGGTGAAAGCAAAATGCCCAGAGGGCATCTGGTACCTGATGAATGCTCAAAGGACCACCAGCTCTTCAAAGAAAAGAAAATTAAGTCCAACTCAGTGATACCTACTATTAAGGTAAAATAAAACTAGAAGATCCATGGTTTGCTGTGATGCCTACCTGCAGGGGCGGGGCAGGCGGAAGGGGGCAGAGAGAATGAGGTGCAATGCATCTTTGTCTAGCACTTCACGGGGCTGTATTTCGTACAGGACAGATCATTTTCCTCTAAGCCAAAATCAATCTTCCTCTCAAACCAGGATGCATAAAATAGTCTCCAGAAGGAAAAACATCGACCTTCAGATGGCCGTCATGCATTCTGAGACAGTACATAAAACACGGACACATGAAAAAGGATCCATGGCCATCAGAACTGCAACTGGCCCCAGGGAATTTTTTTCATCACAGCCTTTGCTTGAAGTGACCTTTTATCTGGGCAGGGGGATTTTACAGCCTGAGAGGTGGTCAGCAGCCCAGTGGCACCCCGTGCAAATGACACAGGTGTCCTCATCCTTCTTCCAACTCAGTTCCAGCCCTTGACTTGGAAAAATTAGCCATCGCCCACTATGGGTTTTTTTTTTTTTTTTTTTTTTGCGGTACGCGGGCCTCTCACTGTTGCGGCCTCTCCCGTTGCGGAGCACAGGCTCCGGACGCGCAGGCTCAGCGGCCATGGCTCACGGGCCCAGCCGCTCCGCGGCATGTGGGATCTTCCCGGACCGGGGCACACACCCGTGTCCCCTGCATCGGCAGGCAGACTCTCAACCACTGCGCCACCAGGGAAGCCCCATCGACTATGTTTTATATTAAGAATGGTTACCCTGAAGTGAATCCCTGGCAGACGGACTGGTGGGAACTTACTGTAGACAAGTTCAGAACCATGTAAATAACTACGGTGGCTTTAAACCCTCCAGTCAACGGTCCCCATTACCTGGAACATCCCACCTGTCCTTTGTTTCTTTCTGCTCCTATTCGTGTACTTCTCTTACCAATTCAGGGGAGCAACCCAGAATCCTGCTCTTTGCTTTCTCACTGGAATTACTCCCTGATCTCTCAACATCAGCAGAATTGCCACCGTGAAGACCAGGGGAGCCCGCAGCCCAGGGTCTGCTGTGCAGCTCTGTCAGGGAGCCAGGAGCGTTTATGTTGGCAGCAGACAGAAGACTGGGGCCCAGGAGGCCTGAGCTCCCCCCGGCACCTCCCTTGTCTCAGTGCTGTGACCCTTGTAAGTGCTGTGGCACTTTCTGTGGCCCTGAGGAGGCGGGTGTGCTGGCAACTCTCAATTCCAGAGACTTCCCCACATTTAGTCTCATTAAATAGGTAGAAGAGTTGGGCCAGTGATGGCGCATTGCCTCCCCCCTTGCCTTCTCTGGCTGGGTTTTATGAGGAGCCCTATGTGAGTGGTGTTTAGGACCTATGTCTGTGGAGGTGTTTCGGGCAGGAGAAGCAGCCTCTCTGAGGATGGAGTTCATCAGGGATGAAGGGGTGTGTGGGCTACAGCAGACGGCACAGCCCCCCTATCGGGCTGGGGTCCTGTGGGCTTTCTTTTCTTCTCCTGCAGCCTTGACAGGAGCCCAAAGTCGAATCCCTGTCTAAGCGGGAATCATCATCACAGCCCCTTCCAACACCATTGGACTGGACAGTGAGAGTGTCCCATCCTGGAGAGGGGGAGTGAGTAGTTTACTGTTCTTCTCTCTGTCCCCAGATAAGTGGCTTGTTTTACGTTTTTAAGTGCTTGTTGTTTGAGGGCTGCTCTGAGGTGATGCATGTGGTGTGTTGGGACATTAACTACTCTGATTAGTTGCCACACTCTCCTGCCACCCTGAGAGCCTCAGCTAGCTCCCAGCCCATGCCATCTGACCCTCAGATAAATCGTTCGTCTTTAAGCCACACAACTGCCTCCTGTGGGCACATGCTTTGCTTTTCTTTGTTTCCTCACTTTATGCTCACTTTACTTCTTTGTCTCCGTAGGGGAGGAGAAATCATTTTCCCTCTACCCTTATGAGTTCTTGGCCGAAAGCCCCTTGTAACAAAAGACAGATTAACAGAAGGAAAACAAATAGAAGTTTCATAGCATGTATACCTCCTATATACGTGGGAGATATCCAGGAAAAGTGAGTAACTCTTTAATGGTCCAAGTCACCACCTTAAATACCTTAAATAAAGATAAAAGTAGATGTTGTGGGCTTCCCTTGTGGCGCAGTGGTTGAGAGTCCGCCTGCCGATGCAGGGGACACGGGTTCGTACCCCGGTCTGGGAAGATCCCACATGCCGCAGAGTGGCTGGGCCCGTGAGCCATGGCCACTGAGCCTGCGCGTCCGGAGCCTGTGCTCCACAATGGGAGAGGCCACAGCAGTGAGAGGCCTGCGTACCGCAAAAAAAAAAGAAAAAGAAAAAAGAAAAAAACTGCAATTACAATTCAAAAGAAAACACAAAAAAAACAAAAAAACAGTGTAGAAAGAGAATTATTTTTACTTTGCTGAATTTTTTGTAAAATTAAATCAATCCTTGTCCCTGACCAAACCTTGGGACCTGGCTTCTTCCCACTGTCCCACCTGTTTTCTTCTCAGCATTCTAAATCCCCTCGTGTGTTTCAGTCACTCTTCTCTCCTTGCTGGTCCAGGGCGCAGCTCCAGCTCCTTCCAGCCCATCTCTTCCCCAGATTTACGCCAAGAAATCTCACCAAGAAGATCTGCGTAAAATGCAAATACGGCCCCAAACAACAGATTGTTTACATGAAAGCTGGACTCCTACAGGATATTCATTCTGAACTGCTTTCTTTTGTTTACTAATTAATTAGAATGAGGTCAACAGCAAGGGGCCTCCTCTGATTTAGGTTAAACAGTGGTCACAAAAGCGGGGGTTGGACTTTACCCTCACCTTCCCCAGAAGGATCCCGTCTCCTCTTCCCCATTCCAGGGGCTGTGATCAAAACCAGCAAAAGAAATAAAACAAATAGGAGTCTCATGAGCAGTGCATGCTGGAATTTCTTTTAGTATCAAATAAAAATAAATTCAATATTAACTAATGCTTTCAATCCTAATAACTCATTTGCTTTTTGAGAGAGCTGCATAATCAGTGCCTCTTTCCTGCCTTCATTGCTCATTAAGTGTTTTCTAATTTAGGTCCCAGAGATAAAAATACACAGGAGGTACAGCTGGCTTTAGAAAGAAAATGTTCCAGACCTGACAGTCTTCTCTCTGGGGTAGCATGCTGTCATCCTCTGGGCCACTGCTGCCTGCCTGGTCCTCCCTTCCCAGAATCTGTTAGCTTCAGTTCTCTGGACTCTACTCTGTGTTTCCCACTCCCACCGCCTGGCAACAGCACTGTCAGTAGCCATGGGGAGCCTTGCCATAGCTTTCTCTGTCGTCTGCATGGCATGACCCAGAGTGCTCAATCCAGCAGCATAGAGCATGGCCGTTCCCACTGTCTGCTGACCCAGGACCTGCCCACTGACCCTGAGTTGCAAACAGCAGCCACTGCAGAGGCTCAACTGCTGCATTTCAGGAGTTCCTACCTGATGGCAGACAGAGATTCACAAGCAGATCAGTTGCAGTGTAAGGTGGTTAAGAGCTACATAAGGAGGTTGGGGGAATCGAGAGAGGAGGTGAACAATAGGACAGGCCTCACAGAGAAGGTGAAATCAAGAAGGATGCCATGGGGCCCTCCCAGAAACAAAAGCCCCATGGGCCTTGTTTCCTGTTTGTAGAAAAGCTGTAGCCTCCCAGGCCTCCCTCAAGTCACAAACGAGCAGGCTCAAGCAATTACTGATTATGACAGTAGAGTCACAGAATCTTTAGTTCCTCCCTGAAGGACATTGATAATAGTGTCCGATACACATTCCTGAGTTGTTTTGCAGGTACTATAACCACTACCAGAGGGAAAATTCCAACTGCATGATGACTATGTAGCCATGATATATAAGCTGCTTCATCTTAAGCAGTACTGAACCTATGGCTTGCACAGTTCCAAGAACTGGCCTCATGAGAGTGGGAACAAACTCTGAGTTGAAGATTAACTTCACTTAAAACAATCAAGATGATGCTGACCAGACCACCGCATGACCAGTTTCAGGTTGACTGTGCCATTCTGCACATAGCCCCCACCTGCTACTCTTTGTCAGCAGGCCACTTGGCTCCAACAGACTTTATTTTTTTTTATTTTTTATTTTTTTCACACACACACACACACACACACACACACACACACTGTATTTTATTTTTACAGGTGATAAATTGACACCAAGCATCGTAAATGGATGACCACAACAAAAGCAACAATGATTGCAATTACCAAACACGAAGCACACTCATACTATGCCATAATATTGACATTCAGTCCAGTAATCCTCCACTGTAAGACTACCATACTCCCCTATTTCAAGGTGGATGGGATTGGTTTACTAACCTAGGTTTCTTAGATTCTTACTGGGATTAGGTTAAGGCTTGAAGGACTCCTTAAGTTGGGACTAACTCTTTTACTAATTATTGTGGGGTTTTATCTTCTAGTCAAGGGGGTCTTAATTGGCATGACAGCTCTTTACAAAAGAATTACTAAAGGGCTTTCCTGGTGGCACAGTGGTTGAGAATTCACCTGCCGATGCAGGGGACACGGGTTCGTGCCCCGGTCCAGGAAGATCCCACATGCCACGGAGCGGCTGGGCCCGTGAGCCATAGCCACTGAGCCTGCACGTCTGGAGCCTGTGCTCCGCAATGGGAGAGGCCACAACAGTGGGAGGCTCGCGTACCACAAAAAAAAAAAAAAAAAAAAAAAAGAATTACTAAAAACAATTAGTAACGAGATGCCTCTTCTGGAATCCCAACAAGCATGTAGTGGAACCAAAGAATATTTCTTATACCACGTTAGATCCTTCCACTTTAAGAATCTTTTGTCACCCATGCTCAGCTTGAAGAAGTTACAGAAAACAGACCTTCATCCCTTTTCTATAGAAATGGGAGCAAAATCTGACAGTAGGGATTGTAACTGAGGCAGTGAGACTGTAACTAAGGATCCTCAACAATTTGTCTTTGTTCCTTGTTTCTTGCTTTTTAGGACTAGCTAGCAAGAGAGTTATGACTTAGATAATGTTGGAATCACATGACCAAGACAATCATCTCTGAAAATAGAAGATTGTCCCCTCCCCAGCACATAGCCTTTCCTCTTTTCCCTATGTAATCTCCAAGCATGAGTCCACCTTCTCCCCAGGATTGCCAGCTTCCTCAATAAAGCTATCTTTCCTTTTGCCCAATACTTGTCTCTTAGTATTGGATTCTTGAGTGATGAACAGCTGAACCTGAGTTCAGTAACAAAGGTAATATTGGATTGGGACCTTAAGACATGGGAAGGTTGGCCAGGCAACCTTAGGAGGAGGGGGACCTCCTGGACTGGACCCTGGCACACATCTGCAGTGGAGGCCTGACAGAGAGCCAGCAGAGCAGCTCCACATAAGTGGGCAGGGTTCTAAGGACAGAGCTGCAGGGTTATGAGATCAGGCACTGTTGTTTTGCCATAGAAGAATCCTAAATTCTAATGCTGTCTCTGACTGCAGGGCTTCTCTTGGGATTCACCCAGTAGGCACCTGCCTCCCACTCTTGCTATGGTGCTAACCTGTCTCTCCAGATGACGCTCCCAGAAGCATAATCATCGCATGTTCCCAAGAAAACCCCTCCAAAATAGTCAGGGATGCTTGGCTTAAATGTCTCTGCCGTCACTTAGTGTCACTGCCTCTCAAATCTTCTTGGTATCACTGTTGATGCCAACACTATAACAAGCTTGTTATTGTATCTATGTGATAACTTATGTCTATAAAATGTGACATGAAACAGCCACCGCAGAAGAGGGCAACAAATCTTCCTTTTCATCCTAATCGTATGGCAAATAAAATATTCCTGTAGAAAAAAAAATGTGAAAATGGCAAAGTATTTCTGCCTGCTTCTGAAGATAAGAACAGCACAATGAACTGGAAAGAATGCTAAGAGCATTAGCATCAGATGACCTGGTACTGCATCCCATCGCTGCCCAGTTACTCCCTGATCGCCAAAGAGTCTCCTTGACACAGAAGGTTTTCCCATGCACTCCAGAATCTTTTACATAAACATAAAGTATTTACATGAACATAAAACATTCACACAAACATAAAATGTTTACATTTATGTATTTTAACTATTGAAGAAAATACACGTGGTATCTAGGTTTGAGTAGTAGACAGTGATGAAATTTTATGGGAATGATACAAGTGTAGCAAATAAAGATGCTGTGACTAAAACCCACTTCTTATTGGCAAATCACAATCCTACTGTGATTTAATAAACATATTCCAAAAATTAAGACAAAGTACGTTCTCTCTGTACAAGTTCTAGCCCTTGACATAAAATTGTTTGCTGTCTAACTTTTGCTGTCTAAAATTGTTTGCTGTCTAATATAGATCATAAATCACCTATATTCAAAGAAAAAAAGGTCTCAATCAATGATCTCAGACTCCACCTTAAGAAATAAGAAAAAAAAAAGAGAAAATTCAACCTAAAGTAAGCCAAAAAGAGGAAATAATTAAGATCTGTGCACTCAGTATGATAATTAAGTCAGACAGAGAAAGACAAATATCATATGATATCGTTTATAGGCAGAATCTAAAAAAAAATGATACAAATGAACTTATTTACAAAACAGAAATAAACTCACAAACATAGAGACTGAATTTTTGGTTACCAGTGGGGAAGGGTGGTGGGGAGGGATAGATTGGGAATTGGGACGGACTGACATGTACACACTGCTGTATTTAAAATAGATAACCAACTAGGACCTACTGTATAGCACAGGGAACTCTGCTCAATATTCTGTAATAACCTAAATGGGAAAAGAATTTGAAAAAGAATAGATACATGTGTATGTATCGATATAACTGAATCACTTTGCTGTACACCTGAAATTAACACAACATTGGTAATCATCTATACTCCAATATAAAGTAAAAATTTTTTTTTAAATGAGGTGAGTGGAGGAGAACATAAACCTAACGCAACTGAGATTCCTGATGAGTGTAGGATGTTTTCTTGTTTAAATTGCTCCAATCTAGGTTTCTCAAAAAATTAAAAACAGAACTACCATATGATCCAGCAATTCCACTCCTGGGTATATATCAGAGAAAAACAAACACAGTAATTCAAAAAGATATTATACATGTACCCTAATGTTCATAGCAGCATTATTTACAATTGCCAAGATGTGGGAGCAACCTAAGTTGCTTTTACAACAGATGAATAAATAAAGAAGATGTGGTATATATATGTACAATGGAATACTACTGAAAAAAATCAGTGCAGAAAGCAATGAAATACCAGGCAGAAAACAATACAGAAAATATTTGAACTAAGAGTTGGTTTGTTGAAAAGATCAATAATATTGGCAAACCTCAGGAAACAAGAGGGAAGCCAAAAATTAACAATATCAGAAATGGGAGAGATAACTTCACCACAGATGCTACAAATATGAGAAAGATAAAAAAGGAATAATACAAACAATTCTATGTCAATAAATTTGACAACATAGAGGAAATGAGCAAATTCCTTGAAAGACACACATAAAAAATCAACTTGTTGAAGAAGATATAGATAACCTGAATAGTTATCTGTAAAGACATTGTAGTAGTTTAACTACATTATTGTAGTTTACAAACTTCCCACAGAGAAAACTCCAGGCCCAGATGACTTTACTGGTAAATTTTACCAAATATTTAAGGAAGACATAATACTAAACCCACAGAAACTCAGAAAATTGAAAAGGAAGGAATCTTTACAATATCATTCTATAAAGCCAGTATTACCCTGATGCCAAGCATAAAACCATTGTGAGAAAAGAAAAAATATAAACAAAAGTATATATCAATATCCCTAATAAATATATATTCAAATATTATAAACAAAGTTTTAGGATATCAAATCCAACAATATATAACAATGACAATACCCCCCAACCAAGTGGAGTTTATACTAGGAATGAAAGTTTGTTTGCATATTTGAAAATCAATGTAATTCACTAATATTAATATACTTAAAAAGAAATAATAGAAAAATATTTGAAAAAAACCCCACCATTCATTCCTAATGAAAATTTTTTATCAAACTTGGAATAGAAGGGAATTTTCTCAACCTGAAGAAAAGCATCTATGAAAAACCTAGGATTGGAATTATACTAAGTGGAAAAGGATGAATATGTTTCCTCCCAGATTCAAGATCAGGAACAACATACGGATGTTCATTTTCATCATTTCTATTTAACACTATATAGTGCAATCAGTCAAGAAAAAGAAATAAAGTCTAGCCCGTTTGGAAATAAAAAACAAAGCTTTCTTTGTTTGCAGACAGCATCATTTTCTATGTAGAAAATTTGATGGTATTGTCAAAACCATCGCTGAACAGAAGTGAAAACAATGAGAACATAGTTTATTCAGCATACTGAATAAGGAAAAGAGACTTAAGGATAGAACTGGACTTAATTCTGAATACAGCATGGACAAGTGAGCATTTTTGCAGGATGGGGGTCAGCGGGTAGAAATTTACTCAGAGGAAACATCAGGGGTAAGGAGGGTTCTGGCTAAACTGATCTGGCAGAAGTCTGGCTGAACACAGGCCAGGGTGATCAGATATCACGAGTGGTATAAAGAATTTGGTCGGATATCTAGAATGATCGTATATCAACGATGAGGGGTTTTCTATAAAGTGGCTTAGCAAGATTCTTGCTGTTTGCAAGCCTGACAAGGACAGATGCCAAGATCAAAGCCTAGAGGGCTGGGGGAACCCTACTAAAGTTTAGTCAAGAATAGAATCATGTCAATATCTAACAAAAAAAAAAAGCTATAAGAATAAGCAAGTTTAGAAAGTTTGCAGGATACAAGATCAGTGTACAAAAATCCATTATACTCTACTTTGAGAGTAAGCAAACCACAGCCCATGTGCCAAGCCTGGCCTAAAACCTGTTTTGGTACAGCCAGTGAGCTAAGAATTGTTTTTACATTTTTGTTTTCAATAAAACCATCAGATTTATTAATTTTAAGGTCTATTTCCATGATGTTCATAACTTTTTGTTTTTACATTTTAAAAGTTCAAAAAAAAAAAGAATATGAAACAGTTACACACGGTCCACATTTACTACTTGCCTCTACCAAAAACAAAAAGAAAAACAAAACAAACAAAAGAACACCAACCCCTTTCTATGTAAAAGCAACTAGGGACTTCCTTGGCAGTACAGTGGTTAAGACTCCGCTCTTGCAATGCAGCGAGGTGTGGGTTTGATCCCTGATCGGGAAACTAAGATCCCACATGCTGTGTGGCATGGCCAAAAAAAATTTTTTTAATTTAAGAATAAAAAGAATCTTCTCACCATGGCCATAAGATTCACCATCAATGTTATTACCCTAACTGAATAACATAACATAAAATAAAATAAAAGCAACTAACATTCAGAAATTGAAATTTAAAAAGAAATTTTGAGTGACATCAAAAAATATCAAATATTTTGGGATAAATCTTACACAAGATATATAATTTCTGTACATGAAAACCTGAGCCATCTTTGCTGAGAGAAATTGAGGAAAACCTAAATAAATGGAGAAATACAGGATGTTCATAGGCTGACCGGTTCAGTATTGTAAAGTTGTCATTCTCCTCAAACTGATCTACAAAGTCAATATACTCCCAATCAAAACCCCCGGAGATTTTTTTCTGTTTTTTGTAAAAGTTGAAAAACCAAGTCTAAAATTCATATGAGAATGCATAGGACCCAGAACAACAGAAAGAATTTTGAAAAAGAACAAAGTTAGAGGGCTAACACTTCCCGATTTCAAGATTAATTACAAAACTCTAGTAATGAGAGAGTGTGGTGTTGGCATCGAGGGGACAAATAGACCAGTGTAACTGAAGAGAGTCCAGTAATTGAACCACACATATATAGACAATTGATTTTTGACAAAAGTGCAAAGACAATCCAATGGAAACAGAACTGTGTCTTCAACAAATTGTGCTGGAACAATTAGGTAAACACATACAAAAAGAATAAAAATAAAATATGATCTACACTTTGAGCCATGTTAAAAAGATAACTCAAACGATAATAGACCAAAATGAAAAACCTAAAACTACCCATCTCCTAAGAGAGAAGTCCTTCCAGCTTTGAGTTAGGCAGAGGTTTCTTAGATATGAAATGAATCAAAAAGTGTGAGCCATATCAAAAATTCAGTAAGTTGGACTTCATCAAAATCAAAAACTTCTGCTCTTCAATAGACACTGTTAGTCACAGACTGAGAGAGAATATTTGCAAATTCTATATCTGAAAAAGGTCTTATACCCAGAATATATAAAGAACTTTCAAAACTCAAAACAACAGTGACAACTAAATTAAAAATGTGCAAAAATTTGAGGACATTTTACTAAAGAAGATATATAAATGATAAACACTGAAAAAATGTTAAACATTAGTTATTAAATAAATACAAATTAAAACCACAATGTCATATCACTACACTTGTAAGAATGCCTAAAATTAAAAAGACTGACTAAACCAAGTTTTGGCATGGATGTGAAGGAAGTAAAACTCTCAGAAGCTGCTGGTAGAAATGTTAAATGGTATCATCACTTTGGAAAACAGTATTTTAAAAGTTAACATACTTTTCCCAACCATATGATGGCTCCCTTTCCTTTTAGATATGTAAGATGGCTCAAGTGAAAAGAAAACTTAAGTTCATACAAAGATTTATACACAAATGTTAATAACAGTTTTATCAATATTTGTAATGGCCTAAAACTGGCAACAACCAAATGCCCATCAACACATGAATGGATAAACAAATTGTGGTATAGCCATACCATGGAATGATATACAGGAATAAAAATGAACTAATAATGATGCATGTAACATGTGTAAAGCTCAAAATAATTGTTACGTGAAGGATGCAAGACGAAAAGGAGTATGTATACTATAAAAACAAACTGAAGAATTCCAGGGCCTTTAATGGTAAGGAGGCCGGAAACCCCCACTGACTTAGATCTGAGGTATTTATGGCTCCATATATGGTTTCTGACAATGGTGCCAGGAAGTTCTGTTGTACAGGAAATGCTATCATCCAAGGTATCAACTGCAGAAGGTTAAGTTCTCTTTCTTCATTTATAACAAATGACTTAATGTGATGGTTTAGAGGTAACAATTATCCTTCCCTGCTTGTAGGCAGCTTCCAGGGCCCACAGCACCCATATTGGGAAGTGCAAAGCAGTCTGGAAGGGAAGGCATGTGGAGGTGTGCAGCTTGCATGGATTTACGGTGGCCTAGGACTAAAGCACAGTGAGGTTGTAGCTCCAGGATGAGACGTGTTGGAATTTAAAAATCTCTGCCAATTACAACCAAGCATTTTCTAGGCAGAGCCATAGATCTGGGCTGAAGCTGCAGGGATACCTGTTTTTGGGGTCTGCTTATTATTAATTGAACAGAATTCCTCTCCAGATGTCTTTACTAATCAGAATTTTAGGCCACCTGGAAATGTTACCAGTTTTCCCTTTAGGAAAAATGGCTGGGTTAAAAAAGGAACACACTTTTGTGCTTTTTGCTTTTTGTTTTTTAAAAATCTTCCCCTTAGGGAGTACTAGACTCCTTTTTTTTTGTAATTGCATTGGGTCTTCATTGCTCTGCACAGGCTTTCTCTCTAGTTGCGGCGAGCGGGGGCTACGCTTTGTTGCTGTGCGTGGGCTTCTCACTGTGGTGGCTTCTTTTGTTGCGGAGCACAGGCTCTAGGCATGCAGGCTTCAGTAGTTGCAGCATGCTGGCTCAGTAGTTGTGGCACACAGGCTTAGTTGCTCTGTGGCACGTGGAATCTTCCCAGACCAGGGATCAAACCCATGTCCCCTGTATTCACAGGTGGATTCTTTACCACTGTGACACCAAGGAAGTCTGAGAGTATTAGACTCTTAAGATCAACTGAATTTCAGACATATCTTCCTGGAGTATGACTCTCCCATGAATAATGAAAGACAAGTTAAAACAGTCATAAACATATTCCACAAATGTAATGCTCAAGAGTTCCTTGTGCAGATGAAATCTCCATTTCATTCTTTAAATCTATTTATTATCCTCTTTGAAGCAGAACCATAATAGTGAAGGTACAATTTAGATGTCTATTTGATCTGAGAACTTAAGGAAAATAAAATGTACTTAAGCAAAAAACGTTCAGGGTGGATTTCTGAGCAAAATTAGATTGTTTTATTTCCACTTCAAATGTACTATCAAATATCATTTGGCAATATATTAATGAAAAGAATATTGTCTGTGTAGATTAATCTTAGCCATGTTCAAATATTAATATCATGAGAATCAAGGTGAAAAAGCAAAAGATAATAAGAATGCAATCTTTTTCTGAATATATTTACATTCTTTGTATTTGAAAAAATATTCCTAACAACTCTCATTTTTCTAACTCTACCTAGAGACCAGAGGTCAACAAACTTTGTATAAAGAATAAATAGTGAATAATTTAAGTTTTATGGGCGGTACAGTGTCTGTCAGGATGACTCTACTCTGTCCTACAAAAACAGCCATGGACAATGCATAAGTGAGTAAGTATGACTGTATTCCAATATCACTTTCTTTACAAAGTAAGCTGTGGGCTACTTTGAGCCCATGAGCCATAGTTTGCTGACCCCTGATCTAAACCTGTACCCCTGTGTCCCTGCCTTGCCTTGACCATTTCCACTGTCTCATATTAGGGAGGAGCCTAGCCTACTATAAGGGCATGAGTGCAGTGCACCTGTTTGGAAGGTGTAGGTTTTGGCAGAGATGGAGCTGCAACTGTCCCAAGGGTGTCTGCAGGGAACTTTCAAGCTCTGTCAGAATCACAATGGTTATATTAATGAACCTTGACTAAAAAACAACTGGAATCCTTGTTGAAAATCATTTGACCCTATATGTGAGGGTTTATTTCTATTCTATTTCAATGTCTATATGTCTGTTTTTATGTCAGGACCACACTGTTTTGATTACAGTAGCTTTGTACTAAGTTTTGAAATCAGGAAGTATGTCTTCCAACTTTGTTCTTCCTTTTCAAGATAGTTTTGATGACTTGGGGTCCTCTAAGATTCCATATGAATTCAATGGGGAAAGAACAGTCTTTTCCACAAAGGGTGCTGTGAAAATTGGATATTCATATGCAAAAGATTGAAGTTGGACCTTTAGCTTACACTATATAGAAAAATTAACTGAAATTGACCAAATCTTACATTTATATCTGTCGACTGAAAAAGATATGCACAACCTAGACGTTGAGAGTTATGTTTTCCTTGGTGGACAAATCTGAGGACTTAAGCCCAGAACACAGCATCTCAGATAACTCTGAGATACAGCTCCGAAGAGACAAGGGTGGGAGCCAGTGTATATAGGAGTTTTTGCAACAAAGACCAGGTAGTTGGAACACTCAAAAGATTACTGTTAATTAATGAAAACTAGATATCTCAAGCTAAGGAATTCAGTTCTTTTCTATGAATGGGAAGATATAGGAGTCTGGGCTCACTGAAATCATTCCTTTGATAAGCACCTCAGCTATCTGGGGCCAGCATCCTGTGCTTTCTCATCCCTAGTCTCCCCAGGCTTCAGCAGTTGACTGCTAGGTGGTGGGTATCCTGTTTCCATCCCAAGTTCCCTCAGGGCCACCATCAGGTCAGCTGTAATGTGATGGCTTAATGGCTGCAACATCCTTTGTTTACTGATAGAGCAGGCAATATTTTTTTATTTCCACATCTAAATGTAAGAGATCAAACTCTAAAACTCTTGGCAGACAACATAGGGGAAATCTCCATGACACTGGACTGAAAAAAAGAAAAGATACATTGTACTTCATTAAAAATTTTAAAACTTTTGTATATCAAAACTTTTGTATATCTATTAAGAATGTAAAAGACAGCACACAGAGTTGAAGAAAATACTTGCAAATCATATATCCAATAAGGAGTTAATATCCATAATATATAAAAAACTCCTACATCTCAGTAACCACCACCACAACAAAAAACAACACAATTGAAAAATGGATGAAGTACTTAAACAGGTGTTTCTCCAAAGAAGATAAACAAATGGCCAATAAGTACATGAAAAGATGCTCAAAATCACTAGTCATTAGGAAAATGAAAATCAAACCCACAATGAAATAGCACTTCACAGTCATTAGGATGGCTATTATCCAAAACAAACAAGCAAATGAAAAACCCAACAAGTACTGGTGAGAATGTGAAGAAATTGGAACCCAATTCATTGCAAGCGGGAATGTAAAATGCTGCAGTCACTGTGGAAAAGTTTGGCGGTTCCTCAGGAAATTAAACATAGAATTACCATATGACCCAACAATTTCACTTCTGGGTATGTATCCAAAATTGAAAGCAGGGACTCAAACAGACACCTGTATACCAAAGTTTCTAGCAGCATTATTCACAATAGGCAAAGGGTGGAAACAACCCAAATGTTCATCAACAGATTTATGGATAAGCAAATGTGGCATACACATACAATGGAGTATTATTCAGTCTTAAAAAGAAATGAAATTCTGATACATGTTACAACTTGCATGAACCTTGGAAACATTATGCTATGTGAAATAAACCAGACACAAATGGGAAAATATTGTATATGATTCTATTTCTAGGAGGTACTTAGAATAGGCACATTCATAGAGACAGAATGTAGAACACAGGTTAAAAGGGGTTATGAGGAGTGGCAAATAGGGAGTTATTGATTAATGATTGCAGAGCAGCTGTTTGGGAGAATGAAAAAATTCTGGTAGTGAATAGTGATGGTGGTTGCACAATGTTGTGAATGCACTTAACACCAATGAATTATACGTTTAAAAATTAAGATATTAAATTTTACTATATATATTTTACTATAAAAAACTGAAAAGGGCTTCCCTAGTGGCACAGTGGTTGAGAGTCTGCCTGCCAATTCAGGGGACACGGGTTCGAGCCCTGGTCTGGGACGGTCCCACATGCCCCAGAGCAACTAGGCCCGTGAGCCACAACTACTGAGCCTGCGCGTCTGGAGCCTGTGCTCCGCAACAAGAGAGGCCGCGAGAGTGAGAGGCCCGCGCACCGCGATGAAGAGTGGCCCCTGCTCGCCGCAACTAGAGAAAACCCTCGCACAGAAACGAAGACCCAACACAGCCAAAAATAAAATAAATAGATAAATAGATTTTTTAAAAAAACTGAAAAGAAACAAGTTTACACACCCATGCTTCATATGCTAAGGTTGCTATTTTCTAGGATGAAATAAGTAGAATCATAGACATTTAGAGCTGAAAGGAATAGGAGAGATAATCTGTGTCAGACATCAAACCTTGAAATATCATTTTATTTTAATAAAATAAAGAGAACTCTTGAATCCTTAAAAAAATTGGCAGTTTAGGAATTGCTACGTGGAGACCCTTTGTGATGGCAACCTGGTTGGATGATATTCTGTGAAATTGTATTTGCTTAGAAAAGCACACTGTTTTTATTTAGAATGTCTGTTAAATGGCAATCAAAAAGCAGTTTTTCAAGATGCTTTAGTTATCACTTCAGATAAGATTATGGAAACAATACATCAATCAACCGTCTTAACAAATAATATTATAATTGCTGTTGTTTTTACAGGCTATAGAATTTGTATTAAACTATAGGGGGCAAATTTTTTCACCCCAAGTAACAGGGCCATCAGGTAACACTCCAGCCCTGGTCATCATCCTTCCTTTTCAAGACTTACTGAGCATCCCCCTTTTGACCTGTCATCTCTTCCCAGTGGTTGCTACCCACATTGTCCTGAGAGTCTTTTCTCTGAAAAACAGAGGTCAGAATAAAGTTCTGGCTCTTTATCCCCCCTCTTCCTATCTGGTTCCCCAAACAAGCCAAAGTGTTTTCATCTTAGGAGTTTAATCACTAGTCACAATAGATGAATGAATAGGGAATAATAAAAACTATACGTTTGAAGGAAATTCCAAGATATGTCAAAAGAGTTTGGTGTTTATTAAAATAAATGCTGGTCAGTCTGTGTAATCTACTTTATTACTCTATCTGTGACTGTCTATTCTTATTTCCATGGAAACTGCCTACCAAGTTCTTCCATTTTCCTTTTGTCCCCACAGCTGGAAATAATTTCAGCTTCTAGTGGCAAAGCCCTTTCCCTAGGTCTTAGTGTTACACACACCCTGCAAACAACTTATTTTTAAGCTAGAATATGGTATTTGAACTGTTAAGACTTCCAGCAGTGGGCATAATTCAAGGGAACCACTGATGTGT
Organism: Mesoplodon bidens; assembly: GCF_964165515.1. NCBI lineage: Eukaryota > Metazoa > Chordata > Mammalia > Artiodactyla > Ziphiidae > Mesoplodon > Mesoplodon bidens. The sequence continues at coordinate 101,164,519 of NC_138162.1, forward strand.
TGGTGGGAGAGTCTTTTTTTTTTCTTTTTTTGCGGTACACGGGCCTCTCACTGTTGTGGCCTCTCCCATTGTGGAGCACAGGCTCCGGACGTGAAGGCTCAGTGGCCATGGCTCACTGGCCCAGCCGCTCTGCGGCATGTGGGATCTTCCCGGACCAAGGCACGAACCCACATCCCCGCCCATCATCAGGCGGACTCTCAACCATTGTGCCACCAGGGAAGCCCCAAGTGGGAGAGTCTTAATAGCACAATAGTCTTACCCCACAATGGTGTGGGTAATTGCTAGTCCAGATAAAGAGCAGCCACTCTTGATTTTTGAGCTACCATTCCCTGATATTTTTTTAAGGAGAAATGCCTCTTCCTTCTGAACCAATCTGAAAGACAGGGGAGGGCACTTGACTCAGATATTAGTACTTTTCATCATTCTGGTGCCAGTGATTGAGTAATGACATCTTGGCTGATACAGAATCCCCAACATTCTCAGGAAAGAAGAAAGGGATCATCCACAATCTCCTGCCATGGATCCTCTGGGACAAAGATAATGTTCCCCAATTCTAAAGAAGCCTTGGCATTGCCAGGAGAAGGTTAAAAATATCTCACTGAATTAAGCATGGCATGTCAGTATTGGGAGGAAGTATTTTACAAGTGCCCATTATACCTGATCTCAGGTGAGCACAACTGGCAGGGCACTGCAGCATTGGTCCATCTAGACGTCAACTACTCTGGCCTACAGGACAGAGTCTACCCTGACCAGGAACAAGATCCATCTCAGAATTTCTCCTCCAACAAAAGCATTGGATCCTTGCGGGAGAGCTGGGATCTGACCTCCATCTTTACAAGTTTTCTTGTTTTCAAAAGTTCATCAGCATCTTATGACCTTTCCCTACAAAGCCAGCTGAAAGTAAATGAAGGTTGATTTTCCATCATGAAAAGAAAGAAACAAGGTTACCCCAGTAGGTCAGTTGAAAGCAATCTTTTTTATGTGGTCCTATAACCATAAGCGATCAATCAATTGCAGGTATTTTGAACACCTTTTGTGCGCTCATCACTGTACTTGGCTAAGTACCAGCTCTCAAAGCTTTTAATTAATGCAGGAGTTAAATCAATCATACTGGACCAAATTGAGACTAATTCATTCTTAAAGTTCACAGTCCTTAACTGTCAGTAAGGGCAGCAAGGGCAGGCTTTTTCATCATGTAAAAGTCATCCCACTCACACAGGCTTGGCAAGGACTGCTGATGAGGGTACCAAGATCTGCACAAAGTTCTTGTGTGATGAGTTTTGAGAAACCCCATTCTACAGACAGGTTATTCTACACATATTCTTGTATACCTCCATTTCTGTAAGACTTTGCATTTTATAAAGCACTTTCACATTTATTGTCTCACTGATTTTGCTCAGTGACCTCATAGAATCTATTCTATTGTCTCTTAGATGGAAAACAGGGGTCAGAGAAGAATGAGCAACTCTCCCAAGTAAACTCTGCTGACTGGTGATCACGTCTGGATAAGAATTCCCATCTTCTCTCAAATCTCAGAGCTCTTCTCTACGCCACACCACCGCTGAGCATATGTGGTCCATTTGACAATGAAATCACCATTTTTTGGTTATTCACGTTGGATTATTCCACTGCTACTTCCTTTCTATTGTCTAACAATTTAAAAGTGGGGCATTATGGAAAGTTCTCAGCAGGAGAAGGTACAGATCAGACCTGCCTTAGAAATATATATGTGGTAGCCGTAAGAATGAGAAACTGCTGGGCCGGGGCAAGACCACAGGAGGAAGAACCATGAAGCAGCTCAGGCAGCCCCAGGTGGCAGATCACGAAGGCCAGAAGCCACACTGTTTAAACTGGACAGAGAAAGCAGATGTTGCTGCCAGGACTGGGCTTGGCCAGAGCTCTTACTAAAGCACCTGCAAGGCCCAAGTCCTGGTCAGGGCAGGAGGAACACTGACTCATGGTGCTGCTGTAAAACCAGAGGCCCAAGTGGTTTGTCAGTAGGGTTTATCGTAACCGTAGCATTGATGATTTGCACCCAGTCTTGGTGAGACCCCCCAGAGGGCTCTGTCTTTGGGCTGGTGACTTAGAAAGAATATGCATACCTGGTCAGCAGAGAAAAGAAACCCAGGTGAGACTCCAATTTGGACTCCCTTGTCTGAGGTGTTCTCTGACATGTTAGCTGGTGGACAGCTGGAACCTGTACCCAGCCACTCAGGACCCCTGCTGTGAGGAAGCCTTTGCTGTGACGGATGCCCTCATTTCAAAGCTGTTGCCGTAGGGTATCCTCTTCCTGCAATCAACTATGGATTTGTAAGCATGGCCACTGTGGGTACTGTGAGTCTTCTCAGACTAAAGTCCAAGTTCCGTTCTTTAGTCATTGAATCCTGTCTGCTGGCTACAATTAGTGCAAACAGCACATGGAGAGATGTTTGAGGAAATTAGTTAGGACAAGGTGTGATTGAGTGAGGAAGAGGGAAGGATTTGGGATGACTCCTTCATTCCTGGCTTGATGGCTAAAGGGGTGGTAGTTTAAAACTAGACAGCAGAGGAGGTGAAGAGTAAGTGTGTTGTGTGCTGGACTAAGATAGGACTTGTTTGAGTGGTGGTCCCCAGCTGGAGATGCATAGCAAACAATTGGGCATCTGACTTTCTTTCTTTTCCTCTTTCTCTCTCTCTCTCTCTTTCTTTCTTTCTTTCTTTCTCCCTCCCTCCCTTCCTTCCATCCTTCCTTCCTTCCTTTCTTTATCTTTCTCTGTTTAAACATTCACATTTTATTATCTTTTTCTTTCAGTTTTAAGATGTAATGGACCTACAGCATTGTATAAGTTTAAAGTGTATAGCATAATGATTTGACTCACATATATTGCAAAATGACTGCCACAATAAATTCAGTTAATGTCTATCATCTCTTACAGATACCAAAAAAAGAGAGAAAAACATATTTTTCCTTGTGATGAGAACTTTTAGGACCTATGCTCTTAGCAACTTTCAAATATGCCATACAGCAGTGTTAACTATAGTCATTACGTTATAGTGACTTGTGTTTCAGTCTGTCCTCTACAGCTTTTGGGGCAGGCTGAGCGGAACTTAGAACTTTGGAGCAAAATGACATCACCAAAGCATCTCATGTGCATCGGCATGCATATGAGGGAATACAGTAGGTCTTAAACTGCAGAGCTGGGAAGGTTGAAGTGAAAGAAGCTGGCCTGGGAGGGTGGGGGGTAGTTACATGAGCAGGAGATCAATAAAAAATGTTGATAACCAATTCATACAATGCACCACAGTGCAGTTACAATCCGTCAAGTCTTTGGACTGGCTTTGGCCCTGAGCCAGCATTTTGTGTCCCTTCTGTAATGCAACACTGACCCTCAAATATCAGTCATATGAGGAAGTACACAGGCATCTCAATAGAACTCAAGTTTACACTCTCACTAAGATATCAATATGCCCTGTTTGTGATTCACACTGGATGCAATGTGTCTCCAATGGCCCATGTGAATAAGTCTTTCCATTTCTCTATGGGTGTCCTCAGCTACATCTGGTGCAGCAATAATGAGGAGGAGGACCATCTCTTTTCCACAGCTGACAAGGAACAAGTCACACGTCAACCCACTCAACTAGGAAAATACTTGACAAGAAATAGAACTGAAGAATTTTAAAGCATTTATCCCAAAGCCTATGAAATAGGCAGAAAATGTGACACTAAAGACTCCAAGCCTATAATTTCTTCAATATCATAACTTCTCTTTATCAATGTTGAAAGTGTAAATGATACATTAAAGAACAGAATGAGGTTTTTACATTTAGATTTTTTATCTGACATAAATATCTTCCTATTTTTCATATTGGGGATGGTCAGGAATGATTTTCCAACTTACCTCTTAAAATGGGATAACTCACGTGGATGAAAAATGTTGCCTGCCATGTCAGTAAATAAAGGATGTTGCAGCCATCCAGCCATTACAGCTGCCCCCCGATGGTGCACCCTGAGGGGATGCAGGATGGGAAAGAACAGGATGCTGGTCCTAGGTAGCTAAGGTGCACATCAAAGGAGTGATTTCAGTAAGCCCAGACTCTTGCATCTTCCCATATATAGAAAAGCACTAAATTCATGAACTTGAGATGTCTTGTTTTCTTTAATGTCTTTAACCTTTTGATGTTCTGACCACCTGGTTTTTCTTGCAAAAACCCCTGTGTGTCCTGGTTCCTCCCTCACCTCTTTAGAGCAGTCCCTCAGAGCTACCTGAGAGGCTGCCTTCCGGGCTTGAAGTCCTCAGAAAGTCTGCTAAATAAAACCTAATTCTCAACATTCAGGTTGTGCACTGTTTATTGTTGTCGACTCTCATTTGAAAGCTTAGCCTAGTTTTTCAAACAGGGCATCTGGAATAGTCCAGGAAGGCTCCCCTTGGGGAAGGCAGCACGTTTTCTGCACCCCATTCATGATTTTGAGGACCCCATGGGTTAGCTCACATGCTAGAGCCTGGGTTTTCCAGAAGTGAACCCCTGCCGGAGGGACATTCATAATCCCATCTGACACTTCGTTAAAAACAAGCCACCTTTTTCTTCATGTAAACAGGTCGGTTCAAGATCTTTCTATTCATGGACTACAGGGATCCACGAGTTCATGGGTAAGAACATGGGCTCGGCCTGCACCCTGACGCAGAGATCCTGGTCACTGACTGCTTAAAGTTTTGAACCAAGCCTACGTGAGTATGTGTGATGTGACGTCAGACACAGGCAGGCATCAGCTTCGTCTTCCTTGAGAGTGGCTCTTTGGGAAACCCTCAAAACTATGGGGCTAAATCAGTAGATTGAATTTGAATTTTTTTTTTTTTTTTTTTTTTTTTTGCGGTATGCGGTCCTCTCACTGTTGTGGCCCCTCCCGTTGCAGGGCACAGGCTCCGGACGCGCAGGCTCAGCGGCCATGGCTCACGGGCCCAGCCGCTCCGTGGCATGTGGGATCCTCCCGGACTGGGGCACGAACCTGCGTCCCCTGCACCGGCAGGCGGACTCTCAACCACTGGGCCACCAGGGAAGCCCGACTAAATTTGAATTTTATCCCTTCCTCCAAATCTAGGACCAAAGACAGAAGAGTTGTAAATGCTCTTGAGACTTGGAGAAATAGAGCTGAGAAGAGCCTCCTTGTACTGGTGATGCTTAGCAGTATTTATTGATAACTGGGAGAGTTCGCTGATGAAAGAAGATGCAATACCCTACATCAAACTGCTCCAATCTAGGCAATCAAGTGTACAGTAAAAGAATCTGTCACCTGAGTCAAAGATCTCTTTGGGGGTAGATATTTTATTTTCAATAGAGCATCAGGCGATTTTTTGTGAGCTTCAAATGTTACCATTAGATGTTTTGGCTTTCACCAGAAACCAAATGGTTTTACTTAAAAATACAACTGTTGAGAGGGTTATTTATCAATTCAGTTAGGTAGTCTTTTTTCTCCCAAATATATATATAATTTCCCATATATATATAATTTTTAATTGTGGTAAAAAATACATAACATAACATTTACTATCTTAGCCCTTTTTAAGTATACAGTTCAGTAGTATTAACTATATTCAACTGTAGTCAATAAATCTTGCAAACTTTTTCATCTTGCAAAACTGAAACTCTATAGTCAGTGAATAATAACTCTCCACTTCCTTTCCCCCAGTCCCAGCAATCAACATGAAACCTTTTGTTTCTATGAGTTTGGATACTTTAGATACTTCATATAAGTGGAATCGTACAGTATTTTCTTTCTGTGACTGGCGTATTTCACGATGTATAATGTCTCTCTGGTTCTGTAAGAGGCCAAGTGTTGCCCTTTTTCTCCCTGGCCCCCAACCTGGCACCCAAAGTATACTGCCGTTCCCTGTAGTGCTCTGAGTCAGATGACACAGACCAGTCCCTCCGGAAGCCAGAACTTTGGACACACGTCCCATCCTCCTCTTTCCATCCTGAATGAGAAGCCAGGAATTGGGAATTTTGTCCTGATTCCACCAGGCTGTGGTGGGGAGGAGGAATGACTATGCAGTTCAAATACAAAGAATTTTCTTACTCACCTCGAAGTGGCTCTTCCTGGCTCTGTCCTCACCTGGGGTGCTAGTACCTCTTAACTGGTTCTACGGCTCTCACAAAGGCAAATTGTTCCGTCTATTATTTTTAAACAGGTGTCTCCACGGGGGAAATGAGGCTTATTAGTCTACCATGTTGCCGACATCATGCTTGGTTGTTTTTCTTTTAAATTCAATTAAACTTCTTTAAATACCTTTCATTTTATATCCCAAACTTCCCGTTATCCTTTTTGAGAAGCTTAGTGGATCTATGAACTGCAGCGCATAAAACTCAGAAATAAGGTAACAAATGCTCCACAGAAGCCTGAGCCCTGTGTGCTGGGGCAGGTGCAGGCACACATCCAGCAAGTAACTGATATGCACCAGGCCGTGAGCCACTTGGGACAGGGACACAGCTTTATTCATTGTGATTCTCTAATACCTGGCACTTTTAGGCTTCTCATTGAATAAAATCTTCTGAAGTTTTTATCTGTGTTCTTGTTCCTTTTCTTTAAAGATAATTTTAATTGTGAAATTTAATTTTTTTTTTTTTTTTTTTTTTTTTGCGGTATGCGGGCCTCTCACTGTTGTGGTCTCTCCCGTTGCGGAGCACAGGCTCCGGACGCGCAGGCTCAGCGGCCATGGCTCACGGGCCCAGCCGCTCCGCGGCATGTGGGATCCTCCCAGACCAGGGCACAAACCCGTGTCCCCTGCACCGGCAGGCGGACTCTCAACCACTGCGCCACCAGGGAAGCCCTGTGAAATTTAATTTTACTCAGTAATTTGTGTCGTATAAGAAATGTTAGAGACCTCAGGCAGCCATTAGTGCATTTAGAGTAACATTCCAGCTATTCCCTGGATAGCTGTTCTCTGCTGCCTTTTCCCTGAGGCCAATGAAATTAAATTAAAAAGAAACAACAATCTTATACCAATTTTTTAAACAATAAAAAGAAATAATGCCAAATATATTTTTAAAGTATAGTAGAGAAATATGCTTTTTCAGTGTAAAGATAAATGTTAAAATTTGGGAAATGTTAAATACTTCTGGGACCTAATTAACAAATGCCCTTAGATAAGCATTTAATAGAATACAAATCTGCAAATCATGAACGATCTGTACAGTGTCTAATTCAAATATCTTAATTACTGTCTTGGTTGGCAAAGGAAAACAATCCAAACATCCACTCTCGAAAAAAATCAGAGGTGATTGGAATTAAGAAATAGAAAGTACCCATATTGCTGAGCTACTCTGTGCCAGCTACTGCATCAGGCACTTTCCTGGAAGAAAGCAATTCAAGTTCACCCATTGTTATCAGGGCCGTTCCGTGCAACTGCCAAAAAGTCTACAAATTTTTATTTCTATTTAGCTGGTTAGAAAAAACACATGATTTTTCACCCTTTTTGATCAAAATACTTGAAAAATATTTTATGTTCAAATCAGCTTCATGGTCTTATGGAGTGGCTGAAAAACACTCACGTCCCAACTGGACCAAAATTAGAAGTAGCTGTTAAAGTGTTATGAAATTGGGGCCAATTGGACAAATATAAAGTGCTACCAATATGTAAAGCAATAATAAACAGCAATATTTAGCAATATATAGACTCTATTTAGCTCTATGTAAAACTCACATCCAGCAACAAAATGCCTTTATTGAGATATAGGCAAAAATATCTTTTATCAGAGTCTTTTTTTTTTCATTTTTGTAATCCAAAAAGTGAATGTGGAGGTATTGAACAGTGGATAAAAGGCTCAGCGAGATTAATTGGGCAGTTATAATTCAGCAAAAATCTCAGTCTTTCCAAGGTCTCTGAGGTCATTTGAACTCTGGAGACTGAATAATATTTCGGTTATCAGACCTTTTTCTTTCTCTGTTCTTATGTGTACAACAGATGCCAACAAAACGCATGTTTTTGAGACCACAAAGCAATTCATTGAGGACTTTTGTAGGAAATTATTTAGGATTTTTATGTAGGACAGAATCAGGGAGATTCTGGGAAGAAAATAAATGATAGAGTCGTAAGAGTCACTGTCTCATTTACCTATTGAGGAAAAGAGAAGGCACGGTTCATTCATAAGTTCTTGACAAGCATTTCTGTTTGATTCAAAGTTGGTTCCTTTTGCAGATGTAAAACCCTGGTTTTGGTAAGCAGAACTCCTACTTATTCAAACTGCTAAGAAGTTTCCAAATTTCCTGACTGTTTCTTTTCTTCCAAAACTTTCTTTGTGCTATCCTCTATTTTCTATATATAAATCAGGATTATTCAACCATTTTGTATCCAAAGCAATTTTTACTCAATGACGGGAAAATTCTATCATATGTGAATCTTCTTTTGGTGAAGATAAAATTTTTGTGTTTTCTTTCTTTGGCTTATACATATAGGATGATTACATTTAGCCAAATAGTAAATCATATAACAAAAGATGCTGATATTTATAGAAGATTTCACAATAGTTTATGGCACTATCTCTCACATTCAAGAAATATTTCATCATAGTCTTCCACTTACGCTACAGGGAAATAGAGACAAACAAGGGACATGCACAGAGGTGACTACAGTTGGTGCATGATGTTGTCCAATATGTCAGTTACAATTTCAGGTCCATTCCTCACAAAAAACTAACCACTATAACCACCATCACAAGCTCATCATGTGCCGTGTGCAGAGAAGTGTCTAATGAAAAGAACTTATATTCACTTCCAAAATTCCTACTTTTCCAGGTGTCTCTTCTTTATTTAACTTAATACAGATAGTTCAGAATGGTACACATTATGTGTTCTCTAAATTCTGTAGTAGCATAAGATGCCAAAACATTGCTTAGAATTTTATTTTCCAGATACTATGACCCTCAGCTTTACTCCTATGACTTAGCACTATTCCCACGAAGACACCTAAACTGCTTGGTTTCCCATCAGGATGTGGCCCACAAATGTTCTCTGTCTGGTCTTCTCTTCTTATCCTAAATTACAGAATTCTTAACCTGACATCTGAGGCCCCATATCATTCAGACCCACCACTTTCTCCAAGCAGTTCCACACTCTTCCCCAACATCCACAGGCCAGTCTCATCTTTATCCCTCCAGACTTCTATGTCTTCAACTAAAATACCTTTACTCCTCTCTTCTGCCTGGCCACATCCTTCCTCCTTCAAGGTCCACTGCAAGCACCCACTGCCTCTAAGCAGCCCTCCCTAACTACATCATATTAATTTCCCTCATGACACTCCTGTTGCACCTGTTGTTTGTCTCATTTATCTAATGCCTTTCCAAAACAGTTTTATCAAAGTATAATTGACAAACAGTGCAAGACATATTTTAAGCATAAAATTTGATGCATTTTGACGCATGCATACACCTGTGAAACCATCACTGGAGTCAAGATAATAAACATATCCATCAACCCCAAAGTTTCCTCATTCCTCTTTCTAATGGTTGCCTCCCAACTCCCCAGGAAATCACAAATATTTTCTATCACTATAAGGTTAGTTTGAATTTTCTGGAAGTTTGTATAAATGAAAATATACAGTATATGCTCTTTTTTTCTGGCCTCTTTTACTCAGCAGGATTATTTTGAAATCCAAATTGGTATTTTTACTGCAGAGAAGTCTAGTATTGATATTTTATTATTTGTTTATCCTGGCCCATGTGCTTAATCACTATACCAGAAAGAAGGACCCTCTTTAGCCCAGCTCACATCAAGGGATACCTGAGGGGTGTTCATTGGCCTTCAACCCGATGGCAGTTAACAGTATAATCAGCTATTTAAACAACATGAAACCAGAATCAGAGCCAAAACAAAAATGCAATTATAGGTTGCATTAACGGATCCACAACAAGCATTGCATCTCAATCTGTGTGCCATGTTTTAGCATCTGTGCACATCGTAAGGTGATATGAGTGATGAGAGGCCCAGAATGATGTCACCTGGAGACACCTTAGGGGAACGAGGAAAGATAAGATAAATCAGATAAGACAAGGGAGAAAGCCACTGCTCACTTCAGCCGTCTGCAGTGCCCAGAAGCAGGTGAGCACTGATCAGATTATTGATTGTTGCTTCAGTCATGGGTATAGGACTATGGATGGCATAGCAGGCAGACAGATTTTGGTTCAAGGACTATGCTCTAATGTTTAGGGATTTCCAGGATGAATAAAGAGTTCTTGACAGCATCTGAGAGGAGATGGATGCCAATGTCAGAAAGGTTTTGGAGAGATTCTGACCCCAGAGGTTAGGGTCCACTGGATGATCTTTAAATCACTCTCTAAAGGCAAATGCAAAAATTATGACTGAAGAAAGGTGAATGCATTTTCCCCTCAGGATGTGACCTTTGTCTTGGAATCGGAGGTTTGTAGTCATTTTTAGGATGACTCTCACCTGATGTGATCAGCGCCCCATCAACCTCCTTTCAACCCTCAAACATTCCTTTAGCCTATGAGCTGTTCTTGGTGTATGCTACCATGGGAAATAGCAATTTATTAAAGAGATGTGGCTAAAAAGATGTAACCATAAATAATGTCTTTACCCTTTGCAGGTTTTCTGCTTTTGCAATCCTATATACTCTTCAGTCTCTATGTTAGTTCTCTCTTTGGGCCAGTGTTTTATTTGATGTATCAGGTCAATTGCATCCTGAGCTAACTAGAGACAAGAAATTGTGAGTCTTGGGGTATTGGGTATATTAAATCCACAGTAGGATTTGCTCAGGGAAAGCAACAAACAAACAGCAACAACAACAGCAGAAATAACAATGAAAAAAAAAGGCCATTGGAAAGAATTTCTTGAAACTTCTCCAAACAGTATCCATCTCTATCTCAACCATCAATCAGTGTTTCAGAACCTAGCACAGTGCTGGCTAGGAGAGGGACAGAGTATGACTGTGTGTATGTGTGTGTGTGTACACGCAGTGTGTATGTGTAGTAAGTGATCAATGAATTCTACATCCTCTCATGTTTAAAACCACAAACTGATTAGAAAATAATACTAGCTAACATTGACTGAGCCTGCAATATGTCTGAGTGTTGCAGGCTAGTTTCCTTGGAAGCTGATGTTGAGATGGAGTTGGAAGTACAGAAGGGAACACCTAAAAGAGAAAGAAAATTTGGGCAGGGGGAGCCATCAGGCCATGATGCACCACTGATAAACTGTCTGCCTGACTGAGAGTGGGCTCTGAGCACAGCTTACTGGCTGGAGAAGTCCCTGTAGGGTGAAAATGGCTAGACCTTGGTATCCCTGCTTTGCTGAAGAAAAGCACAACCTTGGCTACCAATTCCTTGCTGAAGCAAGAAGAGCGCAACTTCAGCTCAAAAACTAAGGTGGACGCTCAATTATCCACCTTTCTTGAGGGGGGTCTCAGCAGGACATCTTGATGTCTGCCACCAAAGGTGATTGACTGTCCTGGTCTTCCCAGGACTGCCCTGGATTTGGCAATAAAACTTGCTTGTCTTGGGGATGCCCTCAGCCAGGCGATCGGAATATTGGCCAGCCAGAGGCCACAGTTAGGAAACAGGCTAATTGGTTTACATTTATTAACTCACTTAATCTTGAATATGATTCCATTTTACTAATGATGAGATTGAGCCTCAGAGTAGTAGGTGACTTGCCTGGCATTTACACAGATTAAACTAAATTGGCATGAAACAGATTAGGATCCAGTGGAGATCAGACCGGGCTATAGGCTGAACATGATTCAAACACTTATGGGCAAGTCTGTCCATTTTTTTGGACAGGTGTGCAGGATCTAAAGTCCTCAGTACATTATAAATCATCTTGCATCTTTATAAATTTATAAAGATGAAGAAAGCTGAAAAAGAGCAAGTGCTGGCAAGGGTGGCTGAGATGTGGATTCCTATGTAGTGCTGGTGGGAATAGAAACTCTGCAGCATTCTGGAAGGCAATCTAAGGTTAAGCTGTGTGTGCCGATTGGCCTTCAAATGCCATTTCGGGGAGGGTATTGTAGAAAGCAGGTCTGTAAGTGGACTTGTCCATGGATGATGTGCAAGTGGTGGTGTGTGTGGTGGTAGAGAATCTAGGGTCACCTCCATGCCTACCATGAGAGGGTTAGATAAATAAAGTGTGATGGATGGATGCGATGGAATGCCGTGTAGCAGTTGAAGACAGAAAGGTAGAAACATAGCAATAGGGTAGAGCTTAAAAATACAGTGTTGTAAAAGGTTATATGGGAAGAAGCAAAAAGTAGAAGAAAAAAACAAATGCAGATAATATCTATGTAAATTCAATAATCATACACGCAAAATAACCTATTTAACTGAGATACATTCATATTCAAGAACATTTATCAAACATAGATTTATTGCTCTGGGTGAGAGGAATGGAACAGAGAGAGAGAATGAAGAAGATAGATAAATTGTCAGACTGAGACTGGCAGAGGAGAGAGAGAGAGATGCTCAGCCTGATGATATCAGTGAACTGTTAACTGTTAACAAGTGAAGATTAACCAAGCCTGCACAAGGGGGCAGCATAAGAAGGGAGGGAGAAAGATTTAACACTTGAATGCAAATTAATATCTATGAATAAAATTAAGTCTATTATAATAAGTCCAGAATCTGAGAAGTGAATTGATTTCTGTATGTAAAAGGTTGTTGTAAAGAAGGGCTTCTGCAGTGTGCATAGCCTGGAGTTTATAGGAGGAGAATGGACACAGATCAGATCTAGTGAAAAATCTATCCATCAAGTGTAGGTTACCCAAGACGATTAGGGGCTCCCCAAGAATAGAGGAACAAGGCATAAGAGCAGAAAGTTTACAGTTTAGTTTTCTGCACTTACACAGAACAAATAGTAATTTATATACATTTATTTTATATCAATAGCACTTAGAATTTAAAATTTGTGAAGTCTCATTTTTCTTTCCCCGGAGAATGTTTAAGAACAGAACATTAATCTAGTTTTCTCACCATGGCATGAAGGTTTCTTGCCACGACAATGAATGATGGAGACACTGTTTTCTTAATTCTAAAAGCAAAACCAAGATGCAGTATCCCAAGTAATATGGACATAAACTTTACAAAACATCATAAATATCCCTAATGAGATTTCAGCTCCTACTTGTGGTTTCTCATTGGTGGCTGAGTACTCTGTCTTCATGTGTTTGTGAGTTCTGATTGATTGGGTGAGTACGTGTGTGTATAGTAGATGGAAGAACTAAGGCTGGCGGTTTGAAAAACTTGATAAATTAATCATCAATAATTTTCCCAGCGTAGAGTGTCTGTCTGGAAGATTCCTAAATGGATAAACTAATTTTGCAAATTCAGTTTTGCAAATATTCCCTGATATCATTACAAGAGAGTGAATATACCTTTGCAGACCCCACAGGAGGTGAATGTGAAATCTTGGCTGTTCTGTTGACTAGGATATTCACAGTGTTGGGTTGTTATTGTTTTAATAGACTTAGTTCCAGAAAGCCAAAGAATATAAGGATAGGCAGCATCACCTGGTTAATTAAAAGCTATAGTTTACACCCCTAACTGTTTTTCAAATTATTCTGTTTTTAATGGAAAGGGCAGAAAATGTAGGTGCTAGGAGATGAGTTTTCCAAATTAGTCATCAAGTTTCAAATCAAGAGTGAGAACTTGGCCTATTCCCTTCTGAAAATAATGATCTTACCTTAGCTCTAAAGTCCTTAGATTAAGGGCTTCATTTGTATGAAAAACCCAAATCTATGTACTGATTTTCCCAAATAACATGATCAACTCTAAAAAAAAAATAGACATGCAATATATGAGATAGACACTTCTATAAACTTTAACATTGCCTGATTATTGATGGGTTCTAACAGAAAGTTACACGATTTCCATTTAAATCATATTTTCATTGTAGCTAAAATTATCTTTTACAGCTTATGTCTTAAGCCCATTAGGTTCTGTATCTTGTTATGTCAAAGATATTTTCCCTCAATTAATCTTGATACTTGCATGTATGAAAGACAGTTATTAAGTTAATTCCAATATTTGTAAGATCAAGATTTGCTTTATTAATTTCTTTTGAGTAATTCCTTTTACTAAGGTGAATGTATTTCCTTATCATTTATTGTCTTAGAAATGTTAAAAATTATTAAAGTCTGCTTGTTATAAAAAAGTAAAAGAACCAGTGAGTTGCTACATGTATAATCAGCTGCATATGAAGAAGCAACTGACCTTGATTATCTATTTTTATTGTTATAAGTTGGGATCATGATAATAAAATGTTGAAACACATTAACAGTTCTGCTGACTGGGAATATGAGTGATGCTTTGTTTTCCTGTAGATTGCTAAGTATTACGTTGCCGTGTACATTGCATGCACATCTTATCTAAATTCAGGATTCTGAGGACCATAACTTCAATTTTGACCATCCCAAATATTCTGCAGATGACATTCATGAACGTAGTATATTTCTGATAGTTTCTCCAAATTTATTTTTGTGTCATGTTCAAATTTTTATCTTTTCATAAGGCTTATAGTTTTTCAAACATCCCTGTTTTCCCATTATACACTGTTAGCAATTTGTAAAAACTTGACACAAATTTTGCTTGATAATTCCGTACTCTGACTATTTCGTATTCAAGGTAAGTGAAATATAGTAGATGTGGCAAACACATTTCATCTGTATGCAGCAAGATTGTTAATTTCCTTCCTAAGTGATCAATTGATTGAGCAGTGCCAATAATTTAAAACTCCAGGCTTGGGCTTCCCTGGTGGCACAGTGGTTGAGAGTCCGCCTGCCGATGCAGGGGACGCGGGTTCGTGCCCCGGACCGGGAAGATCCCACATGCCGCGGAGCGGCTGGGCCCGTGAGCCATGGCCGCTGAGCCTGCGCGTCCGGAGCCTGTGCTCCACAACGGGAGAGGCCACAACAGTGAGAGGCCCGCATACTGCAAAAAAATAAAAATAAAAAATAAAACTCCAGGCTTGTGGAAGAAAGGTGCAAAATTACTTTTAGTTTTTAAAGTGGAAACTATTTAAAGAGAACAAATTCTGATGCATTGCAGATTCAGACAGACCTAGGGTGGTACTACAGATGGGGAACAGAAGAGGCTTTGTGCCCGCCCTTACAGAGCATTCAATCAAGATGGGCAAGGTACACTTACAAGACATTACTGTAAGTGTTATAAGATCAGTTTAAAAAGACTGCGAACTGGTCAAATCAAGGGTGACTGTCAGGGAAAATTCTGGAGGAAAAGTCCTCTGAGCTCCATTTTGAAGGGTTGGCGGTCAGTGCAGAAAAGGTGAGTGAAGCTGCAGACAGAGTCTGAGGCAGAATAAAGAGAAGCTGAGGGCGCACTCCTAGTCGTGGTCCAGTAATCTATTGCTGCATTACAAATCTTCCCCAAACTTAATGCCGTGAAACAACAGCAAGTATTTCATCATCTCTCATCATTTCTGTGGGTCAGGAATTTGGCCAGGGATTGGCTGAGAGCTTCTGGCATGGGTCATTCATGCATTTGCAGTAAGAAACCTGTGGAAGGGAAACTGCCAGGCTGGATCAGCTGGGGCTGGCCTGGAGCCAGCTCATCCTCTTCATGCAGCCTCAGAGCAGCTCTCTGTACTGTCTCCACATGGTCTAGGTTTGGCTTCCTCATAGCAGCCATGTGGCAGTTGGACTGCTTGCTTACAAGGTGGCTCTAGCCTTCAGCATGAGTGTTCCAGTGAGTCAGGTGAAAGTTGCCTTGGAAGTTCTAGCCTTGGAAGTCATGCAGTGCACCTTCCTGTGATTTAACGAAGAAAGACACAGACTTATCCAGGTTCCAGAGGAAGTTATCAGGCTTTACCCTGATGGGGAAGTGGTAGTGTTTAGAAGAGTGTGTGATATGAGAGATATTGTTGCGGCCAGCGCTGGCAAGGAAAATCTGCTACTCTCTGCCCTCAGGCCACAGTTCTTATCGTTCTCACATACAAAATTTATTCACCTTCACTTAAGGATACTCCCGCAATGTCTCATTCCCTTGGGACATCACTCTTCAGATGTTGCAGTCTATAGCAAGTCCATGTACTACTGAATCTTTTCAAGTGTGGTTCAGGACTAGGCTGATCACTATAGGCACTCCTGTGCAAAACAGGGAATGGATGGGAGACTTACAATCATCCCCGTGTAGTTCTAAAATCCACCTGACAACATTTTTCAGGTTCTTCGATTAAGGCTCAATCCTACTCTCTGGGAGTTATTTTCCATGGTGCTTCACTCTGCATTCTCAGCACTAGGTACTACCTTCTGAGTCCTCTTACCTTTTCCATAGAAAGGGGCCTGTGTTTGCAACTGAGTAGCTTTCTCAGCCTGCTTTCTGGTTATAAAAGTTTGAGTCCATAAATCTTTGTCCTCTTTTACTGTCTCTGTCCCTTGGAGTCCAAGTTGTCAGTGCTTCCCCCAAAACATTTCTCTTAAAAACTTTGTGGGTCAATGTTCATCAACAGAGGAACGGATAAAGAAGATGTGGTACATATATACAATGGAATATTACTCAGCCATAAAAAGGAACGAAATTGGGTCATTTGTAGGGACATGGATGGACCTAGAGACTGTCATACAGAGTGAAGTAAGTCAGAAAGAGAAAAACAAGTATCGTACATTAATGCATATATGCGGAATCTGAAAAAATTGGTATAGACGATCTTATTTACAAAGCAGAAATAGAGACACAGACATAGAGGACAAACGTATGGATACCAAAGGGGTGGGATGAATTGGGAAATTGGGATTGACATATATACACTATTGATACGACGTATAAAATAGATAATGAAAACCTACACTGTAGCTTAGGGAACTCTAATCAGCGCTCTGTGGTGACCTAAATGGGAAGGAAATCCAAAAAACAGGGGATATAGGTGTACATATAGCTGATTCACTTTGCTGTAGAGTAGAAACTAACACAATATTGTAAAGTAACTATACTCCAATAAAAAATTTTTTAGAATTATAAAAATAAACTTTGTGGGTTATCTATGAATCACATTTGGGTTCACTTCATTAGAGCCATAGCATAAATCTCTTTGAGATAAGCCCTTCCCTAATTGAACTCTTTGCTGAGGGACAATGTCCTCAAGATTTTTAGAATATCTACTGTTTAATGGCCTGAATCTGTGCAGTTCACCCTTAAAATTCTTAGGGGGGCCTATTGTCTGTCTGAAAGCATCTATGAATCACTGCCTTAGGTTCCAGTGAGGTCTTAATGAAGTGTTTGATCGTTCCACTCTAGGTTTGATCATTTGCTAAGGGCTCATTTTTACTTTGAAATCTCTTTGATTTCTGAGAGGAAAAAAAAAAAACTGAGTTCTTTACATTTCCTCTAAATTCCATTCAGAATTGAATAATTGTTCTTTAATTTATATTTCTTCTGTCTCATTTTATGCTTGGCAGAAAGGATAAAACAAAGGGCACTTTCATGATTCTGCCTGGGAATTTGCTTAGCTAGATGATGGAGTTTGTGAAATATATTTGCTATACGTTCCTTGCTACCTCAGTTAACAGTGTTGTCAAATTGTCTACCAGTATAGAATGAGGGTCTCCTTTCTTCCAGCTTCCAAAAATATTTTCCTTTAAGCCCTTAGTGACAGCTTCATTCATTTTAGGCTTCAATAGTCATCTCCTCAAGGCTCTTCTAGTATCTGCCTGCCATCCTTTCTCAAAGGTTTAGTTTTTTGTTGCAACAACCCACTTTCAGATACCAACATTTGTTCTTGTTATCTATTACCACATAAAATAACTTACCCCAAAACTTCACAGCTTCTTATTGTTGTGGCTTTAACTAATAACAATAATTTGTCTTGCATGCTTTCTGTGGTTATAAATTTGGGAAAGGCTAGACTGCGTAGCACTGGCTTTGAATCTCATTGTGCGTCTTCACAACATGGTGGCCTCTGGACAGGAGAACTGTTTATGCGGCTCTAGTTGCAGTGTCCTACCAACCATGATATAAGTAGTACCTCTGTTTCTGATCTAGTCTTGGAAATCACACAGCAATATTACTGATTAGAAGTGAAAGGGCATTAGACTCCACTTCTTGCTGAGGAAGTGGCATGTTTCTAGGAGAACATATGGAACGGGACATAGTTTGCAATCATCCTTGGAAAATACAAGCTGCAACAAGTCAATTATGAAGTTTTCTTCAGAATTTGAATGTGATGGGGTGCAGTAGGAGTTGGAAAGAGGCTTAGAAAAAGTACTGTGGGGAATGTAATAGAGAGACAGAAATGAAGTAGAGGACTGCAGAGAGGGCCCAGCAGAGAGAGAGTTAGAGTTTTCAAGTACCCTAGGGCAACCCAGTATAGGTAGTAGCATGACACTTACCCGCAAAAGTAAATTAAACCATGTGATCTATTTTCAAACGAGAAAATGGTAGAAGACACATAAAGAGAGAAGGGGATTGTTATGCATTCAGGCTAACCAGAACCCAGCCACTGGGCATGAAATGACAAAGGAGGAAATGATTCTGCAGGGCACCATCTCAATTTTCTCGGCTATAAACCAATTTAAGCCTTCTCTCTTTTTGCATGGTTCTGTGCTTGTCTAAAGTAGAAAGTGTCTTCACAGGCAAAAATGTTGAATAGTGTAGGGAACTATTAAGCTACTTTGATTATTGTTGATTGTGGCCTCCCTAGAATGGTTAATTCATGACCAAATACATTTTTTGATTCCCTCATTCTCTCTACCTGTTTTTTGGTGTGTGCTGTCGTTAGCATATATTTACAACAAAGCACTGAAAATTGCCTTTTTCTTATGAAGCATAGAACAGTGGTAGAGTTAACTTATTAACAAAGGTAAAAATCCAAGTTGTACCTCTATTTTCCTTCATCTGATGGTTATAGAAATAAAAGACTGTAACTTAGTCTTCAATTTCTATTTTTGTAAGGACTTGTGAACAGGTCTTAATCTTTTAGAGGACTTGTCCTCCTTATAAATAGAAAATTCTATAAACTGAATTCCTGTGGACCTGATGAATATACAGCCAAAAATTGATTTGCTCGACTGCTATGCACTGAACTGGGTATCTTGCTTTGATTTAATGATATGTGTTTCAGGTTCTCTTGTTGTTTTCACACTCTTCTATTAGTTTGAAGGGAAGATATTTTATAATATAAGTAAATAGGAAAGTTACAGATCAATATGAATAAAGGTAAATGTGGCCATTTTCTCTCTGCATCTACGTATGTGCTATAGCTACATTAACCATAAAAAGGCTTCTGGTTAAAGGCACTTCCCTGCATTTGCCTCAGTTGAAGTAGGTCAGTACTCTACATAAAATCTTTATAATGATATCATTATTGAAACAAACAAAATTCTTTGAACTAAAACATTGGAGATGTGTATGGAAGCTTTCATTTTATTTGTTCATGCAAATCTCCATTATTTGTTTTGACTCTTGAAATTTTGGTTCAGGCTTTTTTTGCACCAGTATAGAAAGTGCTGCTGAATTTTCTTGCCTGGACTGTATAATTTCTATTAAGAACATCAAATTGCTGATATTATGTGTTATGCTTTATATTCCAAATTGAAAGCTGTATTATAGTGAAAATTAATTATTTGTTTTATGCTTTTCTGTCTATCCTCGGTTTCTTCTTTTCAAATGAAACGAAATAAGACTCTCCTTATAGGCTTCAAGTTTCCATCACAGCTCAGGACTGAAGGGTGAAAATGAATAATCATTCACTTCAAATGAAAGTTGTTTTATCTCCCAATCTTTAGAGTAATCATCTTAATCTTGCAATATGATGACAAAATTTGCCCATGGACTAGTGTTTGTAAAGCAAGTTTACCATACTTGTTGTTCACTCTGCTCTGAGCACCAGAGCATTTCAGCACAAATTAACACAGGCTACTAAACATACTCAAAGTAATAACTCGGATTGTTTTTTGTCCTGGCACACAGGAGATGAAATACTGAATAAATAACAATGTTTAGCTACTCAAATTCCAGTTAATATTTAGCTTAGAGGGGTGGTTAAAATCCAATGAATGAAACAGGTATCCCAGGAGAATTCCATGCTGGCTGTGACATAGCCATATTCAAAACACTTTGGGTTTCCAGGACCTAAGAAACAAAGTTTAAGCCCTTAGCCAGGCTAAGATCTTCAGCATGTTTACATAGTTGGAGACCCCACACCTTTTATCTATGGGCTCACTGACCCCCTATCTGGAAGGCCTTTTCTCTCTATCTTTGTTGACCTCGAAACTAAAGTCTCTAAACCTGAGAAATGAGGATCTTCACCCCCACCCCCAAGTAGTTCCCACTCCCCAGTTCCTATTCCTTTGTGATATAGCTTCTTCCTCCTCTTGCTTCTTTTCTACTTGCTAACATCGTAATGTCTCTGGGGCCCAGTTTTCTGTTAGTACCAGCCTCATTCTACTTATGAGGAAGTGTGAATTTATAGCTGAGGAGCAAAGTAGGGGGTCAGTGAATGGAGAATCATTAATAAGAAACATCAAGGGAAGGAGGATGCTGGGTGAACCATCCAAATAAGATTCCTGCTGAAGATAATAAGACAGGGTTATCAGACATCAGCTGGGGGTGGTGGGGGATGAGGATCCTGATCAGATATCAAGGATGATTAGATATGGAGGGCAGGGAACTAAACTAATTTAGCAGGGTTCTTGCTAAAACTGGACTCTACAAAGAAGTCCTAGGAGAAAGTTCCAAAGCTTGATCAAAGTTTGGTCAAGCAAAAAATCTTTGTTAGTCTTTATTTGGCCTCATCCATTTCTCAAACTCAGTGTTGGAGAGGAAAAAGTTTGTTGGCATCCAGACTTATTTCTCTCTTTCTCACGCTGACTGCCTTAGCCTTGCTGCCCACCTGGGACACGGTGGATACTGATATTGGGTGGGCTCGGCCAGCAGCAGCTTGAAACAGGATCTCAATTCCATGACCAGAGATTGACGCCAGACTACAGCAGTGAGAGCACTGAATCCTAGCCACTAGACCATGAAGGCCAGCGGCTAGTGACAAGGCCCTGGCTTGTCTGCTTTGGAGAAAAGAATTTCAACAAAGAGGCGGAAAGTAGTGAAACAAGCAAAGTGTTTATTGGGAGGAAAAGGGTACATGTGAATAGGCACACATGGGTGGGCTTATAGAGTTGAGCCTTTGTGGTAGTTTAAATACTTATACGGGGCATTTCTTCCAGGTTTCCTCTGGCCAATCATCTTGCTTTGCTTGGCACTGAGTCTGTATTTGGTTTAACTAGGGTCCTCTCCTGTGTGTGTGCGCATCTATTAGCCAAGATGGATTCCAGCACAGAGGACTGTGGGAAGGTTGACATTACTTACTATGGGGTGGCACCCCCCCTCCCTTTTTGGCCTCTGAGGAGACTTTCTGCTCATTTGTAGTCAGGAAGGCCTCCTTGACCTCAAGAATGAGAAATATGTGGTTCCATTATCTTTTATCTGGGCAGGACTCAGGTCCTTCCTGCCCCTGCCATTATCTTTATCTTGGAGTATCTGTCCACAGGGGACAGAGCTCAGCTACTCAGCCTGGGGCCCATCTATCTCCTGCCTCAATATGACCTGACACACTGAATGAAAGAACAGCTGAGTGGACGTCAGAGATCAGAAAGATAACAGGCGGTGCCCCATTCCGCAGTACCATCCAAAAAGCTAGTGTGCCCTGCCTGGGCCAGAACTGTGTGGAGGTAGAGCAGCCAGGAATCCTGCTCAGAAGATGCCCAAGAAAAGACTGAAATAATCAGAGATGCCACCAGAAATTTTGGTTTTCAAAATATGCTGAGGATAGGAAATGCTTGAGTGCTATCACGGTCCAGCTGAGAAAATGTATTGATAACTGATTCTGCCTCAGACAATGGATTTATCTTTCTGCTAAACTGACTGTCTTGCAAATGATCTGTAACCTTTTAGTATGCTTTCAGTAAATATCAGGGATCAGTAAGCAATCAAACAACCGACCTAATAGTGTGGTCTGGAAACCAGCCATTGAAAGCAAGATGTCTGGAATCAATGAACAGATCCTTATGGCTGTGCTGGTGCTGGGAGGAAATTTTTTCCTTTACCAGCTTATGTTGCAGTGGTTAAGGACCTTTGAATTAACTGATAATAAACAGATTAACATGAGAAAATTCAAGATTTATTTAAAGGGGCAACCAGGAGTTTCGCAGTAATGAGTAACTCCTTAAATAGCCAGAAGCAAAGATTTGTATACCAATTTAACAAGAAGGGAGAATTTTAAGGCTTGGTAGGAAAGCATGGAACGTTCTGTGAGCTTTTTTATGCTAATGGCGACAGGCAATCTGCCTTCTATAATAGCTAAATTCTCAGGAAACTCCCTGAAGGGGGGTTAATGGCAGCTGTATTTTCAGGAGGCTCTGCTTTCGTCAGATAAAGGAAGTTCAGATGAGATTTCTTTCCGCTCAAATATTTTCACTTTAAAATAATCTTTACACCCATGGGGGCTTCCCTGGTGGCGCAGTGGTTGACAGTCCGCCTGCCGATTCAAGGGACACGGGTTCGTGCCCCGGTCCGGGAAGATCCCACATGCCGCGGAGCGGCTGGGCCCGTGAGCCATGGCCGCTGAGCCTGCGCGTCCGGAGCCTGTGCTCTGCAACGGGAGAGGCCACAACATCGAGAGGCCCTCATACCGCAAAAAAATAAATAAATAAATAATAATAATAATCTTTACACCCATACCATGATCCCTTCATTTGCTAAATTCAACATATTCATCCGATGCTTACTGTGTGCAAATCACCATGCAGTTTCAGAGAGAATTGCTAATTGAGTAAATGTACTGTAATATAATGCTGGCTTTTGCGACATTCCTTTTCCCAAGAGGGCTCAGGCAAATATTCCAAGCAAGCTGGGGAGAATCCTGTAATTTATGTATTCAAAAATATCTGATGAGGACTTCCTAAGTGCCAGGCACTGCTCTAGGCACGGAGGTAGGAGCCATGAACAAGTCAGATGGAAGTCCTGGTTTTGTGGGCTTTGCAGAGAGTGAATACCCAGGATGCTATGACAAGACAGGGGCAGAGACCGTGAGGACCATGGACAAGCCATCAAAGAGGGGCTCTACCTGAAAGTCTATGGAGACTTCAGGAAATGGTGAGAGGACAGAGGTGCTGGATGCAGAAATCTTTAACACAGTGCTTTTATAACAGCCCCCAAATTGCATTTTTGTAACTGAAAGTGGGGTCCAACTGCTCGCAGCTCAAAAGCCATTAAAGAGGCAAGGTTGGTGGACAGGAAAATTTGCTTTATTTTGGGTGCTGGCAACTGGGGGCGGGGGAGAGGGCGGATTTCGGTCCAAAGGCTGACTCCCCCCACCATTGACAACCAGTGGGTAATAGTTTTTATAAGTGAAGGGAGGGGGCTACATGTAGAAACAGCACAGTCAGCTCTAACTGTCCTCTTTTTTCTTTTTAATTAATTAATCAGTTTATTTATTTTTGGCTGCGTTGGGTCTTTGTTGCTGCGCACAGGCTTTCTCTAGTTGCAGCGAGCAGGGGCTATTCGTTGCTGTGTGCAGGCTTCTCATTGCGGTGGCTTCTCTTGTGGCGGAACATGGGCTCTAGGCACGTGGACTTCAGTCGTTGTGGCATGTGGGCTCAGTAGTTGTGGCTCACAGGCTTAGTTGCTCCGTGGCATGTGGGATCTTCCTGACCAGGGATCGAATCCTTGTCCCCTGCATTGGCAGGTGGATTCTTAACCACTGTACCACCAGGAAAGTCCTCTAACAGTCATCTTGAAATTGATCATGTGGTGGTCTGATCAGCATCATATTGATTAATATGGTTAATCTTCAGTTCCAGGGTCAGTTTCTTCCCATTTCCTTTGGAATTGTGGCAACTTATGTCATGGCTACAGTCTGGTCATCATGTAGTTAACTTCTTCCACCTGGTGAGAGTTTCAGTATCTATAAGACAGCTCACAGGCTCACAGGATATGGCTCAGAATATTATCTATAACCCTTGAGAAGGAACTAAAGGTCCTTGACTTTGCTTAGTGACTAAACTACTGTTGTTTTGTCTTGTCTGACTGCATTTCTTTGCTTCTGCATTTTCTCACTTCTCCGATTAAACTTATTCTTTGCTTAAAGTTTTTTTCACAGACAAAAGGCAGGCCAAAGACATGGGGGGCAAGGACGATAGGGTCCTGCTCCATTTCATTATGATTTTTGTTTTGGACACAAGACAGCAGATTGCATTTTACTGCGTTTACAACTTTGTTTCATGATGTCTAAATTGCACTTGCTTTGGAAATGAGGTAACATATTTGAATGTATTCATATGATATTTGACACATAGTGGTATTTCCATGATTTTTTAAAAATCCCAGGTCAAAAGAATGCCACTTGTACATTTAGTCTTGTGTTTTATCAGTCTAGGTGGACAGTCTGTAGGAGAGCAAATTTGTTTCATTAAATATGCTTACGAGCTGGAAAAAGTTTTGCTCAGTTCTGTGTTTTGCCTAAGAGGAATGTGTGGTCAGAATGCTGCATATGGTCTCTTGGATTTGTCAATTCTGTCTGATCGAGCAGTAATTCATTCATTAATTCCTGAAAATCGCAGCCTGCTTTGGAAGTACCAGTGACAGGGTGTCCCATCATTGCAGAATTTGTCGAATCGGTTCTCTGAAAGTTGACAACACGCATCTTTTCTCAGTAGGGATACTTTACTAGGCCTTTCCATACTCCAAGCCAAGGATAAAGACTGACTAAAGCGTTTCAGAACCTGAAAGCCCTCCAGCCACATGCTACCCTGTTTCTCATCAGCACCCTAGTGCTGCAGTCCCCATGCCCACCCATCTGGGCTCCCACCCTCAGGCTCATGGATGCTCCAGCAGGGGATGGCAAGCTCCAGTTGCCCATGTCCTGGGGCCCTTCTCTTTCATCAGGAGCCACAGGGAGTCCAGTGCTCACTTGCCCCAATATTTGCTGTCATTTCCCGAAATGAAATATTGGGTTTTAACTCAAGGCAGTGAGTGCACATCTGCTGTGACAGTGGGCCCGCTGCCGACCGGTGCCTATTTCTGAACTGGACATAAAAACCAGGAACCCAAGAAGCAGCTTGAGGATGCACAGTGGGTGACAGACTGGTTCCCTAGCCAGGTCTGTTCTTTCAAATTCTCCCATGAAAATGAAGACCCCACACAAGTGTGTGCAAGTGTCCAGGCTGTCACACACTCAGTTCCTAGTTGTGCGCAGGACCTCTGGTACTGAAGTGATTTCCACTTTTTTTTTTTTTTTTTTTTTTTTTTTTTGCGGTACGCGGGCCTCTCACTGTTGTGGCCTCTCCCCTTGCGGAGCACAGGCTCCGGATGCGCAGGCTCAGCAGCCATGGCTCACGGGCCTAGCCGCTCTGCGGCATGTGGGATCTTCCCAGACCGGGGCACGAACCCGTGTCCCCTGCATCGGCAGGCGGACTCTCAACCACTGCGCCACCAGGGAAGCCCCGATTTCCACTTTTTTGACAAAACAGAATACAAATATTTAAATTCAGGTTAGTTGATCTTCCTCTTTTCGTACAGTTTTGAACTGAGTTGAATTCATTGTGTATGGTAATCAGGGTGTTTTACAAAATCATGCAAATAGTGTTTCATTTGAAAAACTAAAGAATTTCAAGCTTGCCAGCACTAATGAGAATTTTAATTTTAAATACTATCAAGACTGAGGCCCAGATGCATAAATTTCATCTCATCAATCAAATCTCATTTGGAATTATTTGTCTTGACAGAAGGAAGAAACATCTAAAATCCTTTGTCCCCTTGGGGTGGGGATGTACTTTTATTAATATGACTCCCTTGATTCTTTCCCTGTGAAAAATTTACCATAAATAAAAACTATGAAATGAACTTTATTCTAATCAGAAACGTAAATTGGACTGCATTTTTTGCTATCTGAAAGATTAAATGTAAAAAGGTTTTATGTGAAGCCCAGCTCAACCCTTTAAACAAAAAAGAAGCCCAAGAATCAGGTGAGAACCATACAAAGAGCTATCTTTTATAACATCATTTCTTAAAGGGGTTCCTGAGCTTCAAAATTATTTGGATCTTATTTTTAACTTTCCACAGGGTAAGCCAGATCAGGTGAAGTGGTTCCTAGGAGAGAAGGTATTTAGTACACCTAAGAATTTAGCTAAGTAAAGAACAGAAAGTTTTCCTTAAGTGAAAAAGGTAATACTTAATGATACAGACTAAAGTACAACAAATTAGTCTTTCTTTGCGTCTATGTGACAAAGTTTAGGTTTTTTAACTTATCAAGGCAGGATAGTAATATATTGTTATTTTCCTCATAGCATGTATTGTAGGCAGAATAATAGTTCCCTAAAAATATCTATGTCCCAATCCCCAGAACCTGTGAATGTTTCCTTACGTGGCAAAGGGGAATTTGCAGATGTGATTAAATTAAAGATCTTGACATAGGGAGATTATCCTCAATTATCTGGATGGGCTCAGTGTAATCACAAGAGTCCATATAAGAAGGAAGCAGGAGGAAAAGAGTCAGAGAGGTATTTAAAGATGCTACACTGCTGGCTTTGAGGATAGATGGGCCTAGGGACGTTACTGAACTCAGGTTTGGCTGCTCACTGCTCGAAGGTCAATACTGGAGAGATAAGTGCTGGTAGGAACAGAAAGATTGCTTTAATCAGGAGGCTGGCAACCTGGGGAGAAGGCAGACTCATGTCCCAGAACCAACTCCAAAGATTTAGCTCAGCCATGAATGTTTTTAAAGGGTAAAAAGGAGAAGAAATCTCAGTTAATCACTGAGGTGGGGGTAAGATTTGTTGCCATATCCCACTGCATGCAGGCTTGTTGAAGCCTTGTGAACTTTCTTTAGATGTTATCTCATCCACACAGTCTGTTCATGAGATTACTGAAGGGGAAGCTGGGGAAAAGATCTAGTTATCCGTTAATTACTTATTCTTCATTTCTATTTTTTGATCTGTGGAAAGAACCAACAGCCAACAGGTTAGGCAAAGTATCGTGTGATCAAAAGATTTGAAAGGTGTGCTTGGGCCGGAGGTTAGTTAAAATATGGCTTTGCTAAAGTGGCAAGACAAAAGGGACCTCTTGCAGAGAGCTCTTTCTTGCAAAGAGCTCTTTCCTGTAAAAATCTGCTTAAAAATATCCACTGTTAGACATTCTTCCAATTCTATTGGATTGTGGACCAATGTCCATCTTCTGTAACTTCCTCATGCTGACATAGGTCACTGTATTCTGAGTGGAATATGTTGACATGGGTCTGTAGCCTCTCTCTGAGAACACTATTAGTTGCCTAATTACATACATAGAGAGAGCAAACCACAATTATTTTGATGTCCACAAAGATATAGATTATTATGAGCAACAGTGTTAATTCCGGTTCTTAGAACTGTTCTTGCCATAGATTCAGTACTGCTCAAGATGGAGCAGCTTATGTCATGGCTGCAGTCTAATCATCATGCAGTTTAGTTTCCCTCAGGTGGCAGTTATAGTATCTGCAAAACAACTCAGGAATGTGCATCAGACACTGAAGGATCCTGTGGCTCTCTTGTCCTGATCATTAACTGCTTCGGTTTGCTCTTTTGTGGCTCAGGGAGGCCTGGGAGACTTCAGCTTTTCTATAAACAAGAGGCAGGGGACATGGAGGGGCCTTTGTACTTGGGGAGCAGGGGGTGCAGAGTTCTGCTTGGTTTCAGGAGTGCAGGCAACATATAGAAGCTGGAAAAAGCAAGAACATGGATTTTCCCCAGATGCTCCAGAATAAAATGCAATCCTGCGGGCACTTTGATTTTAACTCACTGAGAACCATTTTAGATTGCTGACCTTCAGAAGTATAAGAGGATACATTTGTGTTCTTTTAAGCCACCAAGTTTGTGGTAATTGGTTACAATAGCAATAGAAAACGTATATAGCATATATCAGAAATTATCCTATGGCCTTTGGTAAGAGAATTTACAGAGTCCCTGTCAGCACTGCCTTCTTTGTAATATCTATGCAGAAAAAGTGTTTGTCTTCAGTAGCAAAAACACATTTTAAAGACTTTCTGAATAAATTAACAACTTAGAATTCAAAGCAGAGCAGAATCTGTGGGTTACTGAATACTTAATGAAGATACCTGGTTATGGAGTTTTCTGATTAGAAGCGTGGCCTATTTGTTAAGTGTCAATCATGGCCTGACCAATCCCTCTCCCTAAGTGATATTTTCCGCTAAATATCTATATACTGTGCTATACTGTATGAAGTCCTAAGGAGATTGCTTGTTTTAAAGTGAGTATGAAAATATCATGAATATTTTCTTTGGCTGAAATTTGACATTTACATAGCATGAATAATTGTGAAAATACTGAATGCTATATCAAGCGAACATCAGGATTTGAAGAAAAAATTTTGTTAATTACTAAAAATAGAAATATTTATTTGTTTCTGAAATTACAATGAAAAGCAATGCAGACTGAGTCAATATACAAAATAATTTATACAATTTGAGGTACAACCCTATCAGGAGATGTAAATTTCTACCAGCATTACATCCATTTATAGAACAAAATTCATGTCCTCAGTAGTCTTGATTTTTATTTTCAAAGTAAAGTAAGTCAGCTGTTTATTCCTGTTTCATCCTTAAAACCTTTTAAAAAAAATTCCTCATTGTATTTATTCAAAGGAGAAATGATCATTTGATAAGTTAGCCACATCTTGCACTTTTTCAAGCTTTATATTCTAAAATAAATTTACAGAAAAAAGTAAAACACACCTTTTGATAAGTGGTATTTTGTAGAAGTAAAGAGACCCTTCTGGGTATTATTGTCAATGTTATACTGAACAACAGTGCACTTCTGAGCCTCTAACAACTGTGTGGAATTTCCTGGGCAAAACATCCAGCTGCTCATTGGATCTCCGACATCTTAGTCAGATGCCTGTGGTCTTGTGATTTATAACAGCTTCTGGCACAGGGCTCCTAAAACTCAGAATTTAATAAGGTCTGGACAGTCTTGTATTATATTAGAGGTGACTTTTTTTTTTTTTTTTTTTTTTTTGCGGTACGCGGGCCTCTCACTGCTGTAGCCTCTCCCGTGGCGGAGCACAGGCTCCGGACGCGCAGGCTCAGTGGCCATGGCTCACAGGCCCAGTCGCTCTGTGGCATGTGGGATCTTCCTGGACCGGGGCACGAACCCGTGTCCCCTGCATCGGCAGGCGGACTCTCAACCACTGCGCCACCAGGGAAGCCCTAGGGGGTGACTTTTGGAAAATACCTAAGGATGCAGGCTGATTGCCAGAGAAGCCAACCATGTGATTAGAGGGGTGGAACTTTCATTACACCCCTCTTTCTCGCTGACCTCTAGAGGGAGGAGAGGGGCTGGAGATTGGATCAATTGCCAAAGGCCAATGGTTTAATCAATCCTGCCTACATAACGAAGCCCCCATAAAACCCCAAGAGGACAGGGTTCTGAGAGCTTCCAGATTGGTGAACATGTGGAGAGTTGGGGAGAGTGCCATGCTCATAGTGTGACAGCTCTGTGCCCTTTTACCCATACCTTGCCTTGTACATCGTTTCCATATGGCTGTTCCTGAGTTATAATCTTTTATAAATAAACTGGTAATCAAGTAAGTACAATGTTTCTCTGAGTTCTGTGGGCCACTCTGGCAAATTAATAGAACCCAAGAAGGGGTTGTAGGAACTTCTGATAGTAACAATCTAGACTTTTGACTGGAGTGTGAAGTCCAAGGAGGGAGTCCTCGGACCTGCAGTCTGTCACCAGATGGCCAGAAGCAAAAATAACAACCTGGGGTTGCTGCTTCTCAACAGTGGGATCTTGGAGTGGCCTTGGGCCCTGAGGGCTCAGGTAGACAGCGGCGAGTTGGGACACACTGTCGCTTGCCCTTTCCCTCTGTGGGCAGAAACCAACTCTGCAGGAGCAAGGGTTGAGGAGCTGGGTGGCCAAGTCAGCAGAAATGTCCCTCCTGGTGTGAAGTCTCAGGGCTTGTCTGGCATCTGAGGGATTGGAGGTCTCCTTGCTGGGCCCGTTTTTGTCCCTGGTGACCCCACTTGTGGTGGAGTAAGGGATTTAAAAAAAAAAGATAACAACTTGGACTTGCAGCTGGTGTCTGAAGTGAGATGGAAGGCAGTTTTGTAGGAATGAGTCCTTGTAGAATGTGATGCTATCTCTGGGTCGATGGGTCCGCGGTGTCAGAATTGAGTTGAACCATAGGACACGCAGCTAGTGTCAGAGCATTACTTGTTGGAAGTGTGGTAAACTGTCCACCCCTTAACACACACACAAACCGTGAAATTGGAACTTAATTTCATGCTCCCAAATCATTTAAATGTCACTAGTGTTTAATGTGTTTGCTTCTGTGAGGGGCATAGGAAACACAGCAAAGCTAATCACGCAGCTCAGAACTGAGGCAGCCTCCCTACTGCTTCAGAAGTAGACTGTCAGTGTCCTCCAGGTCAGGGACTCATCTGCTTTAGAACTGTTTTCCCAATGTCAGCACGTTGCCTGAGCACAGAGACATATACATGCAGATGCACACATGTGCATCTAGATATACAGAACTAGATATACAGAACTAATGTGTTGTACTTAGCACTACAAGTTAACATATCTTGATTACTTATAGCATACCTTGAAATTATGTTCAATTTACATAATAAACAAAACTGTGATGATATTATATAAGAAGAAATAAAAGTCAAGAGAATGAAAATACAAGCCACAGAATGGGAGAAAATACTTGCAAAAGACACATGATAAAGGAATGCTAACCAAAATATACAAAGAAGCCTTAAAAGTCAACAATAAGAAAACAAACAACTTGATAAAAAAAATGGGCCAAGACCCATTTAGTAAGATACCTTACTAAAGAAGATATAAAGTTGGAAAATAAGCACATGGAAAGGTGCTCCACATCATATGTCATCAGGGAAATGCAAATTCAAATAATGAGTTACCACCACACATCCATTAGAATGGCCCAAGTCCAGAACACTGAGAACACAAAATGCTGGCAAGAATGTAGAGCAACAGGAACTCTCATATATTGCTCATGGGAATGCAAAATGGTATAGTCACTTTGAAAGACAGTTTGTCTCTTTCTTACAGAACTAAACGTACCCTTACCATATGCTCCAGCAGTCATGCTTCTTGATATTTACCAAAAGGAATTGAAAGCATGTCCACACAAAAACCTGCACAGAGATGTTTACTGCGGATTTACTCACAATTACCCAAACTTGAAAGCAACAAAGGTGTTTCTCAGTAGGTGAATGGATAAACTGTGGTACATTCTGATAATGGAATATTATTCACTAAAAATAAATGAACTGTCAAGCCATGAAAAGACAAGAAGGAACCTTAAATGCATATTACTACCTAAAACAACCAATCTGAAAAGGCTTCATACTGTATGGTTTGAACTCTATGACATTCTGGAAAAGGCAAAACTATGGAGAGAATAGAAAGATCAGGGATTTCCAGGGGTTATGGAGGAGGGAAAGAATGAAGAGGAGGATCACAGAGGATTTTTAGGGCAATGAAACTACTCAGGATGATACTATAATGGTGCATAGGTGTCATTATAGTTTTGTCCAGACTCATAGAATGTACAAGAGTGAACCCTAACATAAACTCTGGACTGTGGGTGATTATCACATGCCAGCGTAAGTCCATCAACTGTGACAAATGCACCACTCTGGTGGGGGTGGTGTTAGTAACGGGGGAGGCTGTGAACGTGTGTGGGAAACCTCCACACCTCCTTCTCAATTTTGCTGTGAACCCAAAACCACTCTCAAAAAGTCTATTTGAAAAAGAGAGAGAAAGAAATATATTGGTAGTATGGAGCAAACAAATTACTTTCCTGAAAATGAGACGATAGAAACCATAATATCCTAAGCCTGTGTTTACAGATATGTGGGCAGCTACCAAATGCCATTGACAGTTTAAACACATGTAGAATCCTAGAGAACGTCTGCCTGACACAGCATTGTGTTCCACATATTTTATTCTTTGCTGCAATATTTTTCATCTGAATTGGGGGAAGAAGACAATCATGCCTACAGAGCACCTTGTAAATCCCAGCATCAGCTGGGGGCTGTATGCACAGTAATTATAGCAACTACATCATGCTGTAGGTGGTATTGTTATTATTTTACTGTTGAAGAAATGGAAAGTCGAAGGATTTAAGACATTTGGTCATATTATACAACTAGTAAGGAGTCCAGCCAGATTGATGTTCCAGTTCATTTGATTCTAAAGCCCGTGATCTTTCAACACAGTCACTTGGAGTGACTTTCATTAACTTTAGTGAATCTCATCTCCATTCTTTTTTATTTCCTGCCCAGCTGAGGTCTTGTTCCATTGCTGTTGTGAACTTATTACTTTAGAATGGAATAAAATAAGGTGCCAGAAATGATTTGCAGAACAAGGTCTCCTTGCTTTTCTCCTTGTAATGTATGAACAGTGGAATAAAATAGGCTCTGTGTTTCTGGGGCCAGAGGAAGCATTTGGGGTGTCATCAAGGAAGAAGCAGAAAGTTTCAGAATCTGAATCAAGAAGCCACCAGTCTGGGCGGGAGATGTAGGGTTTCAATTCTTTATACCCTCTTCCTCCTACGTTCAACTCTGTTATCAACTGTCCTAACCCGAAGTCTGTGCAAAACCACATCCTAGAGGGTAAGTGGCTCTCCTTCCACCCTCCTCACCCCACCTCTTAGTTCCTTTTCTAATAAGCTTTTCTCACTGAGAAGTTTTGTAATATTCTTCGCATGGACCATGACTTGTAGGCCCTCTAAAAAATATTATCTCCCCATTTCATTTGAACAGTTAGGAAACTAAGTTAAGCTTGACTCCCAGGAACTGGGCTTAGCCATAATCAGAGATTTTACGTCATTTTAAGATTAGAGTTTCTAGAAACGGTTCAGTCAATCAGCTCTTCTCTCTTTGGGAAGATTGTTTTCACATTGAGAAGATGTATTTTAAATCAAAAATGAATAAATCTTGGGTTTCTAAGCTGGAGTAAAATCCCATGTGAGAACGCAAATCAGTGGTAAGGGGATAACATTTGGAGAGGGTGCTAAGAAACTGGGCATCATGGCAACTTTTATTCAGGCAGAAAAGCAGCACTCTCCCTAAAATAATTGAACTTTTTCTTTTCTCTTCAATGAACCATCTCCTTAAGAATGGGATGGGGAACAGATTTCCAACTACTGCCATTGAGAAAGTTCTTCTCACTCCATTCCATTTATTAAGGGCTCCACAGGAAACAGTGGCAAAGGTTGGTTTGGATCTACTGGCTGTGCTGATACTTCTGGCAGGAATTTTAATTGCTACTGAAAATCCTTGTTTGGTGATGAACGCCCTCCATCACATCCTCATACTGCATGAAATTAAAATTTCAAAACAACTCCTCATAGCCTAATGCAGACCCACAGCTACTTGAAGACAGCTTCCTTAGTCTGATATCTTTCATTGTGAATGGTGTCATTCCTGTCCTGTCTGCATTTGGCAAGCCTGCAGACTTGTACCTGACTCATCACACACTCAGTGAATATACTTTATGTCACCTGAATGTGCATGGTACTCACAGCAAATCACCAAGAAGAGGGAGCAGGCTTTCCTGGACGGGTGTGGGGAGTCTGTTCACACTCAAGCACGCAAGGGTTTTTCTGAAGTTTTTCTATTGATTTCCCCAGGGATC
Organism: Mesoplodon bidens; assembly: GCF_964165515.1. Classification (NCBI taxonomy): domain Eukaryota; kingdom Metazoa; phylum Chordata; class Mammalia; order Artiodactyla; family Ziphiidae; genus Mesoplodon; species Mesoplodon bidens. Next base: position 101,198,166 of record NC_138162.1, read on the forward strand.
TTAGAAAACACACTTGAAACAGAATAAGGCAATGGCACACGAAACGTTTCTCTGTATATATTACATGTTTGTGTGTGCTCTTAAAGAAAAAAAATTAATGCAAATACATTACTTTGATAGCAAATGACAGATTCTTGTAAAAAGGGAAAAAATAAAATAAAAATGTGCATGTTCTCATCTAAGTTGTCTTCTGACACTCTGCTTTCCTAAGATTATTAAAGCATGCAGTTAAAATAAAATATTGAAATAAATCATAAAATGTTTACCAGAGGGAAGTAAAGATTATTTTTGGAGAGTGTTGGAAGAGTTTTGTTTTCACATTTTTATGAGATCATAGCCTGAATTGAAGTGTCCACACCTGGATTATGGTAGGATCCCTTAGAGAGTGAGAACTAAGGAGTAAAACGCAGTTAGGGATTGTGAGGTGTTTGGACAACATTTAAGAATGTACATAATGCGGAGGACACTGTACATAAACTCTTTTTGCCCCTTTTAAAATTTTTTCCTATCTCCTAGTGTAGAAGAAAAAAACTCATCAGAGCTTAGGGCTGTGTTGATCAAAGAGTATTTTGCAGGATAACTAAATGAAAAATGATAGAGATTTAAAACCACAGACTTCCCAGAGCCCCTGAATGAGGGTGGCTGTGGGAGGGCTCCAGGGGATTCTCATGTACTGACAAGAAGCCTCCACCATCTGGCTGTCTTTCCAACTGGTTCACGGTCCTCAACTTTGGTGCACATCTAAATTATCTGTGGATCTTAAAATATCAGATGTCAGGGCTCCCACTCAGAGATCCTGTCTCAGTGAGTCCTGGATGAGATCATGGATATTGGCTTTTATTTTTTGTAAGAAAGAATTGCACAGGATTCGTGGTTCACCACAGTTTGGGACTCATCCTGAGGTCCACGCATCAGAGGACATGGGTCCTGGCCTCTGGCCTTGCCTCTGCTACTTCCAAGCCACATTGCTGAGCCTCTTCAAGCTCTGTCTCTTCACATGTAGAATGGGCACAAATATACCTGCCCTGGCTTCTTTCAGTGAGGTAATCTGTGTGAAACCACTTCGTTTGGCACCAGATGTTAATATTACAGAACCTTCCATTCAAGGCCTCCTGACTAGGCCTCTGCTGTGGCCAGGAGCTATCCCTGATCCTAGAAGCAGAACAGAAGAGATGTCCTTGTAGACGTGAGTGTGGCTATTAGGCTGACAGAAGTCGCTCTCCTCTTTTGACAGTCACCTGTGGCTGGCCTTCTGGCCCCTTCTAATAATGTCTTGTCTTTGCTCTGCCCAGACCCCATGCCTGGAATGCCGTCATCTCTTCCACTGGGGAAGAATAGCTGTTCTCAGACACCAAGTTTCTTACATCTCTTTTCTCATTACCGTTATTTTTTTCCTAATCTATACATGTTTTATTTCTTTAAGTATTTTGTAAATCAGAACGCATTCTAGTTTAGAAACTGGACTTATCTATCTTTGTATTATTTGTAAGAACTGAAGTGTCATGTAATGGATGGCAAGCAGATAGCCATTGAACTGGTTGTATGGATGGCTCTGGGCTAAGTAAAGCTCTGAGGGCTTACAAAGGTATCCTTCTTGTGGGTGGGACACTAAGGCACATACACCAACAACACAGTTGTTGATTAAATTGGTGAATGCAGAAAGAACACTAGGACAGTGCTCAATGTTTTGAAAAACCTCCTTACCTAGAATTCAGAGAGAATAAAAGTTTGGAGAGAAGATTTTTTTTTAATGGACTAAGCCACAGTCACTATCGACAGGGACTTGTGATTTCTCCAAAGGTTGGTTAGGAGGGAGGTGAGTGAAAAAGATGGAGAGGAGGGCGTCCCTGGTGGCGCAGTGGTTGAGAGTCTGCCTGCCGATGCAGGGGACACGGGTTCGTGCCCCGGTCCGGGAAAATCCCACATGCCGCGGAGCGGCTGGGCCCGTGAGCCGTGGCCGCTGAGCCTGGGCACCCGGAGCCTGTGCTCCGCAGCGGGAGAGGCCGCAACAGTGAGAGGCCCGCGTACCACAAAAAAAAAAAAAAAAAAAAGATGGAGAGGGATATTTCAATATGGGGAGAAGGCCAAAGGCTGAGAGTGGGGTCAAGAGACCATATCTGGCATAAAACCCATTCCTGAAAATCTGCGTATCAATCACTTAAATTTACTTTCCCATTAAATCACATTTTAATTTTAGAAGTGTGATCTCCTAACTAGAACTACCTGATATCCTATAAATAGATGACAGTCTTGTGTTTAAAAATGATATCTGGCTGCCCCGCAAATAAAACATCAGCTATAGAGTTGAAATAGGATACGAGCTGTGTCAGAAACAGAGAGCCACGGCCATGATGTACATGGTGTCCTATGACCTAAAATCCCCTTGACCTTGGTCTAGACACTGACGTAGAGTCTAGAGGACTGAAAATTTGACTTCCCTGAGTCCTTGCCAGTTGCTTATGTTCTGCCCACAGGGTCCCTTGCACAAGTTAGAAGTTCTGCTTATTTCATAGGACTTGTATTTTCCAACTTTTCAAACCCTGATGTTTACAATTCTTTCTTTAAGTGTCCAAATTACTTTGTGAAATTGTTTTGTTTTCTAGTGGGATTGTGAAGGTTTTATATGCATGAATATAAAGGAAAGACTTAGGCTTTCAAATTTTCATCTAAAGCTCTGAAGATAAGATGCAGTTTGAAGCTACCAGAATGCCTAAACTTGGCTTGCTGATTTTTTTAAAGGTTTAATTTCTCATCCTATGAATTATATTCAGAACTAGATTCCCACCCTCACTTCTCTACACCTTTCCTGATTCCATGATTTAGATGTTTGACCCTCCTTTCTCCTTGATTGTCAGCCCATAGAGGAATTACATTCATCTCTGGGGTCCAGGCAGGGAAGTAAGGAGATTGCCCAAAGTGCCCCTCATACTGTTAGCAGTTATGGGGACCGGTATGGTCCAGAGTACAGGCATGGACATTGCTTGGCAGGAGGGTTAGAACCCCCACCCCACCACTGCAGCCAGTGATGTACCCCTGGATTCTAGACAGGACTGGAGAATCTGATGATTTAGATCACATGTCAAGGCAGGTCAGAGATGGACAGTCCTGGATCAATACTGAGAAAGGGGCAGGGAAAAAGAGAGAAAGACAGAGAGGGAGAAAAGGGAGAGGGAAAGGAAAGAAGTTAGATTAGAACCTGAAAGCGAAGGTACAAAACTGTCAAGATACAGATGAAGCTAGATGATTTAGAGATCGTCCAGATGGCCTCAGCAGTCAGGATTAAAAAGTGTCATGGTGACCGTGCTTATGTTCTGAGCAGGACAGGTGCCTGGAGGTTTGGGATTCCTACAGACAACCCAGGTCTCCTCACCTGGAGACCATGGAGAGCCCAGAACCAAGGACCCAGATTAGCGCTTGTCCTCTAATTTCTCCTAGTGGAAGGGGTCATAAGATAATGCCTGAGTATTAACTCATTATCAGGGAGGCGGTAGCTGCCCTTTGCCTTAAAGTTTGACTTCACTTGAAGCTGGGTCACCAGTCAGCCCTATGAGTGCTCTGACCATTAGCTTATCGTGATTGTGGTGTTCTTTGAGTCCTCAGAGCTTGCAAAGCTAACAGATAAAATGCAGGGTGCCAGGTTAAAGTTGAATTTCAGATAGACAACAAATTTTGTTTTCATATAAGCATTTCCCACACAAGATGTGAGATACACTGAAAAGTATATTTAACTGAAGGACCTGTATTTTTATTTGCTAAATCTTGCACCCTACTCAGAGGACATTTGGTCTACCTCCTCAGCACATCACCCACAAATATAGAATTTAGAATTTAGGTCTCATGACTCCTGGTGAAGTGACTTTTCTATCTATGTGCCCTGGAGCCTGCAGGGAGATTATGGAGGAAGGTGAGGCTGTATGGGGCAGAGCAGAACTGCTTTCATCTGTTTTCTATAAAATGCATCTACATACAATTTCATCTGAAGAAAGGGGTTTGAACTTAACAAATTGCACTTTATCTTTTAAAGCTATAATGCTTTCAAATTAAGGCAAAATTCAATTACTGGCATAATATACATAGAAAAGTACACATGGCTTATCTCTCTAGAAAGGAGAATGTATACAATTCCATGAATAACTCAGAAGACAACTAAGGCCTCAATGCAATACTCTAAATGTAAGCAATGGATGATTTTGATCTTGTCAACATTTTTTTTTTTTTTTTGCTCAGTGCTAATTGGGTCATCCTGGATGGGGAACCATCTCTTAGCACAGATTCTGCTTAGAGAGTCTGCTTCTTACTGGCTTGAGGCCAAGTCACTTTGCTCAACCAGAAATATGTTTCCCATATATTTCCCATTTTGTTTAAGTACTTGGACTATGCCCTTCTATTTTGCATTGTATTTATCCTCCTGAGTAAGGAGAATAAAAGAGAGAATCTAATAAATAAGTCGGCTACTTGATCTGCTCAAACATTTAACTTCTTCAGGTTTCCTTAAGAGGTGACTTCTGACCTTTTTTTCTGGTTGATTCTATCTTTCATTTTTTTTCATAGAATGCATTGAATGTGTGAATTCTCTTTTTTTCTTTTCTGACTCTTTATTTCCTTGCTTAAACAGAGAAAGTTTATATTTTAATTTGGTAAGTACATTCAAATTGACTTAAGTGGCTAGAACACATATGGAGAGTAAAATGATACCCATAGTGAAGGAAAATTGGGTGATCTAGGCTTACACGTAAGTATATGCATTGAGCAAATATTAACACTGCCAGAATCATAGCAGCTTTCCTACCTAATGCTTGTAATTTTGTAATCTAACACCTTTTATCTCTTTTTCTCATGGTTAATTAGAATTTCCCTGGAAAAAATTTTCACATGTTAAAAGACTTGTCATTTACAGGTGTCCAACAGAACCTTATAGGATATCAGCAAAGTAAACTAATTTGGTAATACGCACAGCACATTCTCTAGAAAATCTGCCATATGCTGGGAACAGATTGCTTAGTTTAAGCAGGAGTCATTGCACAAATAAGGGATAAAGGTTGATATTAGCAGCCAGCCAACACTCTTATTTAGTGCCACTTTCCTGGAGCCATAATGGTCTAGTGATAGCATTTTCCCAGTAGACGGCAATGACCCCAGTGGGACCTTCCCCTTAGGCTTATTCCATTCTCTGTTGGTAACGTCCTGTGCTCTGAGTATGTAATTCCTACGGGAAGAGTCAAATAGAGCTGGAAAAATGCTCCTGGAAAAAGGCTGCTTGATTGGAAAATCAAAACCCAGGAAACATGCAGAAGGGATGCAAGAGCAGAATTGGGTATGAGGTAGGAGATAGATGGGCCCCTGGGCTGGACAGCTGGTGTTTGTTAAGTGGAGTAAAACTGAAGCTTTGTTCTCACCCAGACACTCCAAGGACAAAGCTAGTGACAGAAGCTGAGCACTGCTGAAGTAGAGATAAGATGACCACTCCTAAGGTCAAGGAAAACTTCCCTGTCTGCACATGTGCAGGAAGGCTCCTTGAGGGTCAAAAAGGGAGGGGGTGCCATCCCATAATATGTGTGGACATCCCCTCACAGGCCTCTTCAGTGGGATCCATCTTAGCAAAAAGTTGCACACGCATGTGGGAGAGGGTCCTAGGACCAGTCAGGTGTGAAAAAAGAAACAAGATAATTGGCCAAAGATAAACGAAGAGCCAGAAGGACTGTCCTGTATAAGTGATTTAAATCATGTCTCTACTGCACCCCCTCATTCAGGACGCCTGCACTCCTCTCTGGGTGTGTATTTCTGCCTTGCTTCTGACTTACTGCACTCCTCATTAGAGAGGATGCCCATACCCTTTCTCTCCGGGTGTGTATCTCTGCCTTGCTCTGTCTTAAATAAACAAAGCGTTTCTCTGTGTGCTCTCCCACATGTTATGTTGTGTCTCTAAAAATAACTTTTGCGACTGTTTTTATAGTTTTTGCCTCCTTGAAACACTTTTGCTTTCAAATGGGGAAAAGAGCTAGGGCCACTTGGCTTCTAGCCTCTAGCCCCCGGTGGACTAGTGGTTAGGGTTCCTGGTTTTTGTCCAGGTTACCGAGGCTCAATTCCCGGGCAGGGAACTAAGATCTCTCTTCAGGACCACTCACTGCTGTCTCTCTGAGATCAGGTATAGTGCCAACTTGCATTTCCCTGCTGGGATCCTGAGGGCGCTTGAGCCTCTGAAAGGGCACCAGGCCCTGCCTTCCCAGAAAAAGCTGGACTTGTGTTGATGCAGGAAGACAGCCCTCCACACCAGACGTGGGTTGCTGTGACTGTTTCTCCCAGGGCAATTCCTGAAGAAGCGTGGGAGGTAACAGCAGGTTATGATGCCTTCCCGGTCTCTCTTTTCCTGGATGAGGTAAGTCCTGAGATCAGCCAAGAGCCCCACTGTGTGCTGCCAGAGAACTGAAAAAGAACTCTCAACATAACAACTCCTTGCAAACCCTGTACTAAGAGATGTCACCAACCCTAGCATGACTTCTGGCAGCCCAAGGCCACAGCCCTGGGACAATCCTTTTTAGTACCTGTCTGATAAAGCTCAAGACTTCCAAAAGACCTTAGTACTTTTTCTAGCCAACACTGGACGATAGGTCCCTGGGTCCCTTTTCTTAGAGCATTTACTAAGAAAATTTTACAATTATAATTCTTCCTCTGTTCCTTTGAGGTATATTCATAGGTATCTCCGTCTCCTACAAACCAGAAAGGTCTTTTTCAAGGACCTGAAAGCCATTCCTTCAAAATGTAATCATTAGGAAGTATAGGGCCTCTGCCTCCCTGTCTCTGGGGAAGATAAAATCCTAACTTTGGTAACTGCCAGCTAGCAGACACAGTTGGCCCAATCTTTCACTGACAAACCCGATTTACTTACTTACCTTTTGTGATTTTTTTCTACCTCTCTGACTGTACTTGAGCCCCTGCTTACTTCCCCTCCCCACTCCCTCATTCTTCCTTTAAAATGCCCAGTCACCTCTGGACAAATTGGAATGGAGCTCAGCTCTTCCCTATACTGTCAGGTTACTGAGTGAAATCTCAGCCATGACCAGGGAAAGCATCCAGATAGTGACACTTCTTAGTTTCAGAATCAGTTGTGACATTTTAGAACATTTTAGATGTTCTAAGACTCAGCTCAGAATAAGGGGAAGTAGCAAGGCAGTTTGAGGGTTATCTCTGCACTTCTAAAAGAAAAATAGCAGTTATATCTCTTGCGTTTAAAATACTCAAAATATACATTGATACTTCAAACTGGCAAATTACTAAGCTACTGATTTTATTAATTCAATTTTCACTTCATGGCTGGAAACATGTCTTCTTGGTGCTACATATTTTTCCCAGGAGAGTGCTGGACAAGTGCTAAATAGACATGATCTAAACTGAATTGAAATCTTTTATCTTACTAAAATATGCACAACGTTTGAAAATGATAAAACCAGAAAAGCAAACATCTAAGGTTTTCTTAATAGTAATGAAGATATCATATGCCATAGCTCAACTTTTTCTTGATTTTTCTTGGGGTAGAGGAATGTGAAGTCTTTCTTCAGCTTTACCTTTTTATGCAGGAAGATCAAAGGGCATGCTGGGATGCTAATCAACCAGTTTTAATTATACACATAAATGCAAGCTACATGTGAGAAGACCTCATGATACATAATTAGGCAAATATATTGGCATTTATTTTGTCAATGAGGTCATTTTTCCTAATGGAGATATTATTTTCATTTTCCTAAGTAGATGGAAGAAAATTCAGGAAAGTAAAATTACCTGCATGAAGTTGTAGAGCAGAAGATTGAGTGCAGAGAGGGTGGCTGTCTGTCTTTGAGCGGTGAGCCTGAGAGGGCACACCCATACCATACTTCAGCGCGTGGCGTCAACAGTGTGTGTGTGTGTGCGCGCACACGCGTGTGTCTGTTCTCTGCCTCTCCTTTCCTTTTGTCATTGATTCCTTTTTTTATGAGGCTCTGTGCTGATGGGAGAATTTTAGTTGCTCTGACCAGGAAGAAGAAAAGCCCCCCAAGTAGTGGATCACTACTGCAGTTATTGACCTTCAGAACAGATAGGCTGACCATTAACAGGCCATGAATGAATGTTGATTGTGCAGTTCACGGCTCCCAGCAATTGGGCTGTGTCAAAATCTGTGTAACAAAAGTTTTAGCTGATCATATCTAGTCCAAAAGAGGATCATATACATTTTGCCTCATGTTTTACAAACAGAAGTATAAAAGGAAATTTTGGGGAAACTTAAAATCAAAATAAAGTACATAGGTATTTATGGAAGATACACTGGGTTCCTAGCACTGACCTATTCAGAAGAGAACAATACATATTCAAAAGCCTAAGAATTAAGCCTGACTGCTCATGAAGTTCTGGCATTATTGGTGAGACAAATCATACAAAAATATTACCGAGAACAATGTAGGTATTATTTTCTGGAAAGATAAGGAAGGACTGGATTCATTGTATGGAAGAGAAAGTGGAATAATCAGTTGATGATGAACAAATACTCAGTTGCCTTGGACCCTGGGCAGGTTCAAAATAGAGGCATGTGAAAAAGTAATCAACCCTTGTGGGAACACAGTGCCCCATTTCTCCTGCTCTAGTCCTGTCCTGGCCAGGAATCTAGAAGCAGAAGGTGATACTGCTGTTGGAGGGGTTCTTGGAGATACCCTCATAGAAAGGTAGGATTTGAGTAGAACCTGAAGGATGAGTAAAATTTAGTTTAAAAAAAGCACTAGTTCTTCCAGATACAAGTTATGGTGTGAGCAAGGATGAAGAGGGACACATTTTAAGGTAGATTTGGTTTAGTGATTTGTAAGAATAAAATTGATTGGGGCTAGTTTGTGGCATCCATCTGAATTTGGTATTTTTCCTCTGTATTATGCCACCAGTTCTCGCTGTATTCATTGTGCCTCACATTCTGAATGGCCTCTGTTTTAAATACAGTAAGTCCCCTACATACAGACCTTCAGGTTGTGAACTTTCAAAGATGTGAACGTGCGTTCCATCAACATCAGGTATGAGTGAAATTGCAGCTTGCCCTCCATCTCCTATTGCTGATGATCCTTCAGCTCTACCACCTCCCATCTCCTCTCCCTCCTCCAGTCAGTAACTCTTCTTGCCTGTTCACTCAATGCCAACCCCTGTATGCCAGCTGTTGTACTGTACTACTGTACTTTTCAAAAATGTTTTCTTATTTTTTGTTTGTTTTTTATGTATTATTTGTGTGAAAAGTATTATAAACCTATCACAGTACAGTACTATATAGCCGATTGTGTTAGTTGGGTGCCTAGGCTAAATTTGTTGCACTTACGAACACTCTCTTGGAATGGAACTCGTTCGTATGTAGGGGACTTTCTGTATATATATATATATATATATGTATATATATATACAGTATATATACCTTTGTTAAAACAATTTCCAATTCAGCACTGATGGGTGCATTTCCATCATTGTGGAATAAGAAGCAAAATTAAGCATCAACTAATATTAATGGACTTGAAGAAAAAGTAAGAGAGACATGACATAGATTTAGGAGTTTTGTGAAATATATATGTTTTGAGGAGACTTTTCTATTTAGCTTAGTCATCTTTTTTTTTCTTCCTAAATCACTAAACAAAAAGCCAGATTGAAACAAAATTGCTTTATCTTTAAAATTCATGGGTCAGCTGAAATGAAGCATGGAGAACTGTACAGTGAAGCGCATGGACACATAGTTGACTGTCTGCAGGAGATCCAGGCCATGTACTGACCAGGACCCTATTAAAGCTGCAGCCACTTGAGCTTATGCCAATGGCCCTAGAAAATGTAGTGAGAAAGAGACCTAAAATTGACAAAGCAAATCAGCTAGGTGCTATGTAGGAGGTAGTCTTCTATTTCATTTTTATATCTAATCAATGAGTTTTTGTAAACATTTTTTCTGTTTGAAATTATGAAGTTTCAATGATACAAAAATAATTAAGAAAAAATCTTCCGTTAATTTGAACTGCCCAATTTTCAAAATTTAAAGAGATCCTCTGCTCAACCAAACACCAGATGTGGATACCTTGGAACCCCGACATGGCCCTCTGGTGTGGACCCTGTCCATTTCAACATATCACACTCCAGGTTCAGTTTCTCCTAAGCAAAAGGAAGTAAGAATTTCATGATACCACTTTCCTTTCTGCCAGCCACAGATTATCTTTTATTATAAAATGCCCTGGATTCCTGGATTGAAAAACCACCTGCCCACAGGAGCTGGACCAGCTTGTGTCATATGAAGGACACTTGGCAGAACTGAGTTCTACATTTTAGGGCCCTTATAATCTGAGTGAATGGGCTGAGATAGATGTTCCTCAGAACACTCTTGGACCTGCCTTTCTTTCCAGTAAGTCACCAGTGGTAGAGTGGAACATTTATTCACTACCAACATTGACAGGGTTTCATAGAAGCTATTCCAGGTTAGGAGCTTCTGGATGCAAAATTGGAGTCTCCCTCCTCCAACACACCTCTTCTCCTTTACCTACAGACTTTTCATCTGAGCTCTTTAAGGGAAAAAATCAGATGATGAATTTCTTACAGGCAGAAGCCCCAATTATCACTGTTCTGCATATGACAGGCATTTTGTTTAACACAATGACAATGACTTTTCTCCATTACATATGACCCAGCCCTTTCTCTCATGGCTTTGTCTCTAAACTCATGGGCTTTATTGTCCTGTAGTTTTCTTGGTAGTCTATGGGCTCTTGGACAAATACTTTGACTTAATTTTTGCTGGTTATTCAACATATATTTTTCTTCAGGAAACTGTAATAGAAAGTACACTAGAGAAAGTAGAGCCGGTCATAGTTGAGAAAATTATTTTGATACCCTGCTATCTGAGTAAGTGTAGAGTATTTGCTTTTGTCTTAAAGTGAATTTGAGCCTTGGGGGGCTTGTTTCTGATTGTTTCCTAATAACAGAGCAGAATTTCCATAATGATTTACTATTTCTCTTTCCTCTATGTAAATGGCTTTATCGAGATTATCATACCAAGTGCAAACATTATGCAGAGGATATTACAGTTTCTATCAACCCCCGTTGATAGTCTATAGCTTTTTTGAGTGAGACTGATGGAAGTGTGTTTTAAGAAGCCCTATTAGAGGATGATTGACATTTAAAAATTTTTTATCTTCACTTATTCCTTTTTCAATATTCTATTTCTTTAGGTAGATTCACACTTGTGCTTTATGTTATTTCCTTCTATCTAAAGAACTTCTTTTAACATTTCTTATAAGGCAAGTCTTTTGGCAACAAATTCCTTCAATTTTTGTTTGTTTGAGAAAGTCTTTATTTCTCTTTCACTTTTGAAGAATAACTTCCCAGAGTACAGAATTCTAGGTTGGTGTTTGTTTTTGTTTTGTTTCTCTCGACACTTTAAATATTTCACTTCACTCTCTTCTTGGTGCATGCTCTCTGAGAAGTTGGTTGTACTTGTTCCTTTATAGATAAGGTGTTTTCTTCCTCTGGCTTCTTTCAGGATTCTTTTCTTTGTCTCTGATTTTCTCTAATGGAAAATGATATGCATAGGTGTAGGATTTTTTGGCATTTATCATGCTTATTGTTCTCTGGGCTTCTTGGATCTGTGGTCTTGTGTATGACATTAATTTGGAAAAATTCTCAGTCATTACTGTTTCAAATACTTCTTCTTTTCTTTCTTTTTTTGGTTTTCCCATTATGTGTATGACACATCTTTTGCAGTTGTCCCAAAGTCCTTGGATATTCTGTTCTGTTTTTTTTTTCCATCTTTGTTCTCTTTGCTTTTCAGTTTTTGTGGATTTTATTGAGATACCCTCTAACTCAGCAATTCTGTCAGCAGCCATGTCCAGTCTGGTAATAAACCCATTTCAAGGGAGACAGATTTTTACTTCTACCCTCTTAGAGTTTTTCTGCTGGGCCTGAGAATTAAGCTGACATAAGACAGATTAACAGGTGAAAAACATACAAATTTATATGTTTCACATGACATGGGAGCCCTCATAAGGAATGAAGACCCAAAGAAATAACAGAACCTACGTGCTTTCATATTAGGTTGAACAAAGAGATGCAAGTGTGAAAAAGTAAATTATGCAGGGAGGCTAAAGGAAGACAAGAATTATTTTTTATCTATGTCTGTTTGTATAGAATTCTCTAGGTCTCAACTTCTTGTTTTTGATGATAAGAATGTTATTTACCTTATGGTGCAGAGAGGTCATCTATCACATCAGAATTTCATCTTTAGGAAAAAGAAGAAGGGTTAGAGTGTTTTTCTTGCATTTGCTGTTTTCTAAGTACCTTTAACTCAAAATGATCCTGTGCCAAAGTGGCATATTGGAGAGTGGTATATTTGGCTACATTTCACAATCAAAGGCATTCTTCATTTCTGTTACAATATTGTTTTTATTTCAACATTTAAAAAAATGTTTTCCTTATGTTTTCTATTTCTCTGCTGTATTTCAAAATTGTTCCTTTCCCCCTACCCCTGCCAGAAGCAGGAGGGGATTTTTCTCTAATACTTACTGGGGGAACCTGGTAGAGCAACTGGAGGTAAATCTCACAATATTGTGGGGGCCCCTAGGACGGGCCCCCCTGGAGTTTTTAACTCTCAAAATTGTCTGCACCGAGCCTCTAGCAATTCATCAACTGTAGTTGAGGTTTTCCTACCTTAGTACTTGTTCCCACAGCAGTTTCCACTAGTAAATCTCTGCCTCAGCAGGGGAGGGTCCTTTTTCCATTCAGGTTCAAATAGATAAAAAATGAAACCTAAGCTGAAATTCACAGAGCATAAGCTTTGTTCAGTGGCCAAAGGATGGAGAAGTGGGAAGTAAGCTCACAGATCAACTTCTCACCCATCCAGCCAGAGGGATTTAATATTAAAGAGTAAAGACAAAGGGAGGAGGAGTGAGACTAATGATGGGGAGGCACATGCATTAGTCTACCAGGGAAGGAGCAGAGCTTTTTCTGAGGGAGGGGTTGCCACACCCTTTTTACCCTTTTCTGGTCCTTAGTGTCTGATACGGGCCAATGGTAAGTGTGTCATTTAATATGCTAATATAGTAAAATCAATGTCTAATGAGACTCAGGGTCTGTTGGAGGTCAGATCTGTTGCCATCTTCATCCCAGCTGGTTCCATCTGGTTTTTTGTTTGTTCATTTGTTCGTAGCTTCCTTGCTTATATCTGGACCCTTTAAAGATTTATGTTAACCCCTGATAAAGATGGGGATTACAGGGTTGGGAGCAAGGACAGTCCTGCTAAAGGTGAGTTGGGTTTTGAGCAAAAACCTGGAGCAGCTCTGGCAACACCTTCTCCAATGGATCCAAGAGGAGTTGTTGATTTTTCAGTCTGTTCAGCTGCTTCCTTCTTAGGAAGGAGTGGTGACTTCCAAGATGCTCACGTGTAGAACAAAATACCAAAATAATTTTTTTAATTATAAATAATTATTTACCTTATGTAGTGATTAATAAAGATTTAAGAAGAATGAAAAGCCACTGAGGTCCTGTCAACTCTAAAAATTTTAAACAGTGAGATATCTATGTACTGCCATCTCAGGAAAGACAATGCCCTCTAAAGCAATATACACTCCCTACATTGCTGAAAATTTTCTGCTCTATTAAAAAATAGAAAAGAGTTTCTATAATTTAAATATATTTTGCTTTGTATAGTTCTCATATTGGTTCATGAATATGTTGTATTCATCTTGTGGGATTATTACAGTTGTCAAAAGACAATAGATGTATTCAGCTCACACAATATTCATATGTTTGTCATGCAGAATATGGGGAATAAAATGTGTAAAAGACTGAGCAAAATAGGTTAAACATTTCTACAGCAGTGCTCCCTCTGTCAGTATCTCCTTATATTTTAGTATCTTCTAAATTCATTTATTTTGATTATACATTAGTTTGCAAATAACATTTTATGATTTAAACCTTCCTTTTCCATTGTTTCTTTCCTCAATAGGAAATGATATATTTAGTCCATTGTTTGATGATGGCTATTATTTTGTTGACATCCCTGAGTTCTTTTGTTTTTCTTATTTTTCACATCATTTTGTTCTAGATAGTACCCTTAAAAACCAGAGTATCATTTTGCTTAAAAGTCAAACAGAGAACAAATAATAATTTACATTTTTTGGTAGGTGGCAGGTTTAATAAGCAGGGAAACTTACATACAAGGCTTGTCTTGGGCAGCTGCAGCCTCAAGATGAATAGATCTCCATACCTGCCTGATAGAACCTTTTTTTAAATTAATTTTTTTATTGAATTAAAGATTCCTCAAATTCTATAGTGCTTTACAATTTTCAAAAGTTTCTCACACATGATTTCATATAATCCCATAATAACTTTTTTTTCTCCCTACCCCTATATTGCTCCTCCCCCTTCTCTCTCCCCACTGCTAAACACTAGTTTGTTCTCTATATCTGTGAGTCTGCTTCTTTTTTGCTTTATTCTCTAGTTTATTGTATTTTATAGATTCCACATATAAATAACATTGTACAGTATTTGTCTTTCTTTGCCTGACTTATTTCACTTAGCATAACACCCTCCAATCCATCCATGTTGCTGCAGATGGCAATATTTTATTCTTTTCTGTGGCTGAGTAGTATTGCACTGTATGTATATACTACATCTTCTTTATCCGTTCATCCATTTTTTGGACACTTAGGTTGCTTCCATACCTTGGCAATTGTATGTAATGCTGCTATGAACATTGGGGTGCATGTATCTCTTTGAATTAGTGTTTTTGGTTTTTTTGGATATATACCCAGGAGTGGAATTGCTGCAAAATACGCTAATGTTCTTACCACATCACTGTTTTAACCGAGATATTTAAAGACAATGAAGAATACCAACAAAAGTTGTATTACTAATTATTTGTTCTTAAATTTGGCTACATGTTACAGAGTAACCTGGGAAGCCTGAAAGGAATATGCATATTTGGTTGTCAGCTCCAGAAACTCTGATGTAACTGCCTAGAAGTGTCTTCCCAGAAAATTCTAATGTGCAGTATTTGGATTTTTTTAACTGGCCTCCCTTTTTCCTATCCAAAATCAGAAAAAGATTGATATTAGCACTGCAGATTTAGACATGATAAATTTCACTATGCATACTACAAAACCAGTAATAAAAGTGTCAGATGATTTTCTAGGTCTAATGAAGACTCAAGAGATATCAAATCCCTCTCCATCCCCTTTTTCCCCATAGTGCTTCTGAGTTCAGAGAATCCCCAAATCACTGAGCTCTAAAATGAATAAAGATTTCAGACTCTCTTGACGTGACACACTTTTATCTGTTAACCTACCTTGAAGTGAGCAAGTTGCATTTGTGAATTCAAATGTCAGCTCAATATATGGCTCTAATAGTTACATGCCATTTCCTTTATCTTGTGATACAGATCTGAAGAACTTTAGTCATGTCAGAGTTACACTTACTTCACTCCAAAATCTGATTTGACATGACAGGGTAATTTGATTCTCTAATCACAGGTCAGAAAGTTCAGATAAAGGATTAATTCTTAGGGAGCAGCTCCAATTCCAGGATGATCACATTTACCATTTTCAAATAGCTACAGAAGTCTTGAGACTCAATCAATCAATAAAAAGTGTTTACCTGGTACTGACTTGAGTATAGTACTCTGGAGGAAGAGTGGGGGAATAAGAAATATAAATAAGAGTCCTTAATGGCTCTCTGGTCAACTTGGGAAGCTATGAATATACTAAAAGACAGCTAACAGCAGTATGTTATTGATGTGCCAAATGACTTATAAAGACAATAAATCCTGTGTGTTCATTTCTTTTTTGTACTAGACTGCTTTGGTAAGAAAAGTTCTGCAGAGGCTTTAGCCTGGGATTAAATAAAACTTTAAAAATACCCTGTTACATGGGCTTCCCCGGTGGCGCAGTTGTTGAGAGTCTGCCTGTCGATGCAGGGGACACGGGTTCGTGCCCTGGTCCGGGAAGATCCCACATGCCACGGAGTGGCTGGGCCCGTGAGCCATGGCCGCTGGGCCCGTGCGTCCGGAGCCTGTGCTCCGCAACGGGAGAGGCCACAACAGTGAGAGGCCTGCATACCGCAAAAACAAATAATAATAAAAAAATAAGAAATAAATAAAAATAAATACCCTGTTACCAAGAATTATGACTCAAGGGTTCTCTTTTGAATAATTGTCCAAACCCAGTTGCCTGTCAGAGGCTGACTAAAGACACATTGCCTGACCTCAGTGGATCAGTCAATCTCAGGAGCAAAAGAACTCCTAGAACCAGAAGAAATAAACATAATGAGTAAACATAATGATCTGAGCAATTGATGCTGTGAGTGTAAGTTAAATGTGTATATTTCAACAACTTATGATAAAAGCAAAATAACCTTAAAGCGATATACAGTTTCATTAAGAGAAGTCTACAAAAATAAATGTTAGATTTTTAAATAGCAGAATGCACTTTAGATCTTCAGACCTTACCTTACCTTAATTTCCTACTCTCCAAAACCATCCATTCAAATAATCAGACAATAAAAATTATTTGATTGCTTTTCTGCATGCTATGAACAAACAACACAAATGCAAGCAAGGTAGAGTCTTTGAACTCTAGATTTTCACAACCTATGCTGAGGATAGACAATGCTACCAATTTTACAGTTTGAGAGGGCTCTCATGAGCTTGGAACATAATAATATGGAAACACGGGATTTCTACAGTTTGCTGAGAATATAGTCAGAGAAGATTTCACATGGGAGATGAGATGGTGCTGGGATGAAAGTGAGGGTATGGAAAAAAAAGGCTTTTCTCAGGCAGACAAATTGAGGCTGAGGCATTGCCAGGAATCAGAAACAACAGGGTGAAGGCCTGAAGTACAGTATTTGCTGTGCCTTGGCTAGTCTTTAAACATTTGTCTAAAGGTGAAGCAGTTGTGAGTCATGGAGCTGCAGGGAGGATATCACAGCTTTGCAGAACCTCAGGAAAGCTAGATTCACTTTTCTTCTATACAAATAGAAATGATTTTACCAACCAAGCCTGCAAAATATGCAAAATAAAAAAATTTTAAACCCAAGCATTCTATAAACTAAAATAGAAAAGCATAACCAAGCATGATCTGTTTCTGAGTCTTTTCATTAATAATTTTTTTACAGTTTTAATGAGATATAATTGGCATTCCACAAACTTCCAATTATATGTGTATAATTAAATGATTTTAGTGAATTTATAGAAATGTGCAACCATAACAATCCAGTGTGAGAACATTTCCACCACCTCAGAGAATCCCCTTGTGCTTATTGATGGTTAACTCTTGCTCCTACCCTCAGCCCTGGCTGCAAATGATCCTTCTACATCTGTAAGCTTGCCTTTTATAGACATTTCATAAACATGTAATCTTATAATATGTGACCTTTTGTTTCTGGCATCTTTCACTTTGCATAATGTTTTTGAGGTTCATCCAAGTTGCAGCAAGTTTCAGTAGTTCTGTATTTTTAACAGCAGAATAGTACTCCACTGTATGCATACACCACATATTGTTGATCTATTCAGTAGTTTATAGGCATTCATATTGTTTCTAAATTTTAGATATTATGAATACTGCTGCTATGAATACTAATATACACATCTTTGTGTGAATACATGCTTGCATTTCTTTAGGGTAATACCTGTAAGTGGGACTACTGAATCTTATAATCAAGGCATGTTTACGTTTAAGAAATTGTTTACAAAATGACCATGCCATTTAAATTTTCACCAGCAATGAAAAAAGGTTCCAGTTTCTCCATACCATTGTGAATCCTTGCTATTATTGGTTTTTTGTTTTGTATGTGTAGTGGTATCTCATGGTGGTTTTAATTTGTATTTCTCTAATGAGGAATAATGTTCAGCATCATTTCTTGTACTTATTAGCTATTTATATATCTTCTTTGGTGAAATATTTTACTCATTATTTAATTGGATTACTTGTCTTCTTATTTTTTTTAAATTTTTATTGGAGTACAGTTGCTCTACAACGTTGTGTTAGTTTCTGCTGTACAGCAAAGTGAATCAGATACATGTATACATATATCCCCTCTTTTCTACATTTCCTTCGCATTTAGGTCACCACGGAGCAATGAGTAGAGTTCCCTGTGCTTTACAGTTGGTTCTCATTTGTTATCTATTTTATACATAGTAGTGCATATATGCTAATCTCAATCTCCCAATTCATCCCAACCCTCCTTCCCACTTTGGTATCCATAAGTTTGTTCTATACATCTGTGTCTCTCTTTCTGCTTTGCAAATAAGTTCATCTGCACCATTTTTCTAGATTCCACATATAAGTGATATTATATGATATTTGTTTTTCTCTTTCTGACTTACTTCACTCTGTATGACAGTCTTTAGGTCTATCCAAAGACTATTGGCACAATTTCGTTCCTTTTTATGGCTGAATGATAGTCCACTGTATATATGCACCACATCTTCTTTATCCGTTCCTCTGTTGATGGACATTTAGGTTACTTCCGTGTCCTGGCTATTGTAAATAGTGCTGCAATGAACATTGGGGTGCATGTATCTTTTTGAATTATGGTTTTTTTCTGGGTATATGCCCGGGAGTGGGATTGCTGCATCATATGATAGTTCTATTTTTAGTTTTTTGAGAAACTTCCATACTGTTCTCCATAGTGGCTGTACCAGTTTACACTCCCACCAACAGTGTAGGAGCTTCCCTTTTCTGCACATCCTCTCCTTTTTATTATTGAGTTTTAAGTATTCTTTACGTATCCAGGATGCTAGTTTTTTTCAAATAAATTATATGTAAATATCCTCTCCCTAGCTTCAACTTGTCTTTCCATGTTCTTAATGAATCTTATGAAGTACATAGTTTTTAATTTTGAAGTCCTATTTATCAAGATTATCTTACATTGGGTCATGCCTTGATGTTGTATAGAAGAAATCTTTGCCTAACTCAAGATCACAAAGACTTTCTGTCTTTTTTTGGTTTTGTTTTGTTTTTCCTGGACGTTTTATAGTTTGGCTCTTACATTTAAACCTATGAGGCATTTTGAGTTAATGTCTGTATATGGCCTGAGGTAAGAACCTAAGCTCCTATTTTTTACATGTGAATATCCAGTTGTTCCAGCACCATCTGTTGAAAACGCTATCCTCTCCCCCACTGAATCATCTTTGTACCATTGTCAAAAATCAATTTCCATAAATGGAAGGATTTATTTATTTCTTGACCTTTGATTCTTATTCATTAGTGTATGTATCTTGATGACTGTGCCTTTAGAACAAGTTTTGAAATCAAGTAATGTAAATCCTCCAAATTTGTTCTTTTTCAAAATGGGTTTTGCTATTCTAGTTTCTTTGCATTTGTAGATAAATTTTAGGACTACCACGTAAATTTTCACAGTAGACTTGATGAGGTTTTGATAGAGGTAGTATTGAATTTATAGATTAATTTAGAGGGTATTGCCATGTTGACTGTATTGAATCTTCTGATTCATGAATATGAAATACCTATTCATTTATTTAGATCTTCTTTAATATCTATAAGCAACATTTTTTAGTTTTCAATATGTACATATTTATTTCGTTTGTTATATGTATTCCTAATTATTTTATTCTATTTGAAGATATTATGAATTAAATTATTCTTTAAATTTTATACTTGTTTGTTGCTAGTACATAGGAATACAATTGTTTTTTGTATATTGATTTTCCGTGTTGTGATCTTGCTTATTAGAGGGTTTTTGTGAATTCCCTGGGATTTTCTATTTACCGAGATATATAATCCAAATTAAAGACACTTTTATTTTTTTCCTTTTCACTTTAGGTATTTTTAATCGATTCTTACTTTTATGTCCTTTTAGTGTATTAGTTAGAATCTCCAGTACAATGTTTAATAGAAGTAACAACAAAATCATTCTTGCCTTGTGCCCAGTCTTAAGGGAAAACATTCAATATTTCACAGCTAAGAGTGATATTAGTACAGGGTTTTGTAGATTATTTAAATCATGTTGACATTTTTCCCTTCTCATTCCTAGTTTGTTGCAAGTTATTTATTTATTTATTTTCAATCATAGTTGGGTCCTGGGTGTAGTCAAGTGCTTTTTCTCTTTCTATTAAAATAATGTAAATTTTTTTCTTTTCTTCTATTATTATGGTATATTACACGAATGGATTTTCAGGTGTAAACCAACTCTGAACTCAAGTGGATAAATTCCACTTGATCATGGTATGTAATCATTTTTATATGAACAAAACATTAATATTTTGTTAAGGATTTTTGTATTTGTGAGAAATATTGGTCTGTAGTTTTTGCTGTTGCTGCTTTCCTGAGATATCTTTGTCTGTCTTTGCTATCAGGGTAATTCTGGCTTCATAAAATGATTTGGGAAGTATTCCTTCTTTCTGTGATTTCTTAGAGTTTATAAAGGATTGAAATTATTTCTTCTCTAAGTATTTGTAGAATTTCCCAGTAAAAACCCAAGGGCTAGACTTATCTTTGTGGAAAAATTTTTAATTATCAATTCATTTTCTTTAACTGTTATGGTACTATTGAAAAATTCTATTTTTTCTTGAAATAATGTTTTGATAATTTTTGTTTTGCAAAGAATTTGATCATTTTATCTAAGCTATCAAATTTATTAACATAATGGTGACTGTAATATTCCCTTATAATCTTTAAAATTTCTGAGAGTAGGTAGGGATGACCCTGTTGCATTCCAGAGTCTGATATTTTTGTCTTTGTTTTATTTACTTGTAGCTTATCTAAGAGTTGCCAATATTGTTGATATTTTCAAAGAACCAACTTTTGTTTGTATCGATTTTTTTAGCATTTTTATTACCTTTTCATTGATTTCTGCTTTAATTTAATTATTTTATTTCTTCAGCTTCACTTTGGGCTAATTTTTCTCTTCTACTTCTTTAAGGTGGAAGCTTAGGTTATTGATTTGAGACCCTTCTTTTCTTATATAGGCATCAAAAGATTAATTTTTTAACTGCATCCATTAATTTTGATATGTTGTGTTTTTCTACTCCTTCAGTTTCAAAATACTTTCTAATTTCTTTGTTATGTCTTCTTTGACCTACGAGTTATTTAAAAGTGTGTTTTTAAGTTTCTAAATACATGGGAGGTTATAAATACCCCAACTGTTGATTTCCAATTTAGTTTTATTGTGCTCAGAAAACATTCTCTGTATAATTTCAATCCTTTTAAGTAACAAGCTTTTAAATTTAGAGCTATCCAGGATGACGATCGTGGTGGTATTTTTTTTGGATGTGTCAGGTCTTCTTGATGCACACGGGCTTCTCTCTAGTTGTGGTGTGTGGGTTTTCTCTCTCTAGTTGTGGCATGTGGGCTCCAGGGTGATCAGGCTCTGTAGTTTGCGGCACACAGGGTCTCTCACTGAGGCACGCGACCTCAGTATTTGTGGCGTATGGGCTTTGTGGCCCTGCAGCATTTGGGATCTTAGTTCCCTGACCAGGGATCAAACCCACGTCCCCTGCATTGTAAGGCATTCTTTACCACTGGACCACCAGGGAAGTCCCTCATGGTGGTCTTGAAAAAATATATATTATTCATCAGCCATTGGGTAGTATATTCTATGTTGGTTAGTTAGGTCAAGTTGGTCAATAATGTTGTTCAAGTCTTCATTCTTCCTAATTTTCTGTATAGTTGTTCTTCCATTATTGAGAGTATCAAAATCTTTTACTATAGTTTTCCATTTGTCTATATCTCCTTTCCATTTTGTCAGGCTTTGCTTTGTACCTTTTTAGGCTCCATTGTTATGTGTCTATAAATTTATAGTTTTTATGTCTTCCTCATTTTTTCACCCTCTTTTTATCTAATGATATTTCTTATTTAAAGTTCATTTTCTCTGATATTAATATAACCACTCAGCTCTCTTATGATTACTGTTTGTATGGTATAGCCATTTCCATCTTTTACTTCCAAAGTATTTGTATCTTTGAATCTATGTGTGTGTCTTATAGACTGCATATACATAGATACTGTTTTTATATCTAGCCTAATAATCTTTGTCTTTTTATTGAGATGTTTAGACCATTCACATTGAATAAAATTATTGGCATGGTTGGCTTTAAAGATGCCATTGCTGTTTTTTTTATGTCTCCTATCTATTTTTGTCCCTTCATTCCTCTTTGACTACCTTCTTTTACTGTAAATAAATATTTTTAGTTGACTATGTTAATTCCATTCTTGAATGTTTTACTATATACTTTTAGTTATTTTCTTAAGGTTGCTCTAAAGATTACAAAACTTTTCTTAAGTTGCATCTGAGAAATCATGCCCTAATTTTAAGTTAGATTTTTCAGCTTCCTCCATGTTGGGTGTCCCAGTGAGCTATGAAACTATCTTTTCCAAAACAGAATTTGTCCCAAATTTGAGCTTTGGGGAATGGGGAGATATCATCAGCTTCACTACTGACTCCCCATGTGTACCTCAGGGACTGGAACTTCCCTCATTTTTGACATTCCAAGTTCTACTTATAATAACTATCTCATTTATAGGTCATATGTAAGAACCAATGAATAATAAAGTAATTTCTAGAAAGAAAAATCACAGATACCCAAATGAAGCTATCCTTCATATTTTCAGATGTAACTATCACTGCATACATTGTTCTAGTATGAAAGTACACTCAGTTTTTACCAGTATAGGGAGACACTCAGACAATTATTTGCTCTATTTAGAGCCTTCATTATAACTCTAACAACTCTGAAAGATTGACAGACATGAGCTTGGAACAAATAAAACACTTCCAAGAATAATGTGATTTAGTACTAACACAAATCCTGCATTTATAATGATTCATATTTAGATTTTGAATGGATTATTCAGTTATAGTATGCTCAGACCAAGCTCTAATGTAGCAATTTTATATTCATGATAATGAAACAAGCTCTGCCCAGATCCTTGGGGGCTCAATGGCGTTAAAGCAGCAAATCATATACATCTTCCTCCTCTAGTTTACACCATTATGGCATAGATAATTTTTCATACACAGCCATAAAGGGGAACAGAAAGGGCAGACTTTAAACTATATCAATCTCTAACCTCATTGTATTTTTATTTTTCAAGACCCACCACTACTAAGTGTATATTCCAAAGCTTACTGAGAAAATGCTAATCACCTTATGTACTATATAATACAAAAGCACTTAGTTTATTAAAATCTAATTCTATATCTATTAGATTTCTATATGTTTTCTATATCCATTTAGGAAACATTTATTATATCTTTCTATAATTAATTATGCTTCAATATTATAGAAACAAGAATATGGATTTTCAATGAACTCATAGTAGTCACACCGATTAAAGTTAAATTAATGGTCTACCCATTAACGACAGCATTAAATTTCACTGTTTATTTCACTACCTCATCATGAAAACAGCAAAGCCAACGTTGGCTAGACTATTAACATGGAAGAAAGTAGATATGTACATAGGAAAATTAAAGAATATTTTTCCCCTTGATGAATAGTGGATGTTCATATAACAGTCATATAAAAATGATGTTTACCAGGATAATTGTTATTGCATTCTGTCTAGTACAGTCATTTTACTGATAATTTGTTCTTCTGCTGTGTGTGTTTCAAAATTTTGGTTGTGTACACCAGGTTAAAAGTGGCTCTTTTTCTAAGATATTTGATCTCCTGATCAAACGTTGATTTAGTTTTGATAGAGCTTAAAAACGATTGCCTTAAGTATGAGGTGTCTGAAAGTAATGAATACTATGGATGAGAAGTGTGACGTCCACCAGCTGTCTGACCACATAACACAATCATTTGTGGACATCCTTCTGGAGAGGCAGCTCTTCACCACCAGCAGAAGCACTGCACACTGCAGTTTGGAGCTAAACACCCAGAGTCAGATATAGAATCCCAGCTCTGTCAGGTATTAGCTGTGTGATTTGGATAAGGGAGTATACTTTTTCCATCCTCATTTTCTCAGAATGTTTGACTTTTAGGGTGGCTGTGAGGACTAAATGACATAATACACATAAAATGCTACAGACCATGTCTAAAACATGGCACTGTTATTAGATACTATAATTATTACATGTGTTATTGACAAGTCCAGATCTATGACCTTAAGCACTTGGATGATCTCTGTGGGCCTGAGATGCCTCATGTGTAAAATACAGGAATTGCATTAAATGAGCTTGTATCCCCTTCTAAGGGAAAAAGTAGTGTCTGACATCCAGAAACTGATTTAACCTCATGCTTAAACCTCAAGGTTACTACAAACTGACCTAATGCTTATGACCAAACCATGTTATTTTTCTGTTGTACACACAGACACACAACGTCCACGTGAGACAAGGTGACATGCAACTCACAAAATATCATACATTCCCTATTTTGCTAAATGAATGACTGCTACTCTTAACCAATAACACCTCTAACTTCACTATAATCTACCCTCTCTTCAGGTAAAATTTATTGAGATAATCATAGACTTGTTCTCTGATTTCTGACAACATTCAACCCAGAGGAGCCCCTGCTTCCTTAGACCACCTCCCAAATTAACCAGCTAAAATGCAATCATATGTTAGGTATGAACACCCTCTTACTGAGACACCCCACAGTCCCCATGGTGTGTGTTTTCCCTCACTGCAACAAGTAATGAACCCAACTTATTCAACTCCAGATGTTATTGGTGGTCTTTGGCTGAACGACATTAACAATTATTTTTAAGTAATCACTTAGAGCTCTGCATCATCTCACTCATCACCCCCTATCTCCCATGATCTTCTCCTCTCTGATGTCCAAGTGGAGTTGACCCTTAGCTGTATGGATACCTAGTCGCATCTCCATCACAGTGTTATTGGCTTTGGTGGGGAAAGGGAGGAATCATGGATGTATCCTGAAAGGCCACAGAAATTATTTTACTACATGGTTTAGAGGTCAAATGCTGCTTTACAATTGTCCCCAGTTCCTACGTTCCCACTCCTAAGGGCTCTCTTATAATAATTCTGCATCTGTAGATAGAAAACTATTGAAAAGCTCAACAATAACAACAACAAAAAAACAGAAAAAAACAAAACAAATACCTCTAATAAGCAAAACTGAAGAAAAGAGGACAATTTTAAATTATTAAAATCTAGGACATAGAAATTGGTTGGGTTTTCAGGACTTCTCAGTTGCTCATAGCTGGCAGGAGGAGTTCACAGCCCTTTCCTTTCCTGTGCTGTTTTGCCCCATAAAGTCTTCCTCTGCTTTCCTCCTTCTCTGTCCCCATCTCCATCTGCAGTTCTTTTTCTTGGCTTTCTTCTCTGGGTCTCAGCCAGCAGGGTTCCTTCCCAGGCTGGTCTCTCAGTCACTGTCTGGGACATGCCTCTGTCTGTCAGGACCTGGGAGCATTGAAGGCCTGGAATTCAGCAGAGGTGGCAGGTCCCCCAGGCAGATATGAAGGGACAAGTCAGTGAGAAAGAGTGTGAGATTCTCACAGGCATTCCCAAGGGGTAGTGGGGTGGTAGAGGTGGGCAGGGGGCAGTACAGTTCTCCCGCAGACAGCAAAGAACTTTGCAGCACTGGCAAATTTCATGTCCAAACTCCCCCCAGAATACTCAGCCAGCCTTAGTAACAGTAGTAAGGGTGGCTTCCTTCACTGTTCACCCTACTCTTCTTTGTCATGAAGCACATAGATTTTGTATGAGTTTAGTCAGAACATCTTCAGCTACTTTTCTTTGACCCTATTTTCCAATCCTCTTATAAGTGTCCCCATTAGAGAGCTCTGCTCTGCACTGGGCAGTTTGTCAGAGGGTCTCCTCCATGTCCACTGAAACTGGCATCTCAATGCCAGTTCTTACCAGAGATCTTTTCATTCAGTTACATCCTTTTTATTCTCTCACTAGACTTCTTCATTTCTTATAATCCTGCTGGAGACTAAGTATAGACAGCAGTGGACACATGGCAGGGACGAGGAAGATGGACCAGGTGCTGAAGTTGTATCTTAGGGAGGATCTCATGCTGGTTTCACTCAGCTCCCTCCATCTCTTTTCTGCCCTCTTCTCTGGAGCTTCCCGTTTCTCTAGGATTTTGGTAAGTTTCATGAGGCCGAACTGAATGCTCTGCTTGGTGTTCTGCCTACCTACTCTCCTTCACCCCACACCATTCTTGCCTAGTCCACCAGCCCCCTAGACTGACTGGTCTGTACCCAGTTTGGGGGATGTAGTTCAGAGATCCGTCACCCTCACTGCTCCAGAATCTTAGTCTTTGCTGGACTGGAAGCCCTGAACTCCAGTTTTTGTCTCCCAAGCCATAGGAGACCATCAAATCTCTCAGCCCCCAATTCGGCTTGACTTCTTGGCATCTCACTGCTTACAATTGACAGTTATCTTGAGGGGAAAGTAGTGGAGAATACTGGACTCACTCTAGTGTGCTTCCCTTTACTCTGAATTTTAAACCCTCAATACCTGGATGCCTTGGTTGCTGTCTGATATTTTCAAACAGATGTCCCAGTGAACAGTTATGAAAGTCATCAAATTCAGTGGTTAGCAGCAACACCAAATCCTCAGAATAACAAGGTCCATGTAGTAATAAACAAACAGGTTTGGGGACAAGGAAGACAAAGATCTAGAAACCAGAAGTCCTCCTAGATGGAAAATGACCTCAGTGGCAGGTACATGGCCATCTGCCAGATACAAAGGCAGCTTCTGTGTCTTCCATTTTGATGTTTTCTGAGAGTGAGAGGATGGCCTTCAGGGCTGACAGGAAAATCAGCCCCGCAGTTTTACTCAGATCATTAGGGCAGAAATGCAGGCCAGAGAGTCACAGCCCTTCTTAGGATGGTTCTGCTTGAACTGCCCTGGCACGTGGTGTGCATCTTAGGTGAGAAGAGAACCAACATTTGAATGTTGTCCTAAACGTTTTCTATTTAGGAATTCTAAACAATGATTAGAGAGCACTTGATGTTTGTGGAGTATTTTTACACTAGAATCACAAAGCCATAACCTTGCTCAGTTTTCACTGCCAGCTTACTTTCAAGTTCTAATGTGGTAAATGTAATCCACATTAATTAATATGCATTTACTTTAAATGCAAAATCACTTTCTTACGTTTTCTATATACATGCTTAGGTTTGTCTTAGAGATAAAATATTCAATATACTCAAAAATTTTAAATAAACCTCCAGTGTTCTAGTATTTTAAAATCTAGTTGGTAGTAAGAAGTAATTTATCATGTTTTTGCAGCAATCACATTGATCTCGCTTATCATACCAGGCTTAATGATGATTAAGTGTACTTAGAAAATTCAGGAAGACTTTGAGAAATGGACCTTACCCTTTTGTTATGTGTTCAAAAAGACCTTATGATAAACAATTTAAACACTAGCAATTGTTTTCTCCTCTGGTCATGTTCCCAAAGCATTTGTTTTCTAACAAATATGGTAAAAATATAAACATTTCCATTATGAGATACTTAGGGATAGATGTAAATTGGGCATATTTCAGATTTCTAATAAGTTTAGGGATCCTGATTTGAGCAAGAATGGGAGGGTCAGATTATATGCAGTTCTAGCCAGTCATTTGTGAATCCTCTACCACCATTAAATTAAGAACGTATATAACATTTATTTAATTCCTAAAACTCTTCATGTTTATGGATAGTCATTAAAAGAGAAGGTAACTTGTTAGTAGTGATATGTGCCCTGCATCATGGTAAGCACTTTGCCTATATTATTACACAGCTTACAAAAGAGCCACTGTCAAATCCTACTTTTCAGACAGGGAAATTGAGGCCAAAGAGTATTATTTCCCTCATTTTAGAAGTGAGCAATCCAAGGCTAAGAGTAGTAAGTAGCTTAGGCCATATCTGTTGGAGCAGGGAATTTAATCAGGCCCTTTGGAGCTACAGCCCAGGGAGATTTTTAACTAAGAGGTTGAACAGGGATGGAACTGGGATGGAATGGTTTCTCCCGGTCAAAACAACAAATTATCTCACAAAGGAGGCTTCCAACTTGTATACCTCAACTTAATGATTAGTGAACAAGAGGCTTTTCCCTGAAAAATATCTTTTAAGATCACTATTATTCATCTTATATTTAATAAACATTTAAGAAATTCTTACTATCCTTAAGATAAAATAGAACAAGATAAAATGCCTGCTTTCAAGAAGATGGTAGATTAGGAGTCCTGTGATATGCACAGTGCAATTAGGAAACCAGGTAGAAAGCAAAAAGGACCTCGAGAGAGTTCCAGAGAAGCAGAGTGCCCCATTCTGGGGAATTCTACCATTATTTCCTTCTGGGTTGGGTGAAGTTTTTCTGGAGGAAGCAGCATGGATCTGCACACACAGATGTGAAGAGGTTCAAGTCTGCCTGATCTGAGGGGCAGAGAACTGGAGCAAGGCACATATAAAAGAAATGATGAGTAGGTCTGTTTGTCTGCAGAGGACTAAAAGAAATTAAGCCTGAAGAGAGGCACTGAAGCCAAATTTAGTATGGCTTTGAAAGCGAAGATAAGAAAATGGAAAGTCATTGAAGAATTTTACCTGGGAAGAAGTGTCAACTAAAAATATTATATATACAGTGGATAAAGAACAAGGTCCTACTGTATAGTCCAGGGAACTATATTCAATATCCTCTGATAAACAATAATGGAAAAGAGTATGATAAAAATGTATATATATGTATAACTGAATCACTTTGCTGTACAGCAGAAATGACCACATTGTAAATCAACTATACTTTAATAAAATAAAAATTTTTTTAAATTCCCTTACAGAACTTTCCTGTGTGGTCCAGCAGGTAAGAGTCCATGCTCCCAATGCAGGGGGCCCGGGTTCGATCCCTGGTCAGGGAACTAGATCCCGCATGCCTCAACTAAGATCCAGAATAGCCAAAATAAATAAATAAATGAATGAATGAATGAATAAATAAATAAATAAATATTTTTTAAAAATTCCCTTACAATAAGGGGGGCACCTCCTTGCTCTGTTCACCCAAGTTTTCAAATTCAGAACATTTGCCCTGTCTGTAGCCTTTCATAATACCTTGTGCATGGCTTTATCTCAGGATTTATAGTGTTAATATTCCTTTCCTCTTTATCAAAAAGAAGATAATAATCAAAAGTCTCAATATTCTTAACTCTAAGATTCCAATGAATACTGCTAAAGGTCTATGCAAGAGACCAGAGGAAAAAGTTGGGGTGGGGTGGGGAGCGTGGAGAGATTTAAGAAAGCAAGAGAGGAAAAAGGAATGGAATAGATGCTTTACATAAATGGGGAACACAGTGCATGATGCAGTTAGCAGGGTAAGGTTGGGATCCATACTTCATAGTGCTTTGTGTGCCCCAGGCAGTCCTCTCATGCTCAACCAGAATACTGAGGCCCAAAATCCAGAAGTTGGGTGTCAAGTGACCAGAGGCCTCAGAGTTCTGATGTGCCCATCAAATGTTGCAGGGATAGGAAAAACATCACATTATATAACAAGACATGATAAGGAAAACTAATAGTCATTTCATCTCATTTTAGTCAGGTGGACACACACTTTCAGGACATTAACACTGAGGCATTCATTTCAAAGATATCCATCTCGAATAAACACACTGCCAGCTACACAACTACATAAAGAGCCAGTCCACCCCTCCACCCATGAAGTTTCCCTTGTAGAAAGCCCTGGGTGACCTAGATAACTGACCTCTTGAGTGACCCTGCTTTTCTCTGCCTTCTTCCCTTTTAATTCCTGCTCTTATGTATTAAATTCACCAATAAAGAGTAAAGCCGTGAAACCCAAGACACCACACTCTCAATCCCAATAAAGGC
Organism: Mesoplodon bidens; assembly: GCF_964165515.1. Lineage (NCBI taxonomy): Eukaryota > Metazoa > Chordata > Mammalia > Artiodactyla > Ziphiidae > Mesoplodon > Mesoplodon bidens. Next base: position 101,227,932 of record NC_138162.1, read on the forward strand.
AAAGACCCAGGTCCTTGTGTTTTCTCTCCACTCGAGACCTTGCTGTGTGGCCCCAGATGTGCTAAGTACTCGCCAGGAAGTGAGAAAAATAAATCTTGTTTTTTCAAAGTTCCCTGATGATTGTTGATGTGGTGCATCCTGCAATCATATAAGGACCACAAGGACCAGTCCAGCCACAGCATTGGCTCTGGTTGGGAAATGTCTGTGGGAGTGGCCATAGGCAGCAGTAGAGCCCAGGTGAGTGCCCCAGGTGTTCCTAACCAATGGCATCATTATCAAGCTAAGACTGGCACAAAACGATACCTTTATATATAATATAGATATGGGAAAAAAACGTTACAAACCAGTATTTTCAGTTCATTATGGGCAAATCTTATATCTATTGTATATCCTTCCTAGATCTTTAAATAGTACATTGCATATTAAAGCTCTCAGTATGTACCTTTTAAGATACAATTCATATACCATGCAATTTACCAACTGAAGTGCACAATTCAATATTCTTTAGTATATTCATAGTGTTGTGCAATTATCACTACAATCTAATTTTAGAAAATTTTAGTTCCCTCAAGAAGAAATCATGCACCCATTAGTAGTTACTCCCAAGTCTCCCTTCCCTCTAGGCCCTTACATAGATTATTCTACTTTCTGTCTCTATATTTGCCTATCTTAGATAACTCATATAAATGGATCATGCAATAAATGTTCTTTTGTGATTGGCATTTTTCACTCAGAATAATTTTTTCAAGATTAATCTATATTGTAACCCATGCCAGTACTTCATCCTTTCTCGCTGCTCATTTTATTCCAATGTACAGATATACTACTTTTTGTTTATTCATTAGTTGATGAACATTTGAATTATTTCCACTTTTTGGTTATTATGAATGATGTTGCTATGATCATGTGTGTACAAATTTTTGTGTGGACATATGTTTTCAGTTCTTTTGAGCATATAATTAGGAGTAGAATCGGCGGGTCATATGGTATCTCTATGTTCACTTTTTGGAGAACCACAAACTGTTTCCCAAAGATAGACTGGCCTTTGGGGAACAGAGGAATCGAGCAAACTCCAAATTCATATAGCATTGGAGCTACTATAACTCACATCACCTGTATTTTAAGTGAAACACAGGACCTGTGAATGTGAGTCAGGTCAAATTTTGGAAAGCAAAGGTAAGGAAAATCATAAGATCCAGACAGAACAAGACAAACCTGGTAAAAGAAATGAGGACCCCTGGGAGGAGAAAACTTGTTTTTTCATCTTTATTTTCTTACAACTCTGCTACTGGTAAATTGTAGCTTTTAGTTAGTTTTTTGTTTTGTTTTGTTTTCTGACAAGAAAAACATAATTGGCACTGACACCTAATATACACACTACTAACCAGACTTGTATTTAAGAACTCTGGGCATTTATGATAGACAAAAGAAATGTCTTTTGAGCACACTCTGAAGCTTGGATAGAAGGTTTCAAGCTACTGTGTTGTATTCTTTAGGGAGAACTAATATTATACTTTCTGAGGAGCCCATATGCAAATACAGGCAACATTGACTGCCAGGGTTGCAAACCATAGGAGCACCAGCCCAGGCGCCCCCTGTGGACAATCAGCAAGAGTGCAACGTGGGTGGTTATACATTGTTTCTGCTCATTTCTCCTCTCCTGCTGCAGCTCATTCCCACCCACAGTCTCCCTATCTGGCAATATTCCTTTGGTTTCTTTTAGGAACTTTTTTCCTTTTTTGGTACCCCTCGTCAGGGATGTTAAGTAAGTTCTCTTTTGGACAAGGTGTGCTAAAGCACCTTAGAGGCTGTTAGTGGAAGATTCTGTCTTGGGGGTGTGTAGAGGAAGATTGCACGTCTCACTGAGATCTATTGGCCTCTGCAGTGTGTAAGGTGATAGCCATGTCTGGGGGCAGATTGCAGGAAGCCTGATTTGTGAACCTGTTATGCACAAAAATATCTGGTGAGTTAGGAGGTAGCCAGGGAGAAGAAAACCCAACCATCTACAGATGTGGATTTGAGTAGGGACTTGGCTCAGATGAGCTGAGTCACCTTGCATCCCTCCACTGCAAAGTGAAGCATTAGAACAGATAAGCTTGATAGATGCGTTCTTAATAGCAGCTCTTCTGTCGGGGCCTCAAGGGTACTCCCTGATTTTGTCATGGCACTCACAACTCCAGTGACCTTAAAGATTGACCCTGCCTCCTCAAATACTCAGGGTAAGAAAGGCCATTTTATGAGTCTTCAATACTCAGTTTGCTTCTTTTAAATAATTCTAGATTCAGAAGTTGAGAAGTCAGCCCTTTGTTCTTTATTATTTCTGCAAACATTTCAAAGGAGAAATAAAACACAGTCACCCCAAATATTTACTCAAATAATAGAATTAAGCATCTTTAGCCAAATAACTGGGCAAATACATCTAGCACTGCAATCTCATCAGTGACCAATTCCCCAATTCTCTTCACCTTCTGTCACTGTCTTGCTGCCATCTTTCCTTGATTACACCTCCTAAATCCCATGGTTTGTGACTCTATGCAATACGTGCACCCTTGTCCCTCTCTCATCTCCTAGAGCTCACTGTGGAGACGAAACCACAACCCTGGTTAACCCCACCCTTCCACCCTTCCTTTGTCTGCACCTGAGCAGCCAAATAGAATAGAGAAAAATACACAACTATGTTGAGATCAAATGAGTGGAAACATCTGCGTACACTGAATTTTGCCAAAAAACATACTATGCTTCTGTGTCTCTTGACTTCTTTCTTCTCCACTTTTTAAACCTTCCCTCTCTCTTCTCTCTCCCCACATCTCCTCACAAACCTCACTCTCAGCTTCTTATTTTTCTTGCTTCTCACTTCACTAGAAGCGAAGAAATCAGTAGAGAATTTCCACAAGCCACTTGTCTTGCATTTACCTGCCCCCCAGCATCTGCCCCAGTACACTGGGTTTCCCCACCTTACAACAGGATGATCTATCCATCCATGTACCTAATTAAGGACAAAGGTCCATTAAGGATTTCCTCTCTCTCCTCTTGTAATTTTTCACTTTTCCTTGAATTATATCTAATATCATCCAAGTTTATTATTATATGTCCCATCTTACAATAAGTAAATAAAACCCTTCTTTTGGCCCACTTCCTCAGCTATTTACTGGCCCACTTTGCTCCCCTCTACACAGAATTGTCTGTACTCACTCTCCCCAAATCTTCTCTATCCATACTCTCTTAGACCCACTCCAGACTTTTGACACTCTACCAAAACTACTCTTGTCAAATCACCAATTGTCAAGTCACAGTTCCAAAGCCAATAGTCAAGTCTCAGTTTTCATATTTCTCATTTGACACAGCTCATGACTCCTTTGCCTTGATGCACATTCTTCACTTATTTTCCAAAATAACACCCATAGGTGATTAAGTTAAAATGAGGTTACTAGGGTGAGCTCCAATCCAATCTGACTGGTTTCCTCATAAGAAGAACAATTTGGACACAGAGACATGGGGACATGAGTGCACAGAGAAGACGTGTGGGGACAAGGCAGTGACAAGGCAGTCAGATGTAAGCCAACGAGAGGGGCCTGGAACAGATCCTTCCATGACAACCCTCAGAAGAAACCAAACCTGCTGACACTTTGATCTTGGACCTCCAGCCTCCAGAACTGTGAGAAAATAAATCTCTGTTGTTTAAATCACCTGGTCTGTGGTAATTTGTTATGGCAGCTCTAACAAAATAATGCATTCCTAACATAAGATCTTTTTGTCTTCATTTCCAAAGATGTTTTCTTCTGCTATATGCTGTTATATAATATGTCCGCACACACAAAAAAAAGAAGATCCACAACAGTTCCCTTTTCTGATTATTTCCCAACTATATTCTGATAATTTTCCATATTTTGGATGGCCTCATTGCCTAACAAATGGCATCAGTTTCTCTTAAATATGCACTTTACATTTATTTGCATGTGTATCTATTTGTGGTGTTTAGTTTTATGTGTCAATTTGACTGGGCCACTGGGTGCACAGATATTTGCTTAAATATCATTCTGGGTGCATCTGTAAGGGCGTTTCTAGATAAGATTAGCATTCGATCAGTAGACTGAATAAAGCATATTGCCCTCTCCAATGTAAATGGGCATCATCCAATCCATTGAAGGCCTGAATAGAAAAAAAAAAAATGCAGTAAGAGAAAATTTGCTTTCTCTGTCTGACTGTCTTCAAGTTGGAACAGTGGTCTTCTCCGGCATTTGGATTTGGACTGGGACTAGAACTTACACCACCAGTAATTCTGCTTCTCAGGCCTTCAGACTTGGACAAGAACCATACCATCAGCTTTCCTGGGTTTTCAGGTAGCTGGTTGTAAATCTTAGGCCTTCTCAGCCTTGAAAACCACATGAGCCAAATTCTTATAATAAATCTCTCTATATATATCAGATTGTTTCTATTTCTCTGAAGAATCCAGACTAGTACACAATCATTCATTATTTGAGTGAAAAATGGGGCTGTCACATTTGAATATGAACAGAAAGCAAAGATCAGATAGTTGGAAATCCCATTTTCTTGGATTGATCTAATCATACAATAGGCCATGCTCTTTCTCCCTTATTAAAATAACAAAATGTTATACAGTAGCTTGCCATAAACTTTCATGTGTCACAAAATAACCCCATCGTCTAACTAGAATCACTGATGGACTTGATGCCCTAGAAGATTTTAATTTATGGTCAAATCATAGAAAACCTTGAAATAAGCTTTTCTAAAAGAAAGCTGAATTAGGATAATCCATCAGCTGGTATTGAAAGACCAGAATCAAACTGCTTGATTTCTAAGAAAATAGATGTTAATCAGGTGAAAATTGCCAAAGCCCCCCATGGCATGTGCCCCACTTATCTTCCCTCCTGTTATGGCAAATGACCTGTCCATGACGTCTTGGGGCAGCCCCACCATCTGGGCATGACACCCTTCTCTCTCACTCACCAGGTATTCTCCCTTCCTCTGCATCATTTTCCCCTTTCACTGATCTGGGGAGAATACAAACAAGAAATCAAACATGCATCCCTTTCTAGTCTCTTCTCCCCATTTCCCTCTACAGCTCCAGCCCCGTTTCCCCACTTCTCTCCTTCCTTTACAGCAAAACATACACAAGAAGCATATGTAATTGTTTTTAATCATTCTTTCATTCTCCCTTGAACTCAATCCAATAACTTCTCCTGAAGCTATTCTTGTCAAGGTCACAATGACCATTACTAAATCGGAAGACTGCTTCTTAGGCCTCATCCACCTAGAATTACCAGCACCATTTGGGCTGTTCAACACACTCTCCTCATGGATGCCCTTTCCTGACTTGGGTTCTTAGCTTTCCTTCTGACACACTGACTGCTCTTTCTATTCTTTGTGCTGCTTTCTCCTCATCTCTGTGAGCTCTAAACTTGGAGGGTCCAGGGTTCAGGCTTTAGACTTCTCCCCTTGCCTCCTCCCCACTGCCTCTTCCTCCTCCTCCTCTTCTTCCCGTCCTTCCTTGTCTTCTTCTTCTCCTCCTCTGCCTCAGGCTCTCCTGGTATCATAGAAGCAGACCAGCTGCAAATTGGCCCCAGGCACCCTCTATGCCCTGACTGGCCCTGACAACTCTACTCAGGCCACAGCGTAGCCACCAAACAGCACGTGCCAGCCCTGGGCCACCTGAGTCACATAGCTTCCTTACAAATTACTTAACCCCTAGTATTTACCTCTGATCCAAGGAAAGACCGAGGGTGTGAGCCCCACAATACAGAGCCTTTGGCTTCCAAGATGATGGTATTGCTTTCTAGAGCCTGACTGAGGACCAGAGGCTGCTCTCCACACTATACAGGACCTCAGGTTGAGGGAGCTCCCTGTCAAGTGCACAGACCCCTGACTCATCTTTGTGGTAGAACAAGAAGACTGTGGTGGCCCGTGCAGAGCAGCTAATGGAGACAAAGGAGGAGGCTGTCCTACTCTTGGTTGGAATTTGGCCTACGACAGGTCAAGAAGAAGCCTTCAATTTCCTTCGTGGGCATGGTCTTTAGATTATACTCACCCAAAGTACACAGGATGCTTCTGGTCTAGAGATATCCAGGAATTTTTATTTAGCCATCTGGAGGAAGGCGACAAAAAACCTTCTCCTATTTTTGAATTCCAGAATGTGCTTCTCTGCCTGGCAGTCTCCTCCTGGCCCCCTCAGGAGTCACCTCAGATGCTGTCTTCCCCAAAGCCATTCTCCACTTTCTGTCTCAGCCAGCACAACTTGTGTTCTTTCAGCAGGACGATGAGTCAGTATCATACTGGTTTCTCCTCCACACAGGGGCTTCCCCACATGCTCCTTTAAATTGCTACATCTAGTCTCATTCTAGGAACCCCCCCAAAAAATGCATGGCTTACACTTGGGGGAGAAGAGCTGACACAGAGCACAGAACTGGGTAGACAGGAGGAGCAGATGAACTGAGGAGATGAATGTGTTTCTGAAGCTCCTGTAAGCCAGATCACTTCCATTTTTTTAGAGTGGTAGCTAAGAGAATTCAGCACCACCAAACCAGCTTTAAAACAAATGCTAAAGGAACTTCTCTAGGCAGGAAACACAAGAGGAGGAAAAGACATACAATAACAAACCCAAAACAATTAAGAAAATGGTAATAGGAACACACATATCGATAATTACCTTAAATGTAAATGGATTAAATGCTCCAACCAAAAGACATAGACTGTTTGAATGGATACAAAAACAAGAACCATATATATGCTGTCCACAAGAGACCCACTTCAGACCTACGGACACATACAGACCGAAAGTGAGGGGATGGAAAAAGATATTCCATGCAAATGGAAATCAAAAGAAAGCTGGAGTAGCAATTCTCATATCAGACAAAATAAACTTTAAAATAAAGAGTATTACAAGAGACCAAGAAGGACACTACATAATGATCAAGGGAGCAATCCAAGAAGAAGATATAACAACTGTAAATATTTATGCACCCAACAGAGAAGCACCTCAATACATAAGGCAAATGCTAACAGCCATAAAAGGAGAAATCGACAGGAACACAATCATAGTAGGGGACTTTAACACCCCACTTTCACCATTGGACACATCATCCAAAATGAAAATAAATAAGGAAACAAAAGCTTTAAATGAAACATTAAACAAGATGGATTTAATTGATATTTATAAGACATTCTATCCATAAACAACAGAATACACTTTCTTCTCAAGTGCTCATGGAAAATTCTCCAGGATAGATCATATCTTGGGTCACAAATTTTCTTGGTAAATTTAAGAAAATTGAAATCATATCAAGTATCATTTTTGACCACAATGTTATGAGAATAGATATCAATTACAGTAAAAAATCTATAAAAAATACAAACACGTGGAGGCTAAACAATACACTACTAAATAACCAAGAGATTACTGAAGAAATCAAGAGGAAATCAAAAACTACGTAGAAACAAATGACAACGAAAACATGACAAACCAAAACCCATGGGATGCAGCAAAACAGTTCTAAGAGGGAAGTTTATAGCAATACCATCCTACCTCAAGAAACAACAAACATCTCAAATAAACAAACTAAACTTACACATAAAGCAATTAGAGAAAGAAGAACAAAAAAACCTCAATGTCAGCAGCAGGAAAGAAATCATAAATATCCCCCTTCAGATTTTTCATCATTAGTGTATAGGAATGCAAGAGATTTCTGTGCATTAATTTTGTATCTTGCTACTTTACCAAATTCATTGATTAGCTCTAGTAGTTTCCTGGTAGCATCTTTAGGATTCTCTATGTATAGTATCATGTCATCTGCAAACAGTGACAGCTTTATTTCTTCTTTTCCGATTTGGATTCCTTTCATTTCTTTTTCCTCTCTGATTGCTGTGGCTAAGACTTCCAAAACTATGTTGAATAAGAGTGGTGAGAGTGGGCAACCTTGTCTTGTTCCTGATCTTAGTGGAAATGGTTTCAGTTTTTCACCATTGAGGACGATGTTGGCTGTGGGTTTGTCATATATGGCCTTTATTATGTTGAGGAAAGTTCCTTCTATGCCTACTTTCTGCAGGGTTTTTATCATAAATGGGTGTTGAATTTTGTCAAAAGCTTTCTCTGCATCTACTGAGATGATCATATGGTTTTTCTACTTCGATTTTTTAATATGGTGTATCACGTTGATTGATTTGTGTATACTGAAGAATCCTTACATTCCTGGAATAAACCCCACTTAATCATGGTGTATGATCCTTTTAATGTGCTTTTGGATTCTGTTTGCTAGTATTTTGTTGAGGATTTTTGCATCTATGTTCATCAGTGATATTGGCCTGTAGTTTTCTTTCTTTGTGACATCTCTGTCTGGTTTTGGTTTCAGGGTGATGGTGGCCTCGTAGAATGAGTTTGGGAGTGTTCCTCCCTCTGCTATATTTTGGAAGGGTTTGAAAACGATAGGTGTTAGCTCTTCTCTAAATGTTTGATAGAATTCGCCTGTGAAGCCATCTGGTCCTGGGCTTTTGTTTGTTGGAAGATTTTTTTGTTTTTTGCAGTACATGGGCCTCTCACCATTGTGGCCTCTCACGTTGTGGAGCACAGGCTCCGGACGCGCAGGCTCAACGGCCATGGCTCACAGGCCCAGCCGTTCTGCGGCGTGTGGGATCCTCCCAGACCGGGGCATGAACCCATGTCCCCTTCACCAGCAGGCGGACTCCCAACCACTGCACCACCAGGGAAGCCCTGTTGGAAGATTTTTAATCACAGTCTCAATTTCAGTGCTTGTGATTGGTCTATTCATATTTTCTATTTCTTCCTGGTTCAGTCTTGGCAGGTTGTGCATTTCTAAGAATTTGTCCATTTCTTCCCAGTTGTCCATTTTATTGGCATAGAATTGCTTGTAGTAATCTCTCATGATCTTTTGTATTTCTGCAGTGTCAGTTGTTACTTCTCCTTTTTCATTTCTAATTCTATTGATTTGAGTCTTCTCCCTTTTCCTCTTGATGAGTCTGGCTAGAAGAGTATTGAGGTTCCTTTAAAAACTACAAATAGAACTACCATACGACCCAGCAATCCCACTACTGGGCATATACTCTGAGAAAACCATAATTCAAAAGAGTCACAGGGCTTCCCTTGTTGCGCAGTGGTTGAGAGTCCACCTGCAGATGCAGGGGACACGGGTTCGTGCTCTGGTCCAGGAAGATCCCACATGCCGTGGAGCGGCTAGGCCCGTTAGCCATGGCCACTAAGCCTGTGCATCCGGAGCCTGTGCTCCACAACGGGACAGGCCACAACAGTGAGAGGCCAGCATACCGCAAAAAAAAAAAAAAAAAAAAAAAAAAAAAAAGAGTCATGTACCAAAATGTTCATTGCAGCTCTATTTACAACAGTCAGGAGATGGAAGCAACCTAAGTGTCCATCATCAGATGAATGGATTAAGAAGATGTGGCACATATATACAATGGAATATTACCCAGCCATAAAAATAAACAAAATTGAGTTATTTGTAGTGAGGTGGATGGACCTAGAGTCTGTCATACAGAGTGAAGTAAGTCAGAAAAAGAAAAACATGTACTGTATGCTAACACATATATATGGAAACTAAAAGAAAAAAAAGAAGGTCATGAAGAACCTAGGGGTAAGACGGGAATAAAGACACAGACCTAGTTGAGAATGGACTTGAAGATATGGGGAGCGGGAAGGGAAAGCTGTGACAAAGTGAGAGAGTGACATGGACATATATACACTACCAAACGTAAAATAGATTGCTAGTGGGAAGCAGCCACATGGCACAGGGAGATCAGCTCAGTGCTTTGTAACCACCTAGAGGGGTGGGACAGGGAGGGTGGGAGGGAGAGAGACACAAGAGGGAAGAGATGTGGGAACATATGTATATGTATAACTGATTCACTTTGTTATAAAGGAGAAACTAACAAACCATTGTAAAGCAATTATACTCCAATAAAGATGTTAAAAAATCAAAAAGATCAGATCAGAAATAAATGAAAGAAAAATGATGGAAACAATAGCAAAGATCAATAAAACTAAAAGCTGGTTCTTTGAGAAGAAAAACAAAATTGATAAACCATTATCCAGACTCATCAAGAAAAAAAGGGAGAAGACTCAAATCAATAGAATTAGACATGTAAAAGGAAAAGTAACAACTGACACTGCAGAAATACAAAGGATCGTGAGAGATTACTACAAGCAACTATATGCCTATAAAAAGGACAACCTGGAAGAAATGACAAATTCTTAAAAAAGCATAAGTTTCCATGACTGAACCAGGAAGAAATAGAAAATATAAACAGACCAATCACAAGCACTGAAATTGAGACTGTGATTAAAAATCTTCCAACAAACAAAAGCCCAGGACCAGATGGCTTCACAGGCGAATTCTATCAAACATTTAGAGAAGAGCTAACACCTATCCTTCTGAAACTCTTCCAAAATATAGCAGAGAGAGGAACACTCCCAGTCTTATTCTATGAGGCCACCATCACCCTGATACCAAAACCAGACAAATATTTTTACAAAAAAAGAAAACTACAGGCCAATATCACTGATGAAAATAGATGCAAAATTCCTCAACAAAATACTAGCAAACAGAATCCAACAACACATTAAAAGTATCATACACTGTGATCAAGTGGAGTCTATCCCAGGAATGCAAGGATTCTTCAATATACACAAATCTATCAATGTGATAAACCATATTAACAAACGGAAGGAGAATAACCATATGATCATCTCAATAGATGCAGAAAAAGCTTTTAACAAATTTCAACACCCGTTTATGATAAAACCCCCCGGAAAGTAGAAATAGAGGGAACATACCTCAAGATAATAAAGGCCATATATGACAAACCCACAGCCAACATCATTCTCAATGGGGAAAAACTGAAATCATTTCCTCTAAGATCAGGAAGAAGACAAGGTTGTCCACTCTCACCACTATTATTCAACACAGTTTTGGAAGTTTTAGCCACAGCAATCAGAGTAGAAAAAGAAATAAAAGGAATCCAAATCGGAAAAGATGAAGTAAAGCTGTCACTGTTAGTAGATGACATGATACTATACTGAGAGAATCCTAAAAATGCTACCAGAAAACTATTAGATCTAATCAATGAATTTGGTAAAGTAGCAGGATAGAAAACTAATGCACAGAAATCTCTTGCATTCCTATACACTAATGATGAAAAATCTGAAAGAGAAATTAAGGGGCTTCCTTGGTGGCGCAGTGGTTGGGAGTCCGCCTGCCAATGCAGGGGACGTGGGTTCGAGCCCTGGTCTAGGAGGATCCCACGTGCAGCGGAGTGGCTAGGCCCGTGTGCCACAAGTACTGAGCCTGTGCTCTAGAGCCCGCGAGCCACAACTGCTGAGCCCATGTACCAGAATTGCTGAGCCCACGTTCCACAACTGATGAAGCCCGTGTGCCTACAGCCCATGGTCCGCAATGAGGGGGGCCGCCGCAGTGAGAAGCCCGCGCACTGCAGCGAAGTGTAGCCCCCGCTCGCCGTAACTGGAGGGGGCCCGTGCACAGCAATGAAGACCCAGCACAGCCAAAAATAAATAAAATAAATTTATTTAAAAAAAGAGGAAATCATGAAAGAATCAAACAAAAACACATTTAACTGAATGAAAATATACCATATCAAAATTTGAGAGAACAACTAAAGCAATGTTGATAGTCAACATTATAAGACTTAATGCATACAATAGAAAAGGGAAGAGTCTCAAATCAATAATCTAAGCTCACACCTCAAGAACCTACAAAAACAAGAGCAAAGGAAGCAGAAGGAAGGAAATAATAAAGAGCAGAAATTCATGTAACTGAAAACAGAAAAAAAATTAAAAGAAATCAATGAAATAAAGTTTTTTTGAAATATCAGTAAAATTGACAAACATCTAACAACAGAAAGAGAAGAAGACAATAGAAAAAGAGAGAAGGCACAAACTACTAACATCAGGAATGGAACAAGAATACTATAGTCTTTGTAGACATTAAAAGGGGGATAAAAAAGGGATACTATGAACAATGCTACAGAAATAAATTTGACAGTTAAAATGAAAAAATTCCTTGAAAAACACAAACTAACACAATTCACCCAGTACAGGAAAGATAATCTGGATAACCTACAACTATTAAGTCAATGGAAGCTGTGACATAAAAACTCCCCAAAAAAGAAGTCTCCATATCCAAATGGCTTCACTGGAGAATTCTACCAAATATTTAAAAGTGAATTCTACACAATCTTTTTGAGAAAATAGAAAATGGAAGAAACACCTTCTAATTCATTTTATTAAGCCAGTATTACCCTGATATTGAAACCAGAAAAAGATAATACAACAAAAGAATACTACAGACCAATATCCCTCATTAACATAGACACAAAAAGCCTTAAAAGACACACAGGCTCTCTGTATTATTTTTTTCAACAACATATAAATCTAAAATTATCTCAAAATAAAACGTTCAATTTGAAAAAAAGAAAAATCTTTCATTAGTCCAAAGCACTAGGCCCATGTGTCTTTTTAATTCTAAAGACACAGATTATTACATGTGTGCTAGTATAAGGTGAACTCAGTAGGAAGATATATCAAAATAAAACATGTGTCCTATTGTTCAGTGATCCATTGTGTGTAAGCAAGTAATCTAAATTCAGAAAAAAAATAAGGTAAAAGAGCTGTTAATTTAGCACCACTGGACATATTTGATCAACTGATACACTGTTACCAGCCCTCCAATAGGAAGTATCATAATCCTGGTGCAACAGAACTACAAAGAGCAATTAAGTAAAACAACTACAAATATATATACACATATACATATAGTGTATATATCTGTACATATGTAAAATGAGAAAAATTCCCAAACTCACAGAGTGGTGGTGGGCTTATATGAGGTGATGTATTGATATACATAATAAACAGAATAATAGCTCCTCTATGCTGTCCATACACTAATCCCCAGAATCTATGAGTGTTACTTTTCATGGCAAAGGGGTTTGTAGACACAATTAAGGATCTTATGATGCAAAGATTTTCCTGGATTATTCAGGTGGGCCCAACAAAATCATTACTGTCTTTATAACAGGAAGTCAAGAAGGTCAAAGTCATAAAAAAGGATATGTGAGGAGGGAAGCCAAGGTGGTAGTGAAGCTCTTTGAAATGGAGGAAGAGGGCACACACCAAGGAACTCAGGTGGCCTCTAGAAGCTGAAAACATCCAGGAAACAGATTCTCCCCCAAAGCCAACAGAGGGAACACCGCCTTACCGACAGTCTCCAGAATTGTAAGGTCATAAAATTGTATTGTTATAAGTAACTAAGTTGTGGTGATTTGTTACAGCAGCAATAGGAAACTGATACAATATATAAATACAACATTAAGACCAAGATGGAGCAACAGATTTACCCTCACAGCGGAAAACAAAAAAGACAAAATATATGAAACAATGTTATTCAAAATGTTGGCTATAGGGCAACAAAACACAGTGATCCCAGAGAGACAGAAAACAAAAATAGTGAGCTTGCTGACCACCTTGAGAGAGGTTCCAGACTGTGGGGCAGGGAGAGGAGCCAAGCAGAGCCCAGGACGGGGAGCTGAGAGACAGGGAGACCACAGTGGCTGAGGTAGGTGCACAGACTGGAGTTCCAGACCAGAAAGAGTTGCATGGCTATGTCTCTGTGAGGCTCCGAGCACAGCATCTGCACACAGTAAATACTCCCAGTGTGTTACCCACAGCAACCAACACTACCATTGTCACAGTCATTGGTAGGTGCCACAGGAGGTCCTCGGCCCACCAATTTGTATTACATTATTAACAGCGGCAACAAAAGGCTTCCAGTTATTTCTATAATGTAGCCCATGAAAATGATTTTCTTAAGAACAAAAGTGGCACTCATTTCCCTCTTTCAATGAATGAAAAGGATTTGCTTTTTAGCTTTCACTTTTTAAAGAAAGTTAACTTTCTTTCAACCATCAGGAAAAATACCACTCAGTGAAACTGTAGAGTTAATAAAGAGATATCCCTTTAAATTTACAACCAGCAGCAGGCAGGGTTTTTTATCTTCAGAAAGGTGAGAAATTGTGGTTAGTTGCTTTGTTCTCACTTTTAAAGAGCCCAAAGTTCATAAATAAAAAGCTCTAGTGGCAGCTGGCAAGTACTCCAAATTTCCTGAGGCATCTGTCATTGCCAGAGCAAGGCACTGCTCTGGATGTAGATTATTCCTGATGATTTATAAATATTCTGAAACTCCCTCTAGAAGTGTCTGAACCAAGGGTGACAAATGTCTCTGCTCCTTCTTGGAACAAAGGAATATGTGTCATTTAGCTGACTGCTATCATTGTTTCTTTTGACATGAGTATCCTTTTACTGGATATAATATTCTCAAGAAATAAGCTATGAGATTCCACAAAGAGATGTAAGTGATGAAAATGTCACTACATAGTTTTGTGTTCATAAAAAGATCGCTAAATATTTTGGAGATTAAATACATATATATGAGAGAGAGGGAGAAAGCAGTTTCTTATTAGATCTGAAAGATCCCTGGAAAGCAATTATAAGTCTGTTCTACTTACTAAGTTCTTCAATAGTACCAATTGGACCAAGCACATATTTTTGTTGTCAGTGTAAAATTCAAGACATTAAAAATAAAACTTAACATATATATAGGATAAGCACATGCCAAAGACTTTTTATTTTTTCCCATTGGTGAGGAACCACCATGTATGGTAAATCAGACTCAAGACCATTTGAGGAAATGGGTATTTTTAATCATTTTTAAAAGAATGTTATAATAAGATTTCTAGATTAGATATAAAGGAAGCTAATGTCCTACAGGCCAATATAACAATAAAGAATTGTAGTATCTTTTAGCCTAGACAAAATCACTTGCATTTCTAGAAGACGCAATTCTGTAAATTAACATATAATTTCCCAGAGTCTGGGCTCTAATCAGATAGTAGGTAGCTAAGTCAAACACATTCTTAGAAAATTAAATAATTTTTGTATATTAACAATGTCTATTAAACAATGCTCTAATATAACACTGAATGGACATGCCAACTCCTTTAGCCTTATTTCAAGTTTTCTTAACACTGTCTGTACTTAACACCATCCCTATTATAATGTCACTATTTAACAAACTTGTATCATAATAAACCTCATGATGTGATAAGCAAGCATTAAAAAACCTGGTAAAAAACCCACAGCCGTTGGAGGTAGATTAAATTCTTTAGGACACTCCAGTGTTATTTGATATATTTAAATTTACACAAAACTGACTCCTCCCATTCACCACAATTAGATTATCAGTCTGGCTGAGTTGACTTACTGTCCTCTCCCCCCAATTTTTCACTTAGCTTGTGTCTACAAAGAACCAACATATATAACTAATTGCCCTTTCTTTACTGTCCACAGAAGCAAGAGCACAAACAAAGAGAAAAGCAGCTCAGCCAACTAAAATGAATGAAAATGTTTCCCAGTGCAAATGAATTGCTTGGTGGGAGACTCTCTAACCTGAGTCACACAGTTGTTTTACTGCTCCCGCCCGCTGGTCTCAGAACACATGGTGAGCAGTGATGGTTATTACATGTGTATAACCAGGAATCCCATTTATACAGGGCTGGATATTTCAAATAGCATGATCCACAGACACAGATAACTAGAACATAGTTTAGAGCCCAGTTCAGAGACATCAAACAAAAAAATTTGCTGGTTGTTAAATTTAAAATAATTTTTTTTATTCTTAGGTAAATAACCAAAGTTTTAAAAAAAGATAACATTAGGCATTGAAGCTTTTATCACCTGAAAACCAGAAGGATGTTGTACTAGAAGAGCATAGTATTTTTTTTGTGAAAACTTCATTCAAGTTCTAACTTATCAATAACAAGCCTCAATTTTTTTGATTCCTTTAATAACCTGATATTGAATATGTTGATATCTGTGAAAATGCACAGTGAATTTTAAAATGCTATACAAAGATTGATCACTGTATTTAACATTTTTACTTTAAGACCAAACCATGTGAAAAACTCTGTAGTAAGAGTGCATGATAATAACTTAAGTTTAAAAAAATACTATCAATCTTAAAAAATAATTATTCAGTTTATGTCACTTATAGAAAAAATAATAGCTCACTTAAATATCATTCCTTTTGGAATGTGTAATTGGGAGTAAACTCAAACAGATTCTGATTAGAAACCAGAGTTAGAAACGTTTACTTCCCTGTCCACTCCTGAAATATCTAATATTTACATAGAGGATAAATGAATGAATCGAAGCATGAATTTGGATATCAAAAGAGAGTGGTACTACATGGCCCCATGATTCCTACCAAACCCTGTGCACTGGTGCTGCGATTCAACATCAGAAGTACAATTATGAAGGTAATTATATAGCCCTGATGGTGCTCAGACTATGCAGTTTAATTGGCTTCTGTGGCTGAAATGGCCACCAAATTAGTAATTAGTTTTTGCTGTTCTTATAAAATTAATTCTACAGATCATCTGATACAGGTTATTCCCTTGACCTCTAAGAGTCATTATCCTCACCTTAAAAAAATACCTGTTTGTTGTTTGTACCCTAAACAAGGAGAGAATATCTGACAAAAGCTAACCTATAGTGTGGCTTTCCCTGTATTTAAACAGATTCTCAGGAAACAAATCTATTTTTCTTTCTTCTGCTTGATTTGGGGTATTTTACTCTTCTTTTTCTAGTATCTTAAGGTAGAAGCTTAGATGTTTGATTTAAGATAAAAATTCAATACTTTTATCTTTTAATACTTTATTGGCCACGATTTTTTTCCCTCCATGCATGTCTATTAATTTTTTACTATATACAGGACCTTTTAGATGATGCATTGTAGACGCCCTGGATTGTGCTATTTTTCGCAAAAGAGTGTTGAGTTTAATTCTGGAAGGCAGAAAAATTATCATCAGATCACTGTGATCATATCTAAGCCTGGCTTATGCTTTTTAATGATAAGCTTATTTTAGTTTTGCATTTACTCCAAGGGTATAGACATTGCTCCTAGGGTGCAGCCTTTTTAGGGTTTCAGCTGGGACCCTTAATGCTAGAGGTTTTCACCAAGTTCTCTACATTTAGGGTAAATCCTAACCATGCTATTACTCCAGCATTTCCTGACATATAATTTATCTTAGCTCTCGGCTTACCAAGCTAGTATCTACCAATCCTTGTTGAGTTTCTCGACAAGCTTGTGGAGCCCAGGTGTTGGCCATGGACTTGAGCAGAATTTACACACAGACTTTTGAGGTTCCCCCTCAGTACCTCCAATCACTTTGGCACCTCACTCCCCAAAGCCATCGCCTTGGCAGCCTCTCACTCTGAGTGTTTTTTCACTCTTTCACCCCATCCATGAGATAGCCATTTCTTGCTTGAGCTCCACCAACATGTGCCCAGCCAAGAAAATGTCCTCAGGAGGAAAATTGGATGGATCACTTCACGTGCCTCCTACTTTTAAAAATTACAATTTTTTTTTAATGCACAGTTCCTGAAAATAGTGGTTTTGTGTATTTTTCCAAACTCTAGAGATGTTTGTGATAGTTATTCAATTCAATATTTATTTGTTAAAGTCCTTTAAATCATCTCACAAATATCTCATGGATTTGAGCATAGTCAGAAACAGGGCTCTTTAATTAACTTTTGGAAATGCAAGGGGAATCTTTTGAAGAGAGAGCTATAAATTATGCAATATTCATTGTAAATCATGTTCATTAGTGCAGTGGACAATGATGTCAAGTTATCCACTCAGTGTTTTTACTTGGCATAGGGTTTTGTAATTTCTGTGTCATAGAATGTTCTCAAAAAGTCCTATTTTCAAGGAGGTCTAATTTTTTTTCTTACACTCTAACAAGAAATGATATTTTCAAAGTCATTTGAAAGATACCGTAGTATAACAGATGCTGTGTTTTAAAAACCTCCAGCTTGTCAACATTGCAAGCAGATTGGAGAAGGCTTATTCTCACTTGTATTTTGAATATTTTCTTTTGTTCTGACTGACATTTTCTATTGATGAAAGAACAATTTCATAAAAAAACAGAAATCAGAAGATAGCTGGTCATTTTCTTTTAAGCTCTCACTAATATAAGTCATTTCTGAAGCTATTTAGTTATAGGTGTGCCAACTGAAATTTTGGCTACTAGAATCAAGATTGAACCAGAAAATGTATCTTAAAAGAGTTTTGGAAATAACTCTGTGATTATGTATCTGATTAGATATCCACATATTCAGAAGAGAATAAAACACTGTGTTAGGCTTCTAAGAACAAGATGTTGCAGAACTGGCCCATCAATAACTTTCAGTAGAAATAGCATGATGCAGTACGAATTTTAAAACTAGTAATATTAGAACATAAAATCATTTTTATTCTCTGACAATTATATAAAAATAGAGATGGACATAAAATAATTGAATGTTCATTTGAGAAAATGCTCATGACATTATCTTCGAAGGAAAACAAACAACATATATGTTATAGCATTGGGAGATCAGCTGGGTGGTTTGTGACCACCTAGAGGGGTGGGATAGGGAGGGGGGGAGGGAGGGAGATGCAAGAGGGAAGAGATATGGGAACATATGTATATATATAACTGATTCATTTTGTTATAAAGCGGAAACTAACACACCATTGTAAAGCAATTATACTCCAATAAAGGTGTTAAAAAAATAACATTTTGTGAGACTTTAGTTCTGTATTTACGAAGAGAATTTTCACTGATTGTAAAATAATAGATGCCCTTTTTTGGTCAAATGTAATGTTTTCCAAAATTTCCAAAATATATAAGATGACATGTATTTACTTTTATTTTGACCAAATATCAGAGCATTTTACTTAAAACAGGTATTTTAGAAAGAGTTAGTTTAAAAATATTATGCCAAGTGAAAGAAGCCAGACACAAAAGGCAATGTACTGAATGATTGCATTTATATGAAATGTCTAGAATAGACAAATCCATAGAAAAAGAAAGTACATGAGTGGATTCCAGGATCTGGGGGTGATGGTGGCAGTGAATATGGAGTGACTGCTATTGGATGTGAATTATATCTCAATAAAAAAGTTTGTCAAATTAAAAGAATAGGTACTTTAGTCATTATGTTTTATTACTACTCATTTGTTTCTTTTTTTAAGAAAAGACTTTAATAATACATAATTCACAATTCAGAGATTTTTAGTATTTTACAGAGTGGTACATCCATTAACACTATCAATTTACACATTTTCATTTCCTCCTTGCAAACCAATACCCAGTAGCAGTCACTCTTGATCCTCTCCCTAACCAACCACTCAGCCCTTGGCAACTGCTAATTTATCTTCTGTACATACGAATTTGTTTACTTGGGGCAAGTCATATATATAAATGGAATAATCTAATACATGGACTTCTGTGACTGGATTCCTCTACTTAGCAGAAGGTTTCATCATTCATCTATGTTATAGCATGTATCACTACTTCATCACTATTTATCGTTAAATAAATTATATGGGTATACCACATTTTCTTTAGCCATTCATCAGTTTATAGACATTTTTTTTGTATTCAGGTTTTGGCTAAAATAATGCTGCTATAAGTATTTATGTACTGTTTATTAAGTTTTCTTTTTTTTTTTTTGATTGGGAAGCATACACCTAGATGTGGAATGTCTGGGTCTTATGGTAACTCTGTGATTAAGATTTTGAGAAATTGCCAAGTTGTTTTCCAAATCAGCTGTACCATTTACATTCTCACCAGTGATATATGAGGGTTCCAATTTCTCCACATGATCATAGCACTTGTTTATAGTCTGTCTTTTTAACTATATCCATCTTAGTGTGTATGAAGTGTTATCTCATTGCAGTTTTGATTTGCATTTTCATAATGACTAATTACGTGGAGCATCTTTTCATGTGCTTATTTACCATTTCCATGTTTTCTGTGGAGAAATTCAGACCCTTAGCTCATTTTTAAAGTGGGTTATTTATCTTTTAAAAAAATTATTCATTTGTAACAGTTCTTTATATACTCTGGATGTAAGTATCTTTTGAGATACATGATTTGCAAATATTTTCTCCCATTCTGTGAAGCATTTTTCACTTTCTTGATGATGTTATCTGAACACAAAAGGTTTTAGCTTTGAAGTATATTAATTTATCTATTTAATTTTTACTTCTTTTTCATGAGTTTTTGGACTGTGCTGGGTCCATTGCATCTCTATATAGTTTTAGGGTAAGTTTTTCAATACTTGCAGAAAAAACAACTGTGATGATAAAAATTGCATTGAATCTGTAGATCATTTGGGGGAGTATTGTTATCTTAACAATATTAATCCTCTGATTGATGAGTATGGGATATCTTTACATTTACTTAGGTCTCCATTAATTTCTTTCAATTATATATTATAGTTTTTGGTGTACAAGTCTTGTGCTTCTTTTGTTAAATTTATTTATAAGTATTTTACTTTTTGATGCTTTTGTAAATGGAATTGTTTCCTTTTTTATATTATATTATATAAGTTTTATATTATATTACAATTTTTCATTGAAGTATAGTTAATTTACAATGCCATGTTAGTTTCATGTGTACAGCAAAGTGATTTGGTTATATATATATGTATATATATATACATATATATATGTGTATATATATATACATATATATATATATGTGTATATATATATTCTTTTTCAGATTCTTTTCCATTATAGGTTATTACAAGATATTGAGTATAGTTCCCTGGGCTATACAGTAGGTCCTTGTTGTTTACCTATTTTATATACAGTAGTGTGTATATGTTAATCTCAAACTCCTAATTGAACTAAAGATAATCGTATTAAATGAAGTAAGTCAGACAAAGACAAATATCATATCACCGATACGTGGAATCTAAAATAATGATACAAATGAAGTTATTTACAAAGCAGAAATAGACTCACAGATATAGAAAACAAACTTATGGTTACCAAAGGGGATAGTTGGGGAGAGAGAGAGTTAAATTAAAATCATGTTCTTAATCCCATTTGGGGATCGTTCATTGCTAATCTGTGGAAATACAATCGATTTGGGTTTGTTGATCTTGTATCCTGCAACTTTGGTGAATTGATTCATTAATTCTAATAGATTTTTTTGTTGGACTGTTAGGATCTTTATGTATAAAAAGTTCATGTCATCTGCAAAGAAAGTTTTATTTATTTTTTCCTTCCCACTCTAGATAGCTTGTATTTCTTTTACTTGCCTAATAGCCCAGAATAGAACCTCTAATGCAAAATTGAATAGAGGTGGTGAGATCTAATATTTTTGTCTTGTTTCTCATCTTAGAAAGAAAGTAGTCAGTCTTTCATTACTAGCTACAATATCTTCTTTGTATTTTTTTGTAGTTGTCCATTATTAGGCTGAGGAAATTCCTTTCTATTTTCAGTCTGTGAAGTGTTTTTATCCTGAAAGAGTATTGGGTTTTGTAAAAAAAAATCTCATTTTATTTGTGTCTATTAAGACATTCATTTGGTATTTGATTTTATTATATTAGTATGATTTTTTACATTGATTGATTTTCAGATTTTAACCGCTGTGATATTACTAGGATAAATTCTACCTGGTCACATTGTATAATCTTTTTCATATGTTTCTGGATTCATTTTGATAGTACTTTGTTGAGAAATTTTGCTTCTATATTTATAAAGTTTATGTGTCTCTAGTTTTCTTCTGTTATCTTTGTCTTAATTTTGGCATTAGGGAAATGTTAGCCTCATAGAATGAATTGAGAAGAGTGCACTCCTATTTTGAGGAAGAATTTGGGGAGAATTGAGATAAAATCTTTTTTGTTTGCTAGAAATCACCAGTATATCCACCTCAGCCTTAACTTCTCAATTTGTTTATGTATTATCAGATTATTCAGATTTCCTATTTCTTCTTTAATCAGTTTTTATAGTTTGGGTCTTTCTAGGAATGTTCCCATTTCATCCCGTCTTCTAATTTGTGGGCATACAGTTGTTTATAGTGTTCTTTTATAATCCCTTATGTTTGTGTAATATCAGTCATGTCACCCTTTTCATTCCTGAGTTTGGCATTTTATTTGTGTATTTTTCTTTGTAAACCTAGCTGAAGGTTTGTCTATTTTATGTTTTCAAAGAACCTGATTTTCTCTATAGTTTTTGTAGGCTCTTTATCACTTATTTCTAGTATAGTCTTTATTATTTTATTCCTTTTGTTTGTTTTGGGTTTAGTTTACTCTTCTTTTTCTGGCATCTTAAGATAGATGGTTAGATTATTGATTTAAAATTACTCTTATGTTTTAAATATATGCACTCATAACTATCAATTTCCCTATAAGCACTACTCAATCTATATCCCTCCAGTTTAGGTATGTTATTTTTGTTTTCATTCATCTCAAAGTATTTTCTAACTTCTGGTGTTAGTTCCATGCCTACTCCCACCCCCACCCTGCACCTAGGACTTGTTTTTGCTTATTTAGTTTTTTAGTGACATAACTGGATTCATTCTTTGAAGCCTATTTCCCCCACAGCATGCAGTATCCAATGTCCCAAATGGTTTTCCGTACTTTTATCTCTAAGCCTCACCTTCTATGTGTCAGCCCAGTGTTAGCACCACTTAATGTCAGCCAATGATCGGTCAGAGTTATATTTAAGCCCCTCAAACCAGCCAGGTTTTCATCTTGTACTGTTAGATCTGTGTGTGGCTTAGAGACTGCTCTTACTGTTCAGGGAGCATATGTACTTTCCCTGCAAACAGCCCTGCAGTCGTCCATGTACTTGTAGCCCTGAAGTTCCCTCTCTGGCCACTCCTCAGAGGATGTGACCTTGGGCATTCAGACAATGTTCTTGACCACCAAGAATGACCGTGGTTTTAGGCAGGCTCTATTTGCATGTCTCTTTGTCTCTGTTGGTATCACACTCAGTTGTTAGCCCCCAATAATGGCCATCTAATCACTCTATTATTTTAAATGGTTTCCTGGCAAATATATTGCTCAACAATCCAAGCCAGATAAATTAGGATGTTGGCAGGGGCAGAGTGTTGCCAGTCTGTGAGGATTCTGGGAAACCTCCCCGGGCAGAACCTCTGCACAGTGGAGCAGAAGCTGGGGAGAAGGGGTGAGAAACTCACTAGCTGCCACACCTTGATCCTTTCTGCAGAGCAGATGTATGTAGAAAAAGTTGGGGTGGGTGGTAGTAACTGGTGCCATGACCAGGTTTCCACCACTGCTGCATATAGATTTTCCCAGCCTGAATCCAAGAGAATAATTAACCAGGTAGATGAATATATCTGGAAGAGATGAATATATCTTCCATCCTAGAAAGCTAGGAGAGATGTAAGCTGATCCTCAACTACTAAGCCCACCACCACCAGAGCCATTTTTGCTGTTTTGCAGGAATGTGTAATCTGTGACTGCCCTCTCCACCAGCTGCCCTACACCTGTCCTACCTATGTAGTTGGAAGTGGGCATGAAAGCATGCCACCTGCTTCATGTAGGCTTTCCACAACATGGAGCTATAAGTGGGATTTGCCCATGTTCCCAGGTACTGAATCTAATAACAATAGTTCTGATGCCCCAGGGAATCTGCAGAGATGGCAACCACCACTAGACTGCTGGAACAGCTCCTCTTCGAGGCAGAACTGTCCTGAGCATGTCAGGACCTCCTATTGGTCTTACTGAGCTTCAGTAAAATGCATTAAATAAATGAGTCTTGATTTGTTGTAACCGTTTTGATCAATCTCCAGAGACTCTGAATGACTGTCCATGCTAATTTTCACTTGTTTAATAGATGTCTATTTGGAGGAGAGATTTCCCTAAGCTCTTTAACTGTTATTCCAGAAGTCCTGCTCAACACATTCTTTCTAGTACTAAATCTTGAATTCATAGATATCTTTTTCTGTTTTTACCTCCTCACACTTACCCCCCAACAATATATGTTTAGCTTTTTGAGGTAGGGGGAAAAATCCTAGTTTTCTATAATAACTAGATTCTAAGATACCATTAAATGTAAGACACAGAAAAGCTTTAAAGTTAAAAAGATAACAAGAGACAATATCACATATTTAAAATGGAGACATTGACTGAAAGGTTAATCCTACTTGTTTAAATGTTAAAGTATGAAATATGTTATACTGTCAATAAAATATAGTTATTTTTCAACAAGTCAGTGGATAGCATTTTTCCAATGTTGGATTTATTTTCTTTGAGTACCTGCAAAGCAGAAGATGTATTGTAAAAGCTTCCTAATGTGGCCATCTTGCCTGCCTTTGGACATATGTGTGGGCCCTGGGAAGGCAGGAGCAAATTCTTACTCTAAATTGGGTGAAATAAGATGGACCACCACAAATACACTTCCAGGGTGATCAAGACAGATCAGCTTGTATGAACAAGAAACCAGGCTGTGGAGGGAGTTGACCTTATGACTGGATTTTACTGACCTGGTGTTTCAACCCTGTTAGGATTATGTAACTATAATTTTTTGTTCTAGGTTAATAATAAAAACATAAAAATTCAGAACATTTATTTAAAAGCAGAACAACAGGAAAAGTAAAACAATGCTCAGAGAATTAGGTTGATTGGAATGCAAGTGAAACTCTTAACACTAGTTCAAGATGACTTCTGCCAGAAGCAGAGAAAACCTTCTGTGTAGTAGTCTCCACTTTAGGACAACACCTGTGCTTCTCATTACTCTTGGTCATGGATCCTAAAGCCATCTGGTAAACTGCAAACCACTGTGTGCAGGCACTACTCACCTCCACACAGGCATTTTTAATTGTATGGTAGCATTAGGACCAACATTACAAGGTGGCCAGGCTGTGTCCTGGGTGGAACAAGGAAGGGTATAGGATGGGGTGAGAAGCTATATTTTGGAGACCCTGGTCTATCCCTGCACCTTGATCAGGTGGTGACCACACCAGGCTCCACTTTCTCAGCCTACCACTTCTCTTTACTTTCCTTCATTCTCCCCATATCATTTCTTCCTGTTCATCCTTTCTATATTTCTTTCTTCTCCTTATTTAATTTTCTTACTCTCCAAAGTATTGATAGGCTGAATATACAAATGGACAATGACCAGACCATATATGAAGATAGAACTGTGACCCGCAATCTGCAGCAACCAGCCCAGAAAGTCAACCTACTATCTGTAAGTGAGACCACTATCTCTCATGAACAGTTCAGGAAGCCAAACAATAACTCCTGTAACAATCATCACAAAACAACCAGGACTTGATTAATAACTGACAACTTCCCAAATTTTTGCCCCTGCTTCTAGGTTAGGACCAACCAGAGAAAGCCAAATATGCTCCCCTAACAAATCACATGGGACGTCTCCTTCTAATTATTTGGCTACAGCTTCTCAATGCAACAGCCGCCAATCAGGGCTTATGTGAAGACTTTCCTTTTCTTCACTATAGATCTTGCCCACTCCTTTATCTAATTTTTGAGTCTTTGCCAAAACACAAGTTATGGTGGCTGATTCTTTTGTGATAACAAGCTCTAAATAAATAACATTTGCTTGTCCCCACTTGGTTGGGGTGCTTTTACTTCCACAGTATAAAATAGCTCATGGTCTACAAAAAAAGTAAAGTATGAGTCCTTTGCTGTTCGTTAATCCTGATGCCATTCAAAAAAATTTTAATACACGTTATATTACTGATGAAGTAACAATCCCAGTTCATCTCTCATCTTGTGTCTGTTTAATAAATTAGCCAGTTACATCTAAAACCATGTATAGGTTTTAGAGAGTAAGATCTATGGGAGAAGTATCCAATCACAATAATATTCTTCAGAACTGAGCATTATTTTTGTTTGAGGTAGTTAAGCATAACTCTTGAACCCATGAATATTCCTGCTTGTGTGGTGGTATTCCTGTATGGTGGAAACCAAAAGATTCACAGTGAAGAGAAGAACAGTCTGCAGCTCTCTGCCCTGATGTGATCTGGGCATAAGCCACCTGGGACTGGTTGGCTCCAGAGCTGTGAGTTTGGAAGAGTGCTCGGCTGATCTCAGAACCACTTCATATAATTATAAAGCCTGATGGCCCAGATCAGGAGAGAATACCCAACTAGTATGTGGACCACTTGTCCCACCCTCAATTCATGACTAATTTAGTATTTATGCATACTAAACACAGTCAAAAAATGTAATTAGAATTGTTCCATAATGTAGTCTCTTGGCCACTCAACAGAAAATCATCACATCAAGCAGTATGATTCTCTAGTGCATCTCCTACTTTCTGTCTTCACTCACCACATAAACACACATGCACACACACACAAGTACACATATACACATCCACATGCACTATGTAAGATCAGTGAGACATCCATCTCAAATACAAACTTTAAGGAAGGAAGAGGGCCCACAAAATCAGTAATTAAATTAAGAATACTTAATACTTTTAAAAAACAAAAGTACTGCAAAGTCCACAAAAAAGAAATATCAAATTTCAGATAAAGACAAGATTCCGCTCTGCCCTTGCATGACTCTACCTCACTTGCCTCCGCCTGGCAAATGGCAAATTTTATTTACAAAAACAGATGGTTCATAGTTTGCTAATTTTATTTTTTAGAAATATGTTTCCCTTTCACATCAGTGAAAATTAACAAGCACAGGTCTGCTCTCCAAATTAATATCAGCTCACCCTCACAAAATAAGATTATTTATCAATTTATCAACTCTGGTATGACAATATTTACCATTACAGAGAATTAACACATAATAATAAAATTACAAACATAACTGGGGAATTTAAAAGCCAAGCAAAATTTGAGAATTTTTAAAGATTTTTTATCTATAACACTTAAAATAGCTATTCAGGAGTCCAAAAGTCAATTCTTTAATCTAGGAGGAAGAAACCAGTCAGGTGAATAAAAACTTCACTGCAAGGTTTTCTTAACATCTTCATTTATTGCATGAATGAATCTTTCCATTATATTCCCATCTCCGCTTCCGATGAAGTGCTGAGTACTGCATTTCAAGTTGTCATATCTAAGGCTAACTTCTGTTCAGTCTTATCTAGGATACTCACATGAACTCTCTCTTAGGAAGGTGAAACTGCTATTCCTCATGCACTTACTATATACCGTACAAATGTCAAGTGCAATTCTATTCCCCTCTCAAGAGTTGTTGCTTCTCTTGCAGTTACAGAAGGAGCGCTCCATTATCAATAGGAGAACAGAGTTTTCATATGTGTATGAACTTGTGTACCACAATTTCCAGCTCCCTAAATTGGCTCTATTTCTTATCTCTATTTAATTAATTAATTATTTATTTATTTATTGCAGTACTCGGGCCTCTCACTGTTGTGGCCTCTCCCCTTGCGAAGCACAGGCTCTGGATGCGCAGGCTCAGCGGCCATGGCTCACGGGCCCAGCCGCTCCGCAGCATATGGGATCCTCCCGGACCGGGGCACGAACCCGTGTCCCCTGCATCGGCAGGCAGACTCTCAACCACTGCGCCACCAGGGAAGCCCTCCTTTTTTTTTTTTTTGACTTTTGTGCTCTCCACTCCCATCCATATATTCCAAAACATGCTACCATGAACAGAAGAGGAAAATAAATTATACTTGTTTCTTTGAAATTATTAGAAAACAGAAAATTTTAGTTACTGTCAAGGTCTTTGAGTATTACATTATTAAGAAGTTAATATTTCAAGCAGAAAGAAAAATATATGACTGTTTTTACAAACATTGTCTTTGAAAGAAGCATCCTCAAAATCTTAAAACCCCTTCAGGAAACACGCAAGGAAATTTTACTTAACTTACTGCCCCTCTGGTATGTTTCCTAATTGTTTACTTTTCTGAGTTTGACAAAAATTTGGTAAAAGTCTGTCAAAATTTCAAGCAGTGAGCTTTCTCAGCAATATTGAGCTTTCTCTTATGAGTCAGAAAGGTTTTTTGTTGTTGCCGAAAGTCATACTGATTTAAAGGATATTTTTACTTTTCTGTAGATTTGAAAATTCTCATTGGTGAGGATCCCTTGAAGATATCGCCACTCCCCAGGGCCAGAGAATGACACTCCCCAGCCCCAGGGCCTACCTGACTGTTGGCAAGAGGCCCAGTGTCTACCATGTGGGCCTGTCCATAGCGCAGCTTATAGCATGAAACTGGCTTCTTCCAGAGCAAGTGAGTAAGAGAGGGACAGCAAGTCATTTTGTCACTTATCTTGGAAGTAGTACCTCTATTAATGCTTCTGCTATATACTATTTGTTTGAAGGAAGTCAATAAGTCTAGCTCATATTTAAGGGAAGGGGGAATCACACAACAATGGGGATACAAGAAGATAGGGGTCTTTGGAGGTCACCTTAGAGGCTGCCTCCCATAAGAACACTTTTTTGAAATGCTTTCTACATATACAAAATGAACCAATCTCCACAATTTATTCATCATAAAATTTCTCTGGTCAGTCTTAACATCAAACCAGCATACACTGCAATTAGCCTTAATAGTTGCCATGTCACAATACATAGTCCATTTTTCTAATTTGATAATACAGTTGAAATTTTTGATCATTCCAAATTTAATAATTTGTTTTGTTTTTCATATAAATATTTTTCATATAGAAAAATTTTTTAAAGTTTAAAGGACAGTGTTGAACTTAAATGTATACTTTTATAGGTCTTAAGCTCAAAGAAAATTATTTTTTATTTTTGGATGATTAAATGGTCCTCAGAAACTTATTTGTACTATGTGTTTGCTTATAGAACCTTTCAAGTTTGAGTACATGGTTGAACTTTCAAATAGTAATTTGGCAGAAGTAAAAGGGTTAATGTTGACAAATTAAATAGAATATTGTCTCATCAGTATCCAGCATAGATCTCACACTTCATACACCCGGAAGGCCCACTTGAGACCAGGATGTCATGATGAAGTTCCTCCCTCCCCAGTAAGGACCACAGCTCAGCCAGCTGCAGACAGGGCTGATCAACAGATTCATGCTCTAAAAGCAGAGTTGCATTATCTCATTCAAACTTCCTAGTAAAAAATTATATTCTAGGTATGCTTCTTACCTTCATACCAAAGGTACACAGAAGAAACTAGAGGAGAGTTTTCTGGAAAGACACATCTGGTCCTTCTGTGTGAATTTCAGTCACTCAAAATGGGTATGCTGCTTATAGAAACCTTTCAGCTTGCAAAAAACCTGGCCCAGTATCAGACTTCACTTGAATTCTACACCGGTAGCAGTGAGTGGAGAGGAAAGTCGTGCAGGGACAATATCCTGCAGAGGAACACAGTCTTGCATGTAAGTGTCTCCTTGGTCTCGCCAAGCCTCAGTTTCCTCTTCAGTAAAAATAAAGTAAAAGAGTGACCTTGGGTTAGGCAAAGTCTTAGATACAACATCAAAAGCACAAGTGATTAAATAAAGATAAGTTGGTCTTCATCAAAATTCAAACATCTTGAACTTCAAAAGACATCATTAATACATGAAAAAACAGGCCACAGATTGGGAGAAAAAAATTTCAAAGCATATATATGATAAATGACTTGTATCTAAAATATATTTTCAAAGCATACTCAATTACCAGAAGAGAAAAATGCAATAAAAAATAAACAAATATTTTGAATAGACATTTCATCAAAGAAGACATATATAGGAATGACCAAGCACATACATGATTCTCAATAGTTTTAGACATTTTAGTAATGCAAGTAAGAAACACAATGAGATCCTAATTCACAATCACTAGAATGACTACATAAAAACACTGGACAATAACAAGTGCTGGAGATGTGGAGAAATTGGAATCCTCATTCACTGCTCAAGGGAATATAAAAGGATGCCCCTTTCACTTATTTGAAAATTAACTCCTGAGCGTCCATCCAAGAGAAATAAAAATATATGTGTCTGTACAAAGATTTGTACACGAATGGTCATAGCAGATCATTTATAACAGCTAAAAAGTGGAAATAACACAAATGCCCATCCATGTTACAACACAGATGAACCTCAGATATAAGCAAATTTTAAAAAGCACAGGTTATAAAATTCTATTTATATGAAATATCCACAAAATATAAATCTGTCAAGACAGAAAGTACATTAGTGATCACTTAGAATTGGAGTGGGAATGAAGAGTGACTGCAGATGAACACGAGGGATCTTTATGTGGGGCTGGAAATGTTCTAAAGTTGGGTTGTGGTCTTAGTTGTACAACATTACAAATTTACTAGAAACTATTGAATTTTACACCTAAATTTGGTGACTTTTATGGTATATATATATGTATATTTATAACATATAATATATATAATTCTATGTGTATATATATGATATATATACATCAATAAAGCTGGTTAAAAAAATAAAATACACTGGTAACTTTCAGTGTTGTGGTAAAAAGTGCATGGTATATGGGGCTAGTTAATGAATGGCAGCTATTAGTATCACTATTGTCTTGATTTCTGACTCTTCTTTGTCATCATTTCAACTTCTTAACGACTATGTAAGATTAAGAGACCAAACTTGTAAACATACTCAAAAAATGGAGTGATAACTCACTTTTTCCTGCCACATTCTTGTGCCATTTAGATAAAAAAGAAAATGAAGAATATGTACTATCATCACCTACAGATGGGATTATGTCCATCATTTAATTAGACCTTATCAGTATTTGAAATTATTTTCCCTAAATTCTAATCCATGAAGTAAAGGCACAATCATTTTTGTTAGAAGTCTTCACTTCATAGCGAAACCAAATTATTTAATAGTATTTGCATCAGCTGAATCTTAGGAAGCCATTTATATTTTTAAACATTTGGTAGTTTTCTTTTATAGCTCTTGTAAAATATAAAAATAAAATTATTTTAGCTCATAGTCTATAATTAGAGATACAATCAAGAAAAGAGAACAGAAACTGAAATTCTAATAGAATGAATTTTATAGGCCATTAGAAACTTTGAGGCACAAGTTTTAATTAACATTTTATGTTTGCAAGTTGTTAGAGCCATTGCATTTTGTTGCCCTTCTATGTGTAAGAAGCATATTTTAAATAGTGAATGTAGAAAACAAAATGGGAAAAACCCCACCAATAATCCAAATATTTTGCTTTTCTATATTCTCGAGGGTTTCTTCCAAGTTTTATGCTTGCTTCTTTTTATTACTGGGGGTGGGGTAATCCTCTACTAGAGTGGCGTAAAGCAGTAAGAAAACACAGGTAAAACCAAATATTAAAAAAAATTTTTTAACAAGAAAAGTAATGCTAAGTATCTAGAATTTTGTTTCATTGCAGAGTTACTTAGCTCCTTGTTAGACTAAGGCTGGGAATCACCATGTTCTTTCACATTTCAAAATAGACCATGATAGTATTGGGTAGAGACAAGAAAATTCCCAAGTTCCTGAAAATTACCTTTCTGTTTTAAGTAAATAAATCCTGGAATCATCTATGGTTTTAAGGGACAAGAAAATACACTGCATGTACAAAAATTAGAAAATTAAAGCAACAAGAAAATACTATGCAGTGGAGGCAGTGGGCAAAATTCAGATCATTGTACCCATTTAGGAACTCCTAATGAAAGGAAGGAGGAAGAGGAGGGTGGATGTGGGGAAGGTGGTATCTACTTCCTGCTGACACAAGGAGTGCTCTTTTTTTTTTTTTTTTTTTTTTTTTTTTTTTTTTTTTGCGGTACACGGGCCTCTCACTGTTGTGGCCTCTCTCATTGCAGAGCACAGGCTCCGGACGCGCAGGCTCAGCGACCATGGCTCACAGGCCTAGCCGCTCCGCGGCATGTGGGATCTTCCCGGACCGGGGCACGAACCCGTGTCCCCTGCATCGGCAGGCAGACTCTAAACCACTGCGTCACCAGGGAAGCCGACAAGGAGTGCTCTCGAGTTTAGGTCTCAAGCTCCCTTGGGAGATGAAGAAGAGATCCTGAGTCCTTGGGTCATTTGGTAACAATGACCTGTGACCACTCCTTTCCCCTGAACCCCCAATGTCTATTAGATGAAATTGTCCTTCTGGCTAACTCTTCAGTGATGTGTAACTCACCTTCTTTTCTGGGTCTTGTTCTTTGTTTTTTTTCTGGACACTTATTGTTCTATCTGTACAGTGTTCTCTTTTTGGGAGACACTTTCTACCCTGTTCATCTCTGCAATGCCTTCCATCCACATGATCTCTACAGAAGGTGTCATATTCTTAGCTGACGAACCCCTGGTTGATTCATCAGGGATGAGCTTCTGACCTAGGGTTGGATGATCAGGATTCTTCCCTAGGAATCTAGAATGAGACTATAAGGTTTCACTTCCTCACTCCCATTTGATTCATCTCATGAACAAAAGACATAATCTTAGGTACCCACATTCACTGAAGGAACAAAAAAGCCATCCCACCCAGGAGGATAAGAATAAAGTACACACATATAGGGAAGCAGAGAAAAGAGAAACAATCTCTTTTTGTTTATTTTAGCAAATTCAAGTTGTATTTCTGTAATGTTATTTTGAGAAGACGTATTTCTAATATCAAGATTGTAGTTACATGTCCATTGAGCTCTCCCCCTTGTAGGTAGAGGGTATTCACTTTGTTTAACACTTAAACTGTGTTCTTTTCATCTAAATATTCAAGCCAGTTTCATGTAGAAGCACACACTTTACTGCCATTGAGATGTTACATAGATTCATACATTGAAGGATAAAGCTCTCAGAGAAGGATTTTTAGACAGACGCTACCCTTCTCAATGAGAGAGATCATTAAAAAAAATCATTGGAGATCAAATCTCTTGGCCTCAGTCAAGTCTTGCCTGCCTGTCCTTGCCAACCTATGCGATATGTATTTGACATATCATATAACTAAGAAATCAGTTTTGTTGTTTAACAGCTAAGATTTTTGGAGTTTTTATACCACAGCATAACCTTACCTGACCTCACTGGCCTGAATATTTATTTAGTTTTTATACACTTTTTGACTTTTACTTACATGGAACTTATTTTATTGATGTTTTATATGAGAATATAAATAAAAATAAATTTGCATTTCATCACCACACAATTACACAATGTAATGTTGATTGGTTTTATCTATATCTGTATTTATATCTATATATATTTATCTGTATCTATCCATATCAAGAAGAGTAGTAGGGAATTATGTTGAGATTTTTAGTAACTTCTGTGTAAGCATAAGAACTATTCTTTGAGGGGAAGCAAGAATGGGAGTGAAAAACTGGAAACTGCACTCAATTGCAAGAAATACTAGCCCCAGAACAATTAAGGTTATGTGTATATCTATATATATGTATAAAAAGGTTATATATATGGGAAACATAGATATTATTAATATAATATACATAATATATAATAATTTAATATAATATATAATAATTTAAAAGCTAATAATTTAATGTAATATTAAATAATATATAATTTACTATAATATTAATGTAGTATATATATTATTTTTATGAGAGGGAAATATATATATATATATATTTCCCTCTCATAAAAAACCAAAGGGACAGCACTTTGTGGGTGTAGCACCTCCATGATATGATTTCAAGTGTCTTCTTAACAACTCCTCTGTGAGCTCAAGAACAAAACAAAAAATCCCTACTCATTTTTGCTCTAATTCTCATATACATATATATATCCCTGATCTACAAATCTTGTAGATCAAGATCCTGCTAGTCATTCTATTGAACTGTTATATTTTATTTCATTTGGTGCTCCATCAATTACACTCTTTCACATTTTCTCCCAACTTCCATCAGAAGTGCACACATACTTTGTTCATGTATCAAACACTGTTGATACGACTTACATGGACATAGGAAGGTTTACACCAACCTTCCTCTTCAGGGATTTCCATGTACAGGCTGCATTGATAAGGAATGCATATTATCAAGGAACACTTGGCTCTGGACAAGATGGTAACAGCCATGTTATGAGATAAAAGGACAGAACTCTGAATTTGGAAGCAGGTCAGAGTGTTATATGACACTGGTGGCTGCATTTTGATATGTGTATGTACTTGGCTGGATAAAATGTTGAAAGAGAGGGAAAGAATTTGGCCCACAAGTTGCCTATATACTCCTGACCATAAATAAGTTCTTATAACTTAGTTTGTATCAGAAAGCAACCTCCACAACATTAACAT
Source organism: Mesoplodon bidens (assembly GCF_964165515.1). Lineage (NCBI taxonomy): Eukaryota > Metazoa > Chordata > Mammalia > Artiodactyla > Ziphiidae > Mesoplodon > Mesoplodon bidens. The sequence goes on from NC_138162.1 coordinate 101,261,989, forward strand.
CGGTCACGGTCATGTAGCATAACAAAAAGATGAAATCATGATATTGGAAACATTAAAAAAAAATGAAGCTGCTTATTTCATGAAATGTTGGGGAATTACAATTTTTTTTTTTGTTGCCGATGCAGGGGACGCGGGTTCGTGCCCCGGTCCAGGAAGATCCCACATGCCGCAGAGCGGCTAGGCCCATGAGCCATGGCCGCTGAGCCTGCACGTCCGGAGCCTGTGCTCCGCAACGGGAGAGGCCACAACAGAGCCCACGTACTGAAAAAAAAAAAAAAAAAAGAGGAGGGCCTAGGTGGGAAGGGGATTTGGTGATCCCCAGGATCAGCCTGGCATCTTCCTATCTACCTGCCCAATGTAATATCTTTCAATTCAGCCATGAAGGGGTTTCCAGGGTCTCTAAAGTGGATGTGCCATATGCCCTGACCTGGGAATTTTGCTCTCTCCTTCAATTTAAGACATCTTTAATCCACCTCTCTCTTCTCCCCAAATTTCAGTCCTGCCTGTGTTATGGTCAGAGATGGTCCCTTTCTCGTGGATTTCTAGGATAGAGATGTCTGCCTCTTTCTTCATACTCATTCCCTTTATTCTATTGCCCTAAGCCTGATGATTATGTTTACCTTTAATTCATTGGGAGGAGGATGTCATGAGAAGGTCGGTGAGGGCCAGGCCTGGGGAAGTGCCACTGGACTGAGGAAGGAGGCTTTGGGTAACATTTCAGAGAAGAGCCTCTGGAAAGGCCGTTCAGTGGGCTGCTTCCTGCCTCTTCCTCAGCTTTTATTTCCAGACTCCATCTACCTCCTCCTTCAGGAATCTTCTGCCTCAAACTAACCTTGCTGCTGACCTCAGTCTCATCATCTACTACTTTTAGAGTATCTAGATTCACTTATTCCCAATAACTGATCTCTTCCCTTTTCCTCATTTCCAATAGTTGACAGTTTCCTTCACCTTTGAAGTCCCCTTAAAATGCTGATGTCTGTCTCCTAAAACCTGCCCTGCTCTTGCCTACCTCTGTTTATCCTGTGTGCCTAGTGGCCCCTGAACATGTCTTTCCCACCAGAGACAGGGAGGCCCCTGTCCCCTCGCTCATGCTATGCTCTCGGCCTCCTACACGTGTCTGCTCATGTTACTATTCTCCAAATCGTCAGTCTTTCTTCTTTAAATTTATGTAATTCTGACATATGCTTAAGAACTAGTGATTTATTTTCTAGTCTTTAAAGTATCTACCATGACCTCTATCTAGTTGAATACTTTTTCCCCCAAATTCTTTCTGCATTTCTAGTGAATTACAAATGGTTGCAAGCCATGATTTATATACAATTGTATATAAATACATTTGATTTATATACAATTACAAATGGTTGCAAGCCATGATTTATATACATTGGGCTATTAACAAATGATATATTGCTGATTGAGATAGCAACATTTGGAACATCTAAGATGGTTTTTAGTAGCTGATAAACAGAAATTGTCCCCCAAATAGGTGTTACGTGGTGAATAAGAGGTGGTAGGTATGCAGAATAAATCTGATCCTACTGAGAAAAATATTTCTGTATTGAAAAATCACTGTGAAATGCAGGTAATAGTTGGGTCATATTCTCTTGGAATTGGTAAAGTGTTAGAATTTTATAGGTGACAGTGAGTTGCCTGGGTTTTCCCTTTTTGCATCTAATATTCCAGACTTGGGTCTGGAGAAGTCAGCACCCATAAATGCCAATTGGAAAAGGCAAAATAGTGTACAAAGTAAAATAAAATCCCAATAAAAGCCTGTTCTCTCTAGCTAAAGGACCAGAATAAGTGAGGCCTAAAGATACAGAAAACTTTTAGGCAATAACCTTTCTACTCCAGCCAAACACCACAGAAAAACTACAGCCCCCTCCCCAACCCTACCAGCAAAGTCCAATTTGGGAGTCCAGACTTCCACCCTTGCCAGTCTGCAATAAGGCAACCCAGTGCTGACTCCCCCAGTCCCTGGGCGTCAGAGAAGGCCTGAAAAGGTATTGCCAGAGTCGCTCCAGATCGTTGCTCAAAACCCATCCACCTCCAACTTTAGTAGGAGTGTCCTTGCTCACAACCCTCCAACCCTCCCCCCACAACCTTTAGCAGGAGTGAACATAAATCCTTAAGCTAAAGGGTTCAGAGATAAGAAAGGAAGCTACACACACCAAAAAAAGAAAAAAAAGAAACAGATGGAACCGCTTGAGACCAAGATGGCAATGAATCTGACCTCCAACTGACCCCGAGTCTCATTATATGTTGATTTTACTACATTAGCATATTAAATGACACACCTACTGGTGGCCAGGACCAGACATTAAGGACCAAAAATGGATATAAAGGGGGTGGTACCCCACTCCCTCAAAAAAGCCCTGCCCCTTCCCTGGTTAACTAAGGCATGTGCCTCCCCATCCTCTGCCTCACTCCTCTTCCCTTTGTCTTTACTCTTTACAGTTAAATCACTTTCACCACGTGGGTGAGAAGTTGATCTATGAACTTAATTCCTGCTTCTCCATTTTTTATTTTTTTGCCCATAGAATAAGGCTTGTGCTGTGTGGATCTCTCGTTATTCGCCTACTCGAAAAAAAGAACCCTCCCCTGCTGAGTTGGGCCTGAACAAGGTCCATACGACTTAATTCTGTAACATAAGGAGCCAGGATATTCATCCTCAGCAGGTGGTAATGCCGGTGGTAATGCGTGACCATCTCAGCAGTGTCCCTGAAGACCACAGAGACCCTGGACTTCCACTTCCACCCAGCAAGAACAAGGCACACTGACCCCTCCCTGCAGAGGTGGTTTCAGAGTCAGGACTCTCACCACCATCCAAAGGTCGTGAGGCTCTTCCGTGATGTCAAAAGGAGGAGCAAGAACAAGGCACCCATGCCCCTCCCAGCAGGGGGTATCAGTGAAGGTCCAGTGGGAGCCAGAACTCCCAGCCCTACTGAGCAGTAACAAGGAACCCCTCGCTCCCTGGGTGAGAACAGAGACAAATCCAAAACCTGGAGACCATGACCTGGCCTCCCATTTCCACCAGGCAGTAACGAGATGGCTTGTCATCCCCTGCTAGAGTGGTGTCAGAAGAGGCAAGTCAAACAGAAAATTTATATAATATCCAGAATCTCATAACGTAATACTCAGAACACCCACGTTTTTATTGAGAAGCACTCATAGTAAGAACCAAGATGATCACAACATATATGAGAAAGGACAAAGACACTCAATGGACACCAACAACAAGATGTCAGACACACTGGAATCATCTGATTCCAACATTCTTGCAGAGCACTGATATTTCATAGGAAAATAAAGAGATCTGATTTATTTGCAGCAAGAACATTCAATAAGTAGGAAATGGGAGAAAACAAAACCACTGTCTTAATTTACTAACATCTTTACATTGTTTTCTAAACTGCTTTGCAGAGTCTTGCATTAAGAATATGAAATTTAAAGCTGTAGGGAATCCAACAGGGCTACAGCAGTCTGGTATGAATCATAAGAATTTCTCTATTCCAGGACATGTTTTACTGCCTGGGATACCTACTACTACGGCCTAGAGTTTGGGGAAAGTCCTTAGTTTACTGTCTTGTGGATGTGGGTAAATGATGTAGAAGCACTCATAGATTATGGGAAGTTGCATTCTGGACCACTGAGTAAGCTTCATAAATAACAGTGTTAATCACAGAGAACAAGATGGTATGAGATACACTATATGATATTGCCATGGACCGTAAACCTTTTCAGACAGGGCTGGACGGTGAAAAGGAGGAACCACCCCCGAGTCAGGAGGACCCGGGTTCTGGTCCCAGCTTGGTGCCTGACTGAAGAGAAATTACTTAATCTCTCTGATCATCAGTTTTTTTATCCAGTGTGTGAGATGAGGGATGTCAAAGCCAGTTGTAAAATGCTATCATTCTCACTACTCAATATAAATACCTACAATCTTCACACTTGTCTTACAAAACAGAACATGTTATGCATATTCAGGATTATTTTGTTACAACTACACAAACAAAACAATCTATGTATAAAAATGGTATTTAAATTTCTGTGAAGACAGTTATGTATTTTAATTTTGATCTTTTTCAGTAGTGTACATTTTAATCTCCTTAAAAGTACCTTTTATGGCTACCGCATATATACCCCAGGGTTGGTTAACTCAGAAAGCCACTAGACTGATGTCATACACAATTGATCTGACATCCCATTATGAATTCAGTTTTTCCATTTGTGAGGGTCTCCTGATCCTAAGAGGCTTTGCAGTGGCACACCAGGGACCGGGTGTGGTCAGATCATGGCATAAGACCCACATCTATGAAACAACTACAGCCCAACTCCAAACAAAGATGTAAGTGGCATGTGTCAAAGAAGAAATAGAGTTCTATATTGCGTTTTAGGTTTAAAAGCTGTCAGAAGTATCTTAGTCGAATCCACCTTGTCATAAACAAGGTAGCAGGGAGGGAACAGAGAATCACTGTTTCAAAAGCTAGGAACCTCACTGAAATCATTAAGATGTTGTGAAACAAAGCTTTGGCTCTGGTGTACAAAGAAGCCATTTGAATGTGTTTTCCTGTATCCTCTGTAATACTTTCTAGCAGATATGGCTCACATTTTCTTGTTGTTATTGCTATATTCCTTTTCCCCAATTATTTGTTGACATTATTGTTTTGACTTGTCTTTTAAAACTTGCAAAATAATGTGTGAAAGTTATGCAGAAGATGTAAAGAATAAAAATAAATGAACACTCATGTGTAACCACTCTTCCTAAAAAGAAAACTTACCCATATCTTTGAAGGCCTCTGTTGGTCCTTCTTTAATCCTAACCTGTTTGTTATTTCCACTGTTTTTCTTTACAGTTTCATCAATATGAATATATTGCTAAATAAGATATTGCTTTGACTTGCATATTTTGAACTTTAAAAAAATGGAATCATACTGTATGTATTCTGCAACTTGCTTTTTGGCTGTGTTATAATATTCATTATTACAAAACTTTTACTGTAGTCTATTGTAATTGCTTTATTGTATCCCTTATAAAATTATATTAAGTAAATGCATCCATTCCAATTGTTGGATTGCTTTTCCCCGATTTTTGATATTAACAATAAAAACAGCTATGAATATTCTTAAATGAGTTTTCTATATAAAGGAGCTGGAATTTCTCTAGGTTATATACAGTGCAATTGCTGTGTCAAAATGTTTACACATTCACACCTACTAAATTATGAGAAACTGTTTTCCAAGGTGGTTGTAACAATTTACATCCCTACAAGCAGTTTAAAGACAATGTCACCTTTTTTAAATGTGTCCAATTTGGTGTTGTTCGGGAAATGGTATCTCACTGTGATTTAATTTATATTTCCTTAATTACTAAGGCAGCACACAAAGAAAAATAATTTTAGTTAGTAGTAAATGCCATGAAAAATAAACAGGTCAAGGAGAAAAAGATGGAAAGGGGTTACTTCGGAAGAAGGAGCAGGGGAGAGGTCTCCCCATGGAGGGTCATCAGTGTTAGAAACAAGTGACAAGATGGGGTGAGCCAGGTAGTGAGGTAGAGGCAGAGGGATGCAGGGCAGAACAAGTGGGTTCCAGCTCTGAGAAGAGGCAGAACAGTCTTTCCTTTTAAGTGCTGAAACTAAGTATTTTTAGTTGATGAGTTAGAGAACAGGCCAGAAGGACCTCAGCTAGACTGGGAGATTTAAACAGATGGTGTTGAAGAGAAAACAGAACTTTGGGTATGAAAAGGGGGTGTGTAGGGAGCCATATATGGTGCCTATTTATTCTCCTAATTAGGATCTGAATTACTTTGCATTATAAAAAAAAGAAAATCCCATGAGAAAACAAATTTTTTTAAATCCTTGAAAAAAATTAACCTGTCATGAATTATGCAAATATTTTAAACTTGAAAGAACAATTAAGATCTTTCTAGATTTACACAATTTAAACAAATTTTGATCTATTGAATTTAAGATCTGTGTGGTTTTATAGGACAATGCCCTGTCTGTGTTACATCTAGATGAAGCATTTCCAGTCCTTTGGAGATGCCTCTTATTACTCCCCAAGTTTTATTATCTGCAGTCCTAATGGGTCATTCATTTTCTGGAGTGAAAAATAATCCTTGCTTTCCTACCTTGAATGTTAAGCTGAGTTGAGTGTCGCCATTAATTCCTAGAAAAGGATTCACTTGCTATTGATCAGTGGAGTCTAGAGGAGCCCAAAGGAAATTTTTCTTAGTGGATCACTCAGGGTTCTCTTGCAAGCAGATGCCAAGATGAAATCAGACATGTAAGTGATCTGCTGGGGAAATACCTGTGGAGGATAAAGAAGTGATGGAGCAGGAGTAGGAGGGAAAAGCATTCAACATGCCCTGCGGATCTGACACCTGTGAAAGGAGACAGGGAAGGAGGGAGGAGTGTGGAAGAAGAGCCTCAGACTTCAATGCAGCTCTGAGAAAGTCTTGGCTACACATTAGGGAGTCCCGGAGCAAAGGCTGCCAGCTATGGTAATCCCACACAGGGCAGGGAGGGCCCTGTTCCATTATCCAAACATTGGCTGGGCGCAGCCTGGGGAGAGCATAGCCTCAGCGTAAAGCCTGTTGGAGGTCCCAAAGGTCCAGAGGCACAGCAGCTGGAGGCTGTCACTTTCTCACACTCCTCACAGTAGGTTCTTTTGAAGGGTGAGTTGGAAAATGTACTTCCTTAGCTGCCACTTAGAAATAAAATATATCAAATTTGCTATAAGATGCTTACAGTCTTTGATGTCTGCATAACAATGAAATATGATAAATACATCTGGGTTTCTAATCAATATGCTGACCTATCAATTACCATGTATAAGAATAGCTCACTGGGGCTTCCCTGGTGGCGCAGTGGTTGAGAGTCCACCTGCCGATGCAGGAGACGCAGGTTCGTGCCCCGGTCTGGGAAGATCCCACATGCCACGGAGCGGCTGGGCCCGTGAGCCATGGCCGCTGAGCCTGCACGTCCGGAGCCTGTGCTCCGCAATGGGAGAGGCCACAGCAGTGAGAGGCCCGCGTACCGCAAAAAAAAAAAAAAAAAAAAAAAAAAAAGAATAGCTCACTGGTTTTCCTAATGATGTTGAAGGGAAATAAGAATTATTTGGCTCAAGAGATTATTTTAAAGGACTTTGTTTATAAACAAATTAAAACCTCACAATATTTTTCAATAAAGAATATTCCATTTAGTTTGTATTTTTAATTCTCCAAAACCATTCCTTGAATGAGCCTGCCCCCTGCCCCCATGAACACGTTTGTTTTTGGTTCAGTTTGATTTACTAATTTATCTCAGTAGTTATAATATCAGATTTATTTAAAAATTCCTTCATAACCATTTAGTGACAATTCTTTACTCTGATTATAAATAGAAAACAAGAAAATATTGAGATGTATATTTGTGCATGTGTTGTGGTCTATGTCTTCTTATTTCCAACTCCCAAACTTCTTGGCTATTCTGGTTAGTTTTTACATGGCTTAAACAGAGGTTTTCTGTGTATCTCAAAAGTTTTCCTTATGGAACGTTTTTCTACAACATTTTGCTCCATTAATTTAGATGTGATTTCCCAAGGGGCACCTGACTTGAAAAAAATTATTTTATTCATTCAGGGATTGACAATGCCCAGATTTTAGGAGAATGAAAAAACCTCAGAGGGTATGGGGAGGAGTGAAGTACAAACTGTAACATAGTTTTGAATTTTGAGTTTTCACTGTGAGTATATTTCAAAGGTATATATGTACATTTTACTTTTAATACTCTGAATAAAGATGTGCAATCTAAACAAGTTCAAATTGACTACAGTTCAGGGTTTTAAAGCACGTAAAGTCTTTGGGGAGCTTTAGCTTTATAAACCTTGTAATAACAAAGCCATATGAGTCCTACAATCATTATTCATACTTCTTAGCTTCTCACATGGGAAGCATTATTGACTCTTCTTTCTGCAGAGCATACCTCATTTTAAAACACATTGAATTATGGTTATCAAATAGTGTTATAGTAAATAATCTTGTATGGTTAATGTACATGAAAGGCTAATTGTGTGGAGATAGAGAGCAAAGTGTTGCAATTTTGCCTAAGACTGGAGAGGGTAAAGGTTAAATAGTTCCTTAAAAATGTAAAAACGGAGAGCAGAAAACAACTCAATACTATTCTCTGCCATCTTCTTCACACAAGACATATATTATGTCAATGAATTCAGATACCTAAAAAGCCAAGTAAGGGCTTCCCTGGTGGCGCAGTGGTTGCGAGTCCGCCTGCCGATGCAGGGGACACGGGTTCGTGCCCCGGTCCGGGAAGATCCCACATGCCGTGGAGCGGCTGGGCCCATGAGCCATGGCCACTGAGCCTGAGCGTCCGGAGGCTGTGCTCCACAACGGGAGAGGCCACAACAGTGAGAGGCCCACGTACCGCAAAAAAAAAACCAAAAAACAAACAAACAAACAAAAAAAAGCCAAGTGAAAGCAGGTATAAAAATCTCCTATCTTTTACTTTACCTTTTGTTAGATATTGGCAGGTTTGTTGTAACTCAGTGGGTAGCATCACCTGGAACAGAATTTACTGGTTGTGATTTGTTGTGTTGTTTCAGCTGTAGCTTCAGGGTTTCCAATATACATGTTTACTTATCACAGCCTATCTTCAGCTTTTATTATACCACTTCACAGGTAGTATAAGAACCTTACAGCAGTGTACTGTTTTCTCCCCTTGGGCCTTTTTGCTATTACTATCACAGGTTTAATTAACCACTTATACATTTTATTTACCCACCTTTTGATGGATATTTGGGTTGTTTCACTTTTTGGTTATTATGAATAATTCTACCAGGAACAGTCATGTGTTGAGTGTTTCTGTAGACATAATGTTTTCATTTCTCTTGAGTAGTTACCTACTAGTGGAATTTGGCTAGGACATGTGGTAAATTTCTGTTTAACAATTTAAGAAAGTGCTAAGCTGGTTTCCAAAGTGGCTGTACCATTTTACATTCCTGTCAGCAATGTTCCTCTCCACATCCTCACCAATATTTATCTTCTTTCTCTTCTTTGTTAGCCATTCTTGTGGATGTGACTGGGGTTTTAATTTGCATTTCCCTAATAGCTAATGATATTGAACATCTCTTCATGTGGCATTCACCATTTGTATACCTTCTTTAGGGGAAATGTCTATTCAAATCTTTTGTCCATTTTTAAATTGAATGATTTTATCTTCTTCTTATTGAGTTTTTAAGAGTTCTTTATATATCCTGGCTACAAGTTCTTTATCAGATACAAATGGCAGATATTTTCTCACAGTCTGTGGTTTATCGTTCCACTTTTTTTTTCAGTATTTTTTCCAGTTTATTGAGGTATGAATGACAAATTAAAATTGTATATATTTAGGTTGTACACGTGATTTTTCTAAATGCCATATGTGATGATTTAATATACATATGTATTGTGAAGTGATTCCCACAATCAAGTTAATGAACACATCCATTACCTCATATAGTTAGCTTTTCTTAGTGAATTTCAAGTATACATTATACTATTAACTATAGTCACCAGGCTGTACATTAGATCCCCAGAACTCATTCATCTTATAACTGGAAGTTTGTACCCTTTGACCAGCATCTCCCCATTTTGTCCACGTCCAAGCCTCTGGAAACCACCATTCTAATCTCTGGCTTTATGAGTTCAACTTTTTCAGATTCCAGATGTAAGTGAAATCACACAGCATTTACCTATTTGTGTCTGGCTCATTTCACTTAGCATAATGTCCTCCAGGTTCATGCAAATGGCAGGATTTCATTCTTTGTTATGGATAAATAATATTTCAATATATGTCTTTATAGATATATGTGAAATATATATATGTATATGAATATATCACATTTTCTTTATTCATATAATACCTCACAATATTTTTTTAATTTACAAATTAAACAAATATAGAGGCATATTCTGTAGTCTCCTTTTTCTATTTATCTCTAAGTACAGTGATTCTCTATTGTGCTCCTATCCTCAGGCACCCTTAATTGGTTTACTGTGAATAGGGCTTCTTCTGCATAAACACATGCTAATTATTTATTTGTAATTTCTCACACAATAATTGCTATCCCTGACCCAGTGGTCCCAAACCACTCAGGTGTCTCTAGAATGTTCTGTGCCTAGTGATGCTGACATACAACTATGGAAACCAGCCCTCCTTCAGTGTTTATTATGTGATGTTCAGACCTCTCAGACTTGTTTGCCTCATTGACTTTATTCCTATTAATACCATATCCCATTAAAGCAGAAAAACAAAACAACTGGGTACACATAAAAGAGGCCAAGCTTAACCAAGAAACTGGCTCTTTATCCCTCTCTTTGTTTCTAATGTTTGGTTTATCTAATTTACAATAGGAAATGGGGTGACTTGGCTCACTTACTAAAAGCAGAAGTAAGTGGAGAAGAAAAATTAATAAGTCACTCGGAGCAAGGGTTCAGCATGCAGTAGCAGGTTGGCCATCTGTGCAGAAGAATAGAAAGCTGCATTCCTGCAGGAGGTCTCTCTAAAGGAGGCCATGCAGCCCACGGAGGCGCAGAGAACTCTAGAACTGACATAAATTAATGCTGTGTGTGACCTGCCTTTATCTAAACCTCTTTGTCTCACTAGAACTTCTTACTACCTGGCATAATTTACCCAACATTAGCCCCAAAATTGCAGTAAACTTTCTGGGAAGAGAATAATTTTCCAGTTGGAAAACAGTACTCTTTGCTCTCCCAATGGTTTTAACTTCTGGGCCCCTCACTCTGCATAGGCACCTTTGCCCCTGAATTGCTCTCACTGACCACCTGACTTTCTTTTGCTTCTATCAAGACCCCTAAGCCCCCTTTAATGAAAACAGAGAGTGTTCAATGACAGTTGCAGGAATACCCATCAAAAACGGAATACAAGTCACTGACCTATTAGAAGACATTGCAAACCAAATTATTAGCTATTCTCAAAATCAAAGCTCACACTGGAAGCCAGAACTCCCAAACCCAAGGAAACTACCTGACTGACAAAAATGTTAACAGTGACTTCCGGGGAAGATGGCGGAAGAGTAAGACGCGGAGATCACCTTCCTCCCCACAGATACAACAGAAATATAGCTGTTACACATGGAACAACTCCTACAGAACACCTACTGAACACTGGCAGAAGACCTCAGACCTCCCAAAAGGCAAGAAACTCCCCACGTACCTGGGAAGGGCAAAGCGGAGAGATTCCTGCACAGAGGATCGGTGCCGACTGGCACTCACCAGCCCAAGAGGCTTGTCTGCTCGCCCGCCGGGGCGGGCGGTGCTGGAAGCTGAGGCTCGGACTTCGGTCAGAGCACAGGTAGAGGACTGGGACTGGCGGCGAGAACTCAGACTGAAGGGGGCTAATGCGCTACAGCTAGCCGGGAGGGAGTCCGGGAAAACTCTGGAGCTACCGAAGAGGCAAGAGACTATTTCTTCCCTCTTGGTTTCCTGGTGCGCGAGGAGAGGGGATTAAGAACGCTGCTTAAAGGAGCCCCACAGACGCGCGCAAGCCGCAGCTGAAAGCGCGGAGCCCAGAGACAGGCGGGGGACGCTGGGGCTGCAGCTGCCAACTCCAAGAGGCCTGTGTGCGAGCGCAGGTCACTGTCCACGCCGCCCTTCCGGGAGCCTGTACAGCCCGTCACTGCCGGGGTCCCAGGATCCAGAGACGACTTCCTTGGGAGAACGCAAGGCGTGCCTCGGGCTGGTACAACGTCACGCCGGCCTCTGCCGCTGCAGGCTCGCCCCGCACTCCGTGCGCCTCCCTCCCCACCCCGGCCTGAGTGAGCCAGAGTCCCCGAAACGGCTGCTCCTTTAACCCTGTCCTGTCTGAGCGAAGAACAGACGCCCTCCGGCGACCTACACGCAGAGGCGGGGCCAAATCCAAAGCTGAGACCCGGGAGCTGTGGGAACAAAGAAGAGAAAGGGAAATCTCTCCCAGCAGCCTCAGAAGCAGCGGATTAAAGCTCCACAATCAACTTGATGTACCCTGCATCTGTGGAATACATGAATAGACAACAAATCATCCCAAATTGAGGAGCCAGGAGTCAGTGCTGTGCCTCTGAGGTGGGAGAGCCAACTTCAGGACACTGGTCCACAAGAGACCTCCCAGCTCCACATAATATCAAACGGCGAAAATCTTCCAGAGATCTCCATCTCAACACCAGCACCCAGCTTCACTCAACGACCAGCAAGCTACAGTGCTGGACACCCTATGCCAAACAACTAGCAAGACAGGAACACAAGGCCACCAATTAGCAGAGAGGCTGCCTAAAATCATAAAAAGTCCGCAGACACCCCAAAACACACCACCAGATGTGGACCTGCCCACCAGAAAGACAAGACCCAGCCTCATCCACCAGAACACAGGCACTAGTCCCCTCCACCAGGAAGCCTACACAACCCACTAAACCAACCTTAGCCACTGGGGACAGACACCAAAAAAACGGGAACTACGAACCTGCAACCTGCAAAAAGGAGACCCAAAACACAGTAAGATAAGCAAAATGAGAAGACAGAAAAACACACAGCAGGAGAAGGAGCAAGATAAAAACCCACCAGACCTAACAAATGAAGAGGTAAGAGGCAGTCTACCTGAAAAAGAATTCAGAATAATGATAGTAAAGATGATCCAAGATTCTATTTCCAAGATCCAAAATCTTGGAAATAGAATAGACAAAATGCAAGAAACAGTTAACAAGGACCTAGAAGAACTAAAGATGAATCAAGCATCGATTAAAAACAAAATAAATGAAATGAAAAATACTCTAGATGGGATCAATAGCAGAATAACTGAGGCAGAAGAACGGATAAGTGAGGTGGAAGATAAAATAGTGGAAATAACTGATGCAGAGCAAAATAAAGAAAAAAGAATGAAAAGAACAGAGGACAGTCTCAGAGACCTCTGGGACAACATTAAACGCACCAACATTCGAATTATAGGGGTTCCAGAAGAAGAAGAGAAAAAGAAAGGGACTGAGAAAATATTTGAAGAGATTATAGTTGAAAACTTCCCTAATATGGGAAAGGAAATAGTTAATCAAGTCCAGGAGGTACAGAGAGTCCCATACAGAATAAATCCAAGGAGAAATACGCCAAGACACATATTAATCAAACTGTCAAAAATTAAACACAAAGAAATCATATTAAAAGCAGCAAGGGAAAAACAACAAATAACACACAAGGGAATCCCCATCAGGATAACAGCTGATCTCTCAGCAGAAACTCTACAAGCCAGAAGGGAGTGGCAGGACATAATTAATGTGATGAAGGAGAAAAACCTGCAACCAAGATTACTCTACCCAGCAAGGATCTGATTCAGATTTGATGGAGAAATTAAAACCTTTACAGACAAGCAAAAGCTGAGAGTTCAGCACCACCAAACCAGCTTTACAACAAATGCTAAAGGAACTTCTCTAGGCAAGAAACACAACAGAAGGAAAAGACCTACAATAATGAACCCAAAACAATTAAGAAAATGGGAATAGAAACATACATATCAATAATTACCTTAAATGTAAATGGACTACATGCTCCCACCAAAAGACACAGATTGGCTGAATGGATACAAAAACAAGACCCGTATATATGCTGTCTACAAGAGACCCACTTCAGACCTAGAGACACATACAGACTGAAAGTAAGGGGACAGAAAAAGATATTCCATGCAAATGGAAACCAAAAGAAAGCTGGAGTAGCAATTCTCATATCAGACAAAATAGACTTTAAAATAAAGACTATTAGAAGAGACAAAGAAGGACACTACATAATGATCAAGGGATTGATCCAAGAAGAAGATATAAAAATTGTCAATATTTATGCACCCAACATAGGAGCACCTCAATACATAAGACAAATACTAACAGCCATAAAAGGAGAAATCGACAGTAACACAATCATAGTAGGGGACTTTAACACCCCACTTTCACCAATGGACAGATCATCCAAAATGAAAATAAATAAGGAAACACAAGCTTTAAATGATACATTAAACAAGATGGACTTAATTGATATTTATAGGACTTTCCATCCAAAAACAACAGAATACACATTTTTCTCAAGTGCTCATGGAACATTCTCCAGGATAGATCATATCTTGGGTCATAAATCAAGCCTTGGTAAATTTAAGAAAATTGAAATCGTATCAAGTATCTTTTCCAACCACAATGCTATGAGACTAGATATCAATTACAGGAAAAGAGCTGTAAAAAATACAAACACATGGAGGCTAAACAATACACTACTTAATAATGAAGTGATCACTGAAGAAATCAAAAAGGAAATTTAAAAATACCTAGAAACAAATGACAATGGAGACACGATGACCCAAAATCTACAGGATGCAGCAAAAGCAGTTCTAAGATGGAAGTTTGTAGCAATACAATCCTACCTTAAGAAACAGGAAACATCTCGAATAAACAACCTAACCTTGCACCTAAAGCAATTAGAGAAAGAAGAACAAAAACATCCCAAAGTTAGCAGAAGGAAAGAAATCATAAAAATCAGATCGGAAATAAATGAAAAAGAAATGAAGGAAACGATAGCAAAGATCAATAAAAATAAAAGCTGGTTCTTTGAGAAGACAAACAAAATTGATAAACCATTAACCAGACTCACAAGAAAAAAAGGGAGAAGACTCAAATCAATAGAATTAGAAATGAAAAAGGAGAAGTAACAACTGACACTGCAGAAATACAAAAGATCATGAGAGATTATTACAAGCAACTCTATGCCAATAAAATGGACAACCTCGAAGAAATGGACAAATTCTTAGAAAAGCACAACCTGCCAAGACTGAATCAGGAAGAAACAGAAAATATGAACAGACCAATCACAAGCACTGAAATTGAGGCTGTGATAAAAAAATCTTCCAACAAACAAAAGCCCAGGACCAGATGGCTTCACAGGCGAATTCTATCAAGCATTTAGAGAAGAGCTAACACCTATCCTTCTGAAACTCTTCCAAAATATAGCAGAGGGAGGAACACTCCCAAACTCATTCTACGAGGCCACCATCACCTTGATACCAAAACCAGACAAGGATGTCACAAAGAAAGAAAACTACAGGCCAATATCACTGATGAACATAGATGCAAAATTCCTCAACAAAATACTAGCAAACAGAATCCAACAGCACATTAAAAGGATCATACACCATGATCAAGAGGGGTTTATTCCAGGAATGCAAGGATTCTTCAATATATGCAAATCAATCAACGTGATACACCATATTAACAAATTGAAGGAGAAAAAACATATAGTCATCTCAATAGATGCAGAGAAAGCTTTCGACAAAATTCAACACCCATTAATGATAAACACCCTGCAGAAAGTAGGCATAGAGGGAACTTTCCTCAACATAATAAAGGCCATATATGACAAACCCACAGCCAGCATCGTCCTCAATGGTGAAAAACGGAAACCATTTCCACTAAGATCAGGAACAAGACAAGGCTGCCCACTCTCACCACTCTTATTCAACCTAGTTTTGGAAGTTTTAGCCACAGCAATCAGAGAAGAAAAGGAAATAAAAGGAATCCAAATTGGAAAAGAAGAAGTAAAGCTGTCACTGTTTGCAGATGACATGATACTATACATAGAGAATCCTAAAGATGCTACCAGAAAACTACTAGAGCTAATCAATGAATTTGGTAAAGTAGCAGGATACAGAATTAATGCACAGAAATCTCTGGCATTCCTATATACTAATGATGAAAAATCTGAAAGTGAAATCAAGGAAACGCTCCCATTTACCACTGCAACAAAAAGAATAAAATATCTAGGAACAAACCTACCTAAGGAGACAAAAGACCTGTATGCAGAAAATTATAAGACACAGATGAAAGAAATTAAAGATGATACAAATAGATGGAGAGACGTACCATGTTCTTGGACTGGAAGAATCAACATTGTGAAAATGACTCTACTACCCAAAGTAATCTACAGATTCAATGCAATCCCTATCAAACTACCACTGGCATTTTTCACAGAACTAGAACAAAAAATTTCACAATTTGTATGGAAACACAAAAGACCCCGAATAGCCAAAGCAATCTTGAGAACGAAAAATGGAGCTGGAGGAATCAGGCTCCCTGACTTCAGACTATACTACAAAGCTACAGTAATCAAGACAGTATGGTACTGGCACAAAAACAGAAAGATAGATCAATGGAACAGGATAGAAAGCCCAGAGATAAACCCACACACAGATGGTCACCTTATCTTTGATAAAGGAGGCCGGAATGTACAGTGGAGAAAGGACAGTCTCTTCAATAAGTGGTGCTGGGAAAACTGGACAGGGACATGTAAAAGTATGAGATTAGATCACTCCCTAACACCATACACAAAAATAAACTCAAAATGGATTAAAGACCTAAATGTAAGGCCAGACACTATCAAACTCTTAGAGGAAAACATAGGCAGAACACTCTATGACATAAATCACAGCAAGATCCTTTTTGACCCATCTCCTAGAGTAATGGAAATAAAGACAAAAATAAACACATGGGACCTAATTAAACTTAAAAGCTTTTGCACAGCAAAGGAAACCATAACCAAGACCAAAAGACAACCCTCAGAATGGGAGAAAATATTTGCAAATGAAGCAACTGACGAAGGATTAATCTCCAAAATTTATAAGCAGCTCATGCAGCTCAATAACCAAAAAACAAACAACCCAATCCAAAAATGGGCAGAAGACCTAAATAGACATTTCTCCACAGAAGATATACAGACTGCCAACAAACACATGAAAGGATGCTCAACGTCTTTACTCATTAGAGAAATGCAAATCAAAACTACAATGAGATATCATCTCACACCAGTCAGAATGGCCATCATCAAAAAATCTACAAACAATAAATGCTGGAGAGGGTGTGGAAAAAAGGGAACACTCTTGCACTGCTGGTGGGAATGTGAATTGGTACAGCCGCTATGGAGAACGGTATGGAGGTTCCTTAAAAACCTACAAATAGAACTACCATATGACCCAGCAATCCCACTACTGGGCATATACCCTGAGAAAACCATAATTCAAAAAGAGTCATGTACCAAAATGTTCATAGCAGCCCTATTTACAATAGCCCGGAGATGGAAACAACCTAAATGTCCATCGTCAGATGAATGGATAAAGAAGATGTGGCACATATATACAATGGAATATTACTCAGCCATAAAAAGAAACGAAATTGAACTATTTGTAATGAGGTGGATGGACCTAGAGTCTGTCATACAGAGTGAAGTGAGAAAGAGAAAGACAAATACTGTATGCTGACACATATATATGGAATTTAAGAAAAAAAATGTCATGAAGAACATAGGGGTAAGACAGGAATAAAGACACAGATCTACTAGAGAATGGACTTGAGGATATGGGGAGGGGGAAGGGTAAGCTGTGACAAAGCGAAAGAGCGGCATGGACATATATACACTACCAAACGTAAGGTAGATAGCTAGTGGGAAGCAGCCGCATAGCACAGGGAGACCAGCTCGGTGCTTTGTGACCACCTGGAGGGGTGGGATAGGGAGGGCGGGAGGGAGACGCAAAAGGGAGGGGATATGGGAACATATGTATATGTATAACTGATTAAATTTGTTAAATAAAAAAATTAAAAAGAAAAAAAATGTTAACAGAGCCACTTCCCAAGAAAATCTGTCCTCTGCTACCTACATGCTTCCCCTTGCTCAATCTTTTTTAGACATGGGAAACTCTACTTAAGGAACCTACAGCACAACAGCCTGCTAATACCTGAGGCTGAAAAGTCTCATTGGAAACAAGCTGGATGTTTTGCCACTCAGCTGGATTTTGGAGACACCCAGATGGCCACTTGGTCTCTTCTTGGCTACTTGCCGAAAATTTACTACAGAGCATCCATCAGATTACACACCAGGACAAAGGGAATCTTGAAGATCTCTTCTGCAAGTATCGGTGGGACAAGGATGAAAGCTAACTCTTTTATATGGCCCAGGGATCATGTATTAGTATTTCTGTGCTTTTGTCCAACGCATGGCTAAAGTTGTAGACTTGAAGCTCTCTAGCTGTGTCTGTCTGTATGTATTTTTGTCTAGGAATGTGTAGTAAGTGTCTACCTTTGGATGGTATTACAAAATTGCACTATGACATTTCTTAAAGAGAATTCTGTTTGGATTAGCTTAAACAGAAACAAACACACATAAATTGAACAGTTCTAAAATTACCAGAAATTAAGGAAACTGAACTTCTGATATTTTCATATGCTTAAAAAGTATTCTTATGGAAACTAACTAAAAAGTTTTTGAAATTCAAGTTTACATAATTAAGGCAAATCTTTGTCAAAAAAGACTCGTTTAATATTATTGGTTTAATAAAAACAGCTATGTTTTCAACATCAAACATTTTTATTCTACCTGGATATGCTCTTCCTAAACTTATAAAATTTTTCTGATTGAATAAACGAGCATTGTATCTACCAGATGTGTCAGATTATGAAAAATGTAAATTTTTCTTTAACCAAATTGAATCATTATTCAAACCAATCTTATCTTAACAGTGCTTATGCTTTGTGGTATGAAGATACTTTCCAAGATCTTTAGGTAACTTAAAACATTAGACTTATGCTAAACTGAGTTAAATAATAGTATTCTTTAGATACCTATACATTTTTAAATAAGATAAAATACTGAAAATTAGTTACTAAACATAATTTTAAGTTGATATGATTTTGCCTCTGATTTTCACATGGAAAAGAGAGGGTACAGACTTTTTACTTACTATAATATTTTAGGTTAATATTTCTCTTCTTCATTTTAGAATCCCTCTTTTAAGACGCCTGATCTCCAGAACTCTAAAATGCTCATCTTTTCCACTTCTTCTCAACAATTGTTCAAATGATTTTGCAGGAACAACGCCAAACAAGAGTCTTCAGGAGATTATTCCTCAGACCCAGATTTGATCCACTCAAAGGTTTATGATTGTCTCTGTGATGTTCAAGAAGTGTGAATGACACTTATTAGTCCTGAACAAAACTGAGGCCCAACAGTTTTGAATTTTACCTGTGATTTGTGATCTCAGAAAATAGCAAGAGTTAAGAAATCACCCTATCCTCTGTTTTCTGAAATCCTCCACCTTTTGTGTACCACAAAGGACCACCCCACTTAAGATAAGATTTGCTACCCAGGCCTTCTCAGGATTCCCCTAAGACCTGGAGATCACTCCCTTGTTTATCTGTGACCACGGAAATACCAACTTTTCCCCTTTTGCCTTGACCTGCTCATAAGACCAGGCACTGATCCCTCAACTTCCCTTTCTTTGTTTCATGAAATGATTAGCTGAGCTCAGAACTGTTTGTCCTTCTAAAACTAGCCAGACACAGAGATGAACCTTCCTGTTCATCTAACTGAGACTTCACCTAATTGCAAAATAATTCCAACTGTAAATCAGCCCCACCTGTAACTTTTCTACTTTCCCTAAAAAAGTCTAAGGCAAAAACCACCCTGCAAGGCATTCTGATCTTCTTATTGCAAAAGCCTGAATAAAATCAATCCTCTTACTTGTTTATTTTTTGTCTTGGAAAACATGAATAAGGGCATATATATCCAGCAATCTATGTGGGCATATTCTCTTACATACATTAATGGGGCATATGTAGCTAGAGTGACAGCTGTATTAGCATCCTAAAAAGAACTAAATAATCTATATAGCCAAATGAGGGACCATGTGGAGAGAATCACCTGGAGTGGGGTGGAGAAACTGACTTAAATGTGCTCATTTTTCCAGGATTTTTTACTTTTCTAAAATTCGGAACTGAGGGCAAGAGATGCACTATTAATTTATTTGACAGAGTTTCATAATTAAGCAGGTACACTTAAGGAGCATATTCAACTACTACTTTGGGAATAATTTTAGAATAACAGCAAAGTTGCAAAAATAGTACAGACTGTTCCTTGTACCCAGTTCCCAGTTTCCCCTAATGCTTCCATTTTATCTCCTCATTTAAGAGTGTAAGTTATACTTCTTACATTTTTTACGGTTTCCTTAGAGTTTACAATATGCATTTTTAAAATAATCTAATCCCACCTTGAAATACCACCACACCACTTCATGGGTTCAGGAACTTTATAACATAGTATTCCCAATTCTTTTCTCCCATTCTTGTGACGTGGCTGTCATTAATTTCACTTATCCATGTGCCATAATTCCTTAACACATTGTTACTACTGGCCCTTAAAACACTTATATGCTATCCATTAGGCCACCAGGGCTGATAACAGTTCTTTTTTAGATTGATTAAGAAGCAGAAAACTCAAGGATTTCATTTTACCAGCATTCATTTCTCCTTGGAAGTTCTTCCTTTATGTAGATGTAATTTTCTGATCTTTGTCAGTTGTTCTGTTTTTAATGTTTGTGGTAACATAAGTGCCAAAGACTTCAAATTCCTCTAATGTCCTTGTTTTTGTTTCTCCTTTTTTTAATATTTATTTATTTGGCTGAGCTGGGTCTTAGTTGCATCATTCAGGATCTGGTTCCCTGACCAGGGATCAAACCTGGGCCCCCTGAATTGGGAGCACAGAGTCTTAACCACTGGACCACCAAGGAAGTCCCTTGTCTCTCATCTTGACGTTGGGGCTTCCCTAAGTACTGTTGCTCAGCTTGAGTCTGTGTCTTGCAGTTCTTTTGGCGGTGATCTACTCTTAACTGTCCTGGAGGCCTGCGGGTGTGATGGTAAACTGTGGGGGAGGGAAGACATTCTCTAATCTTGCAGTAAATCCCAGTCTCTAGTGGGCCTCTGTTTGAGGGTGTGGCCTTCACAAGTGTTTCTGACTCTCCCCAGGGATATGGCTCTTTCCCCTGCGCCTACTCCTTGGCTTGGCTGCAGCATTTCCTTGAAGCCCTATCCCCTGCTGATATGTTCCCCCAACACACTGCATCACATGAAAAAGGAAAGAGGGAGAAGGCTGCATTGGGGGAGAATTTATTTCCTCTAGCTGGGATGAGATTTCAGAATTGCACTCTGGCCAAGTCCTTTCTCTGGAGAGTAAGATTCTGCTACATACAAAGCTCCATGGCCACCCCCTCGTCCCCACCCCCTCCAGAGCCACCAGGGCACCTCTCTCCATCCTCACCATGAGAGCCTGCAGGGGTTCCTGAAGGGAACACCCGCCAAGACTCTGGCTTCCAGGATTTTCTCCCTCTCAACTAGTCATCCGTAAGTCCCCGTGCAAATGAAGCAGAAATCAGGACCCACCATGATCTCCATTGATTCTACTTGTCTAAATTAGGGACCTCCATGCTCCTCAGGTACCCTAGCTGTTCACACTGAGGACTGTCATGCCCCAGTGACAATATCATAAAGGGTGAAAAGACTGTAATAAAAGCAACAGTAGATGCTAGAGACGTGTTCTTGAACATGTACATTCATGACAGTAGAGCCAAATAAATATTTCACATATTAAGAAAAATTAACCAGGTAGTGATGAAAAAGTACAATCCCTAAGTGAATACCCAATTCCACCTGCCAAAAGGGATGTCCAATGATGTTATAGGGGATTTCTTATAAGACTCAAAGTGCCCTGTCTAGAAGGTACAGGCAAGACTCGAAGCTCCAGGGTCTGGAGGGGGTAGGGTAGGAGGGGGAAGGCAAGGTGTATTCTGAAAAAGAGAATATGTGTAGAACACACTAGGGATATCAGAAAAGGCTACTGTAGATGACTTTAACCCAGGCCTTGGTCCTCCAGTCCCAGTGCCTACTCTAAAGATTAGAACCTAAGCTCACCTGACCCATTTCTGACTTCTGGGTGTTCCACACATGTTTCTAAACTCTGGAGAATGGAGACTGTCTATTTGGGGCAGAGTGAGAAGAAATGTGGTCAAGACAATATACAAAAGATTTAGAGAAAATGAGGACATGCTTAATTTTTGGATTTGAATATACTGCGTTCGTCTGTCGTAGTGTGTGTGTGTGTGTGTGTACAGTCTTTGTGAAGCTTTTCTAACTTCAGAAGTATAAAAGGTTACTAACACAAAACATATCATTTAGAAGTTTAATTACTTATCTTTTTATTATACTTGGTTTTGACAATTTGAAATAATAATCATTAGTTTGAATTTTTGTGTTAATTATTCTGAGTGAAGTTGGCAAAGGTGGATGGAAACTATAACCAATTAAATATTCAAAATTAAGTAAGTATTAAAAAAGTTCTATTTCTGGGTTGATGAAAGTCAAAAACTTATTATATGGGAAAAGTGGTGTTCCTATTTGCAACAATGTGGATGAATCTAGAGGACATCATGCTAAGAGAAAGCCAGACAGAGACAGGCAAACACTGCCTATTATCAACTATATGCAGAATCTACAAAGAAAAAAGTCAAACTCATAGAAACAGAGGAGTGTTTGCCCAGGGCTAGGGTTGGGGGAAATAAGGAGAGGGTGGCAACAGGGTACAAACTTTGTATGAGATGAAAGTCTTAGGATCTAATGTACAACATGGTGACCAGAGTTGATAATACTGTATTGTATAACTGAAATTTGCTGAGAACGTATTGATACAACTTAAATGTAAATATGCGAGATGAAAAAACCATGGAATTGTGAACAAAGGAGATTCTGAGAGTCTAAATCATTGGGAAACAGCCAAAATCCCGGGAGAATTTCAGAGTTTCAAAGGCTATGAAAATGGTGGGTTCAAGCCGAGATCCCCAAGAGATCTGAGGAACCAGGAAAAATGTGATTTCCAGGTGGAATGAATAGAAAATTGACTAAGGTCTAGAAGACCCATGAGGGTGGAGGGATACAGCTGTGGGGCGGATGCGTGGGGAGGGGCCATGACTCCTCCTCTATGACTCCCTCCCACACCCTCAGGAGCCCTTTGTGACCAAACCACAGCTCTACCATTTAAGCCTAGTATTTTAGTCACCAAGTGCACACCCTGTGCTCAGTTGCCTGTGGGCAGCAGTGTGATTCAGATGATGGAGAATCCTCTCTTTTTTCTGAAAAGCCATTTTGATCCTAGTCTGTGCCCCTGTCCCACTCACTGGGTGACTGACATCATCATCGGCTCTCTGTGTGGACTGGGGCTCTTTGTCCTGTTACTCCCCTACCTCAAGAATAATGTATCTTCACCACCTCCTAGGAAACATGAAGACATCAGGAAGGTAAGGAACCCCTGGGCCAGACGCACAAGCACATGATTCTCTCTTCTTTTCTATTCTTATTTCCACTTTTCTGAATCAACTACAGACACTCCTGAAATGGGAAAGAATAGGACATCTACTCCCAAGAATAGAACATCATCCCTGTAAGGACAAGCCAGCCCGGGCAGGGGATAGAGTGAACACTAGGATTTCTATCCAAAGATCTCAGACCAGTTGCCCAGGTATGGTAGAGGGCTCCAGGGCAAGTCTCACACACGGTGACCGGAGGGCGAGGACTGGATACCGAGTTCAATCTCAGCCAGAGAACAGGCCCATGAGCACTGGATCACCAGCTGTGAACAGGTGTCTCGGATGTGGGCTGATCTGCTGGCAGTGCCGAGGCCCTGGCAGCCTCACAGAGCAGGGGCTGGAGTGGCCCTGGCCTCGGGAAGCAGAGACCCACCTGTTGGAGCTCAGATCAACCCGTAGTTCAGAGAATGTGCGTGTTTCCTGAGCAGAGGATCAGTGACGAAAGAAATCCAGGGTGAATCTCACATTGAAAATCCTTCTTTATGTTCTTCAGAGAAGGAAAACAGAAAATATTTTTATCCTCTTTAAAAATGAGTGAAAGGAAAGAAAACCACAAAGTTCTGTTAGTTAAATGTAGAAAGTCGTATTATGTATGGTCGCTGAGTGTCTGAGGCTTGTCTAGAGAGGGGAGAGTTAGAATTGGGTCCCAGGTCCTCGTTTTTTCTGTCTCTCAGCATCAAATAGAGCCGAAGATGAGACGCAAGAATAACAAGAAAAACAGAGCTTGGGAAGGTAAGCTGTGCCATTCATGTGCCCCGAGTGTTAGCCCCCATCTCTCCCAGCCCTGAGGGCCCAGCTCCAGAGGCTCCCAGGAGGCCAGTGGCAGGGCCTGTCCCTCAAGAAACAGAACCCTCAGGGAGGCTCCTGGGAAGGAGAGCAGAACCCAGATACTTCCCAGATTCTATGGGCACAATGAAGCGGTAAGGGGCCTGGAAAATGGGTGCGGCCCAGCAGGGGTGTGTGGGCTCCAGTGGACCAATAGCACCTGGATTGGGAGGTGGCACCTCCAGGTCCAACCGTGGACAAGTTGTTTAACTTTGCTCAGATTCCTCTGTGAGGTGACCCCTGCCCATTGTCCCCCACAGGGAGGATGTGAGGGAAGCAAGGGGTAATGGATATGGAAGTACTTTGTAAATGATAAATCCTTTCATGAGCTTTGCCATCACTGTCAGGGATCATGTGGCCCTGGACGCTGGTGCTTGGGCTCCAATCTCCCAATGGTGTCCCCTTAAAGGGACACTGCACTCAGGCTCCTGTAAGAGCCCCTAGGCCCTTGCCTTCACCATCATGACCCACTCTGCTGATTTCCAGATCTCGCATATTGCCTGGAAGATGCGGAAGTGGCTCGGGCCCTGATTTCACTTCTGCATAGGTAAAGAATCTTTCCCTTCTCTCCTGGGTTCTTCTTCCACCCCAAGCCTATGGTGTGACACCTGGGCTGCAGGGAGCCTGGGGCTGAAATGCGAGGGGAAGCCCTGAGGACAGCGTATGTCTAAAGCCCTGGGGTGAGGGACAGCAGGAGCACTGTGAAGTCAGCATGGGGGCCGTGGAGGGCGGTGGGCCACAGGTGCCCACCCCTGCCTGCCCTGCCCAGCCCTCCGGGCCCTGGGGGCTCCTGGCTGCAGCTTGTGCCTCATGTCTCCTGCCACTACCTGGTGAAGTTCCGTGACAATGGCGGCTTCCATCAGCTCTCCTGTCAAGACCCCCTTTGTGAGATGTGCAAAGCAGAGCCTGCTGGAGCCCACCAGCCCTGCGGGGAACCTGCAGAAGAGGCTGTTCCTGCCATTTGCCCATCAGCTGCCCTGGCTCCTCCAACCCAGGGCTCTTTACCTGTGGCCTCCACCCTGTCAACAGAACATCAAGACCCATCCAACTTGAACAGAATCACCCTTGGCACTGTTGCAAAGAGCTCATCTCCAGGTAACTCTTTTTTCGCATCTACCATTGCAGACATCTTGAGTCTTGGCCTCGCGTGCTATCCCATTTTGTTCTTGTCCTTCTGGTGGAAGACTACCAAGGCCTTGTTCTTCCTCACCTCATCAGAGAGTGAGGCCTGGCAAGAACACCTGTCCCACCAGCCACCAGGGGCCCCGTTCTCGGGAGGGCCCACAGACAAGCAGGTAAAGACTGGTAGCCCCCCATTTGTCAACCCTGAAGTCCAGAAGCTGCTGCAGATTCTAATCACCAAGAAAGTAAAACCAAACATTTGTAAGGAGAAAGAAAAGGATGGGTCATTCTCAGAACAAATGAGCTCAGACTACCACCTGAACACTTTAGGGAATATGCGGAAATCACTGGGTGCTGAGCAGGACAACACAACCCCTCAATTTTTCTGGAACATGAAAGACAAAACAGAGCAGCGACCCGGTCCTCGGCAGCTCTTACACTCTGAGGTCTTGAGGGACCACTTGGAACAGAAATACAGCCAGCTCTACTGGGGTCTCCCCTCTATGCACAGTGAGTCCCTGGTGGCTACTAGGAGCTCTTCTCAACAGCAGGCACCCTTTCTTTCATTCAGTGGAGTTTCTAATGGCTTTCCACTTTCAATTCAACCTAGAATACCTTTAGGTCCTACCCAGGCCCCAGTCTTGCCCTGCCCGGGGGTCCCACCCCAGCCTTTCACTCAAAACTGACCTCCCTGCCAGCCCCCACCTCTGGCTCAGATCCAGGCCCAGCCCTACCTCCCATCTTCTCTCCTATTCAGACCACCTTATTCTCCACCCCAGATGAGTACTTGTGGACTAGGTTGTCCTACATTTCAGAACAACACACTAAATTTTATCCCAACTGAAACTCAATGTCTGAAATGCCCCTTGTTGCAGAAGCAACTGAAAAGTGGGGCGCCTTCACCCTCTGTGGTCAAAAGATCTCAGAAAGCCTTTAGCCAACTCATTCTCAACCTTCCCCAAGAGAGGGGGCGCTCTCAGGCCCAAAGGTCAGTTTCCATTCATCATGAGGACTTAATTGGCCCTGATCTCCAGAAGCAACATCTTCAAAAGAGGCTCATCAAAGATGAAACCAAGAGGGGCCTGGCCCTCAGTATCCACCTGTCTCTGTCTCTGGAATTGAGTTCCCCTCAGTGCCATTTTTTAAGGACTTATCAGGCACAGGGCAAGCAGGGACCCTGGCAGCCCTCTGCTTTTACAGGCAAAAGGAGACTGGACCGACAGAAGATAAGGTCCAGGTGCCCTAGGAGATCCCACAGGAAGGGTCAAATGCAATTCCAACCAGGGAAGGATTTCGGCAAGGGTCTAAGGCCATGTCTGAGGAGGATCTCAAAAGCTTCCTCCAGGGCCCGGCTCCCAGGGAAGGATTTCGGCAAGGGTCTAAGGCCATGTCTGAGGAGGATCTCAAAAGCTTCCTCCAGGGCCCGGCTCCCAGTGAAGTTTCTGCACAGAAACTCTGAAAAGAAGTCAGAAAGATACTTGATGACACCCTTGAAGAGTGACTCTGGACACTATTTACCCAGTAGCCCAGAGGAGAAACATCTAGAAAAAAACTTGAAAGCCCATTTGAGCACAAAGTTGAGGCAGATTAGTCAAGGTTTCATACCTGTGATTGTGCATCAATCCTGGCTTGTTGCCAAATGTGCTTTTTCTAAACCCCACCCTCACAAGGAACTCAGAAATCTAGCATCCTTGAAGCATTGGAAACCCTGTGTAGACTCCTCCCATGAGCTTTCCTTCCTCAGTCCAAGGATTCGGCACATGCTGGAAGCACATGTTATAAGGTGGCAGGTAAGCCACAGGTGGGGCTTACCCAACCAGGCCTTTGAGCCCATAAATCTCAAGCCATGTGGGGCTCAACCCTTGTCCTCTCCAAGGTCCACCTTTTCCCCCTCTGCCACCTGTCAATCTGGGGCACACTCAAAAGCCGACTTTGCTAATAAGTTCTCTGGAAAACCTCAGCCCCATCAGGGAATGAAAGTGATAGATAACAAAAGCAACAGTTCCCACCCTGGCGAGTTCCCACCCTGTTCCCTCACCTGAGCATACAGAAGTCCAGATGGTGGGCTTCCCTGGTGGCGCAGTGGTTGAGAGTCCGCTTGCCGATGCAGGGCACGTGGGTTCGTGCCCCAGTCCGGGAAGATCCCACATGCCGCGGAGCGGCTGAGCCCGTGAGCCGTGGCCGCTGAGCCTGCGCATCCGGAGCCTGTGCTCCACAACGGGAGAGGTCACAGCAGTGAGAGGCCCGCGTACCGCAAAAAGAAAAAAAAAAGAAAGAAATCCAGAGGGCCTGAGGAAAGACTTCACCTGGTGACAGTTATGGGCCCTCAGAGGCCCCTCTGACTGGACAGGAGGGCAGACTGCCTTATCAGATGCCCACAGTCAACCGCATGGGCAGACGCTGGGAAAATGGGACTGTCTTGGGGTTTCCATCCACTAGGAAAACCCTGTCACCACCAGCAAAGTCAGTTGCCCAACATCCAAAGGAGCCATGCCTTAAAACACAGGTGGCTCAAGGCCGTGCCACTGGTGAGCTCCTTCAAGACTCTCACACTGAAATGCTCCTTCTTGCACACATCTTGGCTTCTCACCGGTCTCTTTCCAGTTCCCAGAGGGAAAATGCTATTGAGGATGCGCCAGCTTTCCAGGTGGTGCCATATGACCTCAACGTGAGTGAACAGAGCAGCCAGGGGCAGCAGAAATTCAAAAAACCAGTACTTAAGGACTCATTTCAGAGCCAGAGTGAGATGTCTGCCCCAACTGACGAGTGGAGGGGCTGTAAGAAGCTGCAACCTGGAAAGCATGAAGAAATGAAGAGCCAGAGGGAGATGCTCGCATCCGCTGAGGGGTGGAGGGGTTTCACGAAGCCCCAACCAGGGCAGCACAAAGAAACAAAAAGCCAGAGCAAGATGCCTGTCCCAGCTGAGGAGTGGAGGTGCGTTAGGAGACTCCAACCAGGAGAACGTGAAGAAACGAGAAGCAACCAGGGACAACAGGAACCCAGGAAACCAAAAGTCAGGGACCCGTGGAAGGGCCAGTTTGCCTCGACTGATGAGAGGGAGGACGACTGGAGGCCCAAACCGGGAGAGTATAAAGAAAGGTCTTCAGGACTAAAGGCTTCTCAAGCAAGTGGGATGAGCCACACTTCTCAGGTCAGGGAAAGAAGGGAGTCCCTTGGGAGCAAACACCCCCAGCTCTCGCCAGGGAAGAGAGAGCTTTCACCAGAAAGCCCAAAAAGGATGCGTCACTTTCTGCAGTATCTTAGCCACGATAAAAAAGGCAGAGGAATAGAAGAATCCCTTCAAAAAGGCAAGCCTGCATCAGCCACTGCTCACCACCAGAAACCAATCAAAGGCAAATTGGGTGTAGAGAGCAGGGCTATTGATCCTTGTGCGATTGGAAGAGCTGTTGGACAGGTCCTAGGAGAGAAACTGGTGCCTCGCCAAGGACTCTGTGCCTCAGAGTTAAATCAGCACCCTGGACAGCTCCAGGTCCCAGCATAGGGGCATTCCCACTAACACAGGGTTCTCTCTTTTTCAGAACAGAGAGTGTTGAAAGATACAGCTTACAGTCACCAAGCCAGCCCCAAGGACCACAGCTACATTAACAAGAGCAGGCATACCAGAGGCGGCGGCGACAAGTTAGCCTGCCCACCCAGGGAACTGGAGTCCCCAGTCTGACCTGCCAGCATAGACCAAGGGTGGCAGGTGACTCAGGCCACCTGCGTCATTACCCCAACATGTCCTCAAAAATGTGTTCCTTCTGGTCAACCAGAGTGTGCTTCTCATGCCTTTCCTGGCACGAGAGTAGTGCCCAAAGAAGTTCAGTTCATGTAAAGAAAACCTGCTTCTTCTCATGTTAATAAATCGTCTATGTGCTAATGGCTTCTTCCTACCACAATTTTTATTGTTTACCAAGACACATGTTTTTTCTCATGAGAGGTGGTGGCCTCTGTCTGTGCCCCGCTGGGGGGAAGGGAAGGGGTCAGGGTCCACTCTTCCCAGGTGCCTGCTCTGGCTTCCACATGGGAGAGGGCCATGGAGGGAGGCTGGTCCCAGCGTGGACTACGCATCCTCACCTCAATTCCCTCACTGCACTTAAGTTTCCATAATAGCAGCATTACAGAAACAAGCGGCAGCATTCAGGACGTGTCAAGGTGAACTAAACCTAAAGACCTCCCCCTTCTCAGGAACCGGCTCAGTCCTCTCCTGCTCTCTCTCTACCTGGAACTTGTGGGACTGTAGGGGAGGGGTTTGCAGAGGCTGAAATTCCCCTCAGGCTCCAGAAAGTGTCAGAGACAAGCTCCCAGGTCAGAATAAGGAGGGGAGTTTGGGGGCAGTGCGAGCCCAGAGTCCAGAGGTGGCAGAAACTTTGCCCCCATGTCTTGGTGGGGATAGATGATGCCTGCCCTGGAAGCTCCTTCTCTCCCCCATGGAGCTGGGATTGAGATGGGCTGGGAGCGTCACCCGGCCTCTGCCTTTCTCACACTCTGGAGCAGCGGTGAAAACAAAGACCACGCACCCCCAGCTCTGAGGGTGTGAGGTGAGGACCATGGAGGCCGCCAAGGGCCATCCACTGCTGCCCCAGAGGAGAGGACAGCCCTACTCACAGTGCCCACCTCCCCCGGGGAGCGAGCAGGGGTGTGACTGTGTGTGCAGTCACCCCACTGTCTGTCATGTGCCCCTAGGGTGGGATGCAGGGGACGGAGGCAAGTGGCAGAGGTGCCCAGAAATGGCACAGTGACCAAGGAGTCCCTGGCGACCCACCACCGTGTACAGGCCCAGAGAAAAGAAGTTAGGGGCCAGTGGCTCACGGTGGCCCCAGCCCAGACTCTCCCCCGACTCCGGCTCCCAGAGCCCAGACAGAGGGAAGGCGCCTGGAGCTCCTCCACAGAGGGCCAGGCTCCCAGAGGCCAAGGAGCCGCCAAGCAGGGAAGGTTCACTTCCCCACAGTGTATTTCATCAACTTTCACAGGACTGGGAGCTCATGACAGACTCCCGCTCTGTGACCTTTACCTACACGTGTGGCCCAAGGAGGCTCCCAGGGGACAGGTGGGACTTAACAGTCTCAGGGACGGTTCTGGGGTCGTAGCAAGTCTCACCTGCTATCAGCCTTGCTCACCCCAGAGCCTGGAGGGGGAAGAGGCCAGCAGACAGGGTGTGTCACCCAGCGGGCGGGAAGTGACCTGTGGAGAACGAGGGTGCCATCAGCTTTCCTCCCTGGCCCGTCCACACAGGAAACCAGGGAGACAGGAGCAATTCTACAGAGCAATTTGGGGCTCTGTGTCACAGTCACTCCCGTGCTGGAGAGTCCTGCTCCAGGAGGGTCCCCTGATCCAGGTGACAGCTTGAATGGCCCTGCCCTACACCTGTCAGGACCCCAACATGCGGGACCAGGACCAGCTGGGGGGGAGCGGGCACAGGCCTGCTTGTGCTGTGCTTTCTCCCTGGAGCCAGGTCTCACCTCTGGGCCCCATCCTCCAGGGCAGACACAGCACTGGGGGCACAGCCAGGGCCTGAGGGAGGGGCTGGGATGCAGAGCACAGAACAACCTCCAGAGCTCAGGAGACGGTGGCACAGAGTGGAGACCCTGAGCCTGACTGCTGCCGGGTCCTCTCAGGGGCACCAAGAGGTGAGTGCTGGCTTTGAGGGTGCTGGACGCCCAAGGCACCTGTCGGGAGAAGTGACACAGAGGGACACTGACACAACAGCAAGAAACAAGAAGGTGCAAGTCCCTTTGCCCTTCTGCTGTGAGGTGCAGAAAGGCCAGCAATGGAGGGCCCCTCACTGAGTCCCCAACACAGGGACCCACACTCACCCCACACGGGGACCCACGCTGATTCCACACGGGGACCCACAGTGACCTCACAGTGGACCCACACTGATTCCACACGGGGACCCACAGTGACCTCACACGTGGACCCACACTGATTCCACACGGGGACCCACAGTGACCTCACACATGGACTGACACTGATTCCACATGGGGACCCACACTTACCCCACACGGGGACTCACATTGACCTCACACGTGGACCCACACTGATTCCACACAGGGAACCACAGTGACCTCACACGTGGACCCACACTGATTCCAAACGGGGACCCACACTCAACCCACAGGGGGACCCACACTGATTCCACACAGGGACCCACACTCACCCCACACGGGGACCCTCACTCACCCCACACGGGGACCCACACTAACCCCACACGGGGACCCACACTCACCCCACACGGGGACCCTCACTGATTCCACACAGGGACCCACACTAACTCCACACGGGGACCCACGCTGATTCCACACGGGGACCCACAGTGACCTCACACGTGGACCCACACTGATTCCACACGGGGACCCACAGTGACCTCACACGTGGACCCACACTGATTCCACATGGGGACCCACAGTGAACTCACACATGGACTGACACTGATTCCACACGGGGACCCACACTCACCCCACACGGGGACTCACAGTGACCTCACACGTGGACCCACACTGATTCCACACGGGGAACCACAGTGACCTCACACGTGGACCCACACTGATTCCACACGGGGACCCACACTCAACCCACACGGGGACCCACACTGATTCCACACAGGGACCCACACTCACCCCACACGGGGACCCACACTGATTCCACACAGGGACCCACACTCACCCCACACGGGGACCCACACTCACCCCACACGGGGACCCACACTGATTCCACACAGGGACCCACACTCACCCCACACGGGGACCCACACTCAACCCACACGGGGACCCACACTGATTCCACACAGGGACCCACACTAACCCCACACATGGACCTCTCAGAGGTAATACACAGACTTCACAGAGACCTCTCACAGGAGCCTTATACACAGCCCTCTCTGAGAAGAGAAATATCAAGAGACCTCAAGAGACACAGTTCCATGCAGTCCACACACAGGCCCCAGTGCCCCACCGAGACCACTGAGACCCTTGAAACAGCGGCCTGACACCCACTCAAATGAGCCTGAGCCACCAGCCGGCTCTGAGTGCATCCCAAGCCATGTAACAAACTGAAGGTGCGGGAGGAGATCAGTACCAGTGCCCACAGAGAACATTCTTGTGTCGTTTTTAATTACTTCTGAAAAACAAGAATTCCACAGTCCCCACGAAAACCCGCAAAATCCTTTCCTTCACAGGTTTTACTTAGCTTGAGCTCTGACTCACAGTTGAAAGAATGACAGACTTTGAAAAGGAGCAAAACTGTGCCATCATCTTATGAGGGAAAAATCTTTGTCCAATTTTAACTATAGTTCGGTCAAATGGCATCAGGGGATCACATGCTTTGTTTTGCTGGGGACAAGTTCCTGCACTCAAAGTGACTTCTTTCCTTTGGAAACATGATGTAGAGAGGCCTACAGCAAGTGGGATCCAGGGAGAAATGAACCAGCAAAGAGGCAGCTAACCCCTACTTCCTAGCTGTGCAAATGGCATGGGATTTCGCACAGAATAGCTTGTGTCAGGTTTGTGAGGTTTGCTTCATTTTTCAATGAAGTGAGCCACCTTATCAAACACGTGAAGCTTATTCACAAATGTGACAGATTTTTGGCAATATCTCTATTACATTATCTGGCATATTTGTACTTAACTGCCTAATATTACATGATATTGTTTATTTTACTCCTTTTAAAATATAGTAGTACAGTCAAGATGGTTGTATGGTATGCATGTATTTAGAACATGAAAAAATCCTAATGCTCACCTGTGATAGCTTAAACTTTTGAACATTTAGAAGAACTCATATTTTTATATAATTCTAAGAAATGTGCATTTTCCAAGACTCAGGAAATTTATATTTTACTTATTTATTATAGGGCTACAAAAAGGATACACTGCTTAAAAGAATTTTGAAATCTTAGAAAATGTCACTTAATTGGTGCTTGAAATATATATTACCTCATATTGCTTGGGAATTGGCATTTTAACATCTGTTAAAGAAAGTATACCTTTAATCAGCATTTCTGTTATAATAATAATAATAGAGGTCTCATTGTCTGCCTAATACTTTCCAAATTGTGCCCTCCGTTGAGACTACATATTTCTCATTGGTCATAAATTCTGCTGCCCTTTACATGGTAAAGTCTGGATAATGTACAGATGTCAAGTATTATGTCTGGTTAAGTCTCTCAGGTCACTCT
This sequence comes from Mesoplodon bidens, assembly GCF_964165515.1. Lineage (NCBI taxonomy): Eukaryota > Metazoa > Chordata > Mammalia > Artiodactyla > Ziphiidae > Mesoplodon > Mesoplodon bidens. Next base: position 101,295,334 of record NC_138162.1, read on the forward strand.
GTGGGGTAAGAGTGTCATGGTCCTTTCTCTCAAAAGAGAGGAGTGAGCTGATGTGAGGGCCCTGTGTGTCTTTTTTAATTAAGAAAAACAAATATTCAGGCTGTCAAATCTTTTTAAAAATCATAGCTATTAATTTTTCAAAATGTGCTCCCTTTGTGACATTTTCTTATGTTATGGAATCACAGAACTTTGGAAAGTAGCCACAGATGTCCTCTAATAGCCAATCAATAATATTTACTAACTAGACTAGCTCATCGTTTTCCTATAGATACCCACACCTACAACATCTCACATTCATGAAAATGACACTCTCTTTTTGGAAGTTTAAGCCAATATTTCTAAACCATGTGTTTGAGACACAACTAAATTCGAGGAAGAGGCATTATAAAATAATGGAATCCCCAAGCAAGTACATGAGGATTTAGGAAATACTGGCGTCTTTCATAGGAAAACACAGTTGCCTCATCTCATCCTGATAACAAGAAATTTGAGTGACACAGCTCTTTGGTCTAAGCATTTGTGTGTGTGTGTGCTTTAGCTGGTCCTCTGGATTGGATGCATTAATATTCTATTTTTAAGATGTGTGGGTTAGAATATTTTTACATAAGTGATGCATAGGATATGGGGTTTATAAATTAGGCTCTTCGGCCATTCTTATCCCTCATGGAATGGAACATGAGGGTAAACAGAACAACCAGCACAAAGAGTTTCTGGAAAAACGATGACGTTTCCTTGAACTTTCCCAGTAGAAGAAAAAAGGTGGAGACTTCAGGTAGGCAGCTGAGATACATCTGCCCCACAAATAAGTACATACATTTTAGTCTATTAAAACTGGAAGGACTCCCCCAAAGCTACTTGATGAAAGGATTTGCAAAGAGTAGATCAAGAAGGACAGGCAGGTCTAGGGTCTGCTGGCCACGGCCAGGATACCACCTAAAAGATTTGTCCATAATTGAAGTAGGAACCACAACTTGGCCAAAGTGATGGGTGCTGCTCCTTCCCTCTATTTACTCCTAGATGACACTGCCTTTCACCACCCTACACCCTATAGCCCTCCTTCATTGTCTTTCTGGGGACTTACTGGGGACTTTAGATGAAGGAGATTCGGTGAGGAAGAAGAAGAGGAGAAGGAGGAGAGCAGGAGTGGGGAGGGAACAGGAGAAGGAGGATGATGAAGCAAAGTCATTACCAAAAAATGACTGTGGCCTCTTCTCTAGTCTGGTCACCTAATGAACAAATGCGGACCCTGAGACAGACAGAGATTCCCCAAACCATACAGATATTCGCTTTCCACAACTGACGCAGACCAAATGCTTCCTCTGCTACATCATATAACCTGTGTGAAAGAATCCTTTTCACAGATCATCCAGATGATAAACCTAGTGTAAGTTATTTCCACCACCACGAGGTTATGGCACAGAGTACTGGTTTAGCAAAAAAAAAAAAAAAAATTCATTTTGCCACTTAAAGTATTTAAGAGTATACTACCCTTCTTTGATAGCAGCCTGTGATTTTTCATCATAACATGGTTTAAAAGGAAAAGAATAACAAGAGAAAGAAACTTCCAGGAAAAACAATGAAATGTCGTGTGAGCCACATCCACTTCTCTGGACAGAACTCCATCATGAAAAACGTAACTCTCTGAATCCTGAATCCACCTGCAATTCAAGGTCATCCATGCAGATTTTGAGAGTTGAAGGCCAAAGTACACAAAATCCAGTTCCTGGAAACACCATCCCTGCCTTGCCCCCATGTCCCCACACACACCCTCACCTGAGCGGCATGGAGGCTCACTAAGAGACTTCTTGATGGGGAAGCCCGCCAGTCAGAGTGGACAACACAGTATACTAGGATGCAGGAAGAAAATAGTAGAACTTCCATTTGTATTCTTTCTCATCTCATTCTTTTAAAATTCCTATATCTGTATAATTTTTGTCTTGCATATAAATTACGGAACCATAGTCCATGCATTTAATTTGAAAATGCATAAATAGACACACTGGATCTTCATGCTCAGAAAACTTTTTCCTGAGTAGGAGAAGGATAGAAGTGTTGGAGAACAGTAACATGAACCAGATTCCTGGCCTTTTCTAAGGAATCAAACCAGAATCCAAAACAGCCATGGGCTCTGGGCTCTGTCAGGCAAAGCACATGTGTGTGGCCTGTCCAGGGAGAAGGTGAACCATGAATAAACTCTAGAATATCAGTTTCACCAAACTCTGAAATTCAGAGGGACCCTGTCAGCCCTGAGTTTCACCTTGTAGGCAGAGGGCAGATTACACAGGTAAGTGAACCATTCTCCCCCCACTTGCCTGCAAACACCATGCAGCTGTGGATTGGTAGGGACCCAAAGTCCGTAGTAAGAGCACAGATCCAGTTAGAATACAGTGAAGGACCTTCCGGACCTTCCAGCAGCATCAGAGCTGCAGGGGGAATGTGTGAGGGTGTAGAAGCAAGGGGGACCTCAGGCAACATCTAGCAGAGATTGGTGAATAGCAGCACACACCATACCCAGGAGAATGGTTTTTAGTTAAGAATGCAGTGGTTTGCATTTACATTCGATTGTTGAAAGTATCCTGTTGCTTTCGAGGCAAAATTCTGAAGGCAGTAGTTTTAGTTACTCATTTAAAAAACAGGTTTTACATAGAGAAAATCCACTGGAAGGTGTTTTGGATCAGGTAAACAGTTCTGAAGAAAGAAAAGAAAAATGGACTCATCAAGTCAAATTTATGGATATAGTGAATTGACTAGTAAGCAGGAGAGTAAAACTATTAGACAAAATTAAACATCAGATCAATATACCTAGGGTGCACAACCACTGATCACACCCACAAACTGGCATATTGAGAAAGGGTCTCAGCTATTAGGCCAAGCAACTGCTGTGATCCAGCTTAAGCACAGGCAGATCAGATACACTTTCTCCCAATTCAGGGGTTTTAAGCTAAGATGAGGGGAGTTTAGTCAATAATGAAGTTTTAGTGAAAGTACCATCTGTAGTTGTCAGCACTTGCCATTGGAAGATAATGTGTGAACAGCAAGTTGAGAAAGAGAAGTATTTCAGTTTTGATGCCAAAACCAATCACTTGAACACATTACTAGAGATAGGAAATGGACTTAAGAGTCTATACTGATCGATCCACTGCACACTGTCTACATTACCCAGTAATCTTCAGTAGTTGTCATTATTTCACACACTCTGATCTCTAACACAGCGGGGAGGTCAGATATACTTGTCAAGGTCAAGCTGGATGTCAGTGAAGGACTCAAGTGAAAGTATGAAAATCTCGCAACTTTCTCTCGGATAGATGACCATCAAATGAAACATTTCATGATATGATATATAATAAATGATATATAATATGACATGACATGATTAACATATGAATATACAAAGGAATGGTAAAAAATACTGATTGATATGATATGATATGAAATGATATATAATACACAATATATGATACAATATGACATGATTGATTTATCAACACAAAAAGGAATGGTGAAAAAAATACTACACATTACAAACTTGAAAAAAGTGTTGCCTGATAATCTCTGGAGACATACTCTATTTTTAATTTCATCCCACATGGCTTCATGGGCTATCATGTCTACACTCCTTTTATTAGGGTAACATTTTTCCTTTTACTCAGTATATGGATAATTTAGCAGTGGTTAAATTCTTTTTTATTGAAACACTTTGTATTCAAATTATGAGCAGACTTTATATACAGTTTTTTTTGTGCATGTGGATGTCTTCTTTGTTTTATGTCATCCCCTTCTGATATCATTTCACCAGTTTCCTACTGAATAGAGTTGGGGAGGTGTACTGATAAGAGATTTAAATCCTAAGCAAAGGGAATCAACACTCCCAGGCTGAGAAAGTATTTAAGGGAAGATGGATGAACTGAAATCTTACTGGTGGTTTTCACATTTATGAATTTTTACTAGATCAAAATATAACAAGTATAAAATATGGGAGTAGGGAAGCTAAGCAAATCTTAGAAAATACATTCAAGCTAACAATGCACTTACTCTGTTAATCTGTTTGTCCTTCATACAGACAGATGTATGGGTTTGGCTAGAAGACCTGTACTTTTCCATTGATTTCTAAAATTCTAGAATGATGCCTTCCAATTGAAGCTAAATGCTCCTCCCATGCTTCATTTGTCTTGTGAGAGAGGAAAAAAAAGCAAAAACAACAAGAGCCCTGATGATACCCAGAGGTAAGCCTGGACATAAATACCAAAAGGTGTCACAGAATACCAATCAATACTGTATACTTGAAGTTTTCTAGAAGAATAGATCTCAAGTGTTCTCACCACGCACACAGACACACATAGGCACACACACACACAAAAGATAACTATGGGAAATGATGAATATGTAAATTAGCTTGATTATGGTATGATTTCCTGATTTCACTTTGCGAAATGATTGTGGAGTCCTTCCACAATGTGTATGTAGATCAAAATATTATATTGTACAACCTAAACATATACAACTTTTATTTGTCAATCATACTTCAATAAAGCTGGAAAAAATACAGACGTATATATACAGATATATACATGTATACATATATATGTTTTGTGTATGCATATACACACATACATATGTGTGCATTTTAGCATCCTTAAACTTGCATTACCTACTCCAGTTTTTGCTGGAAAATACTATTTTTATTGTTCCACAAAACATAGCACACCACGGCTGATCAGATTTGAATCCCAAGGAACTGTCCTCTCTCTCCAGCAGTTTCTGACAGGTCTGCCCGTCCTTGGGTTTGGTGAGTTCCCTCCCTGCTCTCACCTCCACTGGCAGAATCCCCAGCTTACCCCGACCCTCTAGTTACAGCCCTAATCCTCCAAAAATTTCATGAACATAAAGAAAGGTTTCCCCTCAGGAGAACACTGCATGGTTCTACTGCTGACCAACTATGGGTTTATAATATGATCAATTCATGTGATTTGTCTATAAACCTGGAAGGGCAAAGTGAATACATGTTATTTTTTCTCAGAATAAGTGAAGGTACACATCAATCTACAATTGAAAAGAAAATTTCATTAAAATGTACTTAAAAAAGAACTCCTTGCCTAGTCCTAGATCCCAGAGGTTTTCTCCCAGGATTTTTTCTAAAAGTTTTATAGTATTATATTTTATATTTAATTTTGTGATCCATTTTGAGTTAATTAGTGTGAAAGGGGTGAAGTTTGGGTTGAGTTTTTTTAGCCTGTGGACACCCGTTTTCTCCAGCATCATTTGTTAAAAAGACTAGGCTTCCTCTCTCAGAACGAAATTAGTAAAGTGAAAAAAAAAAATGAAACATAAAACTGAAAGTGAAGATTTTTATTTTTTTAAAAAAGTTTTAATATCTCTCCATTAATAAACAAATCACAATTTATGGATAGAGTTATGTTAAACAATAATTTTGCAATTTAATCATGCTCAAAATCAACCCACCAAGTTTGAGAAAAAGACCTCGTTAACTGAACCGCTATGGAGACCAGCACAACTCCCAGGTATATTGGTGAATTTGAGAGAGAACTTGATAGCACATGGCTGCAGTTTACTTGGCTGAGTGCCACCTGCATAGGCACAAATGACCCAGTTCTGAAACTCATCTCGCTCCTGAGCAAACGAAATGTAAAGGACTATGGATTAGTTTTCTGTTGATGCATAACAGATTACCACAAGCTAAGTGGCTTCAAATAACACCCGTTTATTAACGTATAGTTTACAGCAGCCTGGATTCAATGGTCAGAGTATCATAAGGCTGAGAGGAAGGTGTTAGCAAGGCAGATTCCTTGTCTGGAGGCTCTAGGGAGACATGTGCCTCTAGGCTCATTTAGGTTGTTAGAGTACGGTTCCTTGCTGTTGGAAGTGCTAGGTCCCTTGTCCTCTGGCTGTCACCCAGGGTCCTCTCTCAGCATCTTAAGACCACCCACATTCCTATTCATGTGTTTTCCTCTGCCTTCAGGCCAGCAATGATGTATCAAGTCACCTTGTACAACAAATCTCTCTGATCTTCTCTTCTGCTGCCAGCTGGTGCAAACTCTGTACGTAAAGTGTTTACCTGATTGGGTCCAGTCCACCTGGATAAACTCTATGTATTAAGATCAATCCATTCAGTTTTACAACTGCAAATTCTCTTCACAGCAGTATCCAGATTAGTGTTTCAATGAAGAATCAGAGAACACGAATCTTGGAAGACCAGGCTTAGAAATCTTCCTGCTACAGCCTGTAATAAGTTAAGTGCATTTAAGCCCTTCTGGGATTTCCCAGAGGGGTCTTGTAGTTGATGATGAAACATTCTAGTTAGTTACCATGTGATATTTACACATTAATCCTCTACATCTTCCTGGGGCCTGCGATGTTCTCCAGCTCTTCCACATTCATCAGGTTTCATAAACTTCCTCAAAGACACTACCATCCTCACCTGGTGTGGCCGAAAATTCCAACAGTGGCAAAGCAGGAGATTCCTTGAGGTGCCCCTTGATGAGGGGCAGGAGAGCAGACATGGTCTTCTTTCCTGCTTTGGTTTACAAAATTTAAAGAAGTATCAAAATTTCAGAGCTTTTGTTGACAGTTTTTTTGTTTTCACGTCTAACTCTTTGTCCTCTCCTCCATGGGACTCAGGCATCAATTAATGGACCTGGTCCAGGTGATGAATCTAATTAACAGGAACAACCAGGTTTGATCTGGACCAGACCTCCTCTAAGATGTCTAAGTTTTGGTCTCGCTTTAATTCATGACCAATAACTTCACAAGGGCCCTCACTGTTGCCCGACAATTCTAACATATTCTTTTGTCTGCTCACTCTCTCACGCTCCTCAATTATTTCATACTTCACACCTTCTCTTTCTGAAAACGTCCCAAGTCTTCTCCTCAGTTACCACTCTCAGCTGATGACTTGCTTCTGCTGACTAAAAAAAATTGCACAGCGTGAGAGCTGTGAGTTAAGTTTTATTTGGGGCAAAATGAGGACTATAGCCTGGGAAACAGCATATCAAATAGCTCTGAGAAACTGCTCCAAAGAGGAAGTGGGGAAGGTCAGTACATACATGATTTTGGTGAAGGGGGAGTACATGCAATCAAGCAGATACTTTTTCCAGAAGGTTCTGCTAGTTTCGTGAAGGTTACTGCTAGTCACAAGGAGCAGACATCACCATGAAGAATTTTTTAGTGCTTTTCTAGATATGAGGAGATGCAAGAATTGGGCTCATAAAATCATCTCCTGAAAATATCTAACTGTCTAAGGACCTGTTCTGCCAGTTTTTTCCAGAGCACAGAGTGCCTCATTTCTGACCTCCACCCTGAATTCCTTTCAGGGGGTGTTGAAGGTCAGCAGATGCAGCGTCTCATAATTTAATTTTTGTAGAGGTAGATGGCAAGTGCCAATTTGTATGTGACATTTCCATAGGCCTGAGAAGACAGAAGCAATCGGAAGGCAAGTTCTCTATTTTCCCCACATCTGCCCACCTACATGCCATTGTGTCCATGCACCCTGACTTCTCTCCCGACACAGTGGATTCACTGTCCATGCCCCTTGCAGAGACCAAACCTTCCACTTTGCACCAGAATCTATCTACTCTCCCCAACAGAAAGATACAAGGCAGTATACTGCCCCAGATAATCACCAACACCACCGCATGGATAAACAATAAAAATTTTATTTAATCATTACAATCAGCATACAATGGTACCATAATTTTTGCATCTTAAAAAAATAAATACATAGGGCTTCCCTGGTGGCGCAGTGGTTGACAGTCCGCCTGCCCATGCAGGGGACACGGGTTCGTGCCCCGGTCCGGGAAGATCCAACGTGCCGCGGAGCAGCTGGGTCCGTGAGCCATGGCCGCTGAGCCTGCGCGTCCGGAGCCTGTGCTCCGCAACGGGAGAGGCCACGACAGTGAGAGGCCCGCGTACCGCAAAAAAATAAATAAATACATACGTACATAATACCTCTTTTGACCTCCATATCCACCTCTAAATACTCCTCCATTTCTCTTCTCCAACTTACATATACACTTGAAATTTTCTTTTTTTAAATTGAGTTACAATTGACATAGAACATTGTATTAGTTTCAAGTGTACAACATAATGATTCAATATTTACATATATTGCAAAATGATCACCACAACAGATCTAGTTAGCATCCATCACCATACACAAGAATTTTTTCTTGTGATGAGAACTTTTCTTTTTTTAATTTATTTTCTTTTGGCTGTGCTAGGTCTTTGTTGCTGCACGTGGGCTTTCTCTAGTTGCGGCAGGCAGGGGCTTCTCATTGCGGTGGCTTCTCTTGTTGTGGAGCGTGGGCTCTAGGCACACGGGCTTCAGCAGTTGCAGCGCGTGGGCTCTAGGGCACACGGGCTCCGTAGTTGTGGCTCACTGGCTTAATTGCTCCAAGGCATGTGGGATCTTCCCAGACCAGGGATTGAACCCATGTCCCCTGCATTGACAGGCGGATTCTTAACCACTGCGCCACCTGGGAAGTCCTGATGAGAGCTTTCAAGATCTACTCTTAGCAACTTTCAAATACGCAGTACAGTATTATTAACTGTAGTCACCATGCTGTACATTACATCCCTATGACTTATTTATTTTATAGCTGAAAATAAATTTTATTTTAAACAAATTTTATTTTATAGCAGATGCAAACTATTATATACAGGATGGATAAACAACAAGGTCCTACTGTACAGCACAGGGACCTATACCAAATCTCCTGGGATAAACCATAATGGAAAATAATATTTTTTAAAATGTCTCTGTGTATAACTGAGTCACTTTGCTGTACAACAGAGATTGGCACAACATTGTAATCAACTAGACCACAAATAAATAAATAAATAGGATGGCAAAGAGTAGAAATCAGTCTCCTTCCTTTATTTTTAACAGTGAGCATGCTGTCATGTTAAACAAAATTCAAAACTGAAATTACGTAAACATTCCTACAGAATTCGTTCTGCAGAAGAGGCTAAGGAAATAACAAGCATGGCAGCAATAGCAATATAATAAAATATGAGTCCTATGGGACCACAGAGCTCTTGCTATCATTAGCAGTTGAACAGAAGTGGACAGTCAACATCAAATAGCTGTTACCAGGCTCTATAACAACTAAAATAATACCCATATGATTAAATATATATATATATATATATATATATATATATATATATATATATCTCACAGGGGAGAAAAATGGGCTTGGGTTTAATAAGAAATTGAAATTCAAGTGTAATTCCAGAATGAAAACCAATTCCTTAGGACTGATTATGGCAAGATAGTTGTACTTTATATACTTTATCTTTTAGTACATTATTATTAGAAATTTGTGAAAACATCAGAGCAATTTATTACTTTTTCAGCACAAGAATTATTGATTATAAGACCATTAATATTTTAAGAGGACTAAAGGAGGAAAAATAAATACTAGATTAAATACGCACTTTAATTTTAAAATTCATACTGACCAGTAAATATGAAGAACACGTCTAACCACTGAAGGATCACAGCAACTATTTTAGTAGCTACAATTTTAGTAGCTTCAGTCAGGGTGAATACCACATTACAAAAGGCACATTAATGAACAAATGTAGCTCTAGAGGAAAACAAACAGGAGATGAGCATTCTCAAATCTTGTCCTTAGAACTCAACGGACATGTCTAAGACTGGCTGAAAGTATAAGACCTAAAGGAGGAGTAGTAACATATGGAAGTAAGACCCAACTAGCTAAGAAAAGATAGGTGAATACCACGGATATTAGTTTTCAAAGAGGGATGTTTGTAATGAACCCAGACTCTCCTGGTCTGCCTGGAGCCCTCTCAGCAGAGTTGGGAAACACTTGCAGGATGCTATACAAAACACCATCTGTGGCACAGAAAGTTTAACTAGAGGATTGACATGTGTGTGACCAGAGGACATGCATTTAAGAGGGACTTTAAGGATATCGAGTGTGACTCCGCAATTCCATGGATGAGTTAACCAAGGCCCAAGGGAGAGAGTAATAATGCAGTTGATAAGTAGCTGGGCTTGGTCTAATCCAACTTTGCAAATTTAGTGATAAGACTAAAATTCTAGAGGGTCACCATTTTTCATTCTGAGAGCCTTGAATTTCAAACTCAGAACTGTTTTCTATCAGGAGATGGGTTCTCAGGCAGCTGCTTCCTGAAGAATATACACTGCTAAAAAAAAAGACTAATACACAATTAAGCATTCTAGCACTCCTCATTTATTTGGCTTACATCCTCATATTCCCCTTTAGTATTTTTAGACACTATCAAGGTTTATAATCCTAATCCAGTATAAACTGTAAACACACACATATACATACACAGACAGGAAGTTTCTTTCAGAAGTTTCATAATTTTCTACGGTCTTTATTACAAAACTGTATCCCATGAAGTGCACAGCTTGGGAAGTCAATGGCATTTCCTTTCTAAATTCCTCTATGTTAAGTCATGCCTTTAAGTGCACTTATAGCACCAAACTCAGGGCTATTAAAGGCAAATTGATAATTTTTCACACTGAAATCTATCTATACGTACCCACCTATTTTTACCATGGTGGTACTCTCCAAAACTTTGAACTCACTTAAGCTGATTTTTCCCAGAAGGAACTCACTCTATTAGTAAATGTTAATGCCAAGAATATAGATAATCACAACAAAAAGAATAAAATACCTAGGAATAAACCTACCTAAGGAGGCAAAAGACCTGTACTCAGGAAACTGTAAGATACTGATGAAATAAATCAAAGATGACACAAACAGATGGAGAGATGTACCATGTTCTTGGATTGGAAGATGGAATATTGTGAAAATGACTATACTACCCAAAGCAATCTACAGATTCAATGCAATCCCTATCAAACTACCAATGGCATTTTCCACAGAATTAGAACAAAAACGTTTACAATTTGTATGGAAACACAAAAGACCCCAAATAGCCAAAGCAATCTTGAGAAAGAAAAATGGAGCTGGAGAAATCAAGCTCCCTGACTTCAGACTATACTACAAAGCTACAATAATCAAGACAGTATGGTACTGGCACAAAAACAGAAATATAGATCAATGGTACAGGATAGAAAGTCCAGAGATAAACCCACACACATATGGTCACCTTATTTTTGATAATGGAGGCAAGAATATACAATGGAGAAAAGACAGCCTCTTCAGTAAGTGGTGCTGGGAAAACTGGACAACTACATGTAAAAGAATGAAATTAGAACACTTCCTAACACCATACACAAAAATAAACTCAAAATGGATTAAAGACCTAAATGTAAAACCAGACACTATAAAACCCTTAGAGAAAAACATAAGCAGGACACTCTCTGACATAAATAGCAGAAAGATCTTTTTTGATCCACCTCCTAGAGTTATGAAAATAAAAACAAAGATAAACAGATGGGACCTAATGAAGCTTAAAAGCTTTTGCACAGCAAAGGAAACCATAAACAAGACCAAAAGACAACACTCAGAATGGGAGAAAATATTTGCAAATGAAGCAATTGACAAGGGATTAATCTCCAAATATACAAACAGCTCATGCAGCTCAATATCAAAAAAATAATAATTCAATCCAAAAATGGGCAAAAGACCTAAATAGACATTTCTCCAAATAAGATATACAGATGGCGAAAAAGCACATAAAAAGACGCTCAACATCACTAATTATTAGAGAAATGCAAATCACAACTACAATGAGGTATCACCTCACACTGGCCAGAATGGCTGTTATCAAAAACCTACAAACAAAAATGCTGGAGAGGGTGCGGAGAAAACGGAACCCTCCTACACTGTTGGTGGGGATGTAAACTGGTACAGCCACTACAGAAAACAGTATGGAGGTTCCTTAAAAAACTAAAAATAGAACTACAATATAATCCAGCAATCCCCCTCCTGGGCATATACCCAGATAAAACCATAATTTCAAAAGATATATGCACCCCAATGTTTTTTGCAGCACTATGTACAATAGCCAGGACATGGAAGCAACCTAAATGTCCATCAACAAAGAAATGGATAAAGAAGATGTGATATATATATATACAATGGAATATTACTCGGCCATAAAACAGAACAAAATAGTGTCATTTGCATCAACATGGATGGACCTAGAGATTGTCATACTGAGTGAAGTAAGTCAGACACAGAAAGACAAATATCATATGATATCACTTACATGTGGAATCTAAATAAGTGATGCAAATGAGCTTATTTACAAAATAGAAGTAGAATCACAGATGTAGAAAACAAACTTGTGGTTACCAGGGGATAAGTGGGGGGAAGAATAAATTGGGAGATTGGTATTGACATATACACACTACTATATATAAAATAGATAACTAATAAGAACCTGCTGTATAGCACAGGGAATGCTACTCAATACTCTGTAATGGCCTATATGGGAAAAATATCTTTAAAAAAAAAGAGTGGATATATATATATATATATATATATATATATATATATATATATATATATATATATATATATATATATATAACCGATTCCCTTTGTTGTACACCTGAAACTAACACAACACTGTAAATCAACTATATTCCAATAAAAGTTTTTTAAGAAGAACACAGGTAAATTGCTCTCCTCAAGAACCTTTATACTTTTTAAATTATTTCATACTGCATGATAGTTAGTAATAGCAAAGAAAAGTGATTTCAGTTACCCCACAAAGTGGTACTATAGTGCCATGAAGACACTTGATTGACTAGGATGTTAGTGCACTGTAATTTTCTGATTTATTAAAATACCTAGGTTTCTTAAAGTTATGTATTTAATGTAGCCAATAAACAGGTCATAGACACTAAATTTAATAAAAGAGAAAATCAGGATCTCCAATATAGGGAAACCAATATGGTTTAAAAAGTTATCGTGTATTACTATTAAGATTAAACCTCAAGAGAATAAAGTCAGGGAAGATAGTGAAGTTGGAAGCACCAAGAATTCATCTCTCTACCTGGACAGCAACTGTACTAGGAGAAACTATCAGAGGTGGATATTTTGGAAGTTTGGAGTTTATTTGAACACTTGTAACTTCAAGGGGATAGCTTGCCTAGGACATTTTCATTCATTTTGGTTTATTTCAGCCATTAGCGTGGTTGCAGCTATTCAGCCCCCTAACCCAGCCCCATATCAGGCAGCTGTGAAGAACGTAACCCAAATATCTGGAGCAGCTTCCTCTGGAGCCAGGGTGGCCAATAAGATCCTTGTCATCCACATGTAGGGGTCCTTGGTTCTAACTGTGAATTACCGCTCTCACTGCTGAAGTGTGGATTTCGAGGCTGGCCACCAATGTTCCAACTTCCACCAGCTGAAGTAATTTCCAGGAGATTTAAAAGAGCCACCTGTTTTTTGTTTGCTTGCTGTTTGTTTGTTTGTTTGTTTTTGATATTCAAAAGCAACTATGTATATGGGGGAACTTAGAAACCCACCATGCATACCTAGGGAAATATGGAGCTCAGAAAAGAAGATCTTAAGCTTTTACTCCAATACAGAGACACCTTATAGCAACTTTTAGAAGTACCAAACTCTGGGGAAAAGGGAAAATCTGATTTCCCCAGTTTCCATGTTATCAAATTCAAAAGTCCAATTTTCAGTAAAAAAACAACAAGGCATACAAAGAAACAAGAATGTACAGCTGATTCAAAGAAGCAAAAAAGGGCTTTCCTGGTGGCACAGTGACTGAGAGTCCACCTGCCGATGCAGGGGACATGGGTTCGTGCCCCGGTCTGGGAGGACCCCACGTGCCGCGGAGCGGCTGGGCCTGTGAGCCGTGGCCACTGAACCTGCGCGTCTGGAGCCTGTGGTCTGCAACGGGAGAGGCCACGACAGTGAGAGGCCAACGTACCACAAAAAAAAGAAAAAAAAAAAAAGCAGCAAAATAAACCAACAGAAAATGTACCTGAGGAAGCACAAATGTTAAAATTACTAGACAAAGATTTTAAAACAACTGTTTTAAAGACACTCAAAGAGCTAAAGGAAGACATGGACAAAGGAAAATAATACATTAAAAAATATCAATGAAGAGATTAAATTATTTTCAAATAGAACCAAAAAGAAATTTTGATGCTGAAAAGTATAATAACTGAAATGAAAAATACCTCAAAAGGGTTAAAAAGCAGATTTGTGCAAATGGAAGAATCAGTGAACATAAAGAAAGAACAACTGAAATTATCAAGTCTAAGGAACAGAAAGAAAAAAGAATGAAGAAAATTGAACAGAGCCTAAGAGACCTGTGAAACACCATCAAGTGGACCAACATAGGCATTGTGGAAATGTCATCAGAAGAGAGAGAGAAAGGAACGAAATGAATAATGCCTGAAAACTCCCCAAATTTAAAGGATTGAAATTGCAATAAATGCATCTACAAATCCAAGAAGCTCAAAAACTCCAACTAGAATCTACTCAAAAATACTCACACTGAGATACATTATAATCAAAATGTTGAAAGAGACAAAGAGACAATCTTGAAAGCAGCAAGAGAGAAGTGACTCATCACATACAAGTGATCCCCAATGAGGTTATCTGTCAACTTCTCATCAGAAAGCTTGAAGGCCAGAAGTCAGTGGGTTGATATACCCAATATGCTTAAAGGAAAACAAAACTGTCGATGGACAACTTTATATATCCAATAAAGCTACTCTTCAAAAATGAGGGAGAAATGATACCCCCAGATTTTAAAAAGCTGAGGGAGGTCATTACCACCACACCTTCCCTCCAAGAAATGTTAAAGGAAATGCTTCAGGTTGAAATAAAAGGAAGATGGTACTTGAAGCCATATAAAGAAATTAGGGTAAAGGTAAATGTATGGGCAACTGTAAAAGCTACTATTACTGTAATTTTGGTTGAGCCTGACTTTTATTTTCTAAAGGGTTTAAAATACAAATGCATAAAAATTATTAATCTAGTTTATTGTACACAAAATGTGTAATGATGTAATCTATGACATTAATAACAGAAGCTGAGGGTGGTGTGGTATAGTAGTAGAGCTTTTTTATGTTATTGAAGTTAAGTTGGCATCAATTCAAATTAGATTATTATAACTTTGGGATATTAAATATAATACCCATGGTAACCACCAAGAAAATATCTATAGGATATACATATAAAGAATTGAGAAGAGAAATGAAACACTTCACTATCAAAAGTTAACTAAAAATAAAGCAGTAATGGAGAAAATGAGGGACATAAAAACCTACAGGCATAGAGAAAACATTTGTTTTCTGAAAAATGGCAGAAGGAAATCCCTCCTTATCAGTAACTACCTTAAGTGTAAATTGATTAAACTCTCCAATAAAAATATAGAAATTGGCAAAATGAATAAAAATTCATAATCCAACTATGTGCTCTCGATCAGAGACATTACTTCTGAAGACAAATAGATTGAACGTAAAAGGATACAAAAACATATTTCATAAAAATGGTGACGAAAATAGGGCTGGAGTGGCTATACTCATATCAAACAAAATAGACCTTGACTCTAAAAAGTTTACAAGATACAAAGAAGATGTATCTTAATAAAAGTCTCAAGAAATAATCTAAGTATTCATCAACAGATAAATGGATAAAGATGTGGTGTATATATATATACTATGAATATTACTCAGCCATATAAAAGAATAAAATTCTGCCATTTGCAACAGACTGAATGGACCTAGAGAGTACTATGCTTAGTGAAATAAGTCAGACAGAAAAAGACAAACACTCTTTGTTATCACATATGTGGTATCTGAAAAACTAAAACGAAGGTATGTAACAAATTAGAAACAGACTCTCAGATATGGAAAACAAACTAGTGGTTACCAGTGGGGAGAGAGAAGGACAGAAGGGCAAGATAGGGGTATGGGATTAAGAGATAGAAACTACTATATCTAAAATAGACAAGCAACAAGGATATATTGTAGAGCACAGGGAATATAGCCATTATTTTGTAATAACTTTAAATGGAGTATAACCTGTAAAAATATTGAATAACTATGTTGTACACCTGAAACTAATAAAATGTAAATCAACTGTACTTCATAAAAAATTAAATTAAAAAAGGTTCGATATCACAATGAAAATAGAAATTACAAACATTTATGCACCTAATAAAATACCTCAAAATATATGAAGCATCAAATTGATAGAACAGAAGGTGAGAAATAGAGAGCCCTATAATAATGGTGGTGATATCAATGCCCCGCTTTCAGTAATGGATAGATCAGTCAGACATAAGAGATGTAAGAAAATAGAGGACTTGAAAAATGCAACAAACCAACTAGATATAAAAGTTATATAGAACACTACCCCAAAACAGCAGAATACAGTTTTTTTCAAGTGCACATGGGACATTCTACAGGACAGATCACATGTTAAACCACAAAATAAGTCTGAATAGATTAAAAGACAGATATCATACTAAGTACCTTCTCCAATCACAACAGGATGAAGTTAAAAATCAGTAACAAAGAAAACAGGAAAATTCACAAATTTGTGGAAACTCAACAACATACTCTTAAAGAAGCCATCACAAGATAAATTAGAAAATACTTAGAAACAAATGAAAATAAAAACACAACATACCAAATTTATGGGATGCAGTGGAAGTAGTGCTCAGAGGGAAATCAATAGGTGTAAATGTTTACATTGTAAAAAAAATGTAAGATCTCAAATCAACAGCTTCACATCATAAGGAACTAGAAAAGGAAAATAAAGCCAAACTCAAAGCTAGCAGATGGAAAGAAATAATAAAGTTTAGAGCAAAGTTAACAAACTGGAGAAATAAAACAATAGAAAAAAATTAATGAAACTAAAATTTGGTTCTTTGAAAAAATAAACAAAATTGACAAACCTTTAGCTAGACTGACAAAATAAAAAAGAGAAGACACAAATAACTAAAATCAGAATAACAGTGGAAGTATTACTACAAACCTTATAGAGGCAAAAAGGAATTATAGAAGAATACTATGAACAATTGTAAGCCAACAAATTAGATAACCATTAAGAGAAATGGACAAACTTCTTGAAACACACAAATGCCCTAAACCAACTCACAAATAAAAATCTCAACAGACCTATAACAGGTAAAGAGACTGAATTATTAATCTAAAACTTACCAGCAAAGAGAAGTCCTGGACCAGGTGGCTTCACAAAAGAATTCTACCAAACATTTAAAGAAGAAGTAATATCAATCCTTCTCAAGCTCTTCCAAATCACTGACAAGGAGGGAACACTTCCTACCTCATTTTATGAATCCAGCATTAATTTATATCAAAGCCAGAAAAAAAAATACCACAAGAAAAGTAAATCACAGATCAACAGCCCTTATGAAGATAGATGCAAAAGTCCTCAACAAAATATTAGTAAATTGAATCCAACAGCATTTTAAAATAATTACTTACCATGACCAAATACCATTTATTCCTGAAATGTAAGAGTCATTCAACATAAGAATATTAATCAATGTAATGTGTGACATTAATAGAACAAGGAAAAAAAAACACATGATTATCCCAATTGATGCAGAAAAGGCATTTGACAAAATCAAACATACTTTCATGATAAAAAAACTTCCAGAAGTCTGGAAATAGAGGGAAAATCCCTCAACATATTAAAAAATATTTACAAAAACCCACAGCTAACATTATAATCAATGGTAAGGGACTGAAAACTGTCCACCTAAGATAAGAAACAAAAACAAGAATACCCACTTTCACTGCTGCTATTCAACATTCTACTAGAAGTTCTAACCAGAGCTATCAGAAAAGAAAAGTGAATAAAAGGCATCCAAAATAGAAAGAGCTAAAACTATTGCAGATGACACCATCCAATATATAGAATACACCAAGTAGAAAGCTACTAGAACTAATAAATTCAGCGAAGTTTCAGAGTACAAGATCAACACGCAAAAATCAGATGCATTTCTAAATACCAGCAATAAAAAAGGCAAAAAAAATAATTAGGAAAGCAATTCTATTGATAATAGCACCTAAAAGAATTAAATACATTGTAGTAAATCTAACCAAGCAGGTGAAAGAGTTGTACACTGAAAACTACAAAATACTGCTGAAAGAAACTGAAGAAGGGACTTCCCTAGTGGTGCAGTGGTTAAGAATCCGCCTGCCAATGCACGGGACAGGGGTTTGATCCCTGGTCTGGGAAGATCCCACACGCTGCAGAGCAACTAAGCCCATGTACCACAACTACTGAGCCTGCACTCGACAGCCCGCGTGCCACAACTACTGAGCCCACGTGCCTAGAGCCCCTGCTCTGCAACAAGAGAAACCACCGCAATGAGAAGCCCGCGCACTGCAACAAAGAGTAGCCCCCACTCACCGCAACTAGAGAAAGCCGGCTCGCAGCAATGAAGACCCAACGCAGCCAAAAAATAAATGAATCAATAAATAAGAAACTAAAGAAGACACAAATAAATGGAAAGATATTTATATTCATGGCTAGGAAGACTTAATATTTTTATGATGTTAATACCACCCAAAGCAAGCTACAGATTCAATGTAATCCCTATCAAAATACCAATAGTTCTTTTCACAAAAATGGAATTTTAGGGGGCTTTAAATAGCTAAAACAGTCCTACAGAAAAGAAAGAAAACTGGAAGACTCATACTTCCTGACTTTGAAACTTACTGCAAAGCTGTAGTAACTAATACAGAATGGTATTGGCATAAGGACAGACATATAGACCACTGGCATAGAATAGAGAGCTCAGAAATAAACTCTCACATATATGGTAAATTGATTTTTGACAAAGGTGCCAAGACCATTCAATGGGAAAAAGAAAGTCTTTTCAACAAATGATGCTGGGAAAACTGGATATCCACATGCAAAAGAAGTTGGACCCTTACCTCCTATTAAACGCAAAGGTCAATTCAAAATGGATCAAAGATCTAAATTTAAGAGCTCAAACTGTAAAACTCAGGGAAAAAAATTTTAAAGTCTTCATTACATTGGATTTGGCAATGACTTAATGAGTATGACACCAAAGCACAGGTAACAGAAGAAAAAAAATGATAAATTGGACTTGATCAAATTAATGTTTGTGCACCAAAGGATACTATCAAAATATATATAAATAAATAGTAAATAAATAATGGGGTAAAATATTTGCAAAGAACATCTGATAGGGGATTAATATCCAGAATATATAAAGAGCTCCCACAACTCCATAACACCAAATAACCCAATTCAAAAACGGGCAGGGCTTCCCTGGTGGTGCAGTGGTTGAGAATCTGCCTGC
Source organism: Mesoplodon bidens (assembly GCF_964165515.1). Classification (NCBI taxonomy): domain Eukaryota; kingdom Metazoa; phylum Chordata; class Mammalia; order Artiodactyla; family Ziphiidae; genus Mesoplodon; species Mesoplodon bidens. The sequence continues at coordinate 101,314,594 of NC_138162.1, forward strand.
CAATGCAGGGGACATGGGTTTGAGCCCTGGTTTGGGAAGATCCCACATGCCACGGAGCAACTAAGCCCGTGCGCCACAGCTACTGAGCCTGCGCGTCTGGAGCCTGTGCTCTGCAACAAGAGAGGCCGCGACAGTGAGAGGCCCGCGCACTGCGATGAAGAGTGGCCCCTGCTCGCCATAACTAGAGAAAGCCCTCACACAGAAACGAAGACCCAACACAGCCAAAAATAAAAAATAAATAAATTTATAAAAACGGGCAAAGGACTTGAATAGACATTTCTCAAAGGACATATGCAAATGGCTAATAAGCACATGAAAATGTGCTCCATATCATTAGTCATTAGGGAAATGCAAATCACAGCTACAATGAGATAGCATTTTATACCTACTAGGATGGGTTTAAAAAAAAAAAAGGGAAACAAGTGATGACAAGGATGTAGAGAAATTGGAACTCTTGTGCGTTGCTGGTGGGAATGTAAAATGGTACAGCTGCTGTTGAAAACAGTTTGTTGTTTTTTCAAAAGACTAAACATGAAACTACCATATGACCCGCAATTTCATTCCTAGGTATACATTCAAAAGAATTAAAAGCAGGGACTTGAACATATATATGTACACCAATGTTCATAGCCAAGTTATTCTCAATAGCCAAGAGGTGTAAATAACATGTGTCCTTGAGCAAAGGAACGTCTAAACAAATTGTGATATATACATACAAAGGAATATTATTCAGCCATAAAAAGAAATGAAATTTTTATATATGCTGCAACATGGATGTATCTTGAAAACATTATGCTAAGTGAAATTGTCCAGATAACAAAACAACAATCATTTGGTGATTCACAGAGACAGAAAGTAGAATAGAGTTAAAGGGGAGAGAGGAATTATTGTTTAATTGATACAAAGTTTTTGTTGGGGATGACAAAAAAGTTTCAGATATAGTGGTGATGATTGCACAACACTGCAAATGTATTTGATGCTACTGAATTACACACTTTGGAACAGTTTAAATGATAAATATTACATTATGCATATTTTACCACTATAAAGAAAAGATCCTCAATTTCTTTGAAGTTAAGATAAACAAGTGAGAATACTGATTTTTAGAAACAAAAACTACAAATATATGTTAATTGAGAGAAAGTTTTTTTGGCAATAAATTTTAAAGGAAGTGTTTAAATTGGACCTATACAGTAAAAAATGATCAACATAATAGATAAAAATCCTTGATAGAAGTTTCATAAGAGTCACAGAAGTACTTTTTAAAGTTACAGTTTTTAAGGTCACTATGCTTCTCCTGACTTATTTTCATTTTGACTTTATGTTAACCTGAGAAAAAATAACCAGATATGCCCAACAGTAACTCCAGAAAATTAAACAACACAACGCTGGAAAGGCAGAATCCGTTAATTATCCAAGGCACTATAATGTAAGTACAGTTGCTATACTGTTCTGAATGAATTGCTGAAGTTTTAACAGAAGTATTCTTTTAAAAAGCATTTGACTGAATGACCACTGAACATCAACTCAAGGTAGAAGAGGCATATACAGGATTTACTATCTCTGATTGTTTCCAGAATTTCATGGTGTATATAATGTAATACCCCAACTCTAGAAAGAAGACCACATTGACCAAGAGAAAGGCTGCTTTCTTAATCTTAGTTTCTGATCCAAAATTTTCAGTGGTTTTTCACAGTCTAAAAGACAAAACCCAAATTTCTTAATGTGACATTATCTGGAGCTCAAAATATAATGTGTGCCCATGAAACCATCAGCCTAATTAAGATAGTGAACACATCCATCACCCCCAAAAGTTTCCTCATGCCCTTCTGTAACCCCTTCCTACTCCCCTCATTCCTTCCATCCCCAGGCAAACCTTTAACTACTTTTTGTAATGACAGATTTATCTGCATTTTCTAGAACTTCATACACATAGACTCATACAGTATTTTTTTCTAGCTTCTTTCCCTCAGCATAATTGAGATTAATCATGCTGTTGTGTGTACCAACAGTTTACTTCCTTTTATTGTCATGTATTATTCTATTGCAGGCATATATCATACTCTCTTTATCCATTCACTTGTTGACGGATACCTGGGTTATTTACTGGTTTGGGCTGTTACAAATAAACCTGCTATGAACATCCATACACAAGTCTTTGTGTGGATATATGATTTATTTGTCGTGGGTAATATCTAGGTGCAGAATGGCTGGATTATATGATGGCTTTGTATGATGGGTGTCTGCTTGGCTTTTTAAGAAACTGCCAGACTACAAAACAGGTACCTTCTAAGAATATTAAAATCAACTCACTGATTTTTTGCCAAATGCCAAAGGAAAGTGTACGATCTTTTTATCTCTTTGTTTTTCTACTGAGTGCATTATGTTTTCACTTTGAAAACAGGATTCCCCTCCCCTCTTAATACTGAAACATTTTACTGACCAAAGCAGGCAATGTAAAAAATATCTCATCCCTTTTAATATTATAAGCCTTTGACTGTTACAACTTTTTTGCTCCTCAGAAAGCCATCTCCTGCTATTCCAGACCCACAGATATGGGAATGGAGTACTGTATCAAGCAGCCTCCCAAGTGACAGGACATTAATTACTGAGACAAGAAAAACCATGGCCTAATTATCATTAATCCAAGCGCGTCTCTATTCTAGAAAAGCAGAGTGCTGTGAAGGGCAGATAATATGCCTATTCATAACATTATGTCCCTACTAAGTAACTCATGATCTATTTCAACTTCTCTACTGATACCCCAAGTCCAGAGAATTGCTCTCTGGTTTCTACCAAGTGCCTGAAAAAATAACTTTTTTCCCCACTGATTTTCTTTTTCTGGCCCTCAGAAAATTCTATCATATTAAGCACATATGATTGTATTTTGAATTCCTCTGCAGGCTCCTTCTGCTTCACTGTCCCCCCTGTGAGGTCTAGCAGTTCATCCGTGAGGGGTAATGTTCTTCTATGAGTGAATTACACTCAGTGGTTGACATACACTTACCTGTCCCCACCACTTCTATTATCTGGCATAGTCCCTAAAATAGGTCTGCCTCCATTTTCCTGGTACTCTTACCTTACTAAAAGGAAAGGAAACATAATCAGTGCCAATGTTTTCACTGGCTTCAGTTAAGGTTGAAGTCAGGAATAAATCATAAACTTTTTAGTGAGGATTTGTTCTTCCCTTTTTTTTTACACTTAAAATAATATTTATACTACTTTTTCCCCATGGAATGTGTTTTTTTATGCCCACTATTTGGATCATTTACAGATTTCAAGACAAATCAATAGAATCTTAGCTTTAAGGTAAGTCTCAGACTTAAATCCCAACTTTGTTGACCAACTAAATGGTGGTGATTGTGCAATTTACATAATCTCTCTGCATTGTGTTTATTTCTCCATGAAGCTGGAGTACCTCCAATCACAGAGCTCCCTGAAAGCAGGGATCTTGGGCCATTTTGTTCATTATTATATAGCTGATGCCAAGAATTGTGCCTGACATATGGGAGGCACTAAATAATGACTGAATGTATAAAACAAAAGCAGCAATTATAATAACATAACCACCTTCACACGATTTGCTGCACGAAGCCAGTGGATAAACAATACTATTTAACTTCCATTACATACAAAAGTGTTCTACCAGGAAGAGAGCAAAGTAAGTGATGATTTCACCATCAGAGAATTTAGAGGGAATGATTTCCAGGGATCCTAGACCTGGGATCTATGATTTATTCCTGACATCAATCTTAACTGAAGCAAATGGAAACATCAGCACTGATTGACTTACCTTTTCTTTTCTTTCTGTAAGGTAAGGGTACTAAAAAATGGATCATGATAGACCACATGAAATTCTATGCTAAGAAAGTAAGAATTTTACATGTCAACTTTTTCCAGTTGTCACATAACAAAGTGCCACTTTTTAGAGAAATACACCCAGGTCCATTCTAGTAAAGTAGTTAGGACACAGGGCCTGAAGCAATGCCCAAGACACCCAATATGTGGCCAGAAACATAACTGAATTGCCTTCCCAATTTCAGAGCAGAATTACTTGTAAAAATGGAAAGAAGAGATCCCAGAGACATGCTCAGAAAAGAAAAAGAACTCACCTCTAGGCAGGGCTTACTGTGTCTGAGAGTTACTAGGTAAACATACTGTGCCCCTTCGACAAGATTTGTCCAGCATCTACTGCAAGAGCAACGTACCTTGAAACCTCCTCTCAATGCTATAACTCACATGGAGAGTAGTGGCTCAGAATATGCAATGGACCCAGTAATAAACAGAAACCATGGCCCTAACTCATCATCAGAGAACAAGGCAGCAGGTAGCAGCACCCTGGAAAGTCTAAAATACCTTCCTAAACTACATAAGGGATAAATAATGAAGACAGCTTGGAATTAACTTCTGATGATGCATATTTTACTATTTACATGTTGTTCAGGATGCATTATATTTATAAAACCAAGGAAGAAGGACCCAGAAAAAAAGTATGATGATACAGGCAGGGCCACCAAGTCAGTGAGCAGAGCAAGAACTCTGGTTCCTGGGAAAAGAGCCTGAGGAGCTGCACTGGAAGTTACAGGACAGTGGTGGGTCTCAGGGCTCCCAGGAGAGGCTCTGACTACAGCTGCCACAGTTGTCAGCCACTTCTCCAAAACTTGGAGTCGCTCTGGCTTGACTGATTTTTAGAAGGTCTTTTTACTCTGTGTACCCGAGAAAGACAGATTCTCTGTACAAGTCAGATGAAAAGGAAGGAGAATGGGATCCTTCTGTCTCCTGAGAGATGGCTATTCCTCCTGCCTGCTCTCATCCTCCAAGAATGGGAGAATCTATTCACCAAAGGCACATTGCAGGGCTTATCAATTAAAAACACTCTAAAGAAATATAACCCTTCTAAGTTTCTTTCTTCTAAGGACCCCTCCCAATGTCCACTCCCAGGAGCATCCATTCCTGAGGGCGAAGTGAGGACACCCAACCCCACCGTGCACACAGCTCTGCAGGTCCGACCCAGACTGACCCTACCTGCACAAACACCACACCCAGTCAGAGAAAGACCAATTCCCATGTTCACATTAATCCTGACTGAGCCAGCCCTTGATTTCTGGCAATGCTTCATCTTTCTCTCTGTGAACCCTTCCTTCAAATCCTTAGGTGTTTAGCATTTCTTGTTTTTAGGTACCATGTTTCTTTCCTGTGTGCATGGAACACTTTTGCAAGGAAAGGTAATTCTTCCTTGATTAGTGTGTTGTGGGCTCTTTGTACTGTTTTTGCTAATGGAATTTAATTCATATCAACCCTCCAGGGCAAATGTTATCATTCCTATTTTAAATATGCAGAAGCTAAGACTCAGGGAGATTAAGTAAGTTGTCAGTGGACACTCCACAAATAAAGGGATCTAGGTCTGTCCAATTCTAAAATCCCCACTTTTTCACTATGCTAAGCAGTGTCTGAGAACAGGAGGCACATACATTTAACAAATAAATCTACTAAATTATCTATAACACATCACAATTAAGCCAGGACAGAGAATAGTTTATAAATGGACTAAATAAATATCCCATACGTATCATATGTTCATGATGAATAGAGAGATGTTTTCAAAGTCATAGGAATAGAACTTCCAAAAAAACAAACTCATATGGCCAAGTGAGACTTTTAGGAAAAGTTTTCTTGCAAAAATATGTTATTTTGCCATTCGGATATTTTTCTTCTAAAGACATCTTGTTTGGTCTCTTTAGTAGTGGCATACAAGATAAAAAGATAATGATAAGGACATACATATTATACACCCTGTCCCTTCAAACTATAAATCAAGAAGTATTTTTTATCCTCCAACCTAATAAGAAAAGAGGAGTCATGCTGATGTTTTTTCTTACTTTGAAGGAAATAAAGGCAAATTCATCGCTTAAGAATATTATCTGCGGGCCTCCCTGGTGGCGCAGTGGTTGAGAGTCCGCCTGCCGATGCAGGGGATACGGGTTCGTGCCCCGGTCTGGGAGGATCCCATATGCCGCGGAGTGGCTGGGCCCGTGAGCCATGGCCGCTGGGCCTGCGCGTCCGGAGCCTGTGCTCCGCAACGGGAGAGGCCACAGCAGTGAGAGGCCCACATACCGCAAAAAGAAAAAAAAAAAAAAAAAAAAAAGAATATTATCTGGGGCTTCCCTGGTGGCGCAGTTGTTGAGAGTCCGCCTGCCGATGCAGGGGACACGGGTTCGTGCCCCGGTCTGGGAGGATCCCGCGTGCCGCGGAGCGGCTGGGCCCATGAGCCATGGCCGCTGAGCCTGCGTGTCCGGAGCCTGTGCTCCACAACGGGAGAGGCCACAACAGTGAGAGGCCCACATACAGCAAAAAAAAAAAAAAAAAAAAAAGAATATTATCTGCTTCAGGGTCATTATGAAATAACTAACAAAATAATGTAAAGTATTTTTTATTAGGGTATAGTTGCTTTACAATGTTGTGTTAGTTTCTTCTGTACAGAAAAGTGAATCAGCTATACGTATAAACATATCCCCTCTTTTTTGGATTTCCATCCGATTTAGGTCACCACACAGCACTGAGTAGAGTTCCCTGTGCTATACAGTTCTCATTAGTTACCTATTTTATACATATTAGTGTATATATGTCAATCCCAATCTCCCAAGTCATTCCCCCCCCTCACTTTCCCCCCTTGGTGTCCATACGTTTGTTCTCTACATCCGTGTCTCTGTTTCTGCCCTGCAAACTGGTTCATCTGTACCATTTTTCTAGATTCCACATATATGTGTTACTATACGATATTTGTTTTTCTCTTTCTGACTTCACTCTGTATGACAGTCTCTAGGTCCATCCACGTCTCTACAAATGACCCAATTTTGTTCCTTCTTATGGCTGAGTAATATTCCATTGTACATATGTACCACATCTTCTATTTAGGGTCTTTTGTGTCTCCATACAAATTTTAAGGGTTTTTGTTCTAGTTCTGTGAAAAATGCCATTGGTAGTTTGATAGGGATTGGACTGAATCTGTAGATTGCTTTGGGTAGTATAGTCATTTTCACAATATTGATTCTTCCAGTCCAAGAACATGTATATGTCTCCATCTGTTTGTGTCATCTTTGATTTCTTTCATCAGTGTCTAATAGTTTTCTGTGTACAGGTCTTTCACCTCCTTAGGTAGGTTTATTCCTAGGTATTTTATTCTTTTTGTTGCAATGGTGAATGGGAGTGTTTCCTTAATTTCTCTTTCTGATCTTTTGTTGTTAGTGTATAGGAATGCAAGAGATTTCTGTGCATTAATTTTGTATCCTGCAACTTTACCAAATTCATTGATTAGTTCTAGTAGTTCTCTGGTGGCATCTTTAGGATTTTCTATGTGTAGTATCATATCATCTGCAAACAGGGACAGTTTTACTTCTTCTTTTCCGATTTGGATTCCTTTTACTTCTTTTTCTTCTCTGACTGCCGTGGATAGGACTTCCAATGCTAGTATGGAAGTTAGTAGAAGGAAAGAAATCATAAAGATCAGAGCAGAAATAAATGAAATAGGAACAAAGAAAACAGTAGCAAAGATCAATTTTTAAAAAAGCTAGTTCTTTGAGAAGATAAACAAAATTGATAAACCTTTAGCCAGACTCATCAAGAAAAAGATGGAGAGGACGCAAATCAATAAAATTAGAAATGAAAAAGGAGAAGTTACAGCAGACACCACAGAAATACGAAGCATCATACGAGACTACTACAAGCAACTGTATGCCAATAAAATGGACAACCTGGAAGAAATGGACAAAGTCTTAGAAAGGTATAACATTCCAAGACTGAACCAGGATGAAATAGATTATATAAACAGACCAATCACATGTAATGAAATTGAAACTGTGATTAAAAATCTTCCAACAAACAAAAGTCTAGGACCAGATGGCTTCACAGGCAAATTCTATCAAACATTCAGAGAAGAGCTAACATTTATCCTTCTCAAACTCGTCCAAGAAGCTGCAGAGGAAGGAACATTCCTAAGCTCATTCTATGAGGCCACCGTCACCCTGATACCAAAACCAGACAAAGATATCACATAAAAAGAAAATTACAGACCAATATCACTGATGAATACAGATGCAAAAATCCTCAATAAAATACTAGCAGACAGAATCCAACAACACATTAAAAGAATCATACACCATGATCAAGTGGTATTTATCCCAGGGATACAAGGGTTCTTCAATATACGTAAATCAAGCAATGTGATACATCATATTAACAAACCGAAAGAAAAAAAACTCATATGATCATCTCAATAGAAGCAGAAAAAGCTTTTGACAAAATTCAACATCCATTTATGATAAAAACTCTCCAGAAAGTGGGCATAGAGGGAACCTACCTCAACATAATAAAGGCCATGTATGACAAACCCACAGCAAACATCATCTTCAATGGTGAAAAACTGAAAGCATTTCCTCTAAGACCAGGAACAAGACAAGGATGCCCACTCTCATCACTATTAATCTAAAGTATTTTTAAAGTGCTAAAGTGCTAAGAAATAGCTGTCTAGTACTAGTGTAAAGATGTCCATAGAGGACTGCTACAGAAAGTCTACACTCTGGATCTCCACATGGAGCAGGAGTTAAAGATGCTGATTAGCTGCATATAAGGGCATTCCATACAGGAGTCCAAGAAATTACAGACTCAAAAGTTCTAGGGACAAGTAGAAAAGAAAGAAAACACCATGCCTTAGCAAGTCTTAAGATGTTTATTGTATGAGGATCTTTCATTTTTATTAATATTCCATAAGTATCTAGTCCATATGCCTCCATTGCATCTACTAAATCTACAGAAGGCACAATCCTGTTTGTGACAGAGGAACTAACAAAAATAAGACTATTTCTGACCTTGAGAAATCCTATTACCTGGTTGGAGAGGATGTGGAGAAAAGGGAATCTTAACACACGGTGGTGGGTAAACTGGTGAGCCACTGTGGAAAACAGAATGGAGGTTCCTCAAAAAACTAAAAATAGAGCTACTATATTATTCGGTTATTCCATTTCTGAGTATATATCCAAAGAAAACAAAAACACTAATTCAAAAGATACATGCACCCCAATGTTCATAGCAGCATTATTTAGATTAGCCAAGATATAGAAGCAACCTAAGTGTCCATCAACAGATGAAAGGATAAAGAACATGTGGTATATATATACAATGGAATATTACTCAACCACTAAAAAAAAGGACATTTTGCCATTTGCAACAACATGGATGAACCTGGAGGGTATTGTGCTCAGTGAAATAAGTCAGACAGAGAAAGACAAATACTGTATGTTCTCACTTATATATGGAATCTAAAAAATAAAGCAAACAGATGAGCAACAAAACAGAAAGAGACTCACAGTTATAGAGAACAAACTAGTGGTTACCAATAGGGAGACAGAAGGGGAGAGGGGTAAAATGGGGTAGGGGACTAAGAGGCACAAACTGCTATGTATAAAATAAGTAAGCTACAAGTATCTATTGTACAGCACAGGGAATATAGCCAATATTTTATAATAATAACTTTAAATGGAGTATAATCTATAAAAATATTGAATCACTATGTTGTGCACCTGAAACTACTGATAATATAATATTGAAAATCAAGAATACTTCAATTAAAAAAAAAGCAACACTATAACCTGGAGGTGCAGACACCTATGCATCGACATGCTTTCAACTGGAGAGAGAGGTGCTTGCTAAGTGTCACGAGTCCTCCTTTAAGGAAACAACTCCGTCAGAAATAATAACCCATGATAACATCTGTGTCCAAGCCTCCAGATCACTCAGACTAATTGCTTTGTGGTATAAACTGCTGTCAGTCAATCCTTCCACAGCTGCCAGGACCAACAGGCATGTATAGAAATGCTCACTGTGAGCCGTTAGAACTGTTATTGCAGTGTGGTTTGGAATAGCCAAAAACTGGAAACTATGAAATGTCCATCAAAAACATAAAGGAGAACAAACTGCAAATATAAAGTGGAAAACAACACAGCAACAAGCATAAATGCTCTACCACTATGTGTAATAATACAGATGAATACAAAAACACAATATTATGCAAAAGGAACCCATGACAAGAGAGTACATGCTGCACCATCTCACTCATATAAAGGACAAGAATGGGAAATATCAAGCTACATGAAGCTCAATGACAAAAAAGACAAACAATTCAGTTATAATATAAGCAAAGCACTTGAATAGATACTGTTCAAAGAAGATATACAAATGGCCAGCAAGCACATGAAAAGATGCTCCACATCATTATTCATTAGGGAAATGCAAATCAAAACCATAATGAGATACCACTTTACACCCACTAGGATGGCTATAATCATAACAGTGGAATATATATATCAACTGTTGGCAAGGATGTGGAAAAATCAAAACCCTTGTCCAATGCTAATGGGAACAGAAAATGGTACAATCAGTATGGAAAACAGTTTGACATTTCCTAAAAAAATTAAACTTAGAATTACTGCAATTCTACTCGTAGGTATATTTTCCAAACAGGTGTGTAAGTAAAAACTTCTATATAAATATTAATAGCAACACTACTCACAATAGCCAAAAGGCGAGAACAAACCAAAACAAAGTTTGGAAGGACTATTTTTAATATCAGCCAAAAGAAAACTCCTGTGAGATTTGGAATTCTGGTCTATTCCCTGCATGCTGAGGTCATCAAATTGTACTTCCCAAAAATCTTTGCATGTGATGTTTATTCCCTCAATCCATATTGAAATAGGAACATCCAGCAAACTTGTAATTTTCCTAATTCATACATCTGGATGTCACAATCTAAGTGAGATCTAAATGTATTTCATTTAGGCCTAGGGTCATACTTATCTGGTAAAAGGAATGCTTTTCCATCTTCAAGCTGGCTTGTTCCCAGAATCCTCTTTCACTGGCCTGATGCTAATGATTCACGTGCATGAGTTCCAGCTCTTTAGGTGGTCACTAGAACGTGCAACCCCCTGAAGAGAGTACCTGCTTCTAGAGCCTTCCTAAATTTCTACCACCAACATTCTTTTCATTAATTCCAAAGTTTTGACTGCATACGTTATATGACCCTTAATGAGTATGTGGGCAGTCCATATGTCACACATCAGTCACTTTCCTCTCTTCCTCAAAACAGAGGGTTGTTTTGTTACTTTAAAGAATCTAACAGGGTGGGGGCTTCCCTGGTGGTGCAGTGGTTGAGTTTGATTGCTAATGCAGGGGACACGGGTTCGAGCCCTGGTCTGGGAGGATCCCACATGCCGCGGAGCAACTGGGCCCGTGAGCCAGGACTACTGAGACTGCGCATCTGGAGCCTGTGCTCCGCAACAAGAGAGGCCACGACAGTGAGAGGCCCGTGCACCACAATGAAGAGTAGCCCCAGCTTGCCACAACTAGAGAAAGCCCTCGCATAGAAACAAAGACCCAACATAGCAAAAATAAATATATTAAAAAAAAAAAAAAAGACTCTAACAGGGAATATCCAACAAAGCCAGAGGGGATTTTCTGAACACAATGGGACAATGCCTACAACCCAAGAGCCCTGCTGGCTCTTCCCTACTACTTGGCTGTGCTTCTGCTCACTTGCAGAATGGAAGTGAGGCAATTTGTTCCCACATCTCCCTCAGAATCCTTCCAGTCCATGTCACCATCACAGTGGAGGTCCTCTTCTTAAAGTCACCTATTCTAGTAGGGGACAGAAGGGATACTGATGAGTATTAAGAAAAACATGAACTGTCAGGCACTGACAGGAAGAGCAGGAAGCTCTCACTTTTGTGAGATGGAGCCCACTAGCAATGCATATTTCACTTTTAAATATATGCACCAACTGGAGATTTTAAAAGGTAACTTACAATCATCTGTTCCTGAAATGGTGCTCCCCTTCCCACTGCAGACGTCTTCAAGTACTTGCAGTTACTTTACCATTTAACATGCAGTGGTCTGAGCCAGGAATTCACTGAAGGTGATGGATTCACACTGTACTTTTTTGGCTCTCATAAAAGTAAAATCATTTATTTCTGTATATAACTTTCCTCTACTTTTCCTTGACAGAGATTAGAGAAATAAGCAAAAGGCATCAATCAATCCCAAGAATGCATTGATTAACTGTCATGGGCCAGGCAGCTATCTGGATCGTGGAGTCAGAGAACGAGTTACCTGCCAGCAAAGACCACAGACTCTGGCAGAAGCTCAACAAAGATGTACCCAATCAATCAATAATCGCCCACTGAACAGTACATGTGGAAGGCACTCTGCTGAGAACCGGAGACAGAAAGATCAACAAACGATAGACCCTGTAGTCTTTTTGTCTACAAAGAGAGGACGCCAGACTGGAAGGAGAGGTATGATTAAACATAGGGAGGTAATGGGAGTCATATAGTGGGATTGGCTAATATATAAAATGCCTTAAGAACAGCTGATTGTAAGTTGATAATGCTGAGCTTTCCTAACCATGTAGTACCTTACAACAGTTGATCACAAACAGAAAACTAGTTAAATGGAGCATTTAAGAGAAACAAAGAGCAAGACCATGAATTCTTAGTCCTTTTACTAGACTTAACCCTGCATGCTGGCATTTAGAATAACTGCGTTAGGTATCTATCACTGCATAACAAAGTACCCCAGAAGGGGCTAAAACAGGATTATATTTGCTCACAGTTCTATTCGGGCCAGGCTCAACTGAAAAGTTCTTTTGCTTGTCTCATCTGAGATTATTCATGTGGCTGTTCAACTGGGGACTAATTCATCCAGAGGGACCTCAGCTGGAAGATCCCATCTCAGCTCCACGTGGTCTCACCCTTTATGAGGCTCTTCCAAGCTTCCTCACACAGACACACTACATTCTGTAGGGTAAGAGGAAGTTACAAGTCCCCTTGAGTCCTAGATCAGATTGTCACAAATATTACTCAATCCACATTCTTCTGGTCAAAGCCAGTCACAAGGCCATTCTAGGTAAATAAATGGGATAAAAGACTCTACCTCTTAAAAAGATGGACAGTAAAGCCATGTATTCAAAGAGGTGTGTATACAGGAAATGGAGACTTGTGGTAGTCATCAATTTAACAATATCTTAACATTTAGGACTCCAAATATCTAATTTTCACAACTGAAAGATCCTTTCTTTTCACTCTCACTTTTCACAGTGTAAATATTCCTGATTTCATATAGAAATCTCTAAACTCTAAACATACTAGTTTTATCAATAAACATGTTTATACAGCACCTATATTGATAACTTAACATTTTTACCACACAGGCTAAGTACAATACTCTTGCCATGTGAATTACTAAAGTAGATAATAAGGATAATAATAAGCATGTTCCTTGTTCCAAAATTATTCCCTGCTACTAGGGGCAGCATGTGAGGACTTCTGATTAACATAACATCTTTTTGCATTTGACATTAATTTTAAAGGCATCAGTTAAAAGTACAAATCCTGGGCTTCCCTGGTGGCGCAGGGGTTGAGAGTCCGCCTGCCGATGCAGGGCACACGGGTTCGTGCCCCGGTCCGGGAGGATCCCACATGCCACGGAGCGGCTGGGCCCGTGAGCCATGGCCGCTAAGCCAGCGCGTCCGGAGCCTGTGCTCCGCAGTGGGAGAGGGTACAGCAGTGAGAGACCCGCGTACCGCAAAAAAAAAAAAAAAAAAAAAAAAAAAGTACAAATCCTATATAATTAGATTGAAACAACTTATTTAAACATATAACTTTTTTCCCCTCCTCCTTCAGACACTTGAAGGTAACTGACCATGAACAAATGAATAACTCTGATTTTTATATTACAATGTGCAGTTTTTGTTTCCTTGACAAGAGGGATAGAAATAAGAAAATATTGGAATTTTTGAATCTCCTAATTAAAGACAATGTGTTTTGCATTTGTTTATAACTCAAACTGACTATAATACTTCAAGCATAGTGAAATTCACTTACTATTGAACAAGAGATGACTAGTCTCAAAAATAAACTTCCAGTGTTCTTCCAAGGTAATTTTATCACAATTGTTTCTGCTAGAAAAGAGGGCAAGTCCAGGTGATACACTCAAAATTTCCATTAGGAGAGGCAGCCCAAATAGTATCCTATCACCTTATGATTTTCATGCTGCTTTCACCCACCACAAGGTCACCTGGCAATGTTCTGAGACAGCCTTCTCTGATTTCGCTTGGCAGACTGAGGCAGTTTTTCTACTCTGTGATTGATTGCAGCATTACCTGGATAGTCTTAGTCCCAGCTCCCCTGTGAAAGTCTTGAATAATTTGTAACTCCTACCATGAGCTCAGCACCTGATTTATCACACCTCATTATTGCAGCTGCCTGTCTGTGTACAGAAGCAGCAGGTAGTGAGAGCACACAGAGTACAGAGAAAAGACAGTCACCATCCCCCCAAAGCAGCCTAAACAAGATGGACAATGGAATTAGAGTGTACATTACAAAACTCCAAACTAAACACAGAAGCTTTCCTGTTAGAGACTTAGTCAGTGTGGACCCAGCCAATGCCTCCACTCTCTTTCTCACAACATTCATCTGACCTGTGTCCTAGCCAAATGTTAGACCCACAGTGAAATGATCCCCCATTTTGTTCAACTGCATATAACCCCATTTTGAACTGAACTGAGTACAAGAAAACATCCAAAACAATATAAGCATACAAATGGCCAAGACCTATATTTAAACCAACAAAGAACAACAGCCAACATTCATTCAGAATTATCTGTGAAGCATTTCTCACAAAATAACCTAGGTGTCTAGTTCACAGCATCAGTGTTCCTGTTTTTGAGCTGGTGGTGTCATCGTCACTAATCAATTCTCTTTATGTGTGAAAGATTCCCAAACATTCTCCTTTATCACATTTTTGTTTCATTTAAGAATAGCCTTCCCGCAACACTTACAAAGGGACTCCTCTGTTGAATTATACACTTGAAATGGATTAATTGCATGGTATGTGATTATATCCCAAAAGAGGCCTGAGAGGAAAGAGAGAGAGAGAGAGAGAAAGAGAGAGAGTTTCCAGCCTGCCAAGTTTTCTCTCAGGACTACTGAACTCTGATTCTCAGAGAGGAGTGGTTAACCCTCTCCCAATGTACAGGTGCACACATCCTACATAAGCTGGGGATGTGGGCTCTATGATTATCTTAAAATCCAATGATAAATGTGGGGGCAATCACCTGTTACGTACTGAATGTTTATGCACTCCCCAAATTCATATGTTGAAGCCCACAAGTAATGCTATTTGGTGGTAGGACTTCAGGAGGAAATTAAGTTTAGATGAGGTCATAAGGGTGGGGCCCCCATGATGGGATTAGTGTCCTTATAAGAAGAGATAGAGCTTGCTCACTCTCTCTCCACTGTGTAAGGACACAGCAGGAAGGTGGTCACCTGCAAGCCAGGAAGAGGGTCCTCACCAGGAACTGAATCTGCCAGCACCTTGATGCTAGACTTTAAGCCTCCAGAATTATGAGAAATAAATATCTATTCTTTAAGCTACCCAGTCAGTAGTGTTTTGTTAAAGCAGCCCGAGCGGATTAATATGTCACCTCTGGGCATCTTTACAGTGTGTTACCTTCTTTACGCTTAAGTGCCTTTACCTAAGGCATTGGGCATCAGATTCTTAGCAAAGCTTGCAGTGCTTAAAAGCCTTCCACCCAAAGAGCAAACAGAAGACATCTCTGTCTTGACAGTCTGTACTATTTTGGGATCCTTTTAGGCATATTTTGTAGGGAGAAAATGGCATAGGCTTTTAAGATGTCCTGGGTAGAGTCAGAGAAAAAGTCGTTTAAGGTCAAGTTAATAAAGAAAAACGTTCCTGGCAAGAATTTATCTCAATTTCACTAAACACGGCAGTAACAAAGTATTTAATTAGCTCCTTTTTCTTGATACACCTGCCCTCTCCACCAACATCAGAAGCATACTTGAAAAATAGTCTATGAGGTGATCCTGAAGGAGGCAGGCTTATAGCCTGACTCAAATTTTGATCTGTAAGCTACTGGGTCACAATCCTATGCATAGTTATTTAATGAATACAGAGTTACCTGTTAGTATCTGTGTCTCTAAAGTTTTTTTCTCCTTTTGTCTACAGAATAAAACTCTTTTTAGATTTCATAAAAAGAAGCTGCCACATCTACACCCAAAACAGTCAGGTCTCACGGTGCCCTGCTTCTTGCTATTCTTTGAAAGGGACACTCACTGCTTGATACCCCATACCACCCCCACATTGTTTTCATTTTTGAAAAAATTAAACAATTGCCAGTAACAACCAAGGTCTTTTATGAAGAATAAAACATTCCATGTGTTTTAATTAATGAAAAACAAGGATGTTATGTTTGAAAAACCACAATGATTGCCCTAGGAATAAAATTAATGTAGGTCCATTTCTCTACACTGTTATTCTAATGGTGTAAAAGGTATGACAACACTTCCAGAGCGAGGTGCTAGGCACAGAGGAGGTCTTTAACAAATAAAAAGGAGGAAGGAAATAGGAGAGAATGACCAGACACCTAAAGTAATTACTAAATGACTACAGTCATCTAAAGTGATAATTTTGACTGAGCACAAATCTCCCTAGAAAATACTCATCACAAAGACCTACTAGAGTACAGGAGAGAAAGAATAGATTTTTGGCTGGAAGCCCCAGCAAAATGTCTGTAGCAGTGATTCTCTAACAGAAGGGAGATAAGAATTTATGGTGACAGAATGCAAAACCACAACACAGAGGCAAGAATATTTGGGGTAGCGCATACAGGTAGAAAATGAAGGATTCATTCGTGAGAAAGGCTAAAGAAGTTGCTGGGGTAGTATGTGAAGGTCTTAAGTGCCAAGATAAGGCTGAGGAACTGCATCCTGCACTCAGGACCAGCACCTTGGAAGTGAGTAGCTTGAGCCATATGTCACCATAGCCAGTAGCCTTGTTTATATACAACAGAACCCTGGTAAAGATCATATCTTTGCTTTAGAAGACAACTCTGCTATCAGAGCATAGGATCACAGAGCAAAGAAGACAGAAAACTGTAACAGCAAGAATGGTTAAGGGTCTCCCTAGAGAATTGGTTGTACCAACAGGTAAAATGGCAGAGCAGCCATTAAAATCATAATCTTAAAAAAAATGCTATTTTTAAAAAGGAACATGTTTAGAATATGAAAAGAGAAAATCAGAATAATAAATGCTGCTATTTCCAATTTTTTTAATTATTCAAGATAAACACAAGAAAAATCTTAGTAGCAGACACAACATATAAAGTCCATTTCCAGGTTGACAATGTGAGAAGTTTCATGAACCCATTCATGGACACTCTGGGGTTTCACACTGCTTCACACTGTGGAAGAAATAGACTTCACAAAAATAATCTTAGCCAAGTCACAAAACAAATAAACAAGCAAATAACAACAAGCCAGGAGAGCAGGGAGGGGAATCAGTACCCAGAGTTGCTATAATACATTACCCAAAATGTTCAGCTTTCAACAACAAAAACAACCATATGAGAAGTGCAAAGAAAGAGGAATGTTTGACACATACTCAGGCAAAAAAGCAAGCAACAGAAACTGACTTTGAGAAGGACCAGATTTAACAGACAAAGACTTCAAAACAACCATTGAAAAATATATTCAACAACTAAAGTAAATCATGCTTAAAGAAGTAAAGCCTGATATGAAGACACAGTTTCATCAGAGATACCAATAAAGAGGCAGAAATTATTTTTTTAAAAATGGACATTTTGGTATTGAAAAGTAGTATAAATATTAATAAAAATAAAAATTCATTGGAAAGACTCACCAGTAGATTTGAACTGAGAGAAGGAACAATCAACAATCTTGAAGACATATAAATAGATAGAGATTATACAATCTGAAGAACAGAAAAAAAATAGAATGAAGAAAAATAACCAAGCCTCAGAGAAATGTGGACACCAACAAATATACCAAAATATATGTGATAGGAGTACCAGAAAAGAGGAAAGAGAGAAAGGAACAGAAAAACTATATTTTAAATGGCTGAAAACATCCCAAATTTGCTGAAAATTATTAACTTACACATCCAAGAAGATCACCAGCTCCAAATAAGATAAAACACAGTTAAAATGAGATCCTCATCCACCAGAGGGCAGACAGAAGAACCACGAAGAACAACAATCCTGCAGCCCATGGAATGAAAACCACAATCACAGAAAGACAGACAAAATGAAAAGACAGAGGACTATGTCCCTGATGAAGGAACAAGATAAAACCCCAGAAAAACAACTAAATAAAGGGGAGATAGGCAACCTTCCAGAAAAAGAATGCAGAATATTGATAGTGAAGATGATCCAGGACCTCAAAAAATGAATGCAGGCAAAGATTCAGAAGACGCAAGAAATGTTTAACAAAGATCTAGAAGAATTAAAGAACAAACACACACAGATGTACAATACAATAACTGAAATGAAAAATACACTAGAAGGAATCAATGGCAGAATAACTGAGGCAGAAGAACAGAGGAGTGACCTGTAAGACAGAATGGTGGATATCACTGCCGCAGAAGAGAATAAAGAAAAAAGAATGAAAAGAAATGAAGACATCCTAAGAGACCTCTGGGACAACATTAAACACACCGACATTCGCATGATAGGGGTCCCAGAAGGAGAAGAGAGAGAGAAGAACCTGAGAAAATATTTGAAGAGATTATAGTCGAAAAATTCCCTAACATGGGAGAGGAAATAGCCACCCAAGTCCAGGAAGCACAGAGTCCCAGGCAGGATAAAGCCAAGGAGAAATACACCGAGACACACAGTAATCAAACTGACAAAAAATAAAGACAAAGAAAAATTATTAAAAGCAACAAGGGAAAAATGACAAATAGCATACAAGGGAACTCCCATAAGGTTAGCAGCTGATTTCTCAACAGAAATTCTACAAGTCAGAAGGGAGTGGCACAATATATTTAAAGTGATGATAAAGGAAGAACCTACAACCAAGAATACCCTATATCCAGCAAGGATCTCATTCAGATTCAATGAAGAAATCAAAAGCTTTACAAACAAGCAAAGGCTAAGAGAATTCAGCACCACCAAACGAGGCTCTACAACAAATGCTAAAGGAACTTCTCTAAGTGGGAAACACAAGAAAAGAAAAAAACCTGCAAAAACAAACCTAAAACATTAAGAAAATGGTAATAGGAACACATATATCAATAATTACCTTAAATGTGAATGGATTAAACACTCCAACCCAAAGACACAGACTGGGTCTTCCCTGGTAGCACAGTGGTTAAGAATCCACCTGCCAATGAAGGGGACGTGGGTTCAAGCCCTGGTATGGGAAGATCCCACATGCTGCAGAGCAACTAAGCCTGTGCACCACAACTACTGAGCCTGTGCTCTAGAGCCCGTGAGCCACAACTGCTGAGCCCATGTGCCACAATTACTGAAGCTCACGTGCCTAGAGCCTGTGCTCTGCAACAAGAGAAGCCACCACAATAAGAAGTCCATGCACTGCAATGAAGAGTAGTCCCCACTCGCCACAACTAGAGAGGGCCCACATGCAGCCACAAAGACCCAATGCAGCCAAAAATAAATTTAAAAAAATAAAATAAGAATAAATAATTTTTTAAAAAAGACACAGACTGGCTGAATGAATACAAAAACGAGACCTGTATATATGCTGTCTACAAGAAACCCACTTCAGACCTAGGGACACATACAGACTGAAAGTGAAGAGATGGAAAAAGATACTCCATGCAAATGGAAATCGGAAGAAAGCTGGAGTAGCAATACTCATATCAGATAAAATAGACCTCATTTTTATTTATTTTTTTATTTTTGGCTGTGTTGGGTCTTCGTTGTTGCATGCGGGATTTCTCTAGTTGTGGCGAGTGGGGCTTACTCTTTGTTGCAGTGCATGGGCTTCTCATTGCATTGGCTTCTCTTGTTGCGGACCAGGGGCTCTAGGTGTGCTGTCTTCAGTAGTTGCAGCACATAGGCTCAGTAGTTGTGGCACACAGGCTTAGCTGCTCCGTGGCATGTGGGATCTTCCTGGACCAGGGCTCAAACCCATGTCCCCTGCATTGGCAGGCGGATTCTTAACCACTGCACCACCAGGGAAGGCCCAATAAAATAGACTTTAAAATAAAGAATGTGACAAGAGACAAGGATACTACATAATGATCAAGGGATCAATCCAAGAAGAAGATATAACAATTGGAAATATATATGCACCAAACAAAGGAGCACCTCAATACATAAGAAAAATGCTAACAGCTATAAAAGAGAAAATTGACAGTAACACAGTAATAGTGGGGAACTTTATTTAACACCTCACTTATACCAATGCACAGATAATCCAGACAGAAAATTAATAAGGAAATACAAGCTTTAAATGACACAAGAGACCAGATACATTAATTGATATTTATAGGACATTCTACCTGAAAACAGCAGAGTACACTTTTTTCTCAAGTACACATGAAACATACTCCAGGACAGATTACATCCTGGGTCACAAATCAAGCCTTGGTAAATTTAAGGAAACTGAAATCATATCAAGCATCTTTTCCAAACACAAAGTCATGAAATTAAAAATAAATTACAGGAAAAAAATTTAAAAACACAAACACAGGGAGGTTAAACAATGCACTACTAAATAACCAAAAGATCACTGAAGAAATCAACAAGGAAATCAAAAAATACCTAGAGACAAATGACAACAAAAACATGGTAATCCAAAACTGATGGGATGCAGTAAAAGCAATTCCAAGAAGGAAGTTTATATTAATACAATCCTACCTCAAGAAACAAGAAAAATCTCAATTAAACAATCTAATCTTACACTTAAAGGAACTAGAGAAAGAAGTACAAACAAAACACAAAGTTAGTAGAAGGAAAGAAATCATAAATATCAGAGCAGACATAAATGAAATAGAAACAAGGAAAACAATAGCAAAGATCAGTAAAAATAAAAGCTGGTTCTTTGAGAACATAAACAAAATTGATAAACTTTTAGCCAAACTCACCAAGAAAAAGAGGGAGAGGACTCAAATCAATAAAATTAGAAACGAGAAAGGAGAAGTTACAACAGACACCACAGAAATACGAAGCACCATAAGAGACTATTATATGCAACTGTATGCCAAAAAAATGGACAACCTGGAAGAAATGGACAAAGTCTTAGAAAGGTATAACATTCCAAGACTGAACCAGGAGGAAATAGATATTATAAACAGACCAATCACATGTAATGAAATTGAAACTATGATTTAAAATCTTCCAACAAACAAAAGTCCAGGACCAGATGGCTTCACAGGCAAATTCTATCAAACATTTAGAGAAGAGCTAACATCTATCCTTCTCAAACTCTTCCAAAAAATTGCAGAGGAAGGAACACTCCCAAGTTCATTCTATGAGGCCACTATCACCCTGATATCAAAACCAGACAAAGATATTACAAAAAAAGAAAATTACAGACCAATGTTAGTGATGAATATAGACTCAAAAATCCTCAACAAAATACTAGCAGACAGAATCCAACAACACATTAAAAGGATCATACACCATGATCAAGTGGGATTTATCCCACGGATGCAAGGATTCTTCAATATACAGAAATCGATCAATGTGATACACCATATTAACAAATTGAAGAATAAAAGCATATGATCATCTCAATAGATGCAGAAAAAGCTTTTGACAAAATTTAACACCCATTTATGATAAAAACTCTCCAGAAAGTAGGCATAGAGGGAGCCAACTTCAACATAATAAAGGCCATATACAATAAACCCACAGCAAATGTCATTCTCAATGGTGAAAAACTGAAAGCATTTCCTCTAAGATTAAGAACAAGACAAGGATGTGCACTCTCGCCCCTATTATTTAACATAGTTTTGGAAGTCCCAGCCACAGCAATCAGAGAAGAAAAAGAAATAAAAGGAATAGAAATTGGAAAAGAAGTAAAACTGTCACTGTTTGCAGATGACATGATACTATACATAGATAATCCTAAAGTAGACATCAGAAAATTACTAGAGCTTATCAATGAATTTAGTAAAGTTGCAGGATACAAAATTAATGCACAGAAATCTCTGGCATTCCTATATGCTAACAACAAAAGATCAGAAAGAGAAATTAAGGAAACACTCCCATTCACCATTGCAACAATAAGAATAAAATATCTAGGAATAAACCTACCTAAGTACGTAAAAGACCTGTACTTAGCAAACTATAAGATGCTGATGAAAGAAATCAGAGATGACACAAACAGATAGAGAGGTATACCATGTTCTTGGATTGGAAGAATCAATATCGTGAAAATGACTATACTACCCAAAGCAATCTACAGATATAGTCCAATCCCTATCAAATTACCAATGGCATTTTTCACAGAACTAGGACAAAAAATTTCACAGTTTGTATGGAAACACAAAGGAACCCGAATGGCCAAAGCAATCCTTATTAAAAACACAAAACAAAAAAACAGAGTTGGAAGAATCAGACTCCCTGACTTCAGACTATACTACAAAGCTACAGTAATCAATACAGTATGGTACTGTTACAAAAACAGAAATATAGACCAATGGAACAGGATAGAAAGCCCAGAGGTAAACCCACGCACATATGGTCACCTAATCTATGACAAAGGAGGCAAGAATATAGAATGGAGAAAAGACAGTCTCTTCAATAAGTGGTGCTGGGAAAACTGGACAGCTACATATAAAAGAATGAAATTAGAACACTTCCTAACACCATACACAAAAATAAACTCAAAATGGATTAAAGACCTAAATGTAAGACCAGACATTGTAAAACTCTTAAGAGGAAAACACAGGAAGAACACTCTTTGACATAAACCACAGCAATGTCTTTTTTGACCCACCTCTTAGAATAATGAAAATAAAAACAAAAATAAACAAATGGGACTTAATGAAACTTAAAAGCTTTTGCACAGCAAAGGAAACTATAAACAAGATGAAAAGACAACCCTCAGAATGGGAGAAAATATCTGCAAATAAATCAATGGATAAAGGATTAATCTCCAAAATATATAAACAGCTTATGCAGCTCAATATCAAAAAAACAAACAACCCAATCCAAAAATGGGCAGAAGACCTAAATAGACATTTCTCCAAAGAAGACATACAGATAGCCAAGAGGCACATGGAAAGCTGCCCAACATCATTAATCATTAGAGAAATGCAGATTAAAACTACAATGAGGTATCATCTCACACTGGTCAGACTGGCCATCATCAAAAAATCTAGGAACAATAAATGCTGGAGAGGGTGTGGCAAAAAGGGAACCCTCTTGCACTGTTGGTGGGAATGTAAACTGATAGAGCCACTATGGAGAATAGTATGGAGTTTCCTTAAAAAACTAATAATAGAATTACCATATGACCCAGCTATCCTACTATTGGGCATATACCCAGAGAAATCCAAAATTCAAAAAAACACATGCACCCCAATGTTCATTGCAGCACTATTTGCAATAGCCAGGTCATGGAAGCAACCTAAATGTCCATCAACAGATGAATGGATAAAGAAAATGTGGTACATATACACAATGTGATATTACTCAGGCATAAGAAGGAATGAAACTTGGTCATTTGTAGAGACGTGGATGGACCTAAAGACTGTCATACAGAGTGAAGTAAGTCAGAAAGAGAAAAACAAATATCATACATTAACGCATATATGTGGAATCTAGAAAAATGGTACAGACAATTTACAAGGCAGAAGTAGAGACACAGATGTAGAGAACAAATGTATGGATATCAAGGGGCAAAAGTGAGGGGGGAGAATGAATTGGGAGATTGGATTGACATATATACACTAATATGTATAAAATAGATAACTAATAAAAACCTGCTGTATAGTACAGGGAACTCCACTTTGCTGTACAATAGAAACTAACCCAACATTGTAAAACTATACCCCAATACAATTTTTAAAAATAAAAATAAATAAACATTTAAAATGCTGAAAGTCAAAGATAAAGAGAAAATCTTGAAAGCAGCAAGATAAACACAATATAGGATACATGTTTAATGTGATTATCTGTAAGAGGAAGAGAGATGGATGTTGTTTAGGTTATTTTTAATGGTTTTATTTTCTAATTTTTTAAATTTAGCACATATTACTTTTGAATAAAAAGTCGTTAAAATACATTATTAAAGTAAAACAGATGAACAGCCTCAGTATTCTGAATGAGTGATGGAAAGATGGTGGGTGAATGAACTAGAGAATGGAGTTGCTAAGAAGACTGCTTTGCTGTCTTTTTCAGTCTGGTAAGTCATGCTAAGGCCATGTGGTAGTGTGCTATGTTCTCTCGACCTGACTTGATACTAGTCTAATTGCTACTAACTTTCCTAGACTTTGGAGTAAGAACTATATCATATACTTGAATTACACCATGCTAAAAATAAAAGTCACCTGGTCAAAACAAAATCAGTAAGGATGATGATGCTGGATGGAAGGACAATGTTTAGAAAGTTAAAAATGGTATAGTCCTTATGAAGCTCTTTTTCCTTCTTATGCCTGTGTCCACAAGTTCCTACTAACCCATCTCTGATCTCTTTCCATAGTCCTCCTTGAGCTTATCCAACAATTATCACATCAGTGCCATAGCTTTACTCACCCTCCCCATTGAAGCTATCAGTTTAAGGTGCCCCAATTTCCACCTACACTAATTTTTGAATTTAGGTCTGTAATTCTCAATTTGTGTTGTTGTAATTTTCTTTAATTACTCAGATGGTTACCTCAGGAAATAAACCATTTCAGATGTTATTTCATCAGGCTATTCTGCATTCAGAAGTAACATAAATATACTCTGGTATGGGTGTATATGCTCCCGTTTTTCCATTGGAAAAAACGAATATAATCTCAAGAGCATAAAAGAAAAATCGAGTAGTCACACAGACATCACTACTTCATTTTGTTCTGGGTTCTGCCTCCCAAGACATGTGATCCCTCTTAGGGATTCCAACACAAGCTTGTGAATCAGGTTCAAGGGGTTGGAAAACCTGAGGAATTTGCATGCAGTTGTAGGTGAGTGTGTGTGGATGAGTAAGTTTCATTTGTATGCGATATATTCCATAATTTTCATCTGATTCTCAAAAAGATTCATAACATAATAAAAGGTCAAGAATTACAACTCTAAAATGGCCTCAATTCTTGGTTATTTCTTCTCTTGGGCTCAAGTTAAATTGCTTTGCAGTTCCTGAATATATACAAAATGGTAGTGTAAAAAGTGTCAAGAATCTCTCAGAGATTCAAGAGGAGCGAGTCAAGTAGGTATAAGTTAATCCACCAAAATGATTCAATAGATATTCTACATTCAAAGGATTTCTTAGTTTAAGAAATTGATTTTAATAGGGTCAATCAGTAGTGTATAAATGTAAATGTGGAGGTAATTTTTTTCAGAAATTTCTTTTTGATTAAGGAAAACCTTAATCAAATGGCATTGGTCAGGGCTAGTCTCCACAAAGGAGGAAAGAAGGTACCAAACATCATAGGGTGACTTCAAAGCAACCTCTTATGAAATAAGCACCTGAAGGCAGACTGATGCCAAGAGAGTAGATGGTAGAAAAGGGAAGGCACTCAGCACATGGGGCAATAAAAGGATTGGAAGACAGATCTCACTTTCTGAGTCCATTTGGGCTTCTATAACAAAATACCATGACTGTGATGGCTTATAAACAACAGAAATTTGTTTTTCATAGTTGTGAAAGGTAGGAAGTGTAAGATGAAGGTGCAGACAGATTTGGAGCCTAGCAAGATCCCACTTGCGGGTTCACAGAAGGCCTTCCTCTGGTTGTCCTCACATAGCAGGAGTCAGGGAGCTCTCTTTAGTCCCTTATAAGAGCATTACAGGTATACCTTCTTTTGTTGTGCTTCACAAATGTTGCATTTTTTACAAATTGAAGGTTTGTGGCACCCTGCATCCAACAAGTCTATCAATGCCCTTTTGCAAACAGCATTTGCTCACTTTGTGTCTGTGTGTGTCACATTTTGGTAACTCTCACAATATTTCAAACTTTATTATTTTTATATGTGTTATGGTGATCTGTGATCAGTGATCTTTGATGCTACTATTGTGACGGGAGGAGGCGCCACAAACCATGCCAATATAAGACAGCAAACATAACTGATGAATATTGTGTGTGTTCTGACTGCTCCACTTACTGGTCCTTCCCCCATCTCTCTTCCTCTCCTCGGGCCTCCCTATTCCCTGAGACACAATAATATTAAATTTAGGTCAGTTAATAATCTTACAATGGCTGTTAAGTGTTCAAGTGAAAGGAAGATTCACACATCTCTCACTTTAAATGAAAATCTAGAAATGATTAAGCCTAGTGAGGAAGATGTGTCAAAAGCTGAGATAGGCCAAAATCTAGGCCTCTTGAGCCAAATAGTCAAGTTGTGAATGCAAAGGAAAAGTTCTTGAAGGAAATTAAAAGTGCTACTCCAGTGAACACACGAATGATAAAAAAGCAAAACAGCTTTATTACTGATATGGAGAAAGTTTTAGTGGTCTGGATACAAGATCAGGCCAGCCACAACATTCCCTTAAGCCAAAGCCTAATCCAGACGATGGCCCTAACTCTCATCACTTCTAGGAAGGGTGAAAAAGGTAAGGAAACTGCAGAAAAAAATTAAGCCTAGCAGAAGTTGGTAAATAAAGTTTAAGGAAAGAAGCCTTCTTTATAACATAAAAGTGCAAGAAGAAGCAGCAAGTGCTGATGTGGAAGCTATAGCAAGTTATCCAGAAGATCTAGCTAAGATGATTAATGAAGGTGGCTCCACTACACAACAGAGTTTTAATGTAGATGAAATGCTCTTCTATTGCAAGCAAGAAGATGCCATCTAGGACTTTCATAGATATAGAGGAGAAGTCAATTCCTGGTTTCAAAGCATCAAAGGACAGACTGACTCTCTTGTTAGGGGTTAATACAGCTGGTGACTTTAAGTTGAAGCCAATGCTCATTTACCATTCCAAAAATCCTAGGGCCCTTAAGAATTACACAAAATTGACTCTGCCTGAGCTCTTTAAATGGACCAACAAAGCCTGGATGACAACACATCTGTAGAAAAATATGGCTTACTGAATATAAGTCCACTGTGGAGACCTACTTCTCAGAAAAACAAAATCCTTTCAAAATATAAATGCTTATTGACAATGCACCTGATCACCCAAAAATTCTGATGGAGATGTATAGTGAAATTAATGATGTTTTCATGCTTGCTAACACAACATCCATTCTGCAGCCATGGGTCAAGGAGTAATTTTGACTTTCAAGTCTTATTATTTAAGAAAGGCATTTTGTAAGGCTATGGCTTCCATAGATAGTGATTCCTCTGATGGATCTGAGTAAAATCAATTGAAAACCTTCTGGAAAGGATTCACCATTCCAGATGCCATTAAAAGCATCCATGATTCATAAGAAGAGGCCAAAGTATCAACATACACTGGATTTTGGAATAAGTTGATTCCAACCCTCATGGATGATTTGAGGGGTTCAAGACTTCATTGAAAGAAGTAACTGCAGATGTGGTGGACATAGAAAGAGAACCAGAATTAGAACTGGAGCCTGAAAATGTGACTGAATTGCTGCAATCCCTTGAAAAAAATTTAATAGATGAGGAGTTGTTTCTTAAATGAGCAAAGAAAATGGTTTATTGAGATGGAATCTACTCCTGTAAAGACACTGCAAAGATTGTTGAAATGGCAAGAAAGGATTTAGGATATTACATAAACTTAGTTGATAAAACAGTGGCAAGGTTTCGGAGGACTGACTCCAATTTTGAAAGAAGTCCTACTGTGGGTGAAATACAATCAAACAGCATTACATGCTACAGAGAAAATGTTGATGAAAGGAAGAGTTAATCGACGTAGCAAACTTCACTGTTGTCTTAATTTCAGGAAATTGTCACAGCCATACCAACCTTCAGCAACCACCACCCTGATCAGTCAGCAGCCATCCATGCATGCAAACCCCTCCACCAGCAGAAAGATTGTGACTGGCTGAAAGTTCAGATGCTGGTTAGCGTTTTTTAGCAATAAGTATTTTAAATTAAGGTATGTACATTTTTTAGACATAATGCACACTTAATAGACTACAGTATAGTGTAAACATAACTTTTACATGCACTGGGAAAGCAAAAAAAAATGTGTGACTTGCTTTGTTGTGATATTCTCTTTATTGCAGTGGTCTGGAACCAAACCCACAATATCGCCAAGGTGTGCTGGTAATCCCATTCATGAGGGCTCCATCCTCAAGATTAAATCATCTCTGAAAGCACTTACGTCCAAATATCATCACATTGGGGATTAGGTTTCAACATATGAATTTGGGGAGGAAGGAACACAAACATTCAGCCTATAGCACTCACCAAGGAGAAGAGAGGGACACAGTAGGAAGAGACAGTTAAGCGTTCCTTATTTTCTCAGCATGCCTAAGACTAATCCTGGTCTCCATGACTATCCTCTAGGTCCTTCACTTTTCTCCTCAGCTTGATTTACTCATATTCATAAACACATCATACTATTTAGAAATACACAGTGGATGATTACTTTTTAAGAAAAATCCAGGAGACTTCCGGGTAAGATGGCGGAAGAGTAAGACGCGGAGATCACCTTCCTCCCCACAGATACACCAGAAATACAGCTACACGTGGAACAACTCCTACAGAACACCTACTGAACGCTGGCAGAAGACCCCAGACCTCCCAAAAGGCAAGAAACTCCCCACATACCTGGGTAGGGCAAAGCGGAGAGATCCCCACACAGAGGATCGGTGCCGAGCGGCACTCACCAGCCTGAGAGGCTTGTCTGCTCGCCCGCCAGGGCGCGCAGCACTGGAAGCTGAGGCTCGGGCTTCGGTCAGAGCGCAGAGAGAGGACTGGGGCTGGCGGCGAGAACTCAGCGTGAAGGGGGCTAATGTGCCACAGCTACCCGGCAGGGAGTCCGGGAAAACTCTGGAGCTGCCGAAGAGGCAAGAGACTTTTTCTTCCCTCTTGGTTTCCTGGTGCGCGAGGAGAGGGGATTAAGAGCGCTGCTTAAAGGGGCTCCACAGACGGGCGCGAGTCGCGACTGAAAGCGCGGAGCCCAGTGACGGGCGTGGGACGCTGGGGCTGCTGCTGCCGCCGCCAAGAAACCTGTGTGCGAGCGCAGGTCACTGCCCACACCGCCCTTCCGGGAGCCTGTGCAGCCCGCCACTGCCGGGGTCCCGGGATCCAGGGGCGGCTTCCCTGGGAGAACGCACGGCGCGCCTCGGGCTGGTGCAACGTCACGCCGACCTCTGCCGCTGCAGGCTCCCCCGCACTCCGTGCCCCTCCCTCCCGCCCGGCCTGAGTGAGCCAGAGTCCCCGAAGAGGCTGCTCCTTTAACCCTGTCCTGTCTGAGCGAAGAACAGACGCCCTCCGGCGACCTACACGCAGAGGCGGGGCCAAATCCAAAGCTGAGACCCAGGAGCTGTGAGAACAGAGAAAGGGAAACCTCTCCCAGCAGCCTCAGAAGCAGCGGATTAAAGCTCCACAATCAACTTGATGTACCCTGCATCTGTGGAATACATGAATAGACAACAAATCATCCCAAATTGAGGAGCCAGGAGTCAGTGCTGTGCCTCTGAGGTGGGAGAGCCAACTTCAGGACACTGGTCCACAAGAGACCTCCCAGCTCCACATAATATCAAACGGCAAAAATCTTCCAGAGATCTCCATCTCAACACCAGCACCCAGCTTCACTCAACGACCAGCAAGCTACAGTGCTGGACACCCTATGCCAAACAACTAGCAAGACAGGAACACAACGCCACCCATTAGCAGAGAGGTGGCCTAAAATCATAAAAAGTCCGCAGACACCCCAAAACACACCACCAGACGTGGACCTGCCCACCAGAAAGACAAGATCCAGCCTCATCCACCAGAACACAGGCACTAGTCCCCTCCACCAGGAAGCCTACACAACCCACTAAACCAACCTCAGCCACTGGGGACAGACACCAAAAACAACGGGAACTACGAACCGGCAGGCTGCAAAAAGGAGACCCCAAACACAGTAACATAAGCAAAATGAGAAGACAGAAAAACACACAGCAGGAGAAGGAGCAAGATAAAAACCCACCAGATCTAACAAATGAAGAGGTAATAGGCAGTCTACCTGAAAAAGAATTCAGAATAATGATGGTAAAGATGATCCAAGATTCTATTTCCAAGATCCAAAATCTTGGAAAGAGAATAGACAAAATGCAAGAAACAGTTAACAAGGACCTAGAAGAACTAAAGATGAATCAAGCATCGATTAAAAACACAATACATGAAATAAAAAATACTCTAGATGGGATCAATAGCAGAATAAATGAGGCAGAAGAACAGATAAGTGAGGTGGAAGATAAAATAGTGGAAATAACTGATGCAGAGCAAAATAAAGAAAAAAGAATGAAAAGAACAGAGGACAGTCTCAGAGACCTCTGGGACAACATTAAACGCACCAACATTCGAATTATAGGGGTTCCAGAAGAAGAAGAGAAAAAGAAAGGGACTGAGAAAATATTTGAAGAGATTATAGTTGAAAACTTCCCTAATATGGGAAAGGAAATAGTTAATCAAGTCCAGGAGGCACAGAGAGTCCCATACAGAATAAATCCAAGGAGAAATACACCAAGACACATATTAATCAAACTGTCAAAAATTAAACACAAAGAAATCATATTAAAAGCAGCAAGGCAAAAACAACAAATAACACACAAGGGAATCCCCATCAGGATAACAGCTGATCTCTCAGCAGAAACTCTACAAGCCAGAAGGGAGTGGCAGGACATAATTAAAGTGATGAAGGAGAAAAACCTGCAACCAAGATTACTCTACCCAGCAAGGATCTCATTCAGATTTGATGGAGAAATTAAAACGTTTACAGACAAGCAAAAGCTGAGAGAGTTCAGCACCACCAAACCAGCTTTACAACAAATGCTAAAGGAACTTCTCTAGGCAAGAAACACAACAGAAGTAAAAGACCTACAATAACGAACCCAAAACAATTAAGAAAATGGGAATAGGAACATACATATCAATAATTACCTTAAATGTAAATGGACTAAATGCTCCCACCAAAAGATACAGATTGGCTGAATGGATACAAAAACAAGACCCATATATATGCTGTCTACAAGAGACCCACTTCAGACCTAGAGACACATACAGACTGAAAGTAAGGGGATGGAAAAAGATATTCCATGCAAATGGAAATCAAAAGAAAGCTGGAGTAGCAATTCTCATATCAGACAAAATAGATTTTAAAATAAAGACTACTAGAAGAGACAAAGAAGGACACTACCTAATGATCAAGGGATCGATCCAAGAAGAAGATATAACAATTGTAAATATTTATGCACCCAACATAGGAGCACCTCAATACATAAGGCAAATACTAACAGCCATAAAAGGAGAAATCGACAGTAACACAATCATAGTAGGGGACTTTAACACCCCACTTTCACCAATGGACAGATCATCCAAAATGAAAATAAATAAGGAAACACAAGCTTTAAATGATACATTAAACAAGATGGACTTAATTGATATTTATAGGACATTCCATCCAAAAACAACAGAATACACATTTTTCTCAAGTGCTCATGGAACATTCTCCAGGATAGATCATATCTTGGGTCACAAATCAAGCCTTGGTAAATTTAAGAAAATTGAAATTGTATCAAGTATCTTTTCCGACCACAATGCTATGAGACTAGATATCAATTACAGGAAAAGAGCTGTAAAAAATACAAACACATGGAGGCTAAACAATACACTACTTAATAACGAAGTGATCACTGAAGAAATCAAAGAGGAAATTAAAAAATACCTAGAAACAAATGACAATGGAGACACGACGACCCAAAACCTATGGGATGCAGCAAAAGCAGTTCTAAGAGGGAAGTTTATAGCAATACAATCCCACCTTAAGAAACAGGAAACATCTCGAATAAACAACCTAACCTTGCACCTAAAGCAATTAGAGAAAGAAGAACAAAAACATCCCAAAGTTAGCAGAAGGAAAGAAATCATAAAAATCAGATCAGAAATAAATGAAAAAGAAATGAAGGAAACGATAGCAAAGATCAATAAAACTAAAAGCTGGTTCTTTGAGAAGATAAACAAAATTGATAAACCATTAGCCAGACTCATCAAGAAAAGAAGGGAGAAGACTCAAATCAATAGAATTAGAAATGAAAAAGGAGAAGTAACAACTGACACTGCAGAAATACAAAAGATCATGAGAGATTACTATAAGCAACTCTATGCCAATAAAATGGACAACCTGGAAGAAATGGACAAATTCTTAGAAATGCACAACCTGCCGAGACTGAACCAGGAAGAAATACAAAATATGAACAGACCAATCACAAGCACTGAAATTGAGACTGTGATAAAAAATCTTCCAACAAACAAAAGCCCAGGACCAGATGGCTTCACAGGCGAATTCTATCAAGCATTTAGAGAAGAGCTAACACCTATCCTTCTGAAACTCTTCCAAAATATAGCAGAGGGAGGAACACTCCCAAACTCATTCTACGAGGCCACCATCACCTTGATACCAAAACCAGACAAGGATGTCACAAAGAAAGAAAACTACAGGCCAATATCACTGATGAACATAGATGCAAACATCCTCAACAAAATACTAGCAAACAGAATCCAACAGCACATTAAAAGGATCATACACCATGATCAAGAGGGGTTTATTTCAGGAATGCAAGGATTCTTCAATATATGCAAATCAATCAACGTGATACACCATATTAACAAATTGAAGGAGAAAAACCATATGATCATCTCAATAGATGCAGAGAAAGCTTTCGACAAAATTCAACACCCATTAATGATAAACACCCTGCACAAAGTAGGCATAGAGGGAACTTTCCTCAACATAATAAAGGCCATATATGACAAATCCACAGCCAGCATCGTCCTCAATGGTGAAAAACGGAAACCATTTCCACTAAGATCAGGAACAAGACAAGGCTGCCCACTCTCACCACTCTTATTCAACCTAGTTTTGGAAGTTTTAGCCACAGCAATCAGAGAAGAAAAGGAAATAAAAGGAATCCAAATTGGAAAAGAAGAAGTAAAGCTGTCACTGTTTGCAGATGACATGATACTATACATAGAGAATCCTAAAGATGCTACCAGAAAACTACTAGAGCTAATCAATGAATTTGGTAAAGTAGCAGGATACAAAATTAATGCACAGAAATCTCTGGCATTCCTATATACTAATGATGAAAAATCTGAAAGTGAAATCAAGGAAACACTCCCATTTACCATTGCAACAAAAAGAATAAAATATCTAGGAACAAACCTACCTAAGGAGACAAAAGACCTGTATGCAGAAAATTATAAGACACAGATGAAAGAAATTAAAGATGATACAAATAGATGGAGAGACGTACCATGTTCTTGGACTGGAAGAATCAACATTGTGA
The DNA here is from genome assembly GCF_964165515.1 of Mesoplodon bidens. NCBI lineage: Eukaryota > Metazoa > Chordata > Mammalia > Artiodactyla > Ziphiidae > Mesoplodon > Mesoplodon bidens. The sequence goes on from NC_138162.1 coordinate 101,348,031, forward strand.
AAATGACTCTACTACCCAAAGTAATCTACAGATTCAATGCAATCCCTATCAAACTACCACTGGCATTTTTCACAGAACTAGAACAAAAAATTTCACAATTTGTATGGAAACAAAAAAGACCCCGAATAGCCAAAGCAATCTTGAGAACGAAAAATGGAGCTGGAGGAATCAGGCTCCCTGACTTCAGACTATACTACAAAGCTACAGTAATCAAGACAGTATGGTACTGGCACAAAAACAGAAAGATAGATCAATGGAACAGGATAGAAAGCCCAGAGTTAAACACACGGACATATGGTCACCTTATCTTTGATAAAGGAGGCAGGAATGTACAGTGGAGAAAGGACAGTCTCTTCAATAAGTGGTGCTGGGAAAACTGGATAGGGACATGTAAAAGTATGAGATTAGATCACTCCCTAACACCATACACAAAAATAAGCTCAAAATGGATTAAAAACCTAAATGTAAGGCCAGACACTATCAAACTCTTAGAGGAAAACATAGGCAGAACACTCTATGACATAAATCACAGCAAGATCCTTTTTGACCCACCTCCTAGAGAAATGGAAATAAAGACAAAAATAAACACATGGGACCTAATGAAACTTAAAAGCTTTTGCACAGCAAAGGAAACCATAAACAAGACCAAAAGACAACCCTCAGAATGGGAGAAAATATTTGCAAATGAAGCAACTGACAAAGGATTAATCTCCAAAATTTATAAGCAGCTCATGCAGCTCAATAACAAAAAAACAAACAACCCAATCCAAAAATGGGCAGAAGACCTAAATAGACATTTCTCCACAGAAGATATACAGACTGCCAACAAACACATGAAAGGATGCTCAACATCTTTACTCATTAGAGAAATGCAAATCAAAACTACAATGAGATATCATCTCACACCAGTCAGAATGGCCATCATCAAAAAATCTAGAAACAATAAATGCTGGAGAGGGTGTGGAAAAAAGGGAACACTCTTGCACTGCTGGTGGGAATGTGAATTGGTACAGCCGCTATGGAGAACGGTATGGAGGAGAACGATATGGAGGTTCCTTAAAAAACTACAAATAGAACTACCATATGACCCAGCAATCCCACTACTAGGCATATACCCTGAGAAAACCATAATTCAAAAAGAGACATGTACCAAAATGTTCATAGCAGCCCTATTTACAATAGCCCGGAGATGGAAACAACCTAAGTGTCCATCATCAGATGAATGGATAAAGAAGATGTGGCACATATATACAATGGAATATTACTCAGCCATAAAAAGAAATGAAATTGAGCTATTTGTAATGAGCTGGATAGACCTAGAGTCTGTCATACAGAGTGAAGTAAGTCAGAAAGAGAAAGACAAATACTGTATGCTAACACATATATATGGAATTTAAGAAAAAAAAATGTCATGAAGAACATAGGGGTAAGACAGGAATAAAGACACAGACCTACTAGAGAATGGACTTGAGGATATGGGGAGGGGGAAGGGTAAGCTGTGACAAAGTGAAAGAGCGGCATGGACATGTATACACTACCAAACATAAGGTAGATAGCTAGTGGGAAGCAGCTGCATAGCACAGGGAGATCAGCTCGGTGCTTTGTGACCGCCTGGAGTGGTGGGATAGGGTGGGTGGGAGGGAGACGCAAAAGGGAGGGGATATGGAAACATATGTATATGTATTACTGATTAAATTTGTTATAAAGCAAAAAATAAAAAAATAAAAAAATAAAAAAAAAAGAAAAATCCAGACTGGTGGGTGCCCAGGGGGAGGAGGTTGGGGGAGGGATGGAGCGGGAGGTTGGGGTTATCAGATGTAGGCTTTTATATATGGAATGGATAAGCAGCAAAGTCCTACTGTAAGGCACAGAGAACTATGTTCAATATCCTATGATAAACCATAAGGGAAAGGACTATTTTTAAAAAACAATGTGTGTGTGTGTATATATATATATATCTGAATCACTTTGCTGTATAGCAGTAATTAACATAGCATTGTAAGTCAACTAGACTTCAATTTTAAAAAGGCAAAAAGAAAAAATCCTAAAATCAATTTGACTCTCCTGATAGTTTTATGGGAAGATTAATTTTCTTTGTTGGATGTTCAAACGTCGAGCATAAAGTTTTTTCCGCCAACACTTCAAGGACCTGAGGGTATGCAGGTAGTGAGAGCTTTCCTACCTGGAGAGCAAGAGAGGACCATAAGGGTAGTCTCAGTTCTCCAGGAACAACTAACAGCAAACCATCAGAAGTACAGCTCCATGCTCTATAGCCACATGAATACTTTCTTCTCTAATGGTTCAGAAATGGTACTGTGAAGACAGTGAATGCCTGTCTTTGTGTGTTATGACGTTTCCTCCTCCCTTGATTTGCTCATTATGAACTTGGTTTCATTTTTGGTCTTTGCAGATGTCTTATTTCTCTCCATTTTTCCTGATCATTTGTCCTAAGTTTAAGCCATTCTATTCTTCTCTTGGTACATCTGTCACCTGTGATTCTTCTTTTTCTCATTTTCAAGTCTCATTTCCCTCATCAGTGTCTCTCCGGCCTTGGCCATGAGCTTTGGTACTCACCAGAAACTTCTGGCATTTTCTCTTTTGTTCTGTGTGAAAGTGGGCAAACTCTTATATTTTATCAAAACGCAGTCACGGAATGAGAGAGACTAGGAGTCTATGAAACTCTGTACCTGTTTTGTTCTTTTAAGGATTATTCTTTCTGGTGTTTTTGTGAGGTTTTATTTTTTCCAACTTGAAAATACCCAGACTTCCCTGGCAGGCCAGTGGTTAAGACTGCACACTTCTACTGCAGGGGCAAGGGTTCAATCTCTAGTCGGGAAACTAAGATACTTCCAGTCACGTGCCACGGACAAAAAATAAAGATTGAAAATATCCAAAGAAGTGTCCATACTCCCTAACATTCCTGCAAAGCCTGCAGGAGCTCAATAATTACCTGGTGACTAGCTCACTGAGTCTTTAAAATCACCCGCCGTAAGAGAAATTTCATCTTATCTAACTCAAAATTGTTTCTACTTCAACACTCAATTGTTTTCCCTTTAATTACCTTTAGTAGTTTTCTTCACAATAATCTAGTATTTGGAGCTTTATTCCCCATTGTCTTATTATTCTCCTTAGTTTTTGTTAAGTATTTGTGTCTCATAATCTCGTCATATAATTTATGTGCTTTTACTTTTTATTTTTATGCTGTTCTGTGTGCTAAAGACCTATCTTTATATACTGTGATATTTCTGGTTCCCTGAAAATCAACCTATATGCCAACATTGCACAGGGTGGGGAGTGCAATCTTAGAGAAGCAGGAGATGGGAGAAAAACAAAGCAGGGAAGAAGGGAGAGCAAATAGGAAGGGAAGTATTACTCAACAGACCAACATTTGGCAGCAAGTTCAGCCAATTGCTCAATCACACAGGATAGTTTTAGAGATGCCAACAATACGAGAACTTCTCAGGACAGTATGGAAAAGAAGAGCTTATCTGCTGACTCCTTATTATTTTCTTTCTCCCATTGGTGTGGACTCACCCAAACTTCCAGGTTACATCATCCAGATGCTAAAGGCAGCCACAGGAGCCCACAGCCCCTATACCTATTGAATCAGTCCTGCCAGCACTCAGCAAAGTGATCTTTCTTGCCCAGCTGGCACGACATCTCTGGTGGTTGATGATGGTAGCAGCATCAGCAACCTGGACCACCACCCTGGGGAATAAACGAGCTATTTTAAGCCCATTTTCTCAGCAAACAGGGCTAGTGCTCATTAATTGGGTCCCACATAATACCCTTTACAGAGAAAAATAGCTTAGTAGATCCTTGCCCATTGCCCTTATCATTTTCCATGTGGAGCCAACTTGTTCTTCAATATCATTTTTATGCATTTTTCTTTCCTCACCCATGCAGCTCTGTCCAGTGGAGGTTCCTCCTCCCTCTCATGACCCTGATTCTGTCACTAACTCCCAAAGGCATCTCCCTTGAAGTCCATTGGCTTAACTTACACTTTCCTTTCTCGATTTAATTTGTTCTGACTTCCTTTGACAAAACTCTGAAATGCTTTCCTGCACTCCTGTCTTTCACCAACTGATTCAGCTACTCTGTTCCCTGTTATGATCCTGAGGGATCAGACTATTGACCTTGATTACCTGTCCAACACTCCGTAAATCAGTCTGCAATTGCTGGACACTGAGATCAGTTACCAGATTTCACTATTATAAATAATACCTAATATTTGCACATATGTATGGTTGTTTCCTTAGAATATGTTCCTAAAAGTAAAAGTGCTACGCCACTGGAAAAGTTGCCTCATACTGAATTTTCTCCCAAAGGCAGTAAAGTGCATGTTTATTCACATTCTTGACAATATGAAGCATTTAAAATGATCTTGTCCAAAGTGTTTAATAAAATAGAAAATGGAAAGAAAATACATAATATATTATATATACTTACAAAAAGATAATATATATTCATTGCTATGTAGTACAAAAGTATGAGGGATCTTATTTATTCATTTGTTCATACATTTATTAGCTAGCCTTTATTTTTTAGTTTTCTCAATAATAAACATAATTAAGAGGACACCTATTTTGTAAATGACTTTTAGATAACACTCACAGCAACCAACCTACATGTCTAAAATTGTATGTCATATTTGCACTTCCCAGAAGCACTGGATGTTTGGCTTCATAAACAAGTAAAACAGTAAATTTCACATTATTGAATGGGATTCAGAGCATTATCAACTGTCTATTATTAGAGAAAAGTTTTATAACCTGATTTTCTTTTCTGGTGCTCAAAAAAGTCCATAAAGATTTTCCTTCATAAAAATTTACTCTTTTAGGGTCATGAAACTACCCTCTGTGTAATTTCAGAATTCTCTTGATATACTATGTTTACTGTATCTATCATCCAACAGGTGTGCCAGTACTTAAAAGCTGGCAGTGAATATGTATCCTGTGGTTTTAAATTCTTTAATTTTTAATATAGGATCTTTAGTTTATGTTTACCTTTCAGCACAGAGGTATATATCAGATGTTTACCGTAATTCCACTTCATTTTGCTTTCTTTTATCTCTACCAATGTTTTAGCATTAAATTCCATCTAACTAATATATATATATATATATATATATATATATATATATATATATTTTTTTTTTTGTGGTACGTGGGCCTCTCACTGTTGTGGCCTCTCCCGTTGCAGAGCACAGGCTCCGGATGCGCAGGCTCAGCGGCCATGGCTCACGGGCCCAGCCGCTCCACAGCATGTGGGGTCTTCCCGGACCGGGACACGAACCCGTGTCCCCTGCATTGGCAGGCAGACTCTCAACTACTGCGCCACCAGGGAAGCCCAAGGCAATATATTTAAACCACTCTTCTCACAAACACTTAGACCCTGTGGCAGTATTTCAGAGACATCACAGTCAACTGGGGAACAGAGCAATCTGGGCAAGTGTCAAGGTCTCTGACACAGTGATACGCCCCTGGTGTGTCCTCTCTACTGTATGGGGCATAGTCATCTCCAGCAGTGACCTCTTAGGCTGGGGCAAATCATCTGAGATGATGTCCTCTCCAATTCTGAGTTCACCTCACTCAGGGGTAAGGTCCTCTAGAATGGTGCCCCCCAGGGGGCAAGTGATCCTCCAATAGAGCTATCCAGTTGGGATATTGGTCATGGGCTGGCATAGACTAGCCTGATACAGCTTGGAAGCTTTCCTGAAGACTGACTTTCATATTTGGTGCCTCCAGCTACTGGAACAAGTTATTAACACCTCCCTGGCGTCATCAGGGATACATTCCCCAAAGGAACAGGTGGCTGCCCTTTCATTCCATGTGCAGTGCATCCAAGGCACATAAAGATTCTGAGCACATTTACAACCCAGGCTAAAGAAGATCTTCTGGATACTATTTAGGCATTCTTGGGACTGACCCATGAGGGTGATGGACAAATCATGGGAGCACAGTCCCTGTAACCAGATGGGTTTTGTGTATGGTCCCTCACAGGGCCAATTAGTTTGTAACAATATTTGATATAAAGAATTGGTGGGTGAGTATCATTTAGACATCACCTCCAGAGAACCCATTTCCTGTGAAGGGATTCAATCCCTTTGCTGCTCAGATTTGGTGTCATGCTAGCCTAAACCCTTCCAACACAGCTCTCCAACATTCCCCGTTTATCCACCCTGTGGTGCAGTTGTGGACAGGAGCACTATTATTCTAATATTGTCCCTGAGTGATGGTTAGGCCCCAGGGGATCTACCAGTGACTCAATTATCCAGACTGCATAATGCAGTAAGAATTGCTATAGCCATACAGAGCACCAACATTTGATGGGCTTCGATGGGGTTCCTTCTGGCTGAGCTACTTGAATATCGATTAACAGCTGACTGCAGTTGCTTTTGACAAGAAAGCCATGGGATACCTCTTGCAGTGCGGGAAAGTTACATTCTCCTGTAATATGGAAAGGCTTTTGATGTCAAGTTTAGCCCTTCCTGTATGCCAAAAACCCAAAAGAAACTCAGTAGACTCAGGTTTGGTGCAGAGACTCCAGGAAGCATAGTCAGGCGTGGCCACAGACTATAGTCAGAATGTGGAGTAGGTGGCACTGAAGGTAAGGCTTGCTGGACCTTCTGTTGGGCAGCTTCCAAAGCACACTGTGGGGCCTCACCCTAATGGAAGGTGGCAAATTTGCATGTGGTTGCACAGATAGGGCAAATAACCAGTGAGAGATGAGGGATGTGTTGCCTCCAGAACCTGAAAAGGCCTGAAGCCTGAATGTGTTTTGCCTGTCTGAGCGTAGTGGGTGATTCAACAGTGAGCAATGGATATCTGGCAGTTGGGGGAATTTCTCAGCCCTTGAAGTCCCAGGTGATGCTCAGAAACGTAAAGATAACACTGGGCATTAGATGTTCTGAGGGGCATTTTCCCAGCCACATTGGTGTAGGTGGTGTGTAAGGGTGTGTAACTCTGCCCATATCATTTCCTCAGAGGGACACCTCAGCATACTACCATCAAAATAATGCTTCAAAAATGCAATTTTCCGGGCTTCCCTGGTGGCGCAGTGGTTGAGAGTCCGCCTGCCGATGCAGGGCACACGGGTTCGTGCCCCGGTCCGGGAAGATCCCACATGCCGCGGAGCGGCTGGGCCCATGAGCCATGGCCGCTGAGCCTGCGTGTCTGGAGCCTGTGCTCCGCAACGGGAGAGGCCACAGCAGTGAGAGGTCCGCGTACCGCAAAAAAAAAAAAAAAAAAAAATGCATTTTTCCAATTACAATTTATCTAAATCCCAGGAGCAGAGGTCCGTGCAATTCCAGTATTGTTTAAATATGCCATTGGGAGCAATATCAATGTGTTTAACCCCTTCAAAAGTGAAAGCAAATTGGATCTGGGATTCCTCTGAGATGGGAACAGATATATTAGCTAGGTCAGTGACGGCAAAGGACACTCCTTGGGTCCCTTGTATCTCCCCAATCTTTCTATAATACTAGAAATTGGGGTCTTAATTGGGAAAACCTGAGAACTGAGGCTTAGCTAGTCCATGGTGAGGCACCACTCCTTAGTGGCTGGCTTAAGTATCAGATAAAACACTGCTATTGAAAGGGGAGGTTGGGGGCTTAATGACTCCCATTTCTGTAATAACAGGGCACAGGATTTCAGTGCCCTGTTTAAGTCGGTATTAGTGGTGCTCACCATCTTGACCTGAGGAAGAAGAGTCATTGGCAGCCAGCTGGCCACTCCCAGCAGGAAGGCCAGGAAACTGGGCTTCCTCCATGTGGCATAGATTCACGTAAGTGCATCCATGCCAATAAATAAAGAACCAAGGGGGCCACCATAAGAGGAAGCCATTTGATGTGAGTGGTCCCAATAGTTACATCCGAATGGATTTGATGGTTTTACCAGCAATTCCATGTAAGTAGGTGGGCTCCCACACTGGGAATTTAGAGGGACTGCCTGGAATAATAGTGACATTGTTTCCAATAGGGCCAAAAAACCCTGCATATTTTTATTGTCCAAATTGTCCATCAGAATGGTACAGGAGTGACTGTCCCCAGCGGATGGGAAAAGCCCTCAGGAGCCACCAAACTCCCAGGATAGGGGCTTAGGTGGCTGGAAGGCCTGGAGGTTAGGGAAGAACACAGAGGGAGCACTAAGGACTGAGCTGGGGCCAAAGAGGTTAGAGGGGGTTTTGTGGCAAGAGGATGGATGGTAGAAAGGGGCTGTAGTGTGAGAATGCTAGTTCTATAGACTGAAATTTTGAGACTGGCTGTTCAGAGATCAAGTGGCCATGACTCCCAGCAGAGGTTTGCTGTGTATTCCCTTGAGGAGCAAAATTAGGATGGGAATTCATTGGGGAGGAAATGGGGGGTCTTTTCAATTGAGGGAAATTTGCTTTAGGGCCGTCTCTCTAGGGCAGTGGGGCAGAGGGGAATAAGCCTCAAGTATTTGGGTGTCTGGGTGCAAATCTCTCCTCCATGTCTAACGACCGGGTTCATGTCCTCCAGTGCATTTTGAATGGTTTTATCAGTCCTAATAAAATGGAATAGTGCCACTCTGTAATTAGGGGGAGTGCCTTGTAAAATTCCTCTGGACTCAGGGTCAAATGGGCCCTCTTCAGGGTCAGAAATAGAGAGGCGTTCATTTGAGTCACTAGTCATAGGAATGGTAAACCCATTGGGTCATGCCAATTTTGTGAAGCAGGAGATGGGCTTCATCTAATGTTTTCCATTCACTGAGCTTAGCAGTAATCACCATGATGAAAGGTGGGCATGGTGCCAGGCAATAAATACCCAGGTGAGGAGAGCGAGGGCTCTGGTGGGAATATCAGAGGTTCTTGCCTTCTCTCGTCCTCCCCTCCTCGTCACCAGAGGCCTTAATAACCTTATCTGCTTTTTCCCTGGTGGCAGGGGTATCTCATGAGGCGTGTTTTTTGGTTCTGCCCTCATTCGGGGAAAGCCAAGAGGGCTTAGGTTGTGGTATCTCAGAGGAATGAGCACACAGCCCAGATGGATCTTCAAGGTGTTTAAGACATACTGGCTAGTTGGTACCTTTCAGCAGCTGAGAGTAACAATCCAGAGCCCATTCCAAAACCCCGCAATAGCCAATCAGCTCCCGTCTCTCCCCTCTGCTGCACCAGATTTTTAAGTTTTCAATTTAAGAGATAATTTCAGATCTCAGTTTGACTTTGAGTTTTCTTCTGTTACCTGAACCTTATGTGTTGGTATTGGAAATTTTGTGGAGGACTTCTTGTAAGCCCTCTTAGCAAGTGGCTGCCTCCTCTTCCTGGGTGTCCCAGTGAAGCACCCAAGAATTAGGGTCTGCCTCCACTAGTGTCTTACACACAGGGTCTTCGGAAAAAGCCCCGAGGCCTCTGGAGAGTAATAACAAAGCCCTGGCCTGCTGGCGTGCTGTGCTACCAAGCCACACCCAGAAGTTCCTACAGAGATTTTACATTTATGGAGGAGTTACTCAATCTCTTCCGGAGTTTCAGAAGGCACGGGCACAAGATGTTCAGAACACTTACAGTTGTCCATTAAGTTTTTTTTTGCAACACTGAGTTAGGGACTGGACCCACTGTTTTGTCACAGGGCCCAGCAGTAAGGCCAGGTAAGAATCATGTGATTGGGGATACATGAAACAAGTCACTTGGTTTATTGCACACCATTAGCACACATCACAGATTAGTCAAAATAGTTAACGTAGCACACCAAGGAGAAGTCTAAGAAAGAAATGTGTCAGCACCGGCAGCAATCTCTCTGGTCCAGCAACAGGTCTTGAGACAAGCATGAGTGGGAAGTTGCCTTCTGCTCCCACAGAAGCTCCAGCAGCCTCAGTCGGGAACAGCTCTCAGCTGGGTGGAGTCGGTCCTCCAGCAAAGTGCCTTCAAGCTGCTGAGTTCAGTGGTCTCATTTGAAGGAGTCTGCTGGTAGGGTATCGCGGTTACACCCCAGGTGGACTCCTCTCTCATTAGTTGTTCCTTCTGTTCTGGTGAAGTATTTCCTTGGATGTCATCGAATACCTTATCTACACTTTTTTTTAAAATTCAAGTATAGTTGATTTACAGTGTTGTTAGTTTCTGGTGTACATCAGAGTGATTCAGTTGTACATATATACACTTATTCTTTTCCATTATGGTTCATTATAGGATAATGAATATAGTTCCCTGTGCTATACAGTAGGACCTTGTTGTTTATCCATTCTATAGACAATAGTTTGCATCTGCTAATCCCAAACTCCCAATCCATCCCTACCCTTGGCAACCATGTCTGCTCTCTTTATCTGTGAGTCTGCTTCTTTTTCGTATATGTCATATTTGTGTCATATTTTACATTCCATATGTAAGTGATAATCATATGGTATTTGTCTTTCTCTTTTTGACTTACTTCACTTAGTATGATAATCTCCAGGTCCATCCATGTAGCTGCAAATGGCATTATTTCATTCTTTTTTTATGGCTGGGTAGTATTTGTTGTATATATATACAACATCTTCTTTATCTATTCATCTATAGTTGGACATTTATATAGGTTGTTTCCACGTCTTGGCTATTTTAAATAGTGCTGCTATGAACACAGGGGTGCATGTATCTTGTAGAATTAGTGTTTTGTCTGGGTATATGCCCAGGAGTAGGATTGCTAGATGATACAGCAACTCTATTTTTAGCTTTTTGAGGAAACTCCATACTGTCTTCCATAGTGGCTACACTAACTTACATGTCCACCAACAGTGTAGGAGGGTTGCATTTTCTCCATACTCCGTTTGTTATTTGTAAACTTTTAATGATGGCCATTCTGACCAGTGTGAGGTGGTACCTCATTTTACTTTTGATTTGCATTTCTCTGATAATTAGGGATGATGAGCATCTTTTCGTGTGCTATTGGCCATCTGTATGTCTTCTTTGGAGAAATTTCTATTTAGGTCTTCTGCCCATTTTTGGATTGGGTTGTTTGTGTTTTTGTCATTGAGTTGTATGAGCTGTTTGTATATTTTGGAAATTAAGCCCCTGTCACTTGCATCATTTGCAAATATTTCCGCCCAGTCCATAGGTTGTCTTTTTGTTCTGTTTATGGTTTCCTTTGCTGTGCAAAAGCTTGTAAGTTTGATTAGGTCCCATTTGTTTATTTTTACTTTTATTTCTATTGCCTTGGTAGAGTGACCTAGGAAAACAGTGTCACAATTTAGGTCAGAGAATGTTTTGTCTATACTCTGTTCCAGGAGTTTTATGGTGTCATGTCTTATAGTTAAGTCTTTAAGCCATCTTGAGTTTATTTTTGTGTACGGTGTAAGAGTGTGTTCTAACTTCACTGATTTACATGCAGCTGGCCAGCTTCTGCAGCACGATTTGCTAGACTCTTTCCTCCACTGTATATTCTTGCCTCCTTTGCTGAAGATTAATTGACCATATGTGTGTGGGTTTATTTCTAAGCTCTTTTTTCTGTTCCACTGATCCATGTCTGTCTTTGTGCTTAAAGTAACACTCTTAGTTCATCACGCTAAGACATCCACAGTCATATACCGATTATTTCAAAACAACCAATATGTAGGTTCACATTTGCCACTACGACTCCATTTAAAATTACTTAATATACTTAAGTCCTGTAATTTCACACAAGATGAATCATGACACAAAAGAAATCACAGCCCGACACCCACAGTATCCCATTAGGTTGGGGTACAAAGAGTTACAGCAGGCAGTGAGGCAGCCACTTAGAGAAAGCAAGTCTTGGTTGAATTCCCCCTTTCTTGGTGCCGTTAGTTTCTGTTGCAAGGATATTTCACTCATCTAGGTTAGGACACAATAGTCCTGGCACCACCTACTGCCTCACTGGTTGCAGGGGTAAGTTTCCCTCCACCTTACCTATGGGAATATCCTTTCCTTGTGCCTTTGACCAGAGCTCCACCTTGGGCAGTGATAATAGCCTTATGATTCGATCCACCCTCCTTAGCTCTCCTTGGCGTGAGGTGTGGAAGACAGTTGATTATATTAAGTTAATTAAGACCTTTATAATTAGTGGTCTAATCGTTTTATTAGATCATATGGCCTTGACCATGCAGCTCTGGGAAAACTGTTCAATTATTATGGCAGTTGTGACACTTGGGGATGGGTACTGCTGACAACACATGGCAGAAGAATATGCAAAAACACAAATCAGTGTCATGGACCTCCAGCAAGTGGTTGCTGCCTTCTCAAAGGGTGTTACCCAGACGGGTTAGCCAGTCACTAAGCCAGTCACTGATAAAGGGAATTCCCCTTGGTTAACTGCAAGTACAATCATGCAATCCTGCTGGCTACGCCAGCAGGATGTACTGGTCTCATTCTATTGATAGTGAGGTTATTGAGTAGGAATCCCTGAGGCACTCACCTAGGATGTATTACTGGTGGTGAGAAACCACAGACACTTCTCCTACCAGAGCCAATGTTGTGGCTGGACCAGCCTGTGGTTATCATAATCATAGGATGCACCTGAGCAAGATATCATTCGCGAGCTCTGAAGAACAACAGGTCCTGGAGGGTACAGGGCATACCTGAGGGCCACACAGTGAGTTAGATATATAGGCATGGAGCATGGACCTTGGGTTCTGTCTTTATTAGGGTCCGGGGGTGGGGGTGTGTCTATGGTTCTGTGCGTTCACTCTTTCTTGGCAATTTTTTTTTTTTTTTTTTTTTTGTGGTACGCGGGCCTCTCACTGTTGTGGCCTCTCCTGTTGCGGAGCACAGGCTCCGGATGCACAGGCTCAGCGGCCATGGCTCACGGGCCCAGCCACTCTGCGGCATGTGGGATCTTCCCGGACCGGGGCACAAACCCGTGTCCCCTGCATCAGCAGGCGGACTCTCAACCACTGCGCCACCAGGGAAGCCCTTTCTTGGCAAATTCAAAGTATAACAGCAGGAATTAGGGCGTAGAAGGGGAGAAGCAGGGTCATTCAAATGGAGAGTCATCTAGTTTACCCAAAGCTTTCTAAAGGGAAACTTCATGGGTTTTTTTTGTATTTCTAATGTGTTTCAGTGAAATACCTATCTAGAACTGACTGTGCAAATCTTAATTCTATAATCCATATATTGTCTGCCTTTGTAATTTGTATGATGGAGTCCCAAATAGTATGCTCGGACTTATCCAGCGTTGGTACATGCCACACATTTGAGGGCATGGACTTGTTTCCAGACTCCATGTGCTCAAGTCTCAGGTCTCCTATGGGATATTGGGTAGGACACTTAACCTCACTTAAATCATTGTATGTTCATCTGAAAAATGTGTATAATATATTGACAGCCTCATGGGGCTATTATGAAGTGTGAAGACGTTAATCTATATAAAAGGAGTGGCAATGTGCCATTGCAAGTGTTTTTCATGTGTTAGGTGGTGGTGGTGTTACTATCATCAAATTTACATGGAAGATAGAATAGGAAGTTTTAACAGATTCAGTTCATTGGCTGTCCAGGACCCAATCCCTGCTTATTTTTTGGGGGCAGACAAACATCTGCCCCAGAAGATACAGAGTTAAGGCCTATTAGCTGGATTAACCTGGGAATACACATCAAGCCTGTGGGCATCATAGTTTCTCTCCTGGGTTTACTCCAGCCACCTCCAAATGGTCCACTTGCCTCTAATGTTAGCATCTTTAATCCATTTTCTGCAAAACAGCCACAATGATCTTTTAAAATATGCAATGTCTTTAGACTTCTGGGCTGCTAGTGACAGAGTACTTAGTACGCAACTGGTACTAATTCAGCCAAAGACAAGTATAATAACGAACAAAATATGTCACGCCAGTATTTTCAGTCATGCACAACTAGGCAATTGCTTTTTGTTATGGGGGCACATTCTTGATCCATATAAATTATCTAAACTAAAATCAGAGAGAGAAATAGGCTGAGAAACAAGTGAACACTGTATCAATGACCTGTGAGAAAATACTAGTGATCGAATGTGTGTGGTTAAGACATGGAGAAAAATAGTAAACTATTTGAAGAAATAATTATTGAAAATTTCCAAAATTTGGTGACAAAATTACTTTTTGTATCCAAGAATCTGAAAATCAAAGCAACATAAATGTGAAGAAAATATGTCGGTACACAACAGAAAAACTTCAAAACCTAAACATAAGAAGAAAAATTTTAAAGCGGCCAAAGGGTTTTCTGAGGCTAACCACTGAGGTGTGGTGGATCATCTACTCATATAAAAAACAAACAGACAAACAACAACAACAGCAAAAAAGCCGATTTAACTGGAGAAAACTGTCTTTAAAGTATTATTAGGGCTTCCCTGGTGGCGCAGTGGTTGGGAGTCCGCCTGCCGATGCAGGGGACACGGGTTCGTGCCCCGGTCTGGGAAGATCCCACATGCCGCGGAGCGGCTTGGCCCGTGAGCCATGGCCGCTGAGCCGGCGCGTCCGGAGCCTGTGCTCCGCAACGGGAGAGGCCACAAAAGTGAGAGGCCCACGTAACGCAAAAAAAAAAAAAAAAGTATTATTAAAAGTTTCTGGATATTGTCTGTAGTGCATATCGTAAAGGGAAAAACATAGATTTGAGAAAGTCTAAATTTTACTAAGAACAGCCAGAGTCTGAAATATGAATGCACTACTTTCCCCTTCTCCCACCCCACAGATCTTTGCTGTGGGCATGCTAATCTGAGCAGATTCAAACCAGCAAATGGGCTCCACTCCATTTCAGAAGTTTGCATTTTTACCTCAGGAGGGGCAGGACATGAAATTTCTCCTTTCTGCCTGCCCAGGGTTGCAGAAGCTCTTTCTTGCAGACACAGCAGTGAATATCCCCAACCAGACGGTACACATGGGACGGAAGCTCAACTCCAGATACAGTAAGTCAAAATTATCTGAGTCCTGATAAACCTCACAGTAGCTCACAGGGTGGAGTATCCACACAGGGAAGGGCAATCCAAGAAGACTAGCCATTACAGCCCCTATCCAGCATGTTTGCAGAGCATGCATGTCATTCCAGGAGAAGCAAGATACTGCCTGAACCCAGTTCCAGAGCAGTGATGCAGAGACTTTACCTGGGAAGGAGAGGCAGTTGGAACAGCTCCTCAGGTTTGCCTTGAGGAAGTGCATCAGAGCAGGGATAATTCAAGCCTAGCAGCATTATCAAAAACGTGGAGACTGCATGTTCATGTTCCCACTCCAACATGCGAAGAGCCTTGAAACTGTCAGTCCCATCTTCACAACAATGAAGAAAATCTAACAAATAAAGTGAACAACTACACTTCTTGGATCTATCAGACAACTGAGGTTGTTAGGGGAAACGGTGATGAAAACTGCCCACCCTGGCCAGGCACCACAGTAACCATGTGCATAAGTTATTTTATGACAGGAAATCCTGGTAAGGAACATGAAGCTGACAAGCTACCATCAACGGGAAGAATTAGGGAAAGGTCAAAAGGAGAGAGGAGACTCCAGTCCATTATGTCCTACCAACCTCCCAGAATCCGCCTCTCATGGAATCCATCTGGGCTGAGCGAGGCACACGTCACCAGGAAGAGCCCTGAGTCAGAATGTTTGGCCAGAGACAACGTGGAAAATAATCCTATCACCATAAAACCTGAGCCACATGGCAGAGCAGTCCTCCTGAGTTCCCTTACCCTGCTGCTCTCTGCCCAGGCGCCCCTTCCCAATAAAGTCTCTTGCTTTGTCAGCACGTGTGTCTCCTCGGACGATTCATTTCCAAGTGTCAGACAAGAGCCCAGTCTCGGGCCCTGGAAGGGGTCCCCCTTCCTGCAACAAGGTCACTGGGAAAACAATCGCCCCAAAAAAGGCCAATACAGAGAAACAAAGCTTGCCAAGGGAAGAAGCTGCTAGAGCCAGAAACTGGTAGGTAAAATATAATCAAACTGCTGGAGCTTGAGTATGGACTAGCTTGAGATTTAGAAACTCCCATGAGCCTATTCTTAGGGGAAATGCCACACGTTCATGAGTTTTACCTCAAGGAGCCCCACCAAGTTCTCCTGATGACGGTCAGAGAAAAATCCCCTCGTGTTTCCAGCAGGGAGGGGGAAAAGGAGCCATTTTTAATATATCCAGAGCATTCTGTTCTGTGCCTGTTCTTAAGAGAATTACTTTGAGTTAATGTAACTCATGTAGGGGAAGGAAAACACTCAACTCCAAACCTCTCTGTTTCTCACACCTACAGGAAACAAAAAGCTGAGAAGCACTTGAGAAGGATACATCCCAGGAGCAAAGGTCAAGGAAAAGACTGATATGTAATCATAGAATCATAGAATGCTTCCCCTCCCCCCACACCCATCAACTCATCAACGGGATTCTTGCATAAAAGAGGATTACAGCTGAAAGAACTGCAAGATTTAGACTCTGAGGAGGAAATTCTAGGGGAAACTCAAAGACAATCAAGAACAGAAAAACAAGCATATTAGAGGAAATTGATTTAGACACCTACAGGTATAGCAAACAGTGTGCAGTGAACACGCTAGCATAGTGAATGTGCAGTGAACAGGCTAGCATAAGTCCT
The DNA here is from genome assembly GCF_964165515.1 of Mesoplodon bidens. Classification (NCBI taxonomy): domain Eukaryota; kingdom Metazoa; phylum Chordata; class Mammalia; order Artiodactyla; family Ziphiidae; genus Mesoplodon; species Mesoplodon bidens. The sequence goes on from NC_138162.1 coordinate 101,364,507, forward strand.
AGCAAGATAAACATAACCCTCCCACTGAAGTCCCAATAAATTATGTCTGTCTTTCAGCAAAAAATTACAATGTGTTACAAGACAAGAAAAAATACAGTATGTAGAGACAAAGCAAGCAAGAGAACCAGACTTAAATATGACAGATTTTGGAATTATCAGACCGTAATTTTAAAATATGATTAATAGGCTAATGGCTCTATTGTAAAACAAAAAGAACAACACACAAATACAAATGGACATTAAGAGAACAGAGATTAAAACTGTAGGAAAGGGACTTCCCTGGTGGTCCAGTGGTATAGAATCCTCCTTCCAATCAGGGGATGAGGGTTTGATCCTTGGTCAGGGAACTAAGATCCCACATGCCGCAGGGTAGCTAAGCCTGTGTGCCACAACTACTGAGCTCATGCACCTCAACTAGAGCCCGTATGCCGAAAACTACAAAGCCCACGCGTTCTGGAACCCCCGAGCCACAACTACAGAGCCCATGCGCCCTGGAGCCTATGCTCCACAACTAGAGAAGAGAAAACCCACATGCCACAACTAGAGAGAAGCCCGCACACCACAACAAAGAGCCCATGCGCCGAAATGAAAGATCCCACGTGCCGCAACTGAGACCCGATGCAGCCAAAAATAAATAAATAAATAATATATATATATATATATATATTTTTTTTTTTAAAAAAAAAAAAAACCTCTAGGATAGATCTTAAAGGAAAAGTTAGTAATTAGAAACACTACAGCAGGGATTTCATTGGTGGCGCAGTGGTTGGGAATCTGCCTGCCAAAGCAAGGGACAGAGGCTCAATCCCTGGTCCGGGAAGATCCCACAGGCTGTGGAGCAACTAAGCCCGTGTGCCACAACTACTGAGCTTGCACTCTAGAGTCCACGAGCCACAACTACTGAAGCCCACATGCCTAGAGCCCGTGCTCTGCAACAAGAGAAGCCACCATGATGAGAAGCCCACACACTGCAACAAGGAGTAGCCCCTGCTCACTGCAACTAGAGAAAGCCTGTGCGCAGCAACAAAGACCCAATGCAGCCAAAAATAAATAAATAAAAAGTAAATTTATTTTAAAAAAAAAGAACACTACAGCAGAAATGAAAATACCTTTGATGGGCTCCCAAGCAGCCTGGACACAGTAGAGGAACAATCAATGAACTTCAAGATGGAAACAGCAAATTGAAATGCAAGAGGAAAAACAGGAAAAAAAAACCCGGACAGAACATCCAAGGGATGTGTGGACAATGACAAAGGAAGCAACATACGGATAATGAGGATACCAGAAGAAGAAGGCAAAAACAAATGAAATATTTTAAATAATAATGGCTGAGTTTTTCAAAATTAGTGACAGACTCCCACCACAGATCCAGGAAGCCAGAGGATACCAAGCCATATATAAACAAAACTATCTAGGAATATGCTGTTCAAACCTCCAGCATATAGAGTATTATTTGAAAGCTACCTGAATTACCTTCAAGTGTATAGTGTACTCTGGGGCAACCACTAAAGCTTTAAAAATGATAACTGATATATCAAGAGAAAAGAAAATGCAATCACATAAAATGCACAGTTAAAATTACACAAGGCAGAAAAAGAGAAGAATGAAAAAGTACAATGAATAAATATTTTAAAACAGGGCAGATATATGTGAATTATCTAAATATACCAATGAAAAAACAATCTCAGAGTGGATTTAAAAAAGACCCAAATATATGCTATCTATACAAAACCCCTTTGAATGTAAAAAGATATATTAAAAGTAAAGGGATGAAGGGACTTTCTGGTGGTCCAGTGGTTAAAATCCCGCCTTCCAATGCAGGGAACATGGGTTCGATCCCTGGTTGGGGAACTAAGATCTCACATGCCACAGGGCAACTAAGCCTGCACACCGCAACTACTGAGCCCGCATGCTCTGGAGCCTCTGTGACACAACTAAAGAGAAGACTGTGAGCCGCAATGAAGAGAACATGTACCACACCAAAGGGTCTGGTGTGCTGCAACTAAGCCAAATAAATAAATAAATAAAATTTAATAAGCCATTAAAAAACAACAAAAACAAAAGTAAACTACAGTAGCTTTATTACTTTCGGACAAAGCTGAATTAACAAAAGGAAAATTATCAGGAATAAAGAGGAGCATTACATAATGATAAAGGGGTAGACTCAGCAGAAGATAGAACAAGCCTCAAGAGTATGTGTCTAAAAACAGATCAAAATAGGAGGCAAGAACTGGGACTTCCCTGGTGGCACAGTGGTTAAGAATCTGCCTGCCAATGCAGAGGACACGGGTTTGAGCCCTGGTCCAGGAAGATCCCACATGCCGCAGAGTGACTAAGCCCATGCGCCACAACTACTAAGCCTGCTTCGCAACAAGAGAAGCCACAGAAATGAGAAGCCCGAGCACCGCAATGCTGAGTAGCCCCCGCTTGCTGCAACAAGAGAAAGTTCACGTGCAGAAATAAAGACCCAACACAACCAAAAGTCAATAAATAAATTAAAAAAAAAAGAACTGAAAACAATTATAGTTTGAGATTTCAACAAACTTCCATTTGTACTTAATGGATTCATCAGTCGAAACAAGGACACAGTTGAACTGAGCAGCACCATCAATCAATGGGATCTAATCAACATTTATAGAATACTTTATTCTACAACAGCAGAATACACATTTTTAAGCTCAGATGGCACTTTGATTGAGATAGACAACATTGTGGGTCACAATGCACAATTCAAAAGACAATGAAGCTTTTGAAGAATTAATTAAAGAATTAAAAATTAATGAATTATTTAAAAAACAGCCAGAAATATCAAAACATTTGCAGACTGAACAACACACTTCTAAATAACATGTAGATCAAAAGAGTCCCAGATAATTTTAAAATATTTTGAACTAAAGGAGAATGGAAATACAACTTCTTTTTCTGTTTACAGGGTAAATTGTGAGTATCACTGTTCACAGCAACTCAATTGAATCAGACTTGTTCTTCAAATGACTCTGCATATGACTTTTGCATAATGAATATAATGTTCACACTAAATGCACTGGTGACCCTGAGACAATAAAAGTCTTGCAGAAAACACTGTTTGGCTTCTTTCCTGAAGAGGCAATTCAGTAACAATTGTATATCTTTTATACACTGGCCAGAAAACAGTAAGAGAAAATAGGAACATGAGGTATTTTAACTATCCAAATGTATCCTCTAACATATTTACATAATGATAGTTTTTACATAAAAAGTGCATAATTCCCACTACCCTCATGTTGGATTCCAGTACAATTAAATTGAAGGTGGTCTTTGGGTAGAAAAGTTTTCCTCATCACTTACCTTCACAGGATTTTTTTCCTGTGTAAATTTCGAACACCGGCTGAGTAGTCTGGTGGACTGTTTATAAATGATTAATTTCAAGGATTTACCTCTTGTGTGAGTCCTCTAATGTCCAATGAGGGCTGAAATCTGGTTGAAACACTATCCATATGCAATACACATGAGGGATTTCTCTGTGAGTTTTGTTGATTGATGGTTGACTTCTCGAAGAGAAAATTTCCAGGTTTATTATATTCATTGATCTTCCCCTGAGTTCTCTGATGCTGCACTTCCAGTCAAAGTTTCCCCATATCCATTACATTCACAGAGTTTCTCAGTCTGATGTTTCCTAAGACCTGACTTCTGGCTAAAAGCTTTCCCATATTCATCATGTTAATGGGATTTCCCCGTGTGACTTCTCTGATGTGTTCTTAGGCCTGGGTTGCTGCTTTAAGTTTTCTAAAGTTTACTACGTTGATCGGGTTTCTCCCACGTGGGGACTGTCTGATGTACTCTGAGGTTTAGTTTATAGGGGAAAACTTTCTCATGTTCATTACTAATAGGATTTCTCCCCATTATGAGTTCTCTGAACTCTTTAGGACTGGCATCTAGCTAAAAACTTTCTCACATGCAACCCATTCATTGGGTTTCTCCTCCATGAATTCACTGATGCAGAGGTAGATGAGAATTTTCACAGAAGGATTTTCCACACTTACTACACTGCTAAGGTTTCTGTTTTGTGTGAATTTTGATGCCGAGTGAGGTGAGACTTCCTAGAGAGACATTTTCCACATTTATTACACTCATAGGGTTTCTCCCCTGTGTGATTTCTCTGATGTCTTTTTAGGGTTGACTTATGGCTAAAAGCTTTCCCACAGTCACTACATTCATAAGGTTTCTCCCCTGTATGAGTTCTCTGATGTTCTCTGAGGTTTGACATGTGGGTAAAAGTTTTCTCACATTCATTACATGCATAAGGTCTCTCCCCACTATGAGTTCTCTGATGTCCAGTGAGGTATGACTTCCTATAGAAAAATACTCCACACTGATTACATTCATAGGGTTTCTCCCCTGTGTGAATTCTCTGATGCACAACGAGGTATGATTTCCTACAGATAGATTTTCCACACTCACTACATTCATAACGTTTTGCCCCTGTGTGACTATTCTGATGCTCAGTGAGGTGAAACTTTGTATAGAAAACTTTTCCACATTTATTACACTCATAGGGTTTCTCACCTGTGTGACTTCTCTGATGTCTTTTTATGGTTGACTTATGGCTAAAAGCTTTCCCACACTCACTACATACATATGGTTTCTCCCCTGTATGAGTTCTCTGATGATCTCTGAGGTGTGACGTGTGGGTAAAAGTTTTCTCACATTCGTTACATGCATAAGGTCTCTCCCCACTGTGAGTTCTCTGATGTCCAATAAGGTAATACTTCCTAGAGAAGAATTTTCCACATTCTTTACATCCATAGGGTTTCACCCTTATTTGAGTTCTTTGATGTACACTAAAGGTAGTCTGAGCGGGCGAGGTTTGCCAAAATATGGTATCATGACAGAAGCTCCCTTTTGAGTCATATGTCTGGGGAATGGTAAGGGCTGCATCAGGGCTTAAGTCGCCTCCAATTTCAAAGGTCTTTATTTCTGAGTGAGTGCTCTGATGTTCTCTGAAGTGTAACTTCGGGCAGAAAGTTTCCTCAACTGTGTCTTTATTCTGAAGTTGAGCAAAAAAGTCTTCCTGCAAGTATTTTCCTTGATTTGCCAGACTTTGCTCTAAGAGGTTATCAAGTTTGCTGTCTTATAAAATAAAGAAAATAAAAATGTCTTATGAACATTAAACACATTTCTTATAGGATGCAGCCTTTATATATATGTGCTATATTGTATTTAACTATTTGCTTTCTAGGCACCAAGCCTCCCTGAAATAAACATTCCAAATGTTTATACTATTCCTATACTCCCTGAGAAAAAAGGACAACAAAATTATGATGATTATTACTATATAGTTGGCATTTTAAAAATAAGGAAATGAATGGTAAATAGATAATAGGACTCTCAAAAGTGGTTCACTCAGGAAAGCTGAAAATGAGAGACTGGGATGACTGATTATGAGCAGTAGGTAGAATTTAAGAAAAATCAGTTAATAAGGGTTTTCAAATGATAGATCAAAGAAGGGATTGGACTGAGGAAGAATAACAATGTCCAGGTCCTTATACTTCCAACTAGAGATTACAGTGGGAAGTCTACCAGCTTCTGGCTGGAGTCCACCCTTTTCTATTCTAAACACATCAACACTAAAATAAATTTATAATTGCACTAATTTTCTCCTGATTATAGAAACAATTCTATAGCTCAAGCTCAAATCCTCCTGGAGTTACTCACAGAAATACAAATGTACAAGAAGTGGAAAAGTGATGAGAGGTAAAACCATAATTTGACCTAGAATGAATTCACTTCTGTATGCTGGCTCTAATGCCTTAGTTTACTATACCAGGGTTGTTCAACAACAAACCTCTCTTGAACATCAAATCATAAGTTTCCACTTTCACTATAATTACTCACTCTCCTGAAACTAGTCTTAACCATGACTAATCTCTATATAAGCATTCCACCTACTTCTCAACATACTTAGTTTCTATTAACTGATATCCATAAATAGCATGTTTCAACCTGTTTCCAAAAGCCCATTTAGAAATACCCTTTTTATTCATTTCACATAAAAGTTTCTTTCATATGTGTGACTGATCTTACCTAGGCTATTTTAACCTTTGATGTAAAATGCCAGCCCTATGCTAAAACCTAAGGTGGCACTGAACACACTACTCTAAATACAACAGAAAACAGGAGTTAAGTGGCATCATTCTGGAAAACAACTTTTTTTTTTAACAACTCCAGGCACATTAGATATTCTAGCTACCATTTCACAACTCCATATTTTCCAATCTAGCCTGGCCAGGCTATTTGTCTCCTAGCAGTGGTTCCTTAACTACAATAATATTTTTCAGTTTCAACATTTATCTTCTACTCACAATCCTTTCTCTAAGTAACTCTATATCCCAACTTAAGGATTAAAGATTAATCTAGATATCTTTTGAGGCAATACTATTCTCTAAACTTGACTAAGAAAATACCTTCTTAGAGCTCCCCAACACTAATTAACACTCTCACAATAAGTACCGCCTATACCATTCATCTTAACAATGAATAGATGGAGAGCACACATGCATATTGAGGCACACACATTTTTAAGCAAATTATTATCACTTAAATCAGGATTCATCTTAAAATTAATGGCATGTTGACAGTTTTTTAGCTACCCCTAAAATAATGGTTCCTCTTTCAACTGATACTTTCTTAGAGCCTATAAAATATATTTCATGAAGCTTTGTGCTCCTAAATCTGAAACAGAACTCTCATTCTCTGATTATTTTTGCACTCCTCTGTGATATGAAATAAATTAGTAGTCCTTAAAAATGCAGTATGAAACTTCGCTGGTGCTGCAGTGGTTAAGAATCTGCCTGCCAATGCAGGGGACAGGGGTTTGAGCCCTGGTCTGGGAAGATCCCACATGCTGTAGAGCAACTAAGCCTGTGCGCCACAACTACTGAGCCTGCACTCTAGAGACCATGAGCCACAACTACTGAAGCCCATGTGCCTAGAGCCTGTGCTCCGAAACAAGAGAAGCCTGTGCACCACAATGAAGTGTAGCCCCCACACACTGCAACTAGAGAAAGCCTGCGCACAGCAACAAAGACCCAATGCAGCCAAAGTAAATAAATAAATTTAAAAATATATATATATATATATATATATATATATACATATTTTTTTAAATGCAGTATGTTTCAGAGCTACCCAGACCACTCTCAGTTACACTGGCTTAGTCAAAGAAATTTGACTGCTGCATCAATAAGTATGAAATACCTCTCTCCAACCTTATGGTCAATCCAGTGTAACTAACTATACAATATTAATTATATATAATGTCCCAGAAGAGGCAGGAATAAAGTAGGGAATATTCTCTTCTGGTGCATTATAATACACCAAATAATTTACCCACACACATTCATTTTAAGTACATCTTAATTTTTGTATGTGTGTATGTTTTAACATTCTGTTCCAAATAACAAGATACTATTCAGTTTTTTGTTTCTGACCATTATTTATATGGCATTTTTCTACCAATAGACTTTTGCTGCTTGATTTCATATGCATAATTTTCATTTTAGCTTCATAGACCATGGTTGTCCTGCAGTGTGTAATATTCCACTGTATTATTATATCATGGTTTAACTTTAAGTTCACATGTAAATTAGTATTGAGGTTCCTTCCAAAATTGGGCTTTTTACAAATGTTGTATGAAGAGTGTCTTATTTTGTCTCCCAGTGAAAATGTATAAGAAACTCTAGAAGATAAACCTGGGAGTGAAACTACTGAGTCATGGGGAACAGGTATGTTAAAATTTAAAGAAAATGCTAATCTGTTTTCCCAAATACCAATTAATACTGCTCCTGCCTTGTTGATGATTCCTTGCATATCATCCTACTCTTGGAATCATAAAACTTCTCCATGTTTGAAAATTGAGTGGGAAGAACATCATACTACAGTGTGATCTGATTTGAATTTGTGCTTCCCAGAGTAAGCATTTTTTTTCATCTATGCCATTCATCCCCTTTGAGAAATGCCTCTTTATGGACTTTGACTCTTCTAAATAGGATGCTTGGCTTTTTACTAACAATTTTAGTAGTTTAATATTTAACATACATTTGAGTCCCAAGTTTTTGTCCCAGGTACTGAATCAGAAAATAAAATATTTTAAATATCTGCTCTCAGAGAGCTTATATTCCAGGGGAAAGAGACAGAGGGAAAAATTCATACTTCACAATAGTATATTAGGTGTTGAGTGGTTGGGAGAAAAATGAAACAGAAAAAAGGAGGAAATAAGACTGTTTGACACAGGAGTGACATTTAAAATATGACAGTCATAGAAGGCCATACTAAGGAGATATCTGTCTTAAGATCTGAATTCCTTATGTATTACAGAAATAAATTCTTTCTGAGGTATATTTATAACAAATATCATTTCCCACTGTTTGTCTCCTCATGGTTATGAAAGTATGAAACTCAGCATAAATATACATACAACTATTCTGTCCATAAGAAATAGTACAGAGTGACCACCCATGGAATTATAATTCTCATAAAGAAACAGAATATGACTGGATCAGAAAAACATCAGGTCTTTCTCAAGCTTCTGCATCATTACATGTCATATCACTCATAAAATTTATAGGAATTAATTACTCTCATTTCTGTGCTGTTTTACAACTCTCTTTTAGAGGCCTTAAGAATTTGGACGTTTAGAAAAAATATATTCAATATCAGAAAAGTAAGATGTAACAAAAGTAATGAGATGTAATCCTGATGTTTTTCACATCTTGAAAAGCTAGGAAGCCAAATACATAACTTACAGCTGAAAAATCAAGTAACAGTCACAATGATATTGAAGAGGTAAAAACTAAGAGAGATTATAAAAGAAACTAAAATTGGGTGTTAAAATATGGGAAGGAAGAGAAAGTAAGCATTTTAATTTCATAACTGGTTACACATCAGGTGATTACTAGACATTGTCTAAATAAATGGATCATTAGGCAATTGCATGAGATTATAAATTTTTATGGTCACACCTTAAGCCAAAGTACAACCTAACTATGTTATTAGGAGAAAAACACACTTATTCTAAAAAGAAAAGAAAGCAGGGCTATTACTGAAGAGCTTCTGTAACATTATACACAGAAACAGCATTTAGAAGTAACTGCCAATCAATATGAATGGGCTAATGTAAACTATTAAAAGAAAATGCTATTAGACTGTATTTGAGACATACCTAAAATTAATTTGGAAAATCAGAAATTCAAAGTGGTAAATTAAGAAAACATAAAAAAAAAAAATTCAGGATTCATTAATCTCAGTCAAGGCTGAATTCAATTTTTCAAAGTTAAATTCAAGGTTTAGCATAAAGTCAAAAAAAATCTCATGAGTATGTTTTGAAATTTGATCAGCTCATTATTAAAACATGTCATAAAGGTGCTGTAATCAATATGAAATGGTCTAGTGTAGAGATATTAAAAAGGCCACAGAAACAACAGAGAAACCAGGACCAAATACATGATTTACTGACTCTTGACTTCTAAGGTAACAATGCATAAAACTAGAGGAAATTCCCCATGTGAATGACTGCTAAATTGCATGTTTGAATTGGAAATGTTTATATCATTTATATTTAGAATAATCATCTATGTATTTGGGTTTGTACTGTATCTTGAAGCTTACTATCTGTAAGATGAGAAAATCAATGTGCTAATATTCCATCCCTTTTCTTACACTCATTTATATCATATTTGGTATACTCTTTACACACTTTAAGATATAAGTTCTCACAAAGAAAAGTGTTTAAACTATTTCACAATGTCCACCTCTAACTGACCGTTTTGGATCTAACTTCCCCTGGAGTTGTGTCTAAAGTACTCAACTCACCTGTATGGCTCTTGTTTAGAAATTCTTCCTCTAATAACAATGGATCATCTTGCTCCAACTTGATGATTACATCCGGTTTTGTAAAATAATACCCTGTAAATGGGAAATAATATGGCATTTAGGTCAGCTGAACTGGCTTTAATGCACATGAATGTGAAGGAAGGAATAGTTATAGGAGTAGCAAAGTGATGGTGCTCATTTGACCTTTCCTTTGGAGAGGAAACTACAATATAATTTTTTTCTGAATCTAAAAAGGAATTGATCCCATTAAAGCCCTGAATCATAAGGATACATAACACTGAGTCTACATGTACAGAGGTTTAAATAAGGCTCTGCACAGGAACTTCCAATCATGACCATGATGGTGTAAGAGGAATAATGGTACATGCCAAACAACTGGGAACCATACAAAATCAATGAAATAATGACCTTTAGGTATTACACATGAGCTCTGAGAGAAGGGAAAGAAACAGAATTTCTAGGTTATGGTACAGGAAGAAGACACCAAATCACAGCCTGCTGAACTACAGAACGCAAAGTTCAGAGTTCAGGAAAGCCAAAACAATTAGAATTTCTGGAGTAAAATATTTCAGAGGAAAGAGGTACGCTGAGAGAGAGGCAGGAAGCTCTAACAGAAAGGTCACCTTGAGTAAAATTTGTACATTCATATAAGAAAGTTTCCAACAATGGAGGAAAAAGAACCCAAACACAATAGGTGGAAAACTTTCTAAGCATACACACAGACAGGATGTTTGGAAAGAGTGGAAAGATCTTCTACTATGTGAGGTATTAGATGCTCTGCATCCAAGAGTATTATTGTGCTACTAGTGTGACCAAGTTAGTCTTAAAGAATGCTCTAGACCTGAAATAACAAGCAAATACTGAGTTAATTTAAATGATTTACTTGAATTAAATTATATTAGAAGCAAACACTGAAAGGATTAAAATTATTCTCAAGTAATTTACTACTCCCCCAAAAAATGCACCAAAGAATTTAAACAAATATCACAAAATCTAGCAGCCAACAATGCAAAAGTCACAATATGTAGCACACTATCAACAATGACCAAGTATGGGGCGGGGAGCAGGAGACAAGATGGCAGAGTAGAAGAACTTGAGCTCACCTCCTCTCATGAAAACATCAAAATCGCAACTGTAATCAACCATTGACAGAAAAGACTTGAACCTACCAAACAAGATATTCTACACCCAAAGACAAAGGAGAAGCCAAAACGAGATGGTGGGCGGGGAGCTTCTGTGATATAATCAAATCCCATGCTCACTGGGTAGGTGGCCTACAAACTGGAAAATAATTATATCGCAGAGATTCTCCCACAGGAGTGAGAATTCTGAGCCCCACGTCAGGCTCCCAAGTCTGTGGGTCTGGCATCAGGAGAAGGCGCTGCCAGAGCATTTGGCTGTGAACACTAGCGGGGCTTGAGTGCAGGAGCTCCAAAGGACTGGGGGAAACAGAGATTCCATTCTTGGAGGGCAAACACAAGGTTTCTTGTGCACTAGGAACCAGGGCAAAGCAGTGACTCCATAGGAGCCTGCGCCAGACATAGCTGTGGGTCTTGGAGGGTTTCTTGGAGAAGTGGGGGTTGGCTGTGACTGTCTGTGGGGGCAAGTACACTGCTGGTGGAGGCCTCAAGAAATAATCATCACCATGAGCTCTTCGGGAGATTGTCATCTTGGCACCGACAGCTGGACCCAACCAACAGCCTACAGGCTCCAGTGCAAGGATGCCTCGGGCCAAACAACCTACAAGGTGGGAACACAGCCTCACCCACCAGCAGACAGGCTGCCTAAAGTCTTCCTAACCCCACAGCTGCCTCTAAACAAACCCCCTGACAAGGTCCTGCCCACCAGAGGGACAAGACCCAGCTCCACCCACCAGAGGGCAGGCACCAGTCTCTCCAACCAGGAAGCCTACACAAGTCTCTGGATCAACCTCACCAACTAGGGAGCAGACACCAGAAGCAAAAGGAACTACAGTTCTGCAAATTGAGGAACAGAGACCACAAACACAGAAAGTTAGATAAAATAAGACGACAGAGAATTATGGCCCAGACGAAGGAACAAGGTAAAACCACAGAATAACAGCTAAGTGAAATAGAGATAGCCAATGTAACTGAAAAAGAATACAGAGTAATGATAGTAAAGATGATCCAAGATCTTGGAAAAAGAATGAGGCACAGATGAAGAAGATAGAAGAAATGTTTAATAACGCACTAGAAGCTTTGAGAAGAGAGTTGAACGATACAATAGCTGAAATATAAATACATGAGAAGGAATCAATAGCAGGAAAAATGAGGCAGACTAACAAATAAGTGAGCTGGAAGACAGATTGTTGGAATCACTGCTGCAGAACAGATAAAGAAAAAAGAATGCAAAGAAATGAGAACAGTCTAAGAGACCTCTGGGACAACATTATATGCACCAATATTCACATTATAGGGGTTGCAGAAGAAGAGAGAAAGGGCCTGAGAAAATATTTGAAGAGATAATAACTGAAGATTTCCCTAACATGGGAAAGGAAACAGTCACCCAAGTCCAGGAACTGCAGAGGCCCAGTCAGGATAAACCCAAGGAGGAACACACTGAGACACACATTAATCAAATTGACAAAATTAAATACAATGAGAAAATATTAACAGCAACAAGGATAAGCAACAAATAACATAGAACAAAATTCCCATAAACTTATGAGCTGATTTTTCAGCAGAAACTCTGCAGGCCAGAAGGGAGTGGTATGATATACTGAAAGTGGTGAAAGGGAAGAATCTACAACCAAGAATCCTCTACCCAGCAAGGCTCTCGTTCAGATTCAATGGAGAAATCAAAAGTTTTACAGACAAGTAAAACCTGAGAGAATTCAGCACCAACAAACCACCTTTACAACAAATGCTAAAGGAACTTCTCCAGATGAAAAGAAAGTCACAACTAGAAACAAGAAAATTATTAATGGAAAAGTTCACTGGTAAAGGCAAACAGAGTAAAGGTAGGAAATCATCCACACAGAAATGATATCAAAGCCAGCAACTGTGAGGAGAGGATGGTACAAATGTAGGATATTGAAAATGCATTTGAAATTAAAAGACCAGCAGCTTAAAACAATCTTGTTTATATACAGACTTCTATATCAAAACCTTATGGTAACCATAAACCGAAAATCTACAGAAGATACACACACACAAAAAAAGAAAAAGCAAGGCAAACACAAGTCTAAAGATAGTCATCAAATCACCAGAGAAGAGAAAAGAGGAAGGGAAGAAAAAAGCCCCGCAAATACAAATTCAAGACAATTAACAAAATGGCAATAAGAACATACATACAGATATGCTCCACCCAAAAGACTTATAGGCTGGCTGAATGGATACAAAAACAAGACCCATATATATGTTGTCTACAAAAAACCCACTTCAGACCTAGGGACACATACAGACTGAAAGTGAAGGAATGGAAAAAGATATTCCAAGCAAATGGAAATCAAAAGAAAGCTGGAGTACCAATCTTTTATCAGACAAAATAGACTTTAAAATAAAGACTGTTACAAAAAAGAAAATAAGGACACTGAATAATGATCAAGGGATTAATCCAAGAAGAAGATATAAAAATTGTAAATATATATGCCCCCAACATAGGAGCAACTTGATATATAAGGCAAGTACTAACAGCCATAAAAGGAGAAATCAACAATAACACATAATAGTGGGAGATTTTAATGCCACTATCATTAAAGCCCACCTTCAACAAAGGACAGATCATCCACAGAGAAAATCACTAAGGAAACACAAGTCTTAAATGACTTAGTTGATATTTATATGACATTCCATCAGACAGCAGCAGAATACACATTCTTCTCAAGTGCACACAGAACAACCTCCAGGATAGATCATATCTTGGGTCACAAATCAAGCCTCTGTAAATTTAAGAAGATTTACATCATAGCAAGCATCTCCTCCAACCACACTGCTCTGAGATTAGAAATCCACTACAAGGAAAAAAACTGTAAAAAACACAAACACATGGAGGATAAACAATATATTACTAAACAACCAATGGATCACTGAAGAAATCAAAGAGGAAATAAAAAAATACTTAGACACAAATGAAAACACGATGATCTGAAACGTGGGAGGCAGCAAAAGCAGTTCTAAGGGGGAAGTTCATAGAAATACAACCTTACCACAAGAAAGAAGAAAAATCTCAAATATTAACAACCTAACCTTACACCAAAAGCAACTAGAGAAAGAAGAACAAACAAATTCCAAAGGTAGCATAAGAAAAGAAATAATAAAGATTAGAGCAGAAATAAATGAAATAGAGATGGAGAAAACAATAGAAAAGGTCAATGAAACTAAAAGCTGGTTCTTTGAAAAGATAAAAAATTGGTAAACCTTTAGCCAGACTCATCAAGAAAAAAAGGGAGAGGGCTCAAATCAATAAAATTAGAAAAGAAAAAGGAGAAGTTATAACTCACACCATAGAAACACAAAGGATCTATAAGAGACTACTACAAGCAACTATATGCCAATAAAATGGACAACCTAGAAGTAATGGACAAATTCTTAGCAAGGTACAATCTCCCAAGACTGAACCAGGAAGAAATAGAAAATATAAACAGACCAATCACAAGTACTGAAATTGAAACTGTGATTAAAAAATTTCCAAGAAACAAAAGTCCAGGACCAGATGGCTTCACAGGCGAATTCCATCAACATTTAGAGAAGCGGTAACACCTATCCTTCTGGAACTCTTCCAAAAAATTGCAGTGGAAGGAATACTCCCAAACTTGTTCTATGAGGCCACCATCACCCTGATACCAAAACGAGACAAAGACACCACAAAAAAGAAAATGACAGGCCAATATCACTGATGAACATAGATGCAAAAATACTCAACAGAATACTAAAAAACCAAATTCAACAATACATTAAAAGGATCATACACAATGACCAAGTGGGATTTATCCCAGAGATGCAAGAATTCTTCAATATGCACAAATCAATCAGTATGATACACCACATTTACAAACAGAAGAATAAAAACTGTAGCATCATCTCAACAGAAGCAGAAAAAGCTTTCAACAAAATTCAGCACCCATTTATTATAAAAATTCTCCAAATGTGGGCATAGAGGAAACCTACCTCAACATAATAAAGGCCATATATGACAAGCCCACAGCTAACATCATTCTCAACCATGAAAAGTTGAAAGCATTTCCTCTAAGATCATGAACAAGACAAGGATCCCCAGTCTTGCCACTTTTATTCACTTTTATAGTTTTGGAAGTCCTAGGCATCGCAATCAGAGAAGAAAAAGAAACAAAAGGAATCCAAATTGGAAAAGAAGAAGTAAAACTGTCACTGTTCACAAATGACACACTATTATACATAGAAAATCCTAAAGATGCTACAAGAAAACTACTAGAGCTAATTAGTGAATTTGGTAAGTTTGCAGGATACAAAACTGATGCACAGAAATCTCTTGCATTCCTATACACTAACAATGAAAGATCAGAAAGAGGAGTTAAGGAAACAATCCCATTTACCATCACATCAAAAAGAATAAAATACCTAGGAATAAACCTACCTAAGGAAGCAAAAGACCTGTACTCTGAAAACTATAAGACGCTGATGAAAGAAACTGAAGATGACACAAACAGATGGGAATATATACCATGCTCTTGGATTGGAAGAAACAATATTATCAAAATGACTATTCTACCCAAGGCAATCTACAGATCCAATGTAATCCGTATCAAATTATCAATGGCATTTTTCACAGAACTAGAACAAAAAAATTGAAAATTTATATGGAGACAAAAAAGACCCTGAATAGCCAAAGCAATCTTGAGAAAGCAAAATGGAGCTGGAGGAATCAGACTCCCTGACTTCAGACTATCCTACAAAGCTACAGTCATCAAAACAGTATGGTACTGGCACAAAAGCAGAAATACAGACCAATGGACCAGGATAGAAAGCCCAGAAATAAACCCACACAACTATGGTCAATTAATCTACAACAATGGAGGCCAGAACATACAATGGACAAAAGACAACCTCTTCAATAAATGGTGCTGGGAAAACTGGACAGCAACATGTAAAAAGAATGACACCAGAACATTCTCTAACACCATAGACAAAAATAAACTCAAAATGGATTAAAGACCTAAATGTAAGGCCAGATACTATAAAACTCTTAGAGGAAAACACAGGCAGACACTCTGGCATAAATTGCAGCAACATCTATTTAGATCCACCTCCTAGAGTAATAAAAATAAAAACAAATAAACAGACCTAATTAAACTTAAAACCTTTTGCACAGCACAGGAAACTATAAACAAAACAAAAAGACAATCTACAGAATGAGATAAAATATTTGCAAAGAAAGCAACTGACAAAGGATTAATCTTCAAAATATACAAACAGTTCATGAAGCTCAATATCAAAAAAACCCCACAAAACAAAACAATCAATAAATGGGCAAAAGATGTAAATAGACATTTCTCCAAAGAAGACATACAGGTGGCCAAAAAGCACAGGAAAAGATGCTCAACATCTCTAATAATTAGAGAAATGCAAATCAAAACTACAATGATGTATCACCTCACACCAGTCAGACTGGCCATCATCAAAAAGTCTATGAACAATAAATGCTGGAGAGGGTATGGAGAAAAGGGAAACCTCCTCCATTGTCGGTGGTAATGTAATTTGGTACAAGCACTATGGAGAACAGTATGGAGGTTTCTTGAAAACCTAAAAATACAACTACCATATGACCCAGCAATCCCACTCCTGGGCATATAACCAGAGAAAACCATAATTTAAAAAGATACATGCATCCCAATGTTCACTGCAGCACTATTTACAGTAGCCAAGACAAGGAAGCAACCTAAGTGTCCATTGACAGAGGAATGGATAAAGATGTGGTGCAGGGCTTCCCTGGTGGCGCAGTGGTTGAGAGTCCGCCTGCCGATGCAGGGGACACGGGTTCGTGCCCCGGTCCGGGAAGATCCCACGTGCCGCGGAGCGGCTGGGCCCGTGAGCCATGGCTGCTGAGCATGTGCGTCCGGAGCCTGTGCTCTGCAACGGGAAAGGCCACAACAGTGAGAGGCCCACGTACCGCAAAAAAATAAAATAAATAAAAATAAATTTAAGATGTGGTGCATATCTACAATGGAATATTACTCAGCCATAAAAAAGAACAAAATAACGCCATTTGCAACATTTGCAGCAAAAAGAATAAAATAATGCCATTTGCAGATGGACCTAGAGATTATCACACTAAGTGAAGTCAGACAGAGAAAGATAAATATAACATGATATCCTTACATGTGGAATCTAAAAAAATGATGTAAGTGAACTTATTTACAAAACAGAAACAGACTCATAAATTTGAAAACAAATTTATGGTTACCAAAGGGGAAAGGCGGGGGAGGGACTAGTTAGGAGTTTGGGATTAACATATACACACTACTATATATAAAATAAACAAGGATATACTTTATAGTACAGGGAACTCTACTCAATATTCTATACTAATCTATATGGAAAAAGAATCTGAAAAAGAATGCTTATATGAATATGTAAAACTAAATCATTCTGCTGTACCCTGAAACTACTACAACATTATAAATCAACTATACCCCAGTATAAAATTAAAATTAAATTTAAAAAAAATGGCCAAGTATGAAAAGAAGGAAAACATGATTCATGACCAGGAAACAAGTCAATCAATGGGACAGAAGAAAAAATGTCATCTGAGATTAAATTTGCTTCCAAGGACCTCAAAGCTGCTATTCTAATACACTCCATAGGTTAAAGAAGATAGAGAAAAACATGAACATGTTGAGAAAACAGAGTTAAAACAAAAGTCCAAAACTGAACTTCAAGGCAGGACAATATACTCCCTGGAGAGGAGAAAAACACTAAAAGACTCCAAAGGGTTTTGTTATAAGGATTACCAATATTTACATCAGATATAAAAACTGACATAGATCTCTTTAATAAGACATGTAGGTTCTCATGTGCTTTTGCATTCATTTTGTTATGTTCCAATTATATAGTTATTTGGAAACTGCATTGTTTGCTTGTGAATGGTGCAAAAGGCTAATACCTTAATGTCGTTATGGCGACTTTTGACCTCAAAGGCACTCTGAAAAGGTCACTGGGACTCCCAAGTCAAAGGGCCATATGGTCCTAAGAGACTGCCATATTCAGTGCCTCTAGGAATTCCTCATTAATTTCAAAGGGCACCCGGCCAACTGAGCACTTTATTACTCTAGTGGTTCTTAAGTTGTGGCTCTGGGGTGACATATGAGAATCTGCATTTCTAACAAATTTTCCCAGATGATTCAAAAGTCTTTAATATTAGAATAGCAAACATTTCTGTTCCCCTGTGATTTATTCTAAATGGCAGCTTTAAAAAAAAAGTCAGTATGCCCAAACATGAGATTTTCAAACTGTTCGTGCTTACCTTACAAATTCAGTACATTATTCTTACTAACTTTCTCTGCTAAATAAAGGACCCAAAATTAAGTATTAACTTTCACCTGTCCCAATCAAGTTAGGTTCCTCTTGTCTCCCCAGACCAGTGTGTGGAATCCTGAGCAAACTCAAAGTGCTAGTAATTATCCAAAAATATAATGACTCTTTTAGACAAATGAATAATTAAAACCCATTGCCAGCTGACCAGATCTAAAAGAAAAGTTAAGTCATCTGGATTTTAAAAAATTATACCAAGTGTAAATATGAATCTACACAAAAGACATAAAGAGAAATGTAAATGGACAATATATAAATACATTGTTCTCATTTAAAAAATATATTAAAGTGCAAATAACATTTTGTACAAGTTATTGTTCTCATTTTAAAAACACATTGTTCTCATTTTAAAAATGTATTAAAGTGCAAATAACATTTTATAAGAAGAAAACAATGTATTATGTGGATTACAAGATACGCAGAAGTAAAATAAATGACAACAAGAACACAAAGGATGAAAGACAGGAAAGGAAAATATTCTGTAATAACACAGTTGAAGTAACAAGATATTTTTTGAAGGCAGACTTACACTTTAGAGATGTATATTTAGAAACCACTAAAAATACAAACAAGTATATCTCAGAAGCCAAAAGTGGTTAAAGGAAATTCATTAAAAATAAGTAGTTAAGGGAATTCCCTGGTGGTCCAGTGCTTAGGACTTGTGCTTTCACTGCTGAGGGCCCGGGTTCAATCCCTGGTCAGGGAACTGAGGTCCTGCATGCCACACAGTGCAGCCAAAGAAAAAAAAAAGGTTGGGGGTGGGGGGGAACGAATTAATCACAGAGAAGGCAGGAAAAAGGGGGGAAAAAAGACAAAAAACTAGAAGGTAAACAGCAAGGTTTCAAATTCAACCACAAAGATAACATTAAATATAAGTGATATGAACATTTTGCTAAAACACAAAAATTATCAGTGCTAATAAAAAGTAAAACAAACATTCTGTCTCTTAGAAACTGACTGTGAATGTAAAGACACAGGTTAGAAATAAAAGGACAGAAAAACTTATATCACACAAAGCACACAATAAGCAAATGATAGTCTGACTGACTATACAGTACCAAACAAAATTCAGGAAAAGAAATACTACCAGGAATAAAAATAAACAATGCAAAATGTTAAAAGGGAAAATGCATCAGGAGGATGTAACAATCCTAAGTGCTTTGCCACTTAAAAACAGAGCTTCAAAATGCCTGAAGCAAATCTTGTTAAAAAAGAAGATAACACACAAATTATACTCAGATACTCAAATTCCTTTCTCAATATTTAATAAAACAAGTAGGTAAGATATTAAAAGGATACAGAAGACTTCAGCAATACGATCAGCCCACTGGAACTAATACCCATCAAGAAAAAGTACTCTTTTCAGTCACATATGGAACATTTCCCAGGATCATATGCTAGGCCGTAAGACAAATTTCAGTACATTCAATAAGATTGAACCATACATGAAATATTATCCAGAGTGACACACAAACAAAGGATATAAAAATTATAACAATATGAAATTATGAAACAAATAGTTGGAAAGTAAACAAATTCTACAAAACCAATAAGATCAAACAAGAAATCACAGAACATTTTTAAAAATATCTTGGATTAAATGAAAATAAAAACACAACAACAAAACTTGTGTGATGCAGCTAAAGCAGTTTTCAAAGGAAAATAGAGAGCCTTATGCTTACATTAAAAAAGCAAAACCGGGATTTCCCTGGTGGCGTAGTGGTTAAGAATTCTCCTGTCAATGCAGGGGACACGGGTTCAAGCCCTGGTCCAGGCAGATCCCACACTGCAGAGCAACTAAGCCCGTGTGCCACAACTACTGAGCCTGCGCTCTAGAGCCTGTGAGCCACAACTACTGGGCCCACACGCCACAACTACTGAAGCCTGCGCACCTAGAGCCCGTGCTCCGCAACGAGAAGCCACCGCAATGAGAAGCCCGCGCACCGCAACAAGAAGCCCACACAACACAACAAAGAGTAGGCCCCACTTACTGCAACTAGAGAAAGGCTGCGTGCAGCAACGAAGACCCAACGCAGCCAAAAATAAATTCATTAAAAATAAATAAATAAAAATAATAAAGCAAAACCAAGTCTCAATTCATGAGCTTAAATTTTATCATAAAACAGCAAAGAAAGGAAGGGCAAGGTAAACCAAATCAGTACAGAAAATCCTAAGGTATCTAGAAATAAATAAATAAACTTCTGAAAGCTAATAACCAGGTTCATCAAGGTTTCAGAATACAAGATAAATATGCAAAACTCAGCTGTATTTCTATGCACTAGCAATAAGCAATCCAAATATGAAATAAAGAAAATAATTCCATTTACAATAGCATCAAACAGAATACTTAGAATAGCTTTAACGAAAGTATAAATCTTGCCCATTTAAAGCCACAAAATATCATTGCAATAAATTTTAAAAGGCCTAAATAAATGGAAAGACAGATAATCTCCATGTTCATGGGTCAGAAGAATGATAGTTGTCAAGATGGCAATACTCCAGGAGTTGAGCTACAGATTCAGTCAAACCCTCTCAAAATCTCAGCTCTACTCTTTTACAGATATTGACAAACCAATCCTAAAATTATGGAAATGCAAGTTACCCAGAATAGCTAAAACAACCTTGATAAAGAAAAAAACTTGGAGGGCTCACACTATTCAATTTCAATTACTCTGTTATGGAAAACACTCCTGTTTCTCATCTATATTACTGTCTCCACCCACAAAATACTTCTGTATTCTCAATACTACTTCACTGCTGGTCACTGAATGTGTAGAGGTTTTTCCCACTACCAGGCAACTCTGCAATACAAGCAAGGTGTCCTACATTCAATTCAGTTCTGACATATCTACTTGGAGTTTGCATCAGATCTCACAGGCTAGGGGTTCAGTCCCGCAAGACTGCCTCTCCTCACACTTCAGATGTCAATTACAAGCCCGGGTTACTACCTGTGCTACTGACCAACTAGCTATAAATGGGAGGTTCCCACATCCTTCTCCTCAAGTTGAATTTGCTAGAATGGCTCACAGAACTCAGGAAAACAGTTTACTTACTATTAATAGATCGCCATGTTTATTACAAAGCATACAACTCAGAAGCAGCCACATGAAAAAGCTGCATAGGGCAAAGCTTCCATGCCCTGTCCAGGAGCATCAACCTCCCACCACCTACAAGTGTTCAGCAACAACAAAGCTCTCTGAACCCTAGAGTTCAGAAATTTTTATGGAGATTTCATTATGTAGGAATAACTGTTATTAGTAATTAAGTCAACCCCTGGAGGTCAGGGGGTGGGCCTGAATGTCCCAACCCTCAAATCACTTGATTGGTATTCCTGGCAACAAGCCTACATCCTCAGGGGGGTTCCAAATGCTACCTCATTAACATGAACTATGGCATGGTTGAAAGGGTCTTGTTAAGAATAACAAAAGACACCTCAATCTCTCTTACACTTAGGAAATCGCAAGGGATTTAGAACTCTGTGCCAGGAACAGGGATGAAGACCAAATCTTCTTTCTTATTATAAATCACAATAACATACTATACTATTAAGATAGTACTGGTGTGAGAATAAACATTATAAAAATAAAAATAGAGACCAATGGAATATAAGTGAGAGGACAGAAATAAACCCTTACATCTATGGACAACTGAATTTCAACAAGGGTGCTACAGTTCAATCAGAAAAATATAGTCTTTTCAACAAATGATGTTGGAAAACACCACTACTCACACGCAAAAGAATGAAGTTGTAACACATACCATCTATAAAAATTAACTCAAAATGAATAACAGACCTAAATGTAGAGAAAAAAATTATAAAATATACAGAAAAAAATAGGAGTAAATGTTTTTGACTTTGAGTTAGGCAAAGTTTTCTGAGATTTGACAAAAAAGAGGAAAAGAGAAAATAGGCCAGCTGGATATTGTCAAAATAAAAAACTTTTGCGATTCAAAGAGCTCTATGTAGAAAGTGAAAAGACAACTCACAGAATGGAAGAAAATATTTACAAAACATATAACTGATAAAGAGACTTATATCCAGATTATATTAAAAAAATCTTAAAAGTCAAACAATGAAGACAAATAACCCAACTTATAAATGGAGAATGGGATGTGAACAGACATTTCTCCAAGGAATATATACAAACAGCCAGTAAGCAATTAACACATTAAAAATGCTCAAAATTAGAGAGATACAACTCATAACTATAATGAAATCCCACTTCACACTCCACTTTTTTAGGAGGGCTAAAAAAAAAAAAAACAGTAACAATTATTCAGGTACATGTGGAAAAACAGGAAGCCTCATTCATTGCTCTTGGGGTGGTAAAAGAAGTGCCACTGCTTTGAAAAATTATTTTGGCAGTTCCTAAAATTGTTAAACAGAGTTACCATATCACCCAGTAATTCTACGCTAAGTATATACAAGGTAGAATGGAAAACTGTGTGCACACAAAAACACAACTGGTCTAGCAGCATTATTCATTAATAGTCAAAATGGAAACAACCCAAAGCCCACCAATGGAAAAACAAAATGTGATATATCCATAAAATCAAATATTACTTAACCAGAAACTGAATTTGATTACGGATACATATTATAACACTGATGAACCTTAAAAAGATCATGCTAAGTAGAAGAAGCCGCTCAGAAAAAGCTATATATTTTGTGATTCTACTTATATGAAACCTCCAAAATAGGCAAATCTCTATGGACACAGAGTAGATTAGTAGATTAGGGTTTCTTCTTGGGGTGATGAAAATATACTAAAATTAAATAGTGGTGATAGTTCCATATCTCTGTGAACATATTAAAAAATACTCAATTGCGTCAATTAAATTAGGTGAACTTTTGGTACACGAATTCTACCTCAGTCAAGTTGTTATTAAAAAAAAAATTCTGACAAAGAAAATTCCAGGTCCAGATTGCTTCTGTAATGAATTCTAGTATGAACTTTTAAGGAAGAAATGATATTAATTTTACAGCACTAGGAATAGAAAGAAAAGAAATAGGTGACAATGAGCAACTATTTAAGGCCTATGACTAACATCATACTTAGTTGTAAATAATAAATAAATTCTTCACATTAAATCCTGGCCTGTTCAAAAAAGAAATTAAAACGCATACAGATTAGAAAAACATAAAAATATCTTTATTTACAAATCATATTATTTAATATATAAAATAGTCTAAGGAATCTTCAAGACATCTAGTAGAAGTAACAAGTGAAGTTAGCAAAACAGAGATAAACAACATCAATGAACATGAATTATATTTCTACTTAAATCCAAAAAACAACTGGAAATTGAAGTTTTTAAAAGTATCATTACAGATAGCATCAAAAGATTTAAGGATACATCTCACAAAAAAGGCTGAAGACACATAAGTGAAAACTGTAACACACTGCAAAGGAACATTAAAAGCTAAGGAAAAGGAAGGACATTGTTCACACATCAGAAAATTCAATATTATTAGATGTAAATTTTCCCCCCAATCTTCTGAACGTTCAACACAATCCTTATAAAACACCACTAGAAAAAATAAATTTTTAAAAAATTTATAGGGAAAGAAAAAGAAACTGTAATAGCCAAAAGAAAAAGTTAAAGAGGACTTACTCCTTCTGATGTGAAAACTTACTGCACAGATTAATCAAAATAGTGCATGACTAGTGCACTAGTCAAATAGTGCATACCTATTAAGATAGGTATTTAGATCAATAAACCAGAATGATATTCAGAGAGAAGCCTATGCATATATGTACAATTTATTTCAAAAGGTGCCAAAGCAACTGAATAAGAAAAGGATAACCAGTGAGCCAAGCAGACCTTTAGCTGCAAAAATGAATCACAATCTATATTTCACACCATTTACACAGATTAACTGGAAAAAGTCAAAGACTTAAATGTAAAACCTAAACCAAGGATATTTCTAGAAAAAAACAGAGGAGAAAATCTGAATGACATCTCTTAGGCAAATTATTAAATAGGGGGTGGGGGGAATAGAATAGGAAAGTAAAGGAAATGATAGATTGGACTTCATCAACATGAAAAAAACCTTTTGCCCAACTGTTTCACAACTAAAAAGATCAACCACAGATTAGGAGAAAAATTTTTCAACATGTGTATCTTATAAAAGTCTTCTATTAAGATTGTATAAAGAACTCTTTCAACTGAATTATAAGCTGAAAAACTCAACAAAACAAATGGGCTAAGGATCTGAACTTACTTTTTTAAAAGCTACGTGAATGAACAAATAGCATACAAAAGTTGTTCATCATCATTCGCCAAAGAGAAATGATAAATGAAACCCAAGTAGATATAACAGACCCCCACTAGAAGGATAAAAACTCATCGGGTTTACAACACAAAATGATGGTGAATATTTGGAGCAACTAGAATTACTATAAGTTACTAATGCCCACATAAATAACACATGCACTTTAAAAACATTTGGCAGTTATTGTTTTCTTCTTCATATACAGGCATACGTCAGAGACACTGCAGGTGTGGTGGCAGATCACAACAATACAGTGAATACCACAATAAAGTGAGTCGTACAAATTGTTTGGTTTCCTAGTACATAGAAAAGCTGTGTTTACACACAGAGTAGACTAATAAGTTTGCAACAGCATTATGTCTTAAAAAACAATGTACATATCTTAATTTAAAATAACACTTTATTGCTAAAAAATGCTAACCATCACTGAGCCTTCAGTGCATGGTAATCTTGCTGGTGGAGGGTCTTGCCTCAGTGTTGATGCTGCTGACTATTAATGGTGATGGTTACTGAAGGCTGGGGTGGCCGTGGCAGTTTCTTAAAACAAGACAACAATGAAGTTTGTCACATCAACAGACTCTTCCTTTCATGAATTATTTCTCCGTAATATGTAAAGCAAATTGACAGCATTTTACAGACAGTAAAACTTCTTTCAAAACTAGTCAATCCTCTCAAACCCTGCCACTACTTTATTAACTAAATGTGTAATGTTCTAAATCCTTTGTTGTCATTTGAAGGATCTTCAGAGTGTCTTCACCAGTAGATTCCATCTCAAGAAACCACTTTCTTTGCTCCTTCAAGAAGCAACTCCTCATCCATTAAATTTTTACCATGGGATTGCAGCAGTTCAGTCACATCTTCAGGATCTGCTTCTAATTCTAATTCTTCTGCTTCTTCCACCACATCTGCAGTTACTTCCTACACTCAAGTTTGGAACCCCTCAAAGTCATCCATAAGGACTGGAATCAACTTCTTCCAAACACCTGTTCAGGCTGATATTATAAACTCCTCCCATGAATCACAAACGTTCTTAATGGCATCTAGAATGGTCAGTCCTTTCCAGAAGGTTCTCAATTGACTTTGCCCAGACCCACAGAGGAATCAATATCTATGGCAGCCATAGCTTTACAAAATATATTTTTTAAATAATAAGACTTGAAAGCCAAAACAACTCAACACATGGGCTGCAGAATGGATGTTGTGTTAGCAAGCATAAATATACTAATCACATCGTACATCTCCAACAGAGAGCTCTTGAGTGACCAGGTGCATAATCAATGAGCATGTTTTGAAAGAAATCTTTTTTCTGAGCAGTAGGTCTAACAATAGGCTTAAAATACTCAGTCAATCATATTGTCAACATATGTGCTGTCATCCAGGCTTTGTTGTTCCATTTCCAGAGCACAGGCAAAGTAAATTCAGCATAATTCCTAAGGCCCCTAGAATTTCTGGAATGGTAAATGAGCCCTGGATTCAAATTAAAGTCACCAGCTGCATTAGCTCGCAACAAGAGAGTCCTTGAAGCTTTGAAGCCTGGCATTGACTTCTCCTCTCTACGTATGAAAGTCTTAGATGGCATCTTTTCCAATAGAAGAGTATTTCATCTACACTAAAGCTCTGTTGCGTCATGTAGCCACCTTCATTAATCATCTTAACTAGATCTTCTGGATAACTTGCTGCAGCTTTTCCATCAGCACTTGCTGCTCCCCCTTGCATGTTCATCTTATAGAGATGGCTTCTTTCCTTAACCCTCATGAACCAACCTATAATAGATTCAAACTCTTCTGCAGGTTGCTTGCCTCTCTCAGCCTTTACAGAATTGAAGAGAGTTAGGACCTTGCCCTGGATTACACTTTGGCTTAAGGGAATGTTGTTTGACCTTTTATCCAGGACACTAAAATATTCTCCATATCAGTAATCAGGCTGTTTCACTTTCTTATCATTCATGTGTTCACTCGAGTTATCACTTTAATTTTCCTTCAAGAACTTTTCTTTTGCATTCACAACTTGGCTAACTGGTGCGATCAGCCTAGCTTTCAGTATATCTCGGCTTTCAACATGCCTTCCTTACTAATAATGTCTATTTTTTAATTTAAAGTTAAGTGGCATGTAACTCTTCCTTTCATTTGAACACTTACAAGCCATTGTAGGGTTATTAATTGGCCTAATTTCAATATTATTATGTCTCAGGAAATAGGAGGCCTGAAGAGAAAGAGAGAGATGGGGGAATGGCCAGTCAGCGGAGCAGTCAAAACACACACATATTTATCAATCAAGTTTGCCATCTCATACAGGTGCAATTCATGGTGCCCCAAAACAATTACAACAGATCATCATAACAAGTATAATAATGAAAGAGTTTGAAACGTTGTGAGAATTACGAAAACATGACACAGAGACACAAAGTGAGCAAATGCTGTTTGAAAACTGGCAGCAATAGACATGGTTGGACCCAAGGGGCTGCCACAAACTTTCCATTTGTAAAACAAAGTAACAGCTGAGAAGCCTAATAAAGTAAAGTACAATAAAACCAAGTATTCCTGTAGGTATAAGTACTTGCCATAAGACCCAGGAAACAACAACTAGGGTCTTTACACAAAGGTATGAAAACATAGCCACACACAGACTTGGACTTAAATATTCATAGCACCTTTACTTATGATAGCACCAAAGCAAAGAGGACCTCATGTCTTATCAACAACTGAAAATACACGCCATCGAACAAGACATTACTCATCACTATAAAGAATAAATACAGACACACACAACAATATCCATGAATCTCCAAAGAATTATGCTAAGGGAAAGAAGCCATACAGACAGTATATAAAGTGTGATTCCATTGATATGAATTTTCAAAAAAGTCAAAAGTATTGAAATAGAAAGAGGATCAGTGATTATTATAAAATGGGTGGGAAGAGAGGACTGACTGAGAAAGGCCATAAGGAAAATTTTCACATGATGGAAATATCTGTATGATTTTGGTGGTATAGCCGTACACATTTTTCAAAAGTCACTGAATTATACATAGAAACTTGTTGAATTTTATTTTCTGTTAATTATACCTCAATATAGATGATTTTTTAAAAAACAGGAGAAGAAACAGAAAATCAAATACACTGTAGGCAGTCACATGATAAAGTAGGCTCACCCAATGAGACAAGGTGGCTGTAGTTCTCCAGCATCACATCTCTGTACAGGGTCCTCTGAGCAGAGCTCATACACTGCCACTCCTCCAGGGAAAACTCCACAGTCACGTCCTTGAATGACACTGATGTCTGTGAAAGCACATTTCTCATCAATCTGAAGAATTCAAAATTAGGTGACATGGATAATACCTTTGGAATGTAAGATGAAAACTGAAATTTTTTCACATTATGAAAAATCAAAAATATCTGACAGTACACACATTATCTGTGATGTCGTCGGGAAGCAGGCATTTTCATAGTTTTGGCTCTGCCTTTAAATTCCATCCAAAATTTGATCACTTCAAAGTACAACTGCTAACATCACCATTTCTTGAAAAGATTACTGAAAGTCCTGCTACATCATTTATTTCCACCACTGTCTCACTAGAGCCCACTCTCAGAGTTATTATTAAATTATAAGTCAGGTCATGTCTTTTCTCAGCTCAAAATTCTCTAAACAACCTAGTAAACAGAGTTAAATATTGAATTCATAGATTAGGAGATTCAGTATGATGGAGATTATCAGTTCTCCACAAAGAAATCTATAGATTCAATGAAATCATAATCAAAAGCTTACCAGGATTTTTAGAATCACAAGTTAATTCTAGTATTTACATAGAAAGCAAACAACCTAGAATATGAAAACAGTTTTGAAAAAGAACAAAGTTGGAGGACTGATATTACTTTATTTCAAGACATACCATAGAGCTTAAGACAAAGAAAGTGTGTGATATTAATGAAAATGAAACACAGAGATCAAAAGAAAAAGTCTAAAAATGATATATACACACATAATGCACACACACATTCCTTTAATTTAGGTGTCTCGGCAATTCAATGGAGAAAGTATATTCTGACACAAATCATGTTAGACTAAAAAACTCCATTAGACAAAAAATAATAACAATAACCTTGATTCATACTTTGCACCACAAAAAACAATTAATTCAAACTGATCAAGACCTCAATGAATATGCTTTCTGTTTAGATTTTAGAGTCACATGAATATATCACCTATCTAAAAAAGAAATTGACAGCTGGTGTACTGAAGTTGGAACCAGCAAAATGGTTGAGTGCATGCTCCCTCAACTCAGTATTTAAAATATACTACCAGTACAAATTTCCAAGCCCAACAGCAGACTCTGAAATTCTAGATTTATGACAGGGCCAACCCATTAACACATTTGGCTGTTTTCTGATCAGCATTCCCTGTGTTAAGTAGAAAGTTTAAATATATGAAAACAGAAATTATTGATGTAACAACAAATATAAGAGAAAACTATCAACAAGGTCATGAAAATACATTTTAAAAACAGACAAAAATGTACAATTTTCTCTGAAAATAATAAAAAAATAGAAAACCAGACTAGATCCATGACTGTTTAAATAAAGTGACTCAGTAATCTACATCAACACACAAAAAGCAGATGTACTCACAAAGTCCAGTTTTAGAGGTGAGTTTCAGGAAGTCTATAACAGATGATTTTCTCATATGAAATAGACGGAGAGAGAGAGAAAGGATAAAAGAAGGAAGGGGGAAGGGAAAGGAGAGGAAAGGAGAAAAGAGCACAAAGAGCCCCAAAGACTAATACAACCAAGATACCACAGTTAGTCAAGGACATAAGAAAACAAAATTATAGGCTAATGTAGTGTGTGAATACAGAATAAAAGTTCAAATAGGATAATAGCAAAAAGATGTCGGTTACAAATTTAAAACCAAAAAAATAAAGGCTCACACCCATTATCAAGTAGGGTCTATACAAGAATTCAAGAGTAAGTTAACATTCTAAAATCCATTTAAGCTATCTGCTACCTCTAATATTTGGAGATTAAAAAAAATAAGTTATAGCTTTACTCCAATAGATACAAAAAGGTATTCGATGTAATTCAGGGTATATTCATGACCCAAGTAAAACTGATTATAAAAGGGAAATAACTTACACTGATAAAAGATGTGTAACACAATCTGAGAGCAATCTGAAATCAAGAGCTGAATCCATCATACCAGTAACAGGGGGATGAATAAAGAGCTCACCTCAGATATGTTCATTTTCAGTAGGTCTTGGGAGAGTGTAGAGGATGGTGAAGATTCAGCTGGGGCGGGGACAGAAAGAGGAAAAGGTCAGGACACCTGGCCTGCCTTATAGTTTCTACATTCACCTCCCAATCACATCAGCAGCCCAGCTGAGGGGCAGCCTCCCTAAGGACTCACTTTGGCCCTTGAAAAGGCAAGGGAAGTACCCTGTGGAAGCACCACTTGTCCATTTTCCAGTTTGAAATGATCATGGGGCTTAAACCTACCACTTCTCAGTTGGTAAAAATAATTTTTTTACTAATTTAAACAATACAAACAAAAAACTAACAGACTAAAATACACCAAAGGACGACATGTTTCATTAAAATTAACAGTAGAAGAAAAGACACAGCCTGCATCCTTACTTTGTTTGCCTAGCAATATTGTTTACCCCTGGAGTTAGAAAATCCACAGGAAGCCCAGTAAAAAGGATGGCAAGCTTTAAGACAATTTTTAAAAACATTATTGAAGTGGGCTGCAGTTTCTCAAAAGGGACTCTTGATAAGTTTCTTCTGATGACTGAACGGTATGAATGACTGTTCGACTCCTGGCTCTGTCACAATCCGGGTGAGCCTGGAGAAGTCACCGGCGCTCTCAAACTCAGGACCACCTCACCACCCTGAGACTCAGATCTGCTTTCTGCTTAACGTGTGTTTAATGCAGATGCTCATACCGCTATTACGAGGTAATTGGGAGGCTTATGTAAACCACCCAAGGAAAAGAACAAAGTGTCTTCTAAATAACATCTATTATCACTTTTTCGGCGGTTAGTACCTGGCACTTTGCTCTTTTTCCAAAAGACAGCACATCGAATTCTCAGAACAACGCCATGAAGCAGGCATTATGCATAGCCTCCTTTGCAGACCTGACTCGTCCCCAGGTTACTTCTCCCGCCCACAGTACCTGTGACACGGCTGTAACTGACCGGGTCTCTCCCGCTCCAGAGCAGGGCTGCCTAGCACACCCTCCGCCCGCGCTTTCTGGCCCGCTCACGGCCAGCGTGACCACCGCGCTTTTCCTCCCACTGTCCGCCCCGGCGTCCCCCCGTCAGATGCAGGCCGGGCCGGGCATTCCAGCCCCACACGCACCGTCCCCGCTCCTAACGGGTCTCAGCTCCACCTGCTCCCGAGACCACAAGGCCCGAACCGGGATCGCCCCACCCACCTTCCCAGGGCCGAGATCCAGGCCAGACCCGGGCACTGCGGTCCCGCCTGGACCAGAAGGCGGCCCGAGACGTACCACTTCCGCCCCCGCCACAAGAACTCCGCTCTCAGCAAAGCTCCAGGCCACACGAAGTCCCCGTCCCCCAAGTACAGATCCCGCACCTGCGAGGGCCGAAGCTCCAGGTACTTCACACCACGAGGCCTGTGAGGGCGGAAGGGATGAGGCGGGGCCTATGTTGCACAGGCGCAGAGGAGGCCCCAGAAACCAGGAGGGCTGTGGAGGGAGAAAGACTACATTTCCCGTCGCTCCCCGCGCCCTGGGGTGTCTTGAACAGAGCAATCAATTTATTGCAGCAGAGTAGAAATACGGGGGAAATGCTTGTTCCGTGGTCCTGGGTTCTCCGAGACCCCGGATTGGGTGTTTCTCCGCACTGTGGTTCCTGGCCTATGTGGGTGTACCAAGGCAAGCATGTAAAGGTCATGACTGATATCAGATTCTCCAGATTGCTAGATCCTGATAGTCCCGAGAAAATATCTTCCTAATGGAATAGAATTTTCCGTCTCTGTATTAATTAACCTACTTGGCATCAAGGGGGCGTCCTTTGTGATAAACAAATAGCGTATTTTCTCAAAAGTGAGTTCACTGGTTTAGTCATAATGGGACAGACTTTTTTTTCATTTACTGCAATTTTGAAACCAAGCAGGACGCTACAGGGCTCTTCTGGATACAAAAGCCTTTCCCTGTCGCTTGCATCTTTGTAGGAAAAAGGTTTCAGCTCCTAGACCATCGCTGAGTTCCAAAGGACAGATTCAAACAGTTACTAACCAGGGAAGGGAGGGAATGCAGAAGCAAAGAGGAGCAGTCGAGAAACAATAGTGCAGCTATAAAACAGGGACCTGGTTCCTCCTCAAGGGATTATACATAAAATATCTTTGAGTTTTGTTGCAGGATCTAAAGCCCCCTCTCTGCAGGAGGATGGTAACTTCAGGTTGAGCACAATATTCCTGAAGAGCACCCAGTCACCTCATCACCAACCAAAGTAGATACCTTGCAGGCTCCGCCCCCAAATATGCCTATAAAACTCTTCCCTCAAAATCATCTAGGAGTTCAGGTCTTTTGAGCATGAGCCACCCATTCATTCTCCTTGCTTGACCACTGCAGTAAATCTTTACCTGCTCCAAACATCAGTGTTTTGGTCTGTTTGGCCTTACTATGCATCAGGTACATGAACTTGCATTTGGCAATGATTTTCTATGTAACAATGCCTGACCTTCTAACGCTAAATCTAAATATGACAGTATTATGCACTGATAGCCCAACCATGTTTGTTTTATGCAAACTAGATGGCCCTCCTCATGACATAGGCCTAGGAAAATACTCAATATACTTTGCAAGTATTTTTTTATACACCACCAATTCTGACCGGTGCAAGGCTGTTGAAAAATCATTATTCTTTCAACATTTTATGGAGTATTTCCTGTGTTTTTTAATGTATATAAATATATTTCAACATTTTGTTTTAAATTATGCAAAAACACAAGATCAGTTTTATCAAAAGAGTAGTGCTTGATGGGATAATTGGAGGAAGTTCCCACTCTCCATCTCCTTCACAAACATAACCAATGTTAATTAGCCTCAACTTTATTCAGTGCAGCACACCACACAAATACATTTTTCAAATACAAGCTTTCCTTTTTTCTACTTATTTACAGCTTATTTTGACCCTTAACTAAAATGTAATCATATCATCAGGTCAAACTATTTAGAACTACATTGCTGGGCTGCACCCTGCACGCCTGCAAGAAAAGATATCTTTACAAAAGTGAAATAGTGACATTATCCTGTCTGCCTCTAATATAATCCTGGCCACTATATATCCTCTCTCTTCTTTAAATCTCTTATGCAGGTTAATGCTTTTCTTCATAGAGACTTACATATAGGTAAACATTTATTAAGTTCTTTCAATTTGAATCCTATTACAGTAAATAAAACACTCTCACATATGGTATAACAAGTATTTATTTGCATATAGGAGAGATGCTTGTTTTGATATATTAACAATATTTTCTCCTTCATTCTCTAATTTATTTTTTAACTAATTTTAATATTAATGGTCTTGGATTTTCATGCACATAATGACAAGTTACCCATTTTCAATTTTATCATAATTTGTCCTCTATTACGGGCTGAGTTGTGCCCATCTTCCAAATTAATATGTTGAAGCCCTAAGGCTGAGTACTCTACTATGTAACTATATTCAGATTCAGAGAAGTAATTAAGTTAAAATGAGGCTGTTAAAGTAAGCTCTAATCCAATCCAACTGGTGTTCTTATAAGAAGCTTTGGATACACAAGGAGACACAAGGAATGCATACCTACAGAAGAAAGACCATATGAAGACACAATAAGAAGCCAACACTAAAAAAGTCCCAGAGATCTAAAGCACAATATAGTGAATACAAACAACAATATTGTTGCATTATAATCGTCAAACTTGCTAAGAGACTAGATCTTAATTATTCCAATCACCAAAAAAAAAAAAAAAAAAAGATAATCATGTGACATGATCAAGGTGCTAATTGTCCCTACAACAACAATCATACTACAATACATAAACCTATCAAATCAACATGTTTTACAACTTAAATTTACATAATGTTATATGTCAAATATATTTCAATTTAAAAAAGGAGACAACCACCTGCAAGCCAAGGAGAGATTCCACAGAAGACACCAAAATTAAGGACACCTTGATTATGAACTTCTAGACTCTCGAACTGTAAGAAAATATATTTCTGTTGCTTGAGCCCTCAGTCTGTACAATTTTGTTATGGCAGACTTAGCAAACTAATACACCTCTTTAATGAATTAAAAGTAATAAGCACAAAAAGGCTGGTGGAGCTTTATTAAATAAGTCATAATTGAATTTAAGTAAAGATTATTAATGGAGATAAAGTATATATACATCTCATCTCATATATTATACATATTATATATGAAATATCTTTTCTGTGTATTCATAAAACCTGCTGTGTGACACCTATTATTCTAGATGCTGTGTTGACGGTAGGGAAAAAGAAATAAAAACCCCTTTACTCTGCTCTTGGTTTTCTGTTCAGAATGAGTCTATATGTTGGAGTCACAGCAAGAGAGCAAGAGAGTATGGCACTAACCTGGGAGAAAGTCCTGACCAAATTGGTGCTGCTCCCTTAGGCTGAGGTGCTTGGTCATGGCTGGCCCTTTGTTCAGGACAAGATAGTCCAAAGAAGAGCCTTGCTCTCATCTCACTTAACAAATCTTAATGGCAAAACAGAAAAAGATCAAACCATTTACAAATAACATAAATACATCTCAGAACCAAGCTCAAGAATATATATTTCTGTATAGCATCCAATGCCTTCTGGCCTCTAAGATTTCTGCTGAGAAATTGGTTGATAATCTTAATGAGGATGGATACCTTGTTCGTGACAAGTCACTTTTTTCCTACTACTTTCAAGATTCTCTCTTTGTCTTTGTCTTTCAACAGTTTAATTTTAATGTATCTCAGTGTGGGCCTCTTTGGGTTTATTCTCTTGGTAGATGATTGAGTTTCCTGAATTTGTACATACCTCCTTTTCTCTAATTTGGGAGATTTTTGGCCCTCATCCTTCAAGTAATCTCTCTGCTCTTTTCTCTCTTCTTCATCTGGGACTCACATAATGCATACATAAGTACACTTGATGTTTTAAATAACTTGATGTTTTAAATCACTAATTTTTTAACGAGTCTCACTCTAGCTTCTCCTTGAAGCTATGTAATTTATTATATGGGTCCACCAATAATCTAGTTCTCCAGAGAATGCAAATCTAAGATCTGCAGGTCTTAAAAAATTAACCTTGGTAAAGCAGTTTGGTCACTGAATTCAGCTCTCTTCAGGAAGGATTAATTTCCTCCACGCACCTCCTGCATAATGATCAGGATAAAAAGAATATGGGGTTATATGGACCTATTTTGAAATTTAGGTTCTGCCCTGATAATTCTAGTTTAGGTTACACCCTTCTTCTCCTTGAAAGCTCCCTGAGGGTGCAACACTGTTACAGTCTTGAGTCGTTGTACAGATATATGGAGGTGACTAAATCCTATGTCAGGTTCTTTCCCTGAAGTTAGTCAGAATACTCAGATAAAATGATTATTTTAATTGTTATTTTTTACAGAGGGATGTCTAATATGTGATTTGGTTTCACCCTACTTTCTAACTAATAATTCTCAGGAAAAAGGGCCCCTGAGAGTAGCTGTGATTAAATTCAAAAAGCAAATACAAATGAACCATAAATTCTGTGTGTGTGTGTGTGTGTGTGGTACACAGGCCTCTCACTGTTGTGGCCTCTCCCGCTGTGGAGCACAGGCTCCAGAGGCATAGGCTCGGCGGCCATGGCTCACGGGCCTAGCCGTTCCGCGGCATGTGGAATCTTCCCAGGCCGGGGCACGAACCCGTGTCCCCTGTATTGGCAGGCGGACTCTCAACCACTGCGCCACCAGGGAAGCCCCATAAATTCTTTAAAAAATAAAATCAAGAGGTTTTTTTTTTTTTTTAATTCTATCTATTTATTTATTTATTTATGGCTGTGTTGGGTCTTCGTTTCTGTGTGAGGGCTTTCTATAGTTGTGGCAAGCGGGGGCCACTCTTCATTGTGGTGCACGGGCCTCTCACTATTGCGGCCTCTCTTGTTGCGGAACACAGGCTCCAGACGCGCAGGCTCAGTAGTTGTGGCTCACGGGCCTAGTTGCTCTGCGGCATGTGGGATCCTCCCAGACCAGGGCTCGAGCCCGTGTCCCCTGCATTGGCAGGCAGATTCTCAACCACTGTGCCACCAGGGAAGCCCCAAGAGGTATTTTTTTAAAACTTTATTTTTTCATCATTTTGAAAGATTTTGCTGTTCTCCCCAACTGCCAAGTTGACAGTTTTTTTTTTTAGTCTCTTTCCTTTTTTTTTCTTGCTTTGTTTCTGACAAGAAATTTGTCATCTTTATCTTAGCTTCCTTGTACAAATTATTTTTTTCTCCAGCTGCTTTTTAAAAAAAATAATTTATTTTATTTTATTTATTTTTGGCTGCATTGGGTCTTTGGTGCTGTGCATGGGCTTTCTCTAGCTGTGGCGAGGAGGGGCTACTCTTCATTGCGGTGCACAGGCTTCTTGTTATGGTGGCTTCTTTTGCTGCAGATCACAGGCTCTAGGTGTGTGGGCTTCGGTAGCTGCAGCACTGTGGGCTCAGTAGTTGTGGCTCACGGGCTCTAGAGCACAGGCTCAGTAGCTGTGGCACACAGGCTTAGTTGCTCTGCGGCATGTGGGATCTTCCCAGACTGGGGATCAAGCCCATGTCCTCTGCATTGGCAGGCGGATTCTTAACCACTGAGCCACCAGGGAAGCCTCCAGCTGCTTTTAATATTTTATATTTATCACTGGTTTTGAGCAATTTGATTATGATATACTTTGGTGTAGCTTTATGTTTCTTATGCTTGACATAAACTTCATGGATGTATGGATTTACAGTTTGAAAAGTTTTCAAGCATTATTTCTCTAAATTTTCTCTCCCATATCCCTCACACTCCTACAGGAACTCCAGCTGCATACTTACCAGGTCACTTGAAGTTTTTCTACCATTTGCTGTTCATTGTTAATTTTTTTCTCTGTTTTTTTTTCTTATGTCTTTTCCCTAGAAATTCATAATGTGCTGTTGATCCCATCAATTGTATTTTTTATATCAAGCATTGTAGTTTTCATCTACATCTAGAAGTTCAGTTTGAATCTTTTATCTCCCATGCCTCTGCTTAACTTTTTGAATGTACAGAATACAGTGACAATAACTGTTTTAAAACCCTTCTCCTGGGCCTCCCTGGTGGCGCAGTGGTTGAGAGTCCGCCTGCCGATGCAGGGGATACGGGTTCGTGCCCCGGTCTGGGAGGATCCCATATGCCGCGGAGCGGCTGGGCCCGTGAGCCATGGCCGCTGGGCCTGCGTGTCCGGAGCCTGTGCTCCGCAGCGGGAGAGGCCACAACAGTGAGAGGCCCGCATACCGCAAAAAGAAAAAAAAAAAAAAAAAAACCCTTCTCCTAATTCTAACACCAGTATATGATTAGGAACAATTTTAATTGGTTTATTTTGCTCTGCATGGATCCCATTTTCTTGAATCTTTACAAATCTGATCATTTTTAATTGGATTAGAGACTCCAATGGGTGGTGGATATTTTGTAGTCAAAAAAAATATAGAAAGTATTGAAAGGGGAAAAAATCTTATCAACTGAGAATTTTATATCTAATTGAGAGTTTTATATCTAGAAAAAAATGTCTTTATAAATGTGTAAGATATTAACATATTCCCTGTTAAACAAAAGCTGAGGGAATTCATGATCACTAGACTACCCTAAAAAATGCTGACAGCACTCCTCCAGATTATAATGAAAGGACACTAGGGGGTAATTTGAAACCATATGAACATATAACAATCTCCAGTAAAGGTATACCCATGAGAAAATTTTTAAAAATTATAATTTTGTTTATAACTTTACTTTTTATTTTCTACAGGATTTAAAAGAAAAATGCATGAATGTCATTATAAAACTGTGTTAATGGGGCTTCCCTGGTGGCGCAGTGGTTGAGAGTCCACCTGCCGATGCAGGGGACACGGGTTCGTGCCCTGGTCCGGGAAGATCCCACATGCCGCGGAGCGGCTGGGCCCGTGAGCCATGGCTGCTAAGCCTGCACGTCCGGAGCCTGTGATCCGCAACGGGAGAGGCCACAACAGTGAGGCCCACGTACCGCAAAAAAACAAAACAAAAAAAACAGTAGGACAGATAATTGCACTTGGTTTTGGTGAGACCCCTGAAGGTCTCTGCTGTTGAGGCTCAATATGTAGCAGTAATATGCCTGAATGATTAGCAAAATATTAAAAGAATATATCTCAGCCAACATTCCATTTGGGGCTCCCTGATTTCAAGGGGTCTTTGCAAATGTTGGTGGTTTCTGATCTAAGACAAAGTATATTCTGCCACAGCATTTACAGAGGTAGGATAATTAGAGCCAAAATTTGACCTCTACAAACCCCTTGCTATGACACAGGTTTCAATGTGATTCATATCATTACTTAGATGTGTCACTACATTGTATACTTTTCCTTCAATACACTGTAGATTTGTAAGTATAGTCATTGTGTGTCCTGTGTAACTTCTTTAGCAATTGAACCCATGTTACATGACACATTTAGTGCAGTTACCTATCAAAAACAAAACATAAAACACACACACACGGAGAAGAAAAAGAAAGATCAGTCTTGTACATATGATGATAAATTTACCCTCTCTGCTGCTCTTCAATTTCTTCTTGTGGATACAGGTATGCATCTGTTATGGCATTACTACAGCCTGAACAAGTATCTTTCTCATTTTTTATCTGGCATACCTGCTGTAACAAAATATCTCAGTTGTCATTTTTCTAAAAATGTTATTTTATTTCAAACTCATTTTTGCAATATA
Organism: Mesoplodon bidens; assembly: GCF_964165515.1. Taxonomy (NCBI): domain Eukaryota; kingdom Metazoa; phylum Chordata; class Mammalia; order Artiodactyla; family Ziphiidae; genus Mesoplodon; species Mesoplodon bidens. The sequence goes on from NC_138162.1 coordinate 101,403,116, forward strand.
ATTCCCTTGATATAGAATTCTGGGTTATCTTTTTGTGATGAGAAGGATGTCATCCACATGGCTGTTTCCAATGTGTAATATGTCTTTATTACATTAAAAAACTTCCTTACATTAAAAAATAATCTCTGTTGTAATATGTTGTGTCGACTCAGCCTACTGATACCTTTGTTCTCTGCCAGGAATGCCTGGGCAAGCGCATTTACGGTATTGACTCAAAGTGAACCCCACAGACATTTCCCACCATCACCACTAGGGAAAATGTTATGACTGGGCCAGCCCTTGTGGTCCTTATTATGATTATAGGCCACAACTCAACAAGAAACCATCAGGGAATTTTGAAGAACAAGAGTTATTACTCACAGGTCCTTGAGAGTACATGGCACACATGGGGCCACTCAGTGAAGTTGTGGGGAGAGAGGGAGGGAGGGTCAGAGGGAGAGAGTGCACACCTGGGCTGGGGCTCTCTGTTTATTAGGATTAGATGGGTGGGGTGTCTATGGTTTCATGGGTTCACAATTTTTGGGTGAATTTAAAGCATAGGTGTGAGAATTAGGGTATGGAAAAGAAGAAGTGACCCAAGGGGTCAGTTCTAAGGTTTCCCAGAACTTTCTAGAAGGGAAATTTTATGAGTGGGGCAGTCTGGTTCCTTCTTTAGTACTTTTGCTAATAGCTGTGTCACATAGTTGGCAATACCTTTATTTGAGATGTATGCCTTTGAAATTGATGCCAGGGCAATCAAAAGCTTAATGTCAGGCACTTACACTACAATCCACCCTATGATGCCAAGGCATCAGATTTAATGGTGAGGACATTAACAGCCTGGGTAGCAGATGTATTAAAACTCAGGGGTAGGTACCAAGAAAGTATGTATTTGATTTCAGTTATGATAACAAATCCTATAATTACACAAAAAATGGTCTGAAATACAGTCAGTAGCCATTGTCCCAAACTTGAAATGTCCAGCCATGAAAATACATCAGTGATCTTGGAGGCCTAGGGAATCTGTTCAAAGATTTTGGTAATATTACAAAACATTTTAACATCTTGGGCCATGTGATGTAAGTAAGTTTGAACTTGTCCTGAGCTAGTGATGAACATGCAGCACGTGGTCCCTGGGAGGGCACAAACTGCTCTTTCCTTGGCCAGAAGATAATCTAGGGCCAGGAGGTTATCTGAAACCACTGGAGCAAGAGACTCATGGGACCGTTGCACAAGGTATAGGGTTTAATGGAGGCTTTGTATTTGTAAAGACGGCCAATAGTTGTATTTTGGCCCCAATTACCCAATTTTGGGTGGCCAGGGCCACTGCACTGGTGCCTAGTTCAGTCAGTTCCAGCAGAACGGACATACCCAGGACTAAAGAAATGAAAATGGCTTTTTGTCGGTGGTAGGCAAACAGATTAGGAAACTGAGGGATTTTGCATCCCAAGGTTTATACCTCCAGAGGCAGGACAAGGGAGACAATGGTGCACTTAGTATGTAGCCCAGGGGAAGTTGATCAGAGGGCTGGGGAAGAGAGTAATATACTAGGTGAGATTCTTACACTGTGGGCCTACAGTGGAATCAAAAGGTGGCCGTTCTTACTGTAAAATATTCATTGGAGCCTTCAGTGAGAAAACCAGGAACTTGTGCCCATTCATGTCTATCTGTGCTATATGAGTCCCAGTGGTGTGGTTAAAGGGGTATGTTGACCAAGATTTGTTTGTGTCAGGGCACAGAATCACCAAGGCTTAAAGCCTACCTCAAAATGATCCTTTGAGGAGCTACTGGAGTAGAAAATGGGTGAGGCATGTAACTGAAGGGTGGCCAGGGAAAGGACATCATTTTTTAAGTGGAGTTGACTGAAATTGAATATGTCAGCAGAGTAAGCATTTAAGGTACAGTACAAGTGATTGGAGGACAAACGACAGGCCTAGCAATTTCTGACTTCAAAGTATGGGCAGCCCTCTCAGCCTATTGGATATAAATATTGGTGGTGTTTGCTAAGCATCTTGCCAGTGTTGTGCAAAGTATAGGAGGAAGTGTAGTGGACAAGGTTATGAGCGTGTCAGCGGTAGCGGGTGGTGGTGGCCCACAGACATCATGACTGGGAATTCCCATGTAAGCACAGAAACTGGAAGGTCAATGGGAGCAGGTGAAGGCAAGGAGTCTAAATGGGTAGTTTTTCCTGGCAGGAAAACTGTCTGCTTCTGAATGCACAGTTTCAGCCACCACAATAGGGAAGATAGGAGGCAAGGCTGCCCTGCAGTTGACAGAGGATGTACTCACAGTCTGACAGGCATCTTGGTATTAGGAAGGGTCAGCAGGCAAACACCAGGCAAATTCAGGAAAATAATATTCCGGTGGGTCCCCTGATTCTATTAAGGCAATACAAACACTTAGATTCAATTGCAGTGTTTCAGAGACTAGAGTGAGCTCAGGAGTGCAGCAATCTGGGCAAGTGTCAAGGTCTCTGACATGGTGATATGCCCCTGGTGTGTCCTCTCTACTGTATGGGGCATAGTCATCTCCAGCAATGAACTCTTGGGCTGGGGCAAAGTCATCTGAGGTGATGTCCTCTCCAAATCTTTGACCCTCCCATGTGGCTATCCGGTTGGGCTTGGTCATGGGCTGGGGATAGACTAGCCTGTTACAGGAGGCTTTCCTGATGTCTGACCTTCATATTTGGTGCCTCCTGCTAGTGGAACAAATTATTAACACCTCCCTGGCATCATCAGGGACACATTTAGGAAACAACAGGTGGCTGCCCTTTCAACCCCAGCAGAGCTCATCCAAGGCACATAAAGATTCTGGGCACATTCACATCCCAGGCTAAGGAAGATCCAGATGTTATTTAGGCATTCTTGGGACTGACCCATGAGGGTGATGGACAAGTCATGGGAGCACAGTCCCTGTAACCAGATGAGTTTTGTGTATGGTCACTCACAGGGCCAATTAGTTTGTGACAATACTTGATATAAAGAATTGGTGGGTGAGTATCACTTAGACATCACCTCCAGAGGGCCCATTTCCTGTGAAGGGATTCAATCCCTTTGCTCCTAGATTTGGTGTCATGCTAGCCTAGGCCCTTCCAACACAGCTCTCCAACATTTCCCATTTTTCCACCTTGTGGTGCAGCTGTGGGCCGGAGCAGTATTATTCCAACATTGCCTTTGTGTGATGGGTAGGCCCAAGGGGATCTACCAGTAACTCAATTATCAGGACTGCACAAAGCAGTAAGAATAGCTATAGCCATACAGAGTACCAACACTTGATGAGCTTCGATAGGGTTCCTTCTGGCTGAGCTACTTGAATATTGATTAACAGTTGACAAGAAAGCCTTGGGTTACCTCTTGTAGCATGGGAAAGTCACATTCTTCTGTAATTTGGAAAGGCTTTTGATGTCAAGCTTAGACCTTCTTGAAGATACCATTTCCATTTTGCCAAGGATGCCTCAGTGGCTGTGCTGAGCTTCTGCTGGCAGGCATCTCTAACCCACGGCATTATAGAAACTTGGGTATGGAGTAATCCTGGGTGTGGGTCGTTTAGGGCCTCGGTTTCTAAAAGAGTCCAGTAGAATGCCAAGAGTTGGAACTCAAGGGCAATGTATCAGGATGCCACTGATATAGTAGGTTTTAACTTTTATGCCAAAAACCCAGAAGAAACCAGGTAGACTTAGGTTTGGTGCAGAGGCTCCAGGAGGAATAGTCAGGCATAGCCACGGACTATACTCAGAATGTGGAGTAGGTGGCACTGAAGGTAAGGCTTGTTGGACTTTCTGTTGGGCAGTTTCCAAAACACAGTATTGGGCCTCATCCTAATAGAAGGTGGCAAATTTACACATGGTTGCATAGATAGGGCAAATAACTAGTGGAGAGATGAGGGATGTGTTGCCGCCAGAACCTGAAAAGGTCTATTATTTGTTGTGCCTGTCTGAGCGTAGTGGGTGATTCAACTACACTCCAAGTATTTGGATACTTGGATATCCAAGTATTTGAATACTTGGATATTCAAATATCCAAGTAAGCAATGGATATTTGGCATTTGGGGGGATTTCTCAGCCCTTAAAGTCCCAGGTGATGCTCAGAAACGTAAAGATAACACTGGGCATTAGATCTCCTGAGGGGCATTTGCCCAGTCACACTGGTGTAGGTGGTGTGTAAGTGTGTGCAACTCTGCCCATATCATTCCCTCAGAGGGACACCTCAGCATAATACCATCAAAATAATGCCTCAAAAATACAATTGTCCAATTGTAATTTATCTAAATCCCAGGAGCAGAGGTCTGTGGGACTGCAGGGCTGTTTAAATATGCCATTGGGAGGCACATCAATGAATGTTTAACTAATCCCTCAAAAGTGAAAGCAAATTGGATCTGGGATTCCTTTGAGATGGGAACAGATATATTAGCTAGGTCAGTGATGGCAAAGGACACTCCTTGGGTCCCTTGTATCTGCCCTGTCTTTCTATACTAGAAATTGGGAAAACTGAGAACTGAGGTTTAGCTAGTTCATGGTGAGGCACCACTCCTTAGTGGCTGGCTTAAGTACCAGATAAACACTGCTATTGAAAGGGGAGGTTGGGGGCTTAATGACTCCCATTTCTGTAATAACAGGGCACAGGACTTCAGTACTGGGGGTGCTCACCATCTTGACCTGAGGAAGAAGCGCCATTGGCAGACAGCTGGCCACTCCCAGCAGGAAGGCCAGGAAACTGGGCTTCCTCCATGTGGCATAGATTCATGTAAATGCATCCATGCCAATAAATAAAGAACCAAGGGGGCCACCATAAGAGGAAGCCATTTGAGGTGAGTGGTCCCAACAGTAACACCCGAATGGATTTGACGGTTTTACCAGCAATTCCCTGTAAGTAGTAGGGCTCCCACACTGGGAATTTAGAGGGACTGCCTGGAATGACAGTGATATTGGTTCTAACAGGGCCAAAAGAAACCCCTGTATATTGTTATTGGCCCAATTGTCCACCAGAGTGGTGTAAGAGTGATTGTCCCCAGGAGGTGGAAAAAGCCCTCAGGAGCCACCAATTTTCCAGGATAGGGACTTAGAGGGCTGGAAGTCCTGGAGGTTAGGGAAGAACACAGAGGGAGCATTAAGGACTGAGGGGGCTTTGTGGCAAGAGGATGGGTGGTAGAAAGGGGCTGCAGGGGGAGAATGCTAGTTTTATAAACTGAAATTTAGAGACTGGTTGTTCAGAGATCAAGTGGCCATGATTTCTGAGGTTTCATAACACCCAGTAAAGGTTTGCTGTGTATTCCCTTGAGGGGTAAAATTACGATGGGAATTTATTGGGGAGGAAATGGGGAGCCTTTTCAATTGAGGGAAGTTTGCTTGAGGAAGGCCCCTCCAGGACAGTAGGGGCAGAGGGGCATAAGCCTGAAGTATTTGGGTGTCTGGGTGCAAATCTCTCCTCTATGTCTAAAAACCAGGTTCATGTCCTCCAGTGCCTTTTGAATGGTTTTATCAGTCCTAATAAAATGGAATAGTGCCACTCTGTAATTAGGGGGAGTGCCTTGTAAAATTCCTCTGGACTCAGGGTCAAATGGGCCCTCTTCAGGGTTAGAAATAGAGAGGCGTTCATTTGAGTCACTGTAGTCATAGAAATGGTAAACCCATTCGGTCATGCCAATTTTGTGTAGCAGGAGACAGGCTTCATCTAATGTTTTCCATTCACTGAGCTTAGCAGTAATCACCATGATGAAAGGTGGGCATGGTGCCAGGCAATAAATACCCAGGTGAGGAGAGCGAGGGCTCTGGTGGGAATATCAGAGGTTCTTGCCTTCTCTCGTCCTCCCCTCCTCGTCACCAGAGGCCTTAATAACCTTATCTGCTTTTTCCCTGGTGGCAGGGGTATCTCATGAGGCGTGTTTTTTGGTTCTGCCCTCATTCGGGTAAAGCCAAGAGGGCTTAGGTTGTGGTATCTCAGAGGAAATGAGCACACAGCCCAGATGGATCTTTAAGGTCTTTAAGAGATACTGGCTAGTTGGTACCTTTCAGCAGCTGAGAGCAACAATCCAGAGCCCATTCCAAAACCCCGCAATAGTCAACCAGCTCCCGTCTCTCCCCTCTGCTGCACCAGATTTTTAAGTTTTCAATTTAAGAGATAATTTCAGATCTCAGTTTGACTTTGAGTTTTCTCCTGTTACCTGAACCTTATGTGTTGGTATTGGAAATTGTGTGGAGGACTTCTTTTAAGCCCTCTTAGCAAGTGGCTGCCTCCTCTTCCTGGGTGTCCCAGTGAAGCACCCAAGAATTAGGGTCTGCCTCCACTAGTGTCTTACACACAGGGTCTTCGGAAAAAGGCCCCAGGCCTCTGGAGAGTAATAATAAAGCCCTGGCCTGCTGTGCTACCAAGCCACGCCCAGGAAGTTCCTATAGAGATTTTACATTTATGGAGAAGTTACTGAATCTCCTCCGGAGTTTCAGAAGGCACGGGCACAAGATGTTCAGAACACTTACAGTTGTCCATTAATTTTTTTTTTTTGCAACACTGTGTTAGGGATTGGACCCACTGTTTTGTTACAGGGCCCAGCAGTAAGGCCAGGTAAGAATCACAGGATTGAAGATACATGAAACTAGCCAATATTCAACAAGTCACTTGGTTCATTGCACAAAATTAGCACACATCACAGATTAGTCAAAATAGTTAACGTTCGAAGGGGATAACGAAGCACACCAAGAAGTCTAAGAAAGAAATGTGTCAGCACCGGCAGCAATCTCTCTGGTCCAGCAACGGGTCTTGAGACAAGCATGAGTGCGAAGCTGCCTTCTGCTCCCACAGAGGCTCCAGCAGCCTCAGTCGGGAACAGCTCTCAGCTGGGTGGAGTCGGTCCTCCAGCAAAGTGCCTTCAAGTTGCTGAGTTCAGTGGTCTCATTTGAAGGAGCCTGCCAGTAGGGTATAGTAGTTACACCCAGGGGGTCGCGAATCTTATGAGTTGCTCCTTCTGTTTCAGTGAAGTCTTTCCTTGGATGTCGTCAAATTCCCTATCTAAACTTTTTTTTTTTTAATTCAAGTATAGTTGATTTACAATGTTGTATTAGTTTCTGGTGTATAGCGAAGTGTTATACATATATATACACATATTCACACATATATTCACACACATATATATACACATATCAGTTATACATATATATACACATATTCTTTTCCATTATGGTTTATTACACGGTAATGAATATAGTTCCCTGTGCTATACAGTAGGACCTTGTTGTTTATCCATTCGATAGATAATAGTTTGCATCTGCTAATCCCAAACTCCCAATCCATCCCTCCCCCACAGCAACCACATGTCTGTTCTCTATATCTGCGAGTCAGTGTCTTTTTTGTAGATATGTTCATGTGTATTTTACATTCCATATAGAAGTGATATCATATGGTATTTGTCTTCCTCTTTCTGACTTCACTTAGTATGATAATCTCCAGGTCCATCTATGTTGTAGCAAATGGCATTATTTCATTCTTCTTTATGGCTGAGTAGTATTCATTGTGTAGTATATATATACTACATCTTCTTTATCTATTCATCTGTCGATGGATATTTAGGTTGTTTCCATGTCCTAGCTATTATAAATAGTGCTGCTATGAATACAGGGGTACATGTATCTTTTCAAATTAGTTTCATCCTGATATATGCCCAGTAGTGGGATTGCTGGCTCATATGGCAAATCTATATTTAGTTTTCTGAGGAACCTCTGTACTGTTTTCCACAGTGGCTGCACCAATTTTCACCCACTGTGTAGGAGGGTTGCACTTTCTCCACACTCCCTCCAGCATTTGTTACTTGCAGACTTTTTAAATGATGACCATTCTGAGCGGTGTGAGGTGGTATCTCATTTTACTTTTGATTTGCATTTCTCTGATAATTAGGGATGATGAACATCTTTTCATGTGCCTTTTGGCCATCTGTATGTCTTCTTTGGAGAAATGTCTATTTAGGTCTTCCGTCCACTTTTCAATTGGGTTTTTTGTTGTTGTCATTGAGTTGTATGAGCTGTTTGTATATTTTGGAAATTAACCCCGTCAGTTGCATCATTTGCAAATATTTCCTCCCAGTCCATAGGTTGTCTTTTTGTTTTGTTTATGGTTTCCTTTGTTGTGCAAAAGCTTGTAAGTTTGATTAGGTCCCATTTGTTTATTTTTCCTTTTATTTCTTGCCTTGGTAGACTGACCTAGGAAAACATTGTCATGATTTACGTCAGAGAACCTTTTGCTTATGTTCTCTTCCGGGAGTTTTATAGTGTCAAATCTTACAGTTAAGTCTTTAAGCCATTTGGAGTTTATTTTTGTGTATGGTGTAAGGATGTGTTCTAACTTCACTGATTTACATGCAGCTGGCCAGCTTTCCCAGCACGACTTGCTAAAGAGACTGTCTTTCCTCCACTGTATATTCTTGCCTCTGTTGTTGAAGATTAATTGACCATATGTGTGTGGGTTTATTTCTAGGCTCTCTTTTCTGTTCCATTGATCCATGTCTGTTTCTGTGCCTAAAGTAACACTCAATTTATCATACCAAGACATCTACAGTCACATACCAAACATTTCAAAACAACTAATATATAAGTTCACGTTAGCCACTGTGACTCCATTTAAAATTATTTCACGTAGCTTAAGTCCTATAATTTCACACAAGATGGATCCTGATACAAAAGAAATCAAATCATAACACATGATATCCCACCAGGTTGGGGGACAAAGAGTGATGGCAGGGGGTGAGGCAGCCACTGAGAGAAAGTGAGTCTTGGTCGAATTTCCCTTTTCTTGGTGCTGTTAGTTTCTGTTGCAAGAATATTTCATTCATCTAGGTTAGGACACAATAGTCCTGGCACCACCTACTGCCTCAGTGGATGCAGGGACAAGTTTCCCTCCACCTTATCTATGGGAATATCCTTTCCTTGTGCCTCTGACCAGAAGCTCCACCTTGTGCAGTGATAACAGCCTTATGATTCAATCCACCTTCCTCAGCTCTCCTTGGTGTGAGGTGTGGACGGCTCTTGAGTATATGAACAGTTAACTAGGCCTTTATAGTTACTGGTCTAATTGTTTTATTAGATCATACAGCCATGACCATGCAGCTCTGGGAAAATTGTTGAATTATTATGGCAGTTGTGATACTTGGGGATGGGTACTGCTGGCAACACATGGTACAGATAATACACAAAAACAGAGAGCAGTGTCATGGACCTCCAGCAAGTGGCTGCTTGCTTTCCAAAGGGTGTTACCCAGCTAGGTTAGCCAATCACTAAGCCAGCCACAGCTAAAGGGCATTCCCCTCCGTTAACTGCAAGTGCAATCATGCAATCCTGCTGACTACAACAGCAAGATGTATTGGTCTCATTCTACTGATAGTGAGGTTACTGAGTAGGAATCCCTGAGGCACTCTCCTAGGATGTACTACTGGTACCACAGACATTTCTCCTACCAGAGCCAATGCTATGGCTAGACCAATGCTTGTGGTTATTATGATCACAGATGCACCTGAGCAAGAAATCTTCAGGAAGTTCAGAAGAACAAGAGGTCCTGGAGGGTACAGGGCACACCTGAGGGCCACAGAGTGAGTCAGATATACAGGCAGGGAGCATGGACATGCTTTATTTATCTGCCTTTATTAGGGTCTGGGGTTGGCTGCATGTCTATGCTTTTGTGGGTTCACTTTTTCTTGGCAAATTTAAAGTATAAGAGCAGGAATTAGGGTGCAGAAAGGGAGAAGCAGGGTCATTCAAAAGGATAGTTACCTAGGTTACACAGGGCTTTCTAAAAGGGGAACTTCATGGGTTGAGGTTGCCTGGTCCCTCATCTACTTAATTTGCTAATATCTGTGTTACACAGCTGGCAATATGTTTATTTGAAATGGATGTCTCTGAATGGATTCCTCACCTATCAAAGTTTTTCCACTCTGTTCTACAAGTTTATTAATTTTGATCTGATTTCTTTATAATATATAGGCATAATCACATCCTTGTGTGAGTTTTGGTAGACTGTCTTTTATGAAGTTATATTTCATGAAACTGGTTCATTTCACCTAAGGTATACAAATTGGGGGCATATAGTTGTTCGTAATATTCCTTCATTTTCCCTTTAATATCTATGGATTTAGTAGTGATGGTCCCTCTTTGACTTCTGGTACTAGTAATTTGTGTCTTCTCTCTTTCCTTGCTTAGCCTGGCTCAAGGTTTATTGATTGTCTTGATCTCTTCAAACAACCAGCTTTTGGTTTTGTTGATTTTTCTCTACAGTCATTCTCTACTCAATTTAACTGATATCTGCTTTATTTTTTATTTCTTTTATCCAGCTTGATTTAGGTCTGAATTGTTGTTCTAGGTCTAGTTTCATAAGGTGAAAACACATACCTATTTTTCATACCCCTGATGTGTTTTCAATGAAATACCTACCTAGAACTGACTGTGCAAATCTTAACTCTGTAATCCATATATTGTCTGACTTTGTAATTAGTATGATGGAGTCCCACATAGTGTACTCTGACTTTTCCAGGTTTGGTAAATGACACAACGTTTGAAAACATGGACTTGTTCCCAGACTGCATGTGCAGATGTCTCAGGTCTCCTGTGGGACACTGGGTAGGACACAAACTCTGTACCACTGTATGTTTATCTGAAAAATGTGTATAACATATTATCAACCTCATAGGGCTATTATGAAGTATGAAGACGTTAATCTATTGGATTGGCCAACAGGTTCTTTCAGCTTTTCCTGTAAGATGGCTCTAGTAGCACTTAGCTGTCTTTAACTTCATTTGAAACAATTTTGTTAGACTGTATGTGACGGCTGTCATCTCAGCGTGCATTTAAAAAAAGATTTATCAAAGTGGGTGAACTTTTGTGCACCCATTTTAATACTGAAGATGGATTTTAAAAAAGCAACATTTTCAGCATGTTGTGCTTTATTATTTTGAGAAAGGTAAAAACGCAACTGAAATGGAAAAATGATTTGTGCACTGTATGGAGAAGGTGCTGTGACTGATCGACCATATCAAAAGTGGTTTGCGAAGTTTTGTGCTGGAGATTTCTCGCAGGAGGATGCTCCATGGTTGGGTAGACCAACTGAAGTTGACAGCGATCAAATCGAGACATTAACTGAGAACAATCAACATTATACCACACGGAAGATAGCTGACATACTCAAAATATCCAAATCAAGCACTGAAAATCATTTGTACCAGCTTAGTATGTTCATTGCTTTCATGTTTGGGTTCCACATAATTTAAGCGAGAAAAACCTTCTTGACCATATTTCCGCATGCGATTCTCTACTTAAACGTAATGAAAACATTCTGTTTTTAAAACAAATTGTGATGGGCGATGAAAAGTGGATACTGTACAATAATGTGGAATGGAAGAGATCGTGGGGCAAGAGAAATGAACCACCACCAACCACATCAAAGGCCAGTCTTCATCCAAAGAAGTTGATGTGTATATGGTGGGATTGGAAGGGAGTCCTCTATTATGAGCTCCATCTGGAAAACCAAACGATTAATTCCAACAAGTACTGCTCCCAACTAGACCAACTGAAAGCAGCACTCAATGAAAAGCATCCAGAATTAGCCAACAGAAAACACATAAACTTCCATCAGGATAATGCAAGACCACATGTTTCTTTGATGACCAGGCAAAAACTGTTACAGCTTGGCTGGGAAGTTCAGATTCATCTTCTGTATTCACCAGACATTGCACCTTTGGATTTCCATTTATTTTAGTCTTTACAAAATTCTCTTAATGGAAAAATTTCAATTCCCTGGAAGACTGCAAAAGGCACCTGTAACAGTTCTTTGCTCAAAAAGATAAAAAGGTTTGAGAAGATGAAATTATGAAGTTGCCTGAAAAATGGCAAAATGTTGTGGAACAAAAGAGTGAATATGTTGTTCAATAAAGTTCTTGGTGAAAATGAAAAATGTGTCTTTTACTTAAAACCGAAGGCACATTTTGGCCAACCCCATATATAAAGGGAGTGGAAATACACCATTGTAAGTGTTTTACAAGTGTTAGGTGGTGATGGTGGTGTTACTATCATCAAATTTACATGTAAGATAAGATAGGAAGTTTTAACAGATTCAGTTCATTGGCTGTCCAGGACCCAATCCCTGCTTATTCCTCAGGGTGGGGGGCGGGGGAGGAGTGCAGACAAACATCTGCCCCAGAAGATATAGAGTTAAGGCCTATTAGCTGGATGAACCTGGGAATACACATCAAGCCTGTGGGCATCACAGTTTCTCTCCTGGGTTTACTCCAGCCACCTCCAGATGGTCCACTCGCCTCTAATCTTAGCATCTTTAATCCATTTTCTGCAAAACAGTCACAATGACCTTTTAAAAAATTCAGTGTCTTTAGACTTCTCGGCTGCTAGTGACAGAGTACTTAGTACCCAACTAGTACTAATTCAGCCAAAAATAACTGTATAAACGAACAAAATATGTCACACAAGTATTTTCAGTCATGCACAACTAGGCAATTGCTTTTTGTTATGGGGGCACATTCTTTTTTTTTTTTTTTTTTTTTGCAGTATGCGGGCCTCTCACCACTGCGGCCCCTCCCACCGCGGAGCACAGGCTCCAGACGGGCAGGCTCAGTGGCCATGGCTCACGGGCCCAGCCGCTCTGCGGCACGTGGGATCCTCCCAGACCAGGGCACGAACCCACGTCCCCCGCATCGGCAGGCAGACTCCCAGCCACTGTGCCACCAGAGAAGCCCCAAGGGGGCACATTCTTGATCCATACAAATTACCTAAACTAAAGATCAGAGAGAGAAATAGGCTGAGAAACAAGTGAACACTGAATCAGGGATCTGTGAGAAAATACTAGTGATCAAATGTGCGTGGTTAAGACACAGAAAAATGATAAAATATTTGAAGAAATAATTATTGAAAATTTCCAAAATTTGAAGAAATCACATTTTGTATCCAAGAATCTGAAAATCAAAGCAACATAAATGTGAAGAAAATATGTAGGTACACAACAGAAAAACTTCAAAACCTAAACATAAAGAGAAAAAACTTAAAGCAGCCAGAGGGTTTTCTGAGGCTAACCACTGAGGTGTGGTGGATCATCTACTCATATTAAAAAAGAGAAAACAAAACAGCAGCAAAATAACTGATTTAACTGGATAAAGTTGTCTTTAAAATATTATTAAGTTTCTGGATATTGCCTGAAGGGCATATCACAAAGTGAAAAACATACATTCAAGAAAATCTAAACTAAGAACAGCCAGAATCTGAAATATGAATGCACTACTTTCCCCTTCCCTCACCACACAGATCTTTGCTGTGGGCATGGTAATCTGAGCAAATTTGAACCAGCAAATGGGCTCCATTCCCCCATTTCAGAATTTTGCGTTTTTACCTCAGGAGGGGCAGGACACTGAAATTTCTCATTTCTGCCTGCCTGGGGATGCAGAAGCTACTTCTTACAGACATGGCAGTGAATATCCCCACCAAGACAGTACACGTAGGATGAAAGCTGTACTCCTGGTACATTATGTCAAGATTATTCGAGTCCAAGCCTAGCAGTATTATCAAAAACTGTGAAGGCTGCTTTGGTTTCTACTCCAACATGTAAAAAAGTCAGAAACTGTCAGTCCCGTCTATACAACAATGAAGAAAATCTAACAAAGTGAACAACACTTCTAAGACAACAGAGGTCACTGGGAAAACAAATGCCCCAAGAAAAGTGAATACAGAGAAACACAGCTTGCCAAGGGAAGAAACTGCTAGAGCCAGAAACTGGTAGGTAAATATAATCAAACTGCTGGAGCTTGACTATGGACTAGCTTGAGATTTAGAAACTCCCTTGAGCCTATTCTTATAGGGGAAATGCCACACATTCATTAGTTTTACCTCAAGGAGCCCCACCAAGTTCTCCTGATGATGGTCAGAGAAAAATCCCCTCGTGTTTCCAGCAGGGAGGGGGAAAAGGAGCCATTTTTAATATATCCAGAGCATACTGTCCTGTGCCTGTTCTTAAGGAAAACAACTTTGAGTCAATCTAACTCATGTAGGGGAAGGAAAACACTCAACTCCAAGCCTCCCTGTTTCTCACACCTACGGGAAACAAAAAGCTGAGAAGTACTTGAGAAGGATACATCCCAGGGGCACAGGTCAAGTAAAAGACTGATATATAATCACAGAATTATAGAATGCTTCCCCTACCGTCACACCTATCAACTCATCAACAGGATTCTTGCATAAAAGATTACAGCTGAAAGAACTGCAAGATTTAGACTCTGAGGAGGAAATTCTAGGGAAACTCAAAGACAATCAAGAACAGAAAACAAGCATATTAGAGGAAATTGATTTAGACACCTACAGGTATAGCAAACAGTGAACATATGCTAGCATAAATCCTACCAAGATAAACATTAACCCTCCCACTGAAGTCCTATTTATCTTAGTTTCTGTACCCAATAAATCATGTCTGCCTTTCAACAAAAAATTACAATGTATTACAAGAGAAGAAAAAAACACAGTATGAAGAGACAAAGCAAGCAAGAGAACGAGACTTAGATATGACAGATTTTGGAATTATCAGACTAGAATTTAAAAATAGGATTAATATGCTAAAACCTCTATTGCAAAAATGGACAACATGCAAGAACAAATGGACATTAGAAGAACAGAGATTAAAATTCTAGGAAAGAACCTAAGGGAAAAACTAGTAATTAAAAACAGTGCAGCAGAAATGAAAATACCTTTGATGGGCTCCCAAGTAGCCTGGACACAGTAGAGGAACAATAAATGAACTTCAAGACGGAAACATCAGAAATTGAAATGTAAGAGGAAAAAATGGAAGAAAAAAAAAAGGACTAAACACCTAGGCAATGTGAGAACAATTACAAAGGAAGGAACGTACATATAATTAGGATTCCAGAGGAAGAAAAAAGAAACAAATTAGGGGAGTTCCCTGGTGGTCCAGTATTAGGACTCAGCACTTTTTGCCATGGCCTGGGTTCAACCCCTGGTCAGGGAACTAAGATCCCCCAAGCCACATGGATCTTAACAAAAAATAAACAACGAAAAATAATGGTTGAGTTTTTCAAAATTAGTGACACACTCCCACCACAGATCCAGGAAGCCAGAGAATACCAGGCCACATATAAATAAAAATATCCAGATATATCCTGTTCAAGCCTCCAGCATACAGAGTATTATTTGAAGGCTACTTGAATTACTTTTAAGTGTATACTGTACTCTGGGGCAACCACTAAATCTTTAAAAATTATAACTGATATGCCAAGAAGAAAGAAAATGCAATCATATAGAATACACAGTTAGGGCTTCCCTGGTGGCGCAGTGGTTGAGAGTCCGCCTGCTGATGCAGGGGACACGGGTTCATGCCCCAGTCCGGGAAGATCCCACATGCCGCAGAGCGGCTGGGCCCGTGAGCCATGGCCGCAGAGCCTGTGCGTCTGGAGCCTGAGCTCCGCAACGGGAGAGGCCACAACAGTGAATGGCCCATGTAGCAAAAAAATAAAAAATAAAAAATAAAATAAAATACACAGTTAAAATTATGCAAGGAAGAAAAAGAATGAAAAAGTACAATGAATAGATAATATTTTAAAACATGGCAGATATATGTGAATTATCTAAATGTACCAATGAAAAAACAATCTCAGAGTGGATTAAAAAAAGACCCAAATATGCTACCTGTACAAAACCCCTGTGAACATAAAAAGAAATATATTAAAAGTAAAGGGATGAAGAAACAAATGTCATACTAACACAAACCAAAAGAAAACTAGAGTAGCTTTATTACTTTCAGACAAAGCCGACTTTAAGAAAGGAAAGTTATCTGGAATAACGAGGAGCATTACATAATGATAAAGAAAGAGATATAACAGTCCTTAAGAGTGTGTGCCTAAAAACAGATCAACCAAGTTGGTGAGGCAAGAACTGATAACAATTATAGTCTGAGATTTCAACAAACTTTCATTTCTACTTCATGGATTCATCAGTCCAAACAAGGACATAGCAGAACTGAGCAGCACCATCAGTCAATGGGATCTAATCAACATTTATAGAATACTTTATTCTACAACAGCAGAATATACATTTCTAAGCTCAGATGGCACTTTGATTGAGATAGGAAACAGTTTGGGTCAGAAAGCACAATTCAACAAATTTAAGAGCAGAAATCATACAAAACATTTTTTCATATGACAAGACAATGAAGCTAGTCATTAATAAATCATGTCTATAAATATCAAAATATTTGCAGATTGAACAACACATTTCTAAATAACATGTGGGTCAAAAAACCTCCAGATAATTTAAAAATACTTTGAACTAAAGCAGAAGGAAAATACAACTTTTTTTTCTGTTTACAGTGTAAATATTGAGTATCACTGTTCACAGCAACTCCTCCACTGCATCAGATTTGTTCTCCAAACAACTGTGCTTATGACTTTTGCATAATGAATCTAATGTTCACACTAAATGTACTGCTGACCTTGAGACAATAAAAGTCTTGCAGAAAACACTGTTTGGCTTCTTTCTTGAAGAGGCAATTCAGTAACAATGGTCTTCCTTATATACACTGACCAGAAGACAGTAAGGAAAAATAGGAACATATGTATTTTAATTAACCAAATGTATCCTCTAACATATTTACATGATGATGGTTTTTGCATAAAAAGTGCATAATTCCCACAACCCTCTTGTTGGATTCCAGTACAATTAAATTGAAGGTGGTCTTTGGGAAGAAAAGTTTTCCTCATCCGTTACCTTCACAGGAATTTTTTCCTGTGTAAATTTCTAACATCCACTGAGTAGTCTGGTGGAAAGACTGTTCATAAGAGATTAATTTCAAGGATTTACCACTTGTGTGAGTCCTCTAATGTCCAATGAGGGCTGAAATCTGGTTGAAACACTATCCATACACAATACACGAGGGATTTCTCTGTGTTTTGTTGATTGATGGTTGATTTCTCAAAGGGAAAATTTCCAGGTTTATTATATTCATTGATCTTCCCCTGAGTTCTCTGATGGTGCACTTCCAGTCAAAGTTTCCCCATATCCATTACACATAGGGTTTCTCCCACATGGGACTGTCTGACGTACTCTGAGGTTGTTTGTAGATGAAAACGTTCCCACATTCATTAATAATAGGATTTCTCCCCAGTGTGAGTTCTCTGAAGTGTTCAGGACTGGCATTTGGCTAAAAGCTTTCTCACATTCAACCCATTCACAGGGTTTCTCCCGTGTGAATTCTATGATGCAGAGGTAGATGAGAATTTCTCTTGAAGGATTTTCCACCCTTGTGACACTCCTAAGGTTTCTGTCCTGTGTGAATTCTCTGATGCCGAGTGAAGTGAAACTTCCTAGAGAGAGATATTTCACACGTATTACATTCATAGGGTTTCTCACGTGTGCACCCTCTGATGTAACCTGAGGTTGACTTTATAGGTGAAAACTTTCTGACATTCATTACATCCATAGGGTTTCTCCCCAGTGTGAATTCTCTGATGTCTATTTAGTAATGACTTCCAGTTAAAAGCCTTCCCACATTGAATACATTCATAGGGTTTCTCCCCTGTATGATTTCTCTGATGCTCAATGAGGTTAGACTTCCTATAGAAGGACCTTCCACATTTGTTACACTCATAGGGTTTCTCCCCTGTGTGACTTCTCTGATGCTCAGTGAGGTTAGTCTTTCTATAGAAGGACTTTCCACATTTGTTACACTCATAGGGTTTCTCCCCTGTGTGACTTCTCTGATGCTCAGTGAGGTAAGACTTTGTATAGAAGGATTTTCCACATTTGTTACACTCATAGGGCTTCTCCCCTGTGTGACTTTTCTGATGCAGAATGAGGTAAGACTTTCTATAGAAGGATTTCCCACATCTGTTACACTCATAGGGTTTCTCCCCAGTGTGAATTCTGTGATGCTCAGTGAGGTAACTCTTTCTATGGAAGGATTTCCCACATTTATTACAATCATAGGGTTTCTCCCCTGTGTGACTTCTCTGATGATCACTGAGGTAACTTTTTCTATTGAAGGATTTTCCACATTTATTACACTCGTAGGGTTTCTCTCCCGTGTGAGTACGCTGATGTATTTTTAGGGATGACTTATGTCTGAAAGTTTTCCCACATTTATTACAGTCATAGGCTTTCTCCCCTGTGTGAATTCTCTGATGTACAATGAGGTATGACTTCCTACAGACAGATTTTCCACACTCACCACATTCATAGCGTTTCGCTCCTGTGTGACGTCTCTGATGTTTTCTGAGGTATGATATGTGGGTAAAAGCTTTCCCACATTCAGTACATTCATGGCGTTTCTCCCCTGTGTGACTTTTCTGATGCTCAGTGAGGTGAGAATTTCTATAGAAGGCTTTTCCACATTTACTACACTCATAGGGTTTCTCCCCTGTGTGAGTTCTCTGATGTCTTTTTAGGGTTGATTTATGGCCATAAGCTTTCCCACATTCAATACATTCATAGGGTTTCTCCCCTTTGCAACTTCTCTGATGTTCTCTGAGGTACAACATGTGGGTAAAAGTTTTCTCACATTCATTGCATGCATAAGGTCTCTCCCCACTATGAGTTCTCTGATGCCCAATGAGATATGACTTCCTAGAGAAGGATTTTCTGTATTCTTCATAGGGTTTCACACTCATTTGAGTTATCTGATGTATAGTAAAGGTAGTCTGAGGGTATAAGGTTTGCCAAAATATGGTATCATCACAGAAGCTCCTCTTTGTGTCAAGTTTCTGGGATATGGTAAGGGCTGCATTAGGGCTTAAGTTACTTCCAATTTCAAAGGGCTTTATTTCTGAGTGAGTGCTCTGATGTTCTCTGCAGTGTGACTTCTGGCTGAAAGTTTTCTCACGTGTGTCTGTATTCTGAAGTTGAGTAAAAAAGTCTTGCTGCAAATGTTTTCCTTGATTTGCCAGGCTTTTCTCTAAGAGGTTATCAAGTTTGCAGTCTTATAAAATAAAGAAAATAAAAATGCCTTATAAGCCTCAAAACACATTTCTTATAGGATGCAGCTTTTATATATATGCCCTATATTGTATTTGACTCTTTGGTTTCTAGCCACCACATCTTCCCAAAATAAATAAATTCCAAATGTATGTTTCCTATACTCCTTGAGAAAAAAGGACACCAAAATTATGATGATTATCTCTATATAGCTGGCATTTTAAAAATAAGGAAATGAACAGTAAATAGCTAATAGAGGACTCTCAAGAGTGATTCACTCAGGCAACTGGAAATGAGATACTGGGATGACTGATTATTAGCAGTAAGTAGAACTACAAGAAAAATCAGTCAGTAAGGGTTTTCAAACAATATATCAGAGAAGGGATTGGATTGAGGAAGAATATCAATGTCTAGGTCTTTATACTTCCAACTAAAGATTACGACGGTAGGAACTTATTAGTCTACAAGCTTCCGGCTGGAGTTCCCTCTTTTCTATTCTACACATCAACATTGAAATAAATTCATAATTGCACTGATTTTCTTCTGATTAAAGAAACAATTCTATAGCTCAAGCTCAAATCCTCCTAGAGTTATTCACAGAATTACAAATGTACAAGAAGTGTAAAACTGATGAGAGGTAAAACCATATATTGACCTGGAATGAGTTCACTTCTATATGCTGGTTCTGATGCCTTAGTTTATTATATCAGTGTTGGTCAACAACAAACTTCTCTTGAATATCAAATCACAAGTTTCCCCTTTCATTATGATCATCACTCTCCTGAAACTAGTTATTTTGTTTTGTTTTTGTTTTTTGCCACAATGCACTACATGCAGGATCTTAGTTCCCTGACCAGGGATCAAATCTGTGCCCCCTGCAATCTTAACCACTGGACCACCAGGGAATTCCCCCTAAAACTAGTCTTAACCAGGACTAATCTCTCTGTAAGCATTCCATCTACTTCTGAACATAGAGTTTCTATTAACTGAGGTCCTTTAATATCACGTTTCAACCTGTTTCCAAAAGCCTATTTACAAATGTACAGTTTATTCATTTCTCATAAAAGTTTCTTTCATATATCTGACTGCTCTTACCTAGGTTATTTTCACTTTCTACATAAAATGCCAGCCCTATGCTAAAACCTAAGATGGCACTGAACACACTGCTCTAAATACCACAGATAAAAAGAGTTAAGTGGCATCATTTTGGAAAACAACTTTTTTTTTACCAACTTCAGGCACATGAGATATTCTAGCTATCATTCCACAACTCCACGATATTTTCCAATCTAACCTGGCCAGGCTATTTGTCTCCCATCAGTGGTTCCTTAACAACAATAATATTTTTCATTTTCGCCAAGTATCTTCTCCCCACATCCTTTCTCTACATAACCCTACATCCCAACTTAAGGACTAACGATTAATCTAGATATTTTTTGAGGCAATGCTATTCTCTAAACTTGACCAAGAAAATACCTTCTAAGAGGTTCCCACCAGTAACTTACACTCTCACAATACGTGCTGCCTATACCATTTATCTTAACAATGAATACCTGGGGAGCACACATGCACATTGAGGCACACATTTTTAAGCAAATTACCATCACTCAATCAGGATGCATCTTAAAATTTATGGCATGTCCACAGTTTTTTAGCTCTCCCTAAAATAATGGTTTGTCTCTCAACTGATACCATTTTAGATCCTATAAAATATATTTCATGCAGCTCTGTGCTCCTAAATCTGGAACAGAACTCTCATTCTGTGATTATTTTTGCACCCCTCTGTGATATAAAATAAATCAGTAGTCTTTAAAAATGCAGTATGCTTCAGAGTTACCCAGACCACTCTTGGTTACACTGGCTCAGGTTCAATGCCAATATACAGGATGATTCAGAAGTCAAAGAAATTTGACTGGTGCATCAGTAAACATGAAATACCTCTCACCTACCTGGCTCTATTGTCAACCCTAATGTAACTGTACAATATTAATTATATATTACACCCTAGATGAGGGAGGAAAAGGGAATATTCTTTTTTGGTGCATTACAATACACCAAATTATTTATACACACACATTAGTTTTACGTATATCTTAATTTGTGTATGTGTGTATGTTTTAACATTCTTATTCCAAATAATGAGGCACTATTCAGTTTATTATGTTTCTGTCCATTATTTGTATGGCATTTTTCTACCTATAAACATTTTCTGCTTGATTTCATATGCACAATTTTCATTTTAGATTCATAGACCATGATTGCCCTACAATGTACAATGTTTCATTTTATTACTACATCATGATTTAGTTTTAAGTTCACTTGTGAGTAAGTATTGAGATCCTTTGCAGATTTGGGCTTTTCATAAATGTTGTATGAAGAAAGTCTTATTTTTGTCTCCCAGTGAAAAAGTGTAGGAAACTCTAGAAGATAAACCTGGGAGTGAAACTGCTGAGTCATGGGGAAAAGGTATGTTAAACATTTTTTTTTTTAATATTTATTTATTTGGCTGTGCCAGGTCTTAGTTGTGGCATACGAGATCTTTGTTGCGACGTGTGGGATCTTCAGTTGTGGCATGTGGGATTTTTAGTTGTGGCATGTGGGACCTAGTTCCCTGATCAGGGATTGAACCCAGGTCCCCTGCATTGGGAACACGGAGTCTTAGCCACTAGATCACCAGGGAAGTCCCAGGCATGTTAAACTTTAAAGAAAATGCTAATCTGTTTTCCCAAATACTTACATCAATTAATTCTGCTACCTGCCTTGTAGATGCTTCCCTGCATGATATCCTCATACTCTTGGAATCATAAGACCTCTTCATGTTTGAGAATTGAGTGGGTATAAAATCATACTATATGAGATCCAATCTGAATTTGTACTTCCCACATTACCAAAATTGAGCACTTTTTCTCATAAATTCCATTTATTCCCTTCTTTGAGAAATACCTGTTTATGGACTTTGACTTTTTTTTTAATGGGTTGCTTGACTTTTTACTCACAATGTCAGTAGTTTAATACTTAACATACATTTGAGTCCCAAGTTTTTGTCTCAGGTGCTGAATCAGTGAATAAAATATTTTAAATATCTGCTCTCAGAGAGCTTATATTCCAGTGGAAAGAGACAGACAGAAAACAAAATACCTGACAATTGTATATTAGGTGATGAGTGGTTGGGAGAAAAATAAAACAGAAGAAAGGACAGGGGTGACATTTTAAATATAATAGTCACAGAAGGCCATACTAAGAAGATACTTGTCTTGAGATCTGAATTCTTTATCTATTATAGAAATAAATCCTTTCTGAAGTACATTTGTAACAAATATCATCTCTCACTGTCTGATTTGTCTCCTCACATTTATAAAAATATGAAATTTAGCATAAATATACATACAACTATTCTGTCCATTATAATAATACCAGAGTGACCACCCAAGGAACTATCATCCTCACCAAGAAACAGAATATGACTGGATCAGGGAAACTTCAGGACTTTCTTAAGCACAAGTTTCTACATCATTACAGGTCATATCACTCATAAAACTTAGAGTAATTATTTGCTCTCATTTCTGTACTGTTTTACAACTCTCTTTTAGAAGCCTTAAGAATTTGGACGTTTAGAAAAAATATATCCAATATGTGGAGGAGGAAGATGTAACACAAGTGATGAGATATAATCCTGATGTTTTTCTCATTGTGAAAAACTAGGAACCAAAATATATACTTTTAAAATCAAGTAATAGTCATATTTGATATTCAAAAGCTAAAAATTAAGAGATTATAACAGAAACTAAAGTTGGGTGTTAAAATATGGGACAAAAGAGAAAATAAGCATTTTAGTTTCATAACTGGTTTCATATCAGGTGATTATTAAATACTGTCTAAATAAATAGATGATTAAGCCATTACATGAGATTATAATTTTTTTTTGTGGCCATACCACATGGCACGTGGGACCTTTGTTCCCTGATGAGGGACCGAACCCATGGCCCCTACAGTGGAAGCATGGAGTCTATACTGCTAGGGAAGTCCTGCTATACTGCTATACTGCTAGGGAAGTCCTGAGATTACAATTTTTAAGGTCACTACTTAAGCCAAAGTACAATTTAACTAAATTACCGGGAGAAAAATACTTATTTTAAAAAGCAAAGGAAACAGGCCTATTACTGAAGAGTTTCTGTAACATTATACATAAGTTTGCATTATAGAAGTAATGGACAGTCAATCAATATGAATGGGCTAAGGTCAACTATTAAAAGAAAATGCTATTAGACTATATCAGAGACATACCTAAAATTAATTTGGAAAATTAGAAATAAAAAATTGTAAATTAAGTAAACATTTAAAAATAATTCAGGACTCACTGAGCTTTGTTAAGGTTAAATTCAATTTTTCAAAGTTAAATTCAAGGTTTAGCATAATGCCAAACAAAATCTCATGAGTATTATTTTGAAATTTGATCAGCTTATTATTAAAACATGTCATAAAGGTGCTATAATCAATATGAAATGGTACTAGGGTAGAGATAATTAAACAGGCTAGAGAAACAATAGAGAAACCAGGAGCAAACACATAATTTACTGACTTTTGATTTCTATCTAAGGTAGCAGTGCATAAAACTGAAGAAAATTACCCACATGAAAGATCAGTAAATTTTATGTTTGAATGGAAATGCTTATATCATTCATATTTAAAGTTACCATCTATGTAGGTGGATTTCTATCTTCCATTTTACTGTCTGCAAAGTGAGAACATCAATGTGCTTATATTTTATCCCTTATCTTACACACTCCCTTACTACATCATATTAGGTCTACTCTTTCTAAACTTCAAGATATAAGTCCTCAAAAGGGTAAGCATTTAAACAATTTCCTGGTGTCCACCTCTAAGTGACCACTTTGGATCCTATTTCCCCTGGAGACCTGTCTACTGTACTCAATAACTCACCTGCATGGCTCTTGCTTAGAATCTCTTCCTCTAACAACAATGGATCGTCTTGCTCCAACTTGACGATTACATCTGGTTTTGTTAAACAATACCCTGCAAACGGGAAATAATTTAGGATTTGGATCAGCTGCATTGGCTTTAATGCATATGAATGTGAAGGAAGGAATAGTTCTAGGGAGTAGCATAGTTATGGTGCTCATCTGACCTTTCCTTTGGAGAGGAAACTACAATGTTGTTTTTTCTGAATCTAAAAAGAAATTGATCTCCTTAAACCCCTGAATCATAAGGATACATAACATTGAGTCTACATGTACAGAGGTTTAAATAAGGCTCTGCATAGGAACTTCCAGCCATGGCCATGATGGTGTAAGAGGAATAATGGTACATGCCAAACAACTGGGAACCATACAAAATCAATGAAATAATGACCTTTAGGCATTACACACTGGACAATGGCACTGGAAGACAAGGATCTCTGAGAGAAGGGAAAGAAATAGAATTTCTAGGTTATGGTACAGGAAGAAGACACCGAATCACAGCCTGCTGACCTCAGTAACTACAGAAGGCAACGTTGGGAGTTCAGGAAAGCCAAAACAATTAGAATTTCTGGAGTAAAAAATTTCAGAGGAAAGAGGTACACTGAGAGAGAAGCAGGAAGCTCTAACAGAAAGGTCACCTTGAGTAAAATTTGTACATTCATATAAGAAAACTTCCAACAGTGGAGGAAAAGACCCCAAATGCAACAGGTGGAAAAATTCCCAAAGCGTAAACACAGACACGATGTTTAGAAGGAGTGGAAAGATCTTCTAATACATGAGGAACACATGAGGTATTAGACACTCTGTTCACAAAACAGTATTATTGTCCCACTACTGTGACCAAATTAGTCCTAAACTAAAGAATGCTCTAGACCTGAAATAACAAGCAAACATTGAATTAATTTAGTTAATTTGCTTAATTACAAGCCAGCACTTAATGGATTAAAGTTACTCCCAAGTCATTTACTACTGTCCCCCCAGGAATGCCCCAAAGTATTTAAACAAACACAAGACAATCTAGCAGCCAACAGTGTAAAATTCACAGTATGCAGCACACTATCAAAAGAGACCAAGTATGAAAAGAAGGAAAACATGATTCACAACAAGGAGACAAGTCAATCAATGGGACAGAAGAAATGTAACCTGAGATTAAATTAGCCTCCAAGGACATTAAAACTGCTCTTATTAATACACTCCACATGTTAATGAAGATAGAGAAAACAGGAACATGGAGAGAAAACAAAGTTATAAAAAAAAGTCACAAATTGGAAGTAAAGGCAGGAAAATATATCACCTGGGGGAAAAAACACTGAAAGGCTCCAAAAGATTTTGTGATATGGATTACCAATATTTACATTAGAAATAAAAACTGACAAAGATCTCTTTAATAAGACATCTAGGTTCTCCCATGCTCCTGCTCTATTCATTCTATCATGTCCGGCCACGCAGTTACTTGAAAACTCCACTGTTTACTTGTGAATGGTGAAAAAGGCTAATATCTTAGTGTCATCATCACAATTTCTGACCTCAAAGGCACTCTGAAACATCACCGGCCTCCTAGGTCAAAGGATTATATGGTCTTAATACACCTGCCACATTCAGTGCCTCCAAGAATTCCTCATAAATTTCAATGGGCACCCGGCCAACTGAGCACTCTATTAAGTTGTTGTTCTGGGATGACATATGAGAGATCGCACTTCTAACCAATTCCAAGATGATTCAGAAGTCTTTAATATTAGAATAGCAGACATTTCCGTTCCCCTTTGATTTATTCTAAATGGCAGCTTAAAAAATAAAGTCAATATGCCCAAACATAAGATTTTCAAACTGTTCATACTTATCTTACACATTCAGTGTATCATTCACCTTACCAACTTTCTCAGCTAAAAAAAGGACCCAAAATTAAATACTAAGTTTCAACAGCCCCCAAATCAAATGAGGCTCCTCTTCTCTCCCCAAACCAGTTATCTGGAATTCTGAGCGAACTCAAACAGAACTCAGAGCACTAATATATATCAAAAAATATAATGACTTTTTAAGACAAATAAATAAATAAACCCACTGCCAGCTGACCTGATCTAAAAGAAAAGTGAAAATAAGTCATTTAGATTTAAAAAAAGGATACAAAGTGTAAATTTGAGTCTACACAAAGAAATAAAGAGAACTGTAAATGGACGATATGTAAATAAAATATTGTTCTCATTTTAAAAACGTATTGAAGTGAAAATAACACTAAAAGAAGATAACAATGCATTATGGGGATTACAAGGTATGTAGAAATAAAAGCAATAACAACAATAACACAAAGGATGAAAGAAAGTGAAAATATTCTGTTGTAATATTCTTATGACATAGTTGAAGTAACAAGTATTACTTGAAGGTAGACTGATACTTCAGAGATGTGTATTTAGCAACCACTAGAAAACAAAAAGTACATTTCATAGAAGCCAAAAGTGGGTAAAAGAGATTCATTAAAAATAAGCACAAGAGGGCTTCCCTGGTGGCGCATTGGTTGAGAGTCCGCCTGCCGATGCAGGGGACACGGGTTCATGCCCCGGTCCGGGAAGATCCCGCATGCCACGGAGCGGCTGGGCCCGTGAGCCATGGCCGCTGAGCCTGCGCGTCCGGAGCCTGTGCTCCGCAACGGGAGAGGCCACAACAGTGAGAGGCCCGCGTACCAAAAATAAATAAATAAATAAATAAATAAATAAATAAATAAATAAAATAAGCACAAGAAATTCCCTGGAAGTCCAGTGGTTAAGACTCTGTGCTTCCACTGCAGGGGACGTGGGTTTGGTCCCTGGTAGGGGAACTAAGATCCCGCATGCCACATGGTGTGGCCAAAAATTAAAAAACAAAAAGCACAAAGAAGCCAGGGAAAAGGAAAGAAAAATAAAGACAGAAAAAAATAGAAGGTATTAACCACAAAGATAACATTAAATATAAGTGATGTGAACATTTCCCTAAAACACAAAAATTGTCAGAGTGAATAAAAATCAAGACAACCTTGCTGTCTCTTAGAAACCAACTGTGAATATAAAGACAAAGATAGGTTAGAAATAAAAGGACAGAGAAAAGTATATATCATACAAAGCACACAAGAAGCAAATGAAAGTCTGACTGACTATACAGTACCAAACAAAATTCAGAGAAAGAAATATTACCAGGGATGTCAATAAAAACTTCAAAACGCTAAAAGGGAAAATTCACCAAGAGGATGTAACAACCCTAAGTGGTTTACTACTTAAAAACAGAGTTTCAAAATGCATGAAGCAAATCTTATTAAAAAGGAAAGAAGATACAAATAAATTAGAGTTGGATACTCAGATTCCTTTCTCAATATTTAATAGAACAAGTAGATAAGATATTAAAAGGATATAGAAGCTTTAAGCAATATAATCAGCCCACTGGAACTAATCCCTATCTAGAAAAAATACCCTTTTCAGTCACATATGGAACATTCCCCAGGATCATATGTTAGGACCTAAGACAAATTTCAATACATTTAATAAGACTGAATCATGCATGAAATATTATCCAGAGTAACACACAAAAAAGGATATAAAAATTGTAACAGTAAGAAATTATGAAACAAATATTTAGAAAGTAAACAAATTCTACAAAACCAATGGATCAAACAGGAAATTACCAGGCATTTAAAAAAAATCTTGGATTAAATGAAAATAAAAACATAACATCAAAACTTGTGTGATGCAGCTAAAGCAGTTTGCAAAGGAAAATATAGCGCCTTATGCTTACATTAAGAAAGTAAAACCAAGTGGCTTCCTTGGTGGCACAGTGTTTGAGAGTCCGCCTGCCGATGCAGGGGACGTAGCTTTGTGCCCCGGTCCAGGAAGATCCCACATGCCGCGGAGCGGCTGGGCCCCTGAGCCATGGCTGCTGAGCCTGCGCGTCTCCGCAACGGGAGAGGCCACAACAGTGAGAGGCCCGTGTACCGCAAAAGAAAAAAAAAAAAGTAAAACCAAGTTTCAATTCATGAGCTTAATTTTTATCATAAAACAGCAAAGAAAGGGAGGGCAAGGTAAACCAAATCAGTACAGAAAACCCTGAGGATTCCAAAAAAAAAAAAAAACCTCCGAAAGCTAATAACCAGGTTCAACAAGGTTGCAGAATACAAGGTAAATATGCAAAACTCAGTTTTATTTCCATGCACTAGCAATGAACAAGCCTAAAATGAAAAATAAAAACAATTTCATTTAAAAGAGCATCAAAAAGAATACAATACTTAAAATAACTTTAACAAAAGTATAAAATTTGACCACTTAAATCCTCAGAATATCATTACAATAAAATTTTAAAGTCCTAAATAAATAGAAAGACAGATAATCTCAATGTTCATGGATCAGAAGAGTTAATGTTGTCAAGATGGCAATACTCCAGAAATTGAGCTACAGATTCAATGGAACCACTAACAATTTCACAGCTTCATTCTTTTACAGAAATTGACAAAGAAAAAAACTGGAGGGCTCACACTTTTCAATTACACTGTTTACAGAAAACACTACTGTTTCTCATTTATATTATTGTCTCTACCCACAGAATACTTCTGTATTCTCAATACTACTTCACTGCTGGTCACTGAGTGTGTAGAGGTTTTTCCCACTACCAAGCAACTCTGCAACACCAGCAAGGTGTCCTACATTCAATTCAGTTCTGACATATCCACTTGGAGTTTGCATCAGATCTCACAGGCTAGGGGTTCAGTCCCGCAAGACTGCCTCTCCTCACACTTCAGATGTCAATTACAAGCCCGGGTTACTACCTGTGCTACTGACCAACTAGCTATAAATGGGAGGTCCCCACATCCTCGTCCTCAGGTTTAATTTGCTAGAATGGCTCACAGGACTCAGGAAAACAGTTTGCTTACTATTAATGGATTGCCAGGTTTGTTACAAAGCATACAACTCAGAAACAGCCAGACAAAAAAGCTGCATAAGGCAAAGCTTCCATGCCCTGTCCAGGAGCATCAACCTCCCACCACCTATAAGTGTTCACCAACAACAAAGCTCTCTGAACCCCACAGTTCAGAAATTTTTATGGAGACTTGATTATATAGGAATAATTATTATTAGTAATTAAGTCAACCTCCAGCCCTGCTCCCTCCCTCCCTGCAGGTCAGGGGGTGGGCCTGAAAGTCCCAACCCCCTAGTCACTTGATTGGCATTCTTGGCAACAAGCCTATATCCTCAGGGGGTTTCCAAAAGTCACCTCAGTAACATGAACTCAGGCATGGTTGAAAGGGTCTTGTTATGAGTAAGACAGCTCGATCTCTCGTATCACTTATGAAATTGCCAGGGTTTTAGAACTCTGTGCCAGGAACAGGGATGAAGACCAAATATATCTTCCTTGTTATAAATCACAATATCATACTATACTATTAAGGTAGTACTGGTATAAGAATAGACATATTAAGAATAAAAGCAGAGAACAATGGAGAATTGAGAGGCCAGAAATAAACCCTTAAATTTATGGACAGTGCTTTCACCAGGAGTAGATTTCATCTCAAGAAACCATTTTCTTTGCTTCTTCAAGAAGCAACTCCTCATCCATTAAATTTTTATCATGCGATTGAAGCAATTCAAACATATCTTCAGATTTTACTTCTAATTCTAATTGTTTCTGCCACCACATCTGCAGTTACTTCCTTCACTGAAAATTTGAAACTGTCAAAGTCATCCATAAGGGTTGGAATCGACTTCTTCCAAACTCCTGTTCAGGTTGATATTGTGACCTTTTCCCACGAATCACAAATGTTCTTAATGGCATCTAGAATGGTCAGTCCTTTCCATAATGTTCTCAATTGACTTTGCCCAGATCTATAGAGGAATCACTATCTATGGCAGCTATGTTTTCAAAATATATTTTTTAAATAATAAGACTTGAAAATAAATAAATAAATAAATAAATAAATAAATAAATAAATAAATAAGACTTGAAAGTCAAAACAACTCAACACATGGGCTGCAGAGTGGATGTTGTGTTAGCAAGCATAAATATACTAATCACATCGTCCATCTCCAACAGAGCTCTTGAGTGACCAGGTGCATAACCAATGAGCATGTTTTGAAAGGAATCTTTTTTCTGAGCAGTAGGTCTAACAATAGGCTTAAAATACTCAGTCAATCATATTGTCAACATATGTGCTGTCATCCAGGCTTTGCTGTTCCACTTACAGAGCACAGGCAAAAGAGATTCAGCATAATTCCTAAAGGCCCTAGAATTTCCAGAATGGTAAATGAGCATTGGCTTCAACTTAAAGTCACCAGCTGCATTAGTCCCTAACAAGAGAGTCAGTCTGGGCTTTGAAGCTAGGCATTGACTTCTTCTCTCTACCTTTGAAAGTCCTAGATGGCATCTTCTTCCAATGGAAGAGTATTTCATCTACATTGAAACTCTGTTGTGTAGTGTAGCCACTTTCATTAATCATCTTAACTAGATCTTCTGGATAACTTGCTGCATCTTTTCCATCAGCACTTGCTGATCCCCCTTGAACATTCATCTTAAGAGAGACGGCTTCTTTCTTTAACCCCCATGAACCAAACTATACTAGATTCAACCTCTTCTGCAGCTTCCTTGCCTCCCTCAGCCTTCACAGAATTGAAGAGAGTTAGGGCTGTGCCCTGGATTAGTATTTGGCTTAAGGGAATGTTGTGGCTGGTTTGACCTTTTATCCAGGACACTAAAATGTTCTCCATATCAGCAACTGAGCTATTTTACTTTCTTATCATTCATGTGTTCACTGGAGTTAGCACTTTTATTTTCCTTCAAGAACTTTTCCATTGCATTCACAACTTAGCTGACTGTTTGGTGCAAGGGGCCTAGCTTTCAGCTGATCTTGGCTTTCAAGGTGCCTTCTTCACCAATAATTTCTAGCTTTTAATTTTAAGTAAGAGACATGCAACTCTTCCTTTCACCTGAACACTTATAGGCCACTGTAGGGTTATTAATTGGCCTAATTTCAATATTATTGTGTCTCAGGGAATAGGGAGGCCTGAAGAGAGGGAGAGAGATGGGAGAATGGCCAGTTAGTGGAGCAGTGTGAACACACACAATATTTATCAATTAAGTTTGCCATCTCATATGGGTGCAATTCATGATGCCCCAAAACAATTACAATATAACATCAAAAATCACAGATCACCATAACAAATAAAATGAAAGAGTTTGAAACGTTGTGAGAATTACCAAAACATGACACAGAGATAAAGGTGAGCAAATGCTGTTTGAAAACTGGGAGCAATACATGTGGTTAGACCCAAGGGGTTGCCACAGACTTTCCATTTGTAAAAAACGTTAACATCTGGGAAGCCTAATAAAGTGAAGCACAATAAAACCAGGTATTCTTATAGGTACAAATACTTGCCGTGAGACCCAGAAAACCACAACTAGAGTCTTTACACAAGGGAATGAAAACATGGACTTAAATATTTATAACACCTTTACCTATGATAACACCAAACTGATAAGGACCTCAATGTCTTACGAACAACTGAAAATATACGGCATAGAACAAAACACTACTTGTCAATATAAAGAATAAATATAGATACAAACATCCATGAATCTCAAAAGAATTAAGCTAAATGAAAGACGCCATACAAAAAAATAGTACACAACCTTGTATGTGAAATTTCAAAAAAGGCAAATGTACTGAAATACAAAGTGGGTCAATAATTATCAGAAAATGGGTGGGAAGAGAGGACTGACTGAGAAAGGAAAATTTTCACCTGATAGAAATAATCTGTATCATGATTTTGCTGGTACAGCTGTATACATTTTTCAAAATTCACTCAATTATAAACAGAAACTTGCTGAATTTTCTTTTCTGTTAATTACACCTCAATATAGGTGCTTTTTTAAAAAAAAAAGAAGCAGCAGAAAATCACATGCACTCTAGGCAGAGTCGCATGATAAAGTAGGCTCACCCGATGAGACAAGGTGGCTGTAGTTCTCCAGCATCACATCTCTGTACAGGGTCTTCTGAGCAGAGCTCATACACTGCCACTCCTCCACGGTAAACTCCACAGTCACGTCCCTGAATGACACTGATGGCTGTGAAAGCACATTTCTCATCAATCTGAAGAATTCAAAATTAGGTGACATGGAAAATACCTTTGGAACTAATTCCTATCACGTTCATGGTTAAAAATGTAAGATAAAAACTGAAAATCTTTTCATATTATCAAAAATATCTGACAGTATACTCTTTATATGCAATGTCCTAGGGAAGCAGGCATTTTCATACATTTGGCTCTGCCCTCAAAATCCATTCAAAATTTGATCACTTCAAAGTACAGCTGCTAACATCACCATTTCTTGAAAGGATTACTGAAAGAGCCTGCTAACTCTTCTGTTTCCACCACTGTCCCACTAGAGCCCATTCTCAGAGTTATATTTTAAATTTTAAGTCAAGTGATGCCCTTTCTCACCTCAAAATTCTCTAAAAAACCTAGTAAACAGAGATAAATATTGAATTCATAGATTAGGAGGTTCAACATGGTGGAGGTATCAGTTCTCCACAAAGGGATCTATAGATTCAATAAAATCACAATTAAAAGCTTACCAGGTTTTTTTAGATTCACAACCTAATTCTAATATTTATGTAAAAAGGCAAATATCCTAGAATATGCAAACCATTTTGAAAAGCAATAAAGTTGGAGAGCTGATATTACTTGATTTCAAGACATACCATACAGCCACCTCTAGATAGTGTGTGATATTAACAAAAGTGAAACACACAGATCAAAAGAAGAGGAAGTCTAAAAATGATATATACAAACATATGTGCACACACACATTTCTTTAATTTAGGTGTCTGGGCAATTCAATGGAAAAAGTATATTCTGACAAAAAATCATGAAAGACTAAAAAACTCCATTAGAAAAAAATAATAACAATAACCTTGATT
Source organism: Mesoplodon bidens (assembly GCF_964165515.1). Classification (NCBI taxonomy): domain Eukaryota; kingdom Metazoa; phylum Chordata; class Mammalia; order Artiodactyla; family Ziphiidae; genus Mesoplodon; species Mesoplodon bidens. The sequence continues at coordinate 101,435,946 of NC_138162.1, forward strand.
TGTTCTTTGAACCACAAAAAAAAATTCAAAATGATCACAGACCTCAATGAGTCTGCTTTCTGCTTAGATTTTAGAGTCAGAGGAACGTATCACCTAGCTAAAAAAAGAAACTGACAGCTGGTGTACTGAAGTGGGAACCAGCAAAACGGTTGAGTGTATGCTCCCTCAACTCAGTATTTAGAATACACTACCTGTACAAATTTCCAACCCATCCTCAGACTCTGAAATTCTAGATATATAACAGGGTCAACCAGCAACACATTTGGTTGCTTTCTGATCAGCATTCCCTGTATTAAGTAAAAAATTTAAATATATGAAAACAGAAATTATAGATATAACAAAACAGATATAAGAGAATACAATCAACAAGGTTATGAAATACATTTAAAAACAGATAAAAGTGTACAATTTTCTCTGAAAATGTAGTAATTAAAAAAATAGAAAACCAGACTAGATCTATAATTGTTTAAATAAAGTGATTCAATAATTTACATCTACACAAAAAAGCAGATGTACTCACAAAGCCCAATTTTAGAGGTAAGTTTAAGGAAATATATAGCAGGTGATTTTCTCATATGAAATAGAGAGAGAGAGAGAGAGAAAGGAAAGGTGAAGGGAGGGGAGGGGAGAAGAGAAAAGAGCAGGAAAGTGCCCTGAAAAGACTAGTTAACCGAGATACCACAGTTGGTCAGGTATACAAGAAAACAAAATTGTAGGCTAATCTAGTTTGTCAATACAGGAATAAAAATTCAAATATGATATTAGCAAAAAGATGTCAGTTACAAATTTAAAAACAAAAACACACCCACGAGCAAATAGGGTCTACACAGGAATTCAAGAGTAAGTTAACATTCTAAAATCCATTTAAGCTACATCTAATATTTGTAGCTTAAAGAAAACAAGCTATACCTTTACTCCAAAAGATACAAAAAGGCGTTCAATATAATTCAGTGTACATTCATGACTCAAGTAGAATCTTAAACCGATTATAAAAGGGAAATAACTTACACTGATAAAGGATGTGTAACACAAGCTGAGAGCCATCTGAAATCAAGTTAACTCTATCACAGCACAAAGTAGCTGATGAATAAAGAGCTCACCTCAGATATGTTCATTTTCGGTAGGTTTTGGGAGAGTGTAGAGGATGGTGAAGATTCAGCTGGAGGGACAAAAAGAGGAAAGGGTCAGGACACCTGGCCTGCCTCACAGTTCCTACATTCACCTCCCAATCACATCGGCAGCCCAGCTGAGAAGCAGCCTCCCTACAGCATCCCTTTAGCCCTTGAAAAGGCAAGGGAAAGACGCTGTGGAAACACCATCTGTCCATCTACCAGCCTGAAATGATCACGGGGCTTAAACCTACCACTCTCATTTGGTAAAAATAATTTTGTCTATTGATTTAAATCGATTTAATTAAATACAAACAAAAAGTGAACAACAAATGATTTAAGTACAGCAAAGGATGACACTACTTCATTAAAATCAACAGTATAAAAAAAGGCACAGGCTGCATCCTTTATTTTCCTAGCAAAACTGTTTACCCCTTGAATTAGAAAATCCACAGAATGCCCAATAAAAAGGATGCGGTGCTTTATAGCAAAGTTTTAAAAATTACTACTTTCTAGTGGGCTGCAGTTTCTCAAAAGGGACTCCTGGTAAGTTTCTTCTGATGACTGAACTGTATGAACGACTGTTCGACTCCTGGCTCTGTCACAATCCGGGTGAGCCTGGAGAAGTCACCGGCGCTCTCAAACTCAGGACCACCTCACCACCCTGAGACTCAAGATTTGCTTTTTGCTTAATGTGTTTAATGTAGACGCTCATACCGCTATCACAAGATAATTGGGAGGCTTATGTAAACCACCCAAGGAAAAGAACAAAGTGTCTTCTAAATAACAACATCTACTATCACTTTTTCGGCGGTCAGTACCTGGCACTTTGCTTTTTCCAAACGACACCACATCGAATTCTCAGAACAACACCATGAAGCAGGCATTATTCATAGACTCCTTTGCAGACCTGACTCGTCCCCAGGTTACTTCTCCCGCCCACAGTACCTGTGACACGGCTGTAACTGACCGGGTCTCTCCCGCTCCAGAGCAGGGCTGCCTAGCACACCCTCCGCCCGCGCTTTCTGGCCCGCTCACGGCCAGCGTGACCACCGCGCTTTCCCTCCCACTGTCCGCCCCGGCGTCCCCCCGTCAGATGCAGACGGGGCCGGGCATCCCGTCCCCACACGCACCGTCCCCGCTCCTAACGGGTCTCAGCTCCACCTGCCCCAGAGACCACGAGGGCAGAACCGGGATCGCCCCACCCACCTTCCCAAGGCCGAGATCCAGGCCAGACCCGGGCACTGCGGTCCCGCCTGGACCAGAAGGCGGCCCGAGACGTACCACTTCCGCCCCCGCCACGAGAACGCGGCTCTCAGCAAAGCTCCAGGCCACCCGAAGTCCCCGTCCCGGCTCCGCAGTTCCCGAACCTGCGACCCCGACAGAAACGCTCCACGATCTTCCCCTCTCCGGACCAGTGAACTCAAAAGGGAAGAGGCGGGGCCTAAGTTGCACATGCGCAGAGGCAGCCCCTAGAGACCAGGAGGAAGGTGGAGGGGAGAGACTACATTTCCCTTCGCTCTCTGCGCGCTCCCTGAGCTGACTTTGAACAGAGCAGTCAGTTTCCTGCTGCAGGGTAGAAATATGGGAGAAATGCTTGTCCAAGGGTCCACGGGTCCACGGTGCCCAGAGACCCTGGATCGGGTGTGTCACACTGTGGGTCTTAGGCCATCTTCATACCTGGCGTATGTGGAGGTTCAAGGGCAAAACTGGGAAAGCTCATGGCTGAAATCAGATTGTCCAAATTGCTAAATCCTTATAGTCTTGAGAAAATGTCCTCCTAATGGAATAGAATTTTCTGTCTGTGCATTAGTTAACCTACTTGCCATCATGTGGGCTTCCTTTGTAAAGGACAAATAGCGTATTTTTTCAAAAGTGAGTTCACCAGTTTATTCATAATAGAACAGATACCTTTTTTCATTTTTTGCAATTTTGAAACCAAGGAGGACCCTGCTAGGAACAAAAGGCTTTCCCTGTCCCCTGCTTTTTTGCAGGCAAAAGGCTGCAGCCTCCCAGGCCATCCCTGAGTTCCAAAGGGCAGATTCAGACAGTTACTAATAGGGGAAAGAATGGAATGTAGAAGAAAGGTGGAGCAGTCCAAAAACCAATAGTGCAACTATAAAGCAGGGACCTCGTTCCTTCTCAAGGGATATACGTAACAACATATATTTCAGCTCTACTGAAGGAACTAAGGCCGCAAACCAGGGCTACAACCCCGCTGGATGGTAGCTTCAGGTGGAGCACAAGATTCCTGTACACCACCGTGTTAGCTCACCACCAACCACAGTAACACACCCTGTAGCTCTTGCCTGAAATTTTGCCTATAAAAACTCTTACCTCAGAATCATCCAGGAGTTTGGGTCTTTCAAGCATGAGCCACCATTTCTCCTTCCTTAGCCTTTTCAATAAAACTTTATCTGCTCCAAACTTCCTTTTGGTTTGTTTGGCTTCACTATGCATCAGGCACACAAACTTGCATTTGGCAGTGATTTTCTACAAAAAAATCCTTGAACTCCAAGTGTTAAAGCTAAATATGACTATATAATAAACTGATAACCCAACCAAGTATGTTTTGTGTGTGTGTGTGTGTGTGTGTGTGTGTGGTACGTGGGCCTCTCACTGTTGTGGCCTCTCCCGTTGCAGAGCACAGGCTCGGGACGCGCAGGCTCAGCGGCCATGGCTCACAGGCCCAGCCGCTCCGCGGCATGTGGGATCTTCCCGGACCGGGGCATGAACCCGCATTCTCTGCATCGGCAGGCGGACTCTCAACCACTGCGCCACCAGAGAAGCCCCCAAGTATGTTTTATGTAGACTAGATGGCCCTCCTTATGACATAGGACTAGCAAAATACTTAATATACTTTGCAAATTTTCATACACCTGAAATTGTGGGCTGAGCAAAGCTGTTGAAAAAACATTATTCCTTCACACTTTATGGAACATTTTCTATTTTCTTTATCATATATAAATGTATTTCAACATTTTGTATTAAATTATACAAAAACACAGGATCCATTTAATCAAGAGTAGTGCTTGATGGGATAACTGGACCAACTTCCCACTCTCCATCTCCTTCCCAAATGTAACCAGTGTTAACTGGTGCTTAGCTCTGACTTTATTCAGTGCAGCCCACTAGAGGAATACATTTTTCAAAAAGGATTCTTTCCTCTGAATTATTTGCAACTTGTTTTGATCCTCAATTAGGGTATAATCATGTTAGCAGGTCAAATTATTTAGAATTACATCATGCTATTCCTTGGCTGCATGATATTGTATTGGACGAGTATATCTTTTTTTTTAATAAAAATCTTTTTCATGGATGTTTAGTTTGTTCCAATTTTCATTACTGTGAATGTGCACTATATATTTGTGTCTATACTTCTTTTCATGTTTGCATTATTTCTGCAATACAAATTCTAAAATATAGAATTGCTAAATTAAAATAGATGTGTAAAAGTTGGCAGATGTTAACAACAAGCCATCAAAGAGGCTATGCTGGGCTTCCCTGGTGGCACAGTGGTTGAGAGTCTGCCTGCCGATGCAGGGGAAACGGGCTCGTGTCCCGGTCCGGGAAAATCCCACATGCTGCGGAGCGGCTGGGCCCGTGAGCCATGGCCGCTGAGCCTGCGTGTCCGGAGCCTGTGCTCTGCAACGGGAAAGGCCACAACAGTGAGAGGCCCGCGTACCGCCAAAAAAAAAAAAAAAAAAGAGGCTATGCTAGTTTATGCTCGCACTAGGATTTGTGAAAGAAAAAGCTGTTCTGACACTTAGTAAAACAGTAAGAAAGACTTTATTCAAGAAGATTGCAGTAGGGGAGAGAGATCAGACTCCAAATAGAGCAAAGAATGGTGGGGATTTATAGCTGATGTGCAAAGTGAGGGAATACATGGGTAGAAAATGACTAGAGGGAGATTTTAAAGGTAGAGGGATTCTTACTAAACCCTAACAGGATTCTTGCTAAAGAGAGTCCAAGGGCTTAGATGTCAAAGGTGAGGGATGAAGATCAAGGATGAGGAGTCTCTCTAAATTGACTTAGCAGGATTCTTGCTAAAACTGGATTATGTACGCCTGTTAAGGATGGGATGGATATAGAATGCCAAGGTCAAGGCCTAGTGAAAAAGAGACCTTAGAGGAGCCTGACTAACGTTTGGTCAAGAAGAGAGTTTAGGTCACATTACATGAGAGTTCCAGTTCCACCATCCTTATTCCAATGTTGGATTTTGTCATTCACTGATAAATAGTTATTACAGAGGCTAATCAAATTGACCATTCACATCTACATATTTCCACTGGACATTTTCTTACTTTATGTGTGAGTTACAAGTACCGATTTTTTTACAAATATGTTCTGAAACAACTGTCCTCTTTCTTATTCTGAAAACCAACTTCTATTACATATAAAATTCCATTAGGTACGTCGATCTATTGATAGACTTTTTGTTGTTGCTGTTGTTCTCTTGGTCTGTATATTAATGCACCATTTACGCAATATGTTAATTATTTTAGCTTTCTTATAGATTTAATTACCATGTAGTACTAATCATATCTTTGGCTCAATTTTCAGAATTTCTGTAGCCATTCTCAGAAGCTATCATCAAGAGAAACATTAGTATAAGTTTCTAGGGCCAAATCCCTAAAATAATAACGCTGAGGTTCTGATTAGGATTATATTAATACTTATGAATTTAAGTGAGAAATGATATCTTTACAATAGTAAAATAATAACATTATCCGGTTTGCAATAATATAATTCTGGCCACTATATATACTCTCTCTTCTTTAAATCCCTTATGCAGCTTAATAGTTTTCTATACATGGAGGTACATATAGGTAAACATTTATTAAGTTCTTTCAATTTGAATCTTATAACAGTAAATAAAACACTCTCACATATGGTATAACAAGTATTTATTTGAACATAGAAGAGCTGCTGGTTTTGATATATTAACAATGTTTTTCCTTCATTCTCTAATTTATTTTTAAACTAATTTTAATATTAATTATCTTGGACTTTCATGGACATAATGACAAGTTACTCATTTTCAATATTTATCATTATTTGTCCTTCTATTATGGGCTGAGTTGTGCCCCATCCTTCAAATTAATATATTGAAGCCCTAACCCTGAGTACCTTAGATTATAAGTACTGGGTTGGCCAAAAAGTTTGTTGGGGTTTTTCCATAGGATCTTATGGAAAAACCCGAATAGACTTTTTGGCCAACCAAATATATTCAGTTAGGGCCTTCAGAGAAGTAATTAAGTTAAAGCCAGGCTGTTAAGGTAAGCTCTAATCCAACCTGCCTGGTGTTCTTGTAAGAAGCTTTGGATACACAAGGAGACACAAAGAATGCATACATACAGACGAAAGACCATATGAAGATACAATAAGAAGCCAACACTAAAAAAGTCCCGGAGATCTAAAGCACAGTATAGTGAATATAAACAACAGTACTGTATTACAGTCATCAAACTTGCTGAAAGACTAGATCTTGATTATTCCTACCACCAAAAAGAAATAATAATTATGTGACATGATCAAGGTGCTAATTGTCACTACAATGGCAATCATACTACAATACATACAACTATCAAATCAACATCTTTTACATCTTAAATTTACATTGTTATATGTCAAATATATTTCAATTAAAATTAGGAGGCGAACATTTGCAAGCCAAGAAGAGAAGCCACAGAAGAAACTAAAATTACTGACACAATGATTATGAACTTCTAGCCCCTCAGACTGTAAGAAAATAAATTTCTGCTGCTTAAACATCCAGTCTGCACTATTTTTTTATGGCAGACATAGCAAACTAATACAATTTCTCTAATGAATTATAAATAATTAGCACAAAAATGCTGGTGGAGCTATATTAAATAAGCCACAAATAGACCATAACGTAAAGATTACCAATAAAGTGTATGTGTGTGTATATATATATATATATATATATATATATATATATATACACACACACACATACATATACATTTCCTAAATTATACATATTATATGTAAAATATCTTTTATGTCTATTGATAACCGCTGTGTGACACCTATTATTCTAGATGCTGGATTGGCAGTAGGGAAAAAGAAATAAAAATCCCTCTACTCTGCTCTTGGGTTTGTGTTCAGGATTGGTGTGGGGAACCTATTAGTTGGAGTCACAGCAAGAGAGCAAGGGAGTATGACCACAACCTGACAGAAGTGGCTACCAAATTGGTGCTGCTCCCCTAAGCTGAAGTGCTTGGTCACAGCTGGCCCTTCATTCAGGACGAGATAGTCCAAAGATGAGTCTTGCTCTCATCTCACTTAACAAATCTTAATGGCAAAACACAAAGAGATCAAACCATTTACCAACAACATAAATACATCTCAGAACCAAGCTGAAGAATAGTTATATGACTGCAAAATATCCACAACCGAACAAGTTCAAAATCTAATTAAAAATGAACAGATTGGGGCTTCCCTGGTGGTGCAGTGGTTAAGAATCTGCCTGCCAATGCAGGGGACACGGGTTCGAGCCCCGGTTCAGGAAGATCCCACATGCCACAGAGCAACTAAGCCTGTGCACCACTACTGAGCCTGTGCTCTAGAACCCGTGAGCCAGAACTACTGAGTCCGTGTGCCACAACTGCTGAAGCCCACGCGCCTAGAGCCCATGCTCCACAAGAGAAGCCACCACAATGAGAAGCCCGGGCACCACATCGAAAAGTAGCCCCTGCTCACTGCAACTACAGAAAGCCCACGCACAGCAACGAAGACCCAATGCAGCCAAAAATAAATGAATAAATAAATAAATAAAACTTATATTGAAAAAAACACCAGATTAGTAAAGACTCAAGAAAATGGGACCCATGAGGAGCAAGATCAATCAATTAAAATTGTTGCTAATCATACACAAGTGTTAGAATTAGGAGAAGGGTTTTAAAACAGTTATTGTCACTGTATTCTGTACATTCACAAAGTTAAGTAGAGGCATGGGACATAAAAGATTCAGATTGAACTTCTAGATGTAGATGAAAACTACAGTGCTTGATGTAAAATATATAATGAATGGGATTAACAGCACATTATGAATTTCTAGAGAAAGGACATAAGTGAATAAAACAGAGAGAAAAAAATTAACAATGAACAGCAAATGGTAGAAAAACTTCAAGTGACCAGATAAATATGTAACTGAAGTCCCTGTAGGAGTGTGAGGGACATGAGAGAGAAATAATGCATGAAAAAACTTCAAACTGTAAATCTATACATCCATGAAGCTTAATGAATCTCAAGCATAAGAAACACAAAGCTTCACCAAGATATATCATAATCAAATTGCTCAAAATCAGTGATACATATAAAATATTAAAAGCAGCTGGTGAAAAACAATTTTTACAAGGAAGGCAAGATAAAGATGACAAATTTCTTGTCAGAATCAACATAAGAAAAAAGAAGGAAAAAGACTAAAATAAAAAGGAATACAAAGAAACAGGAAATACAGGCCATTCAAAGGAAGCAAATAAGGCAGGAGAAAGGATCCCTGAAGAAACACAGGCATTAAAATTAGTATGCAGTCTTTAAACAACTGTTTCTACTATGCTCTAAGAGCTAAAGGGAAACCCAAGAGAGAACTAAAGAAAATCAAGAAAACTATAAACAAAATGAAAATATTAGGACAGAGATGAAAATTACAAAACACAAAGAACCAAACAAATTCTGGAACTGAAGAATTCAATAGCTGAATTGAAAATCCACCAGAAAAGAATGATAGCAGAATTGAGCCAGCAGAAGAAACAGAGAACTTGAAGACAGGTTATTTGATATTATCCTGCCTGAGTGGTAGAAACTAAAAAGAAAAAAGAAAAAAAAAAGTAGAGGGATTAAGGGAACAATGGCGTACCATCAAGTGTCCTTATGTATGCATTATGTGAGTCCCAGATGAAGAAGAGAGAAAAGAGCAGAGAGATTATTTGAAGGATGAGGGCCAAAAATTTCCCAAATCTGAGAAAACATAAGTATGTACAAATTCAAGAAACTCAGTCATCTACAAAGAAGGTAAAACCAAAGAGGCCCACACTGAGATACGTTAAAATTAGATTGCTGAAAGACAAAGACAAAGAGAGAAACTTGAAAGTAGTAGGAAAAAGTGACTTCTAATGTACAAGGCATCCATCCTCATTAAGATTATCAACCAGTTTCTCAGCAGAAATCTTGGAGGCCAGAAGGCAGTGGATGCTATATAGAAAGTGTTGAAAGGAAGGAAAAATAAAACCTTATCAACTGAGAATTTTATATCCAACTGAGAATTTTATACCCAGAAAAAATATCTTTATAAATGAAGATAAGAAGATATTAACATATTCCCCATTAAACAAAACCTGAGGGAATTCATGATCACTAGACCATCCTAAAAAATGCTGAAGGGACTCCTCCAGATTATAATGAAAGGACACTGGTTTGAAGTCATATGAAAGTATAACGATCTCCACGTTAAAGGTTAAAGGTACAAACGTAGGGAAATATTTAAAAATTATGATTTTGGTTGTAAGTTTACTCTTTATTTTCTACAGGATTTAAGAGAAAAATGCGTAAATGTCATTATAAAACTGTGCTGGGCTTCCCTGGTGCCTCAGTGGTTGAGAGTCCGCCTGCCGATGCAAGGGACACGGGTTCATGCCCCAGTCCGGGAAGATCCCACATGCTGCGGAGCGGCTGGGCCGTGAGCCATGGCCACTGAGCCTGCACGTCTGGAGCCTGTGCTCCACAACGGGAGAGGCCACAACAGTGAGAGGCCCGTGTACCACAAAAAACAAACAAACAAACAAAAAACTGTGCTAATGAGTACAGAGTTTATAAAGATGTAACTTGTGACATCAGCAACACAAAGTGGAGGGAGATGGAATTGTAAAGGAGTAGTTTTACGTGCAATTACATTTATACTGTTTCAACTCAAAATACAGTACTATAACTTTAGGAAATTATATGTAACCCTTATGGTAACCACAAAGAAAATATCTGTAAAAGGATTTAGAAGCATTCAACACATGTGACTACAAAAAATTAACTAAACACAAAGAAGGTAGTTATAGGCAAAATGAGTTACCACAAAAAGCCATAAGAATTACAGAAAACAAATAATTATTTTATTTATGGAAAAATAACAAAAGAATTATTTCTTAACAGTAATTAAATATAAGTGGTTCAAAATTCTGAAGCACAAGGCATAGTTTTGCACAATTGATGTTTACAAAAAGGATATACTATATACAGCAGACTCACTTTAGTTCTAAGGACCCACATAAGTTAAAAGTGAAAGGACAGAAAAGACATCCTATGCAAATAGTAACCAAAAGAGCTGCATGGCTACATATTAATATCAGACAAAATTGACATTACATCTAAAACTGGTAAAAGAGAAAAATAACGACATTATGTATTGATAAAAGGAATAGGGCTTCCCTGGTGGTGCAGTGGTTGAGAGTCCACCTGCCAATGCAGGGGAAAAGGGTTCGTGCCCCGGCCTGGGAAGATCCCACATGCTGCAGAGCGGCTGGGCCCGTGAGCCATGGCCGCTGAGCCTATGCATCCGGAGCCTGTGCTCCTCAACAGGAGAGGCCACAACAGTGAGAGGCCCGCATACCGCCAAAAAAAAAAAAAAAGGAATATTTCACCAAGAAAATATAACAATTACAAATACGTACATGCCAAACTTCAGAGCTCCAAACTAAGAGATGCAAATGTTGATAAAATTGAAGGGAGAATTAGACATGTCCACAATTACAGCAGGAGATATCAATACCCCACATTCAATAATAGAACAACCAGACAGAGGACCAATAAGGAAACAGAAAACTTGAACAACACTATAAAACAATTAGACATATATAGAACAGTAAAAGGCATATATAGAACACGCCACCCTGAAAGTGCAGAGCACACACTTTTTTTCAAGTGTACATTGAACATTTTGTTTAATACACCATATGTTACCTTACAAAAAGAACAGAAAAAAAGGGAAGAAAGTCTATGTGAACTACAGGATACCATTAAGAGAAATAATCTACACATAACTGTGGTCCCAGAAGGATGAGACAAAGAAAGGGATAGAAAGTATAGTTAAGGAAATAATGGCTGAGAACTTTCCATCTCTGCAGAGAGATTTGGACATCCAAGGTGATGAAGCTCATAAGTCCACAAACAGATTCAACCAGAGATATCTTCTTCAATGAACATTGTGATAAAACTGCCTAAAATCAAAGACAAAGAGAGAGTTTTAAAAGCCATAAGAGAAAAAAAAAAAGCATTACATGCAGGGGAAACTCTTTTTTTTTTTTTGAGGTCAGAATTATCCTCTTTCCAAAGCCTGTTAAGGATATGACTAGAAACAAAACCCACAGACCAATACTCCTGATGAATATAGATGCAAATCTATAAAGTAATATAAATCAACAAAATCTATAAATCAACAAAATACTAGCAATCCAAAATCAGTCACACAATAAAAGGAACATACACCCTGATAAAGTGGGATTTATCCCTGGGGTGCAAGGAAGGTACAAAATATGCAAATTAATAAATGGGATATACCACTTTAATTAATCAAAAGTTAAAAATCTTATCATCTCAGTAGATGCAGAAAAACAACTGTACAAAATTCAAAATTCTTTCATGATAAAAACTCTCAACAAGTGGGAATAAAAGGAATATCCCACAAAACAATAAAGGTCATATATGACAAACCCACACCTAACCTCATACTCCACAGAGAAAGTTTTAAACCTTTTCCTCTGGAATCAGAAACAAGACAAAGGGCCCACTTTCACCCATCCTTTCAACAATGTACTGGTAGTTCTGGCCAGAGCAATTAGGAGAGAAAAAGAAGCAACAGGCATCCAAATTGGAGGGGAAGAAGCAAAATTGTCTTTTGTAGATGACATATTATATGTAGAAAATCCTCAATACTCCCGTGCAAAAACTGTTTAGAACTAATAAACAAATTTAATGAAGTAACAAGATACAGAATAAATATACAAAGAAATGCAGTATCGTTTCATTATGCTAGGAAAAAACTATCTGGAAAAAAAAAAAAAACAATCCCATTAAAATAGCACCAAAAATAATAATACTTAGGAATGAATTTAACCGAGGAGGTGAAATTCTGTACACAGAAAATTATCAGACTTTGACAAAAGAAATTGAAGAAGTCATAAATAAACATAAAGATATATTCCTGGATTGGAAGAATTGTTATTGTTATAATATCTATACTACACAAAGCCATCTATAGATTCAACGCAATACTATCAAAGAGTCAATGACATTTTTCACAGAAATATAAGATTGCTAAAATTAATCTGGATCTATAACAGAACCCCAATAGACAAAGTAATCCAGAGAATTTTTTTAAGTTGCAGACATGACACTTTCTGATATCAAACTATACTAAAACGCTATACTAATCAAAATAGAATGGTACTGGCAGAAAAATGGACATACAGATAATGAAACAGAATTGAGAGCCCAGGAAAAAACTCATGCATGTATGGCCAACTAATATCTGAGAAGGGAACTATGAATATACAATAGTGAAAAGATAGTCTCTTCAATACATGGTATTTGAAAAGGTGGATATTCACAAGCAAAATAATGACACTGGACCGTTTTCTTAAACCACTCACAAAAACTAACTTGAAATGTATTAACACTTAAGTATAAAACCTGAAATCACAAAACTCCTTAAAGAAAATGTAGGGAAAAGCCTCTTGATTTTGGTCTTGGGCATGATTTTATGTGTACAACACCAAAGCACAAACAACAATAGCCAAAATAAACAAGTGGAACTACATCAAACTTCTGCACAGCTTCTGAATACAGCAAAGGAAATAACAAAAAAATGAAAGGCAACTGACAAAATGGGAGCAAATATTTGCAAGCCACATTTGATAAGGGGTTAATTCCAATATACATAAGAAACTCATACAGCTCAATATAAAATAATAATAATAATAATAATGATGATGATAATAAATAAATAAATAATCTGGTTAAAAAATGGACAAAGGACCTCAATAGACTTTTTTTTTCCACAAAGAAAACACACAAATGGCCGATAGAAACATGAGAAGTTTGCTCAAAGAAAATCAAAACCTCAAAGAGATATCACCTCACACCTGTTAGAATGGCTATTGTAAAAATGATATAAATCACAGCAAGATCCTTTTTGACCCACCTCCTAGAGAAATGGAAATAAAGACAAAAATAAACACATGGGACCTAATGAAACTTAAAAGCTTTTGCACAGCAAAGGAAACCATAAACAAGACCAAAAGACAACCCTCAGAATGGGAGAAAATATTTACAAATGAAGCAACTGACAAAGGATTAATCTCCAAAATTAACAAGCAGCTCATGCAGCTCAATAACAAAAAAACAAACAACCCAATCCAAAAATGGGCAGAAGACCTAAATAGACATTTCTCCAAAGAAGATATACAGATGGGCAACAAACACATGAAAGAATGCTCAACATCATTAATCATTAGAGAAATGCAAATCAAAACTACAATGAGATATCATCTCACCCCAGTCAGAATGGCCATCATCAAAAAATCTGTAAACAATAAATGCTGGAGAGGGTGTGGAGAAAAGGGAACACTCTTGAACTGCTGGTGGGAATGTAAATTGATACAGCCACTATGGAGAACAGTATGGAGGTTCCTTAAAAAACTACAGATAGAACTACCATACGACCCAGCAATCCCACTACTGGGCATATACCCTGAGAAAACCATAATTCAAAAAAAGTCATGTACCACAATGTCCATTGCAGCTCTATTTACAATAGCCAGGAGATGGAAGCTATTACACTAATAACTTAGAAGAAATGGATAAATTCCTGGAAAGACACAACTTAACAAAGATCATTAAAATTATATTAATAGCACCTTATCTTAAAGAAATTGAGTTCAAAATTAAAACTTTCAGACAGTTAAATATATAAAAATCAATCAAGGTAATATATCGTTTTTAAAAAAAGCCACATGATCCTCTCAGTGGATACAAAAAAAAGCATTTGACAAAACCAAAACCCATTAATGACTAAAAAAACAAACTAGAAATGGAGAATTTCCCTGACTTGAATAATGTCTATGTTACCTACAAAACACATTCAGCTAACATCATTCCCACCAATGAAAGACTAAAGGCTCTCTCCAACTAAGATAAAAAACAAGACAAGAGATGTCTGCTTTTGCCACTTTATTCAACATTGTAATGGAGATTCCAGGCAAAACAATTAAGCAAGGAAAAAGAAATAAAAGATGTCCAGATTGGAGAGAAAAGAGTAATACTATTTCTATCTGCATAAGACATTATCCTGTATATAGAAAATCCTGAGGAACCCAAAGAATAAATAAACCTCTGAAAGCTAATAACCAGGGTCATCAAACTTGCAGAATAGAAAGTACGCAAAACTCAATTGTATTTCTATACACTAGCAATGAACAAGCCAAAAATGAAATAAAGGAAACAATTCTATTTACAATACTGTTAAAAAGAATAAAATACTTACAATAACTTTAACAAAAGTATAAAACTTTCCCATTTAAAACAAAAATATGGGAAGAAATTTTAGAAGACCTAAATAAATGGAAAGACACATACCTCATATTCATGGATCAGAAAAGTTAATATTGTCAAGATGGCAATACTCCAGAAATTGAGCAACAGATTCAATCCAACCCCTAACAAAATCTAAGCTCTATTCTTTTACAGAAAATGACAAACTAATCCTAAAATTCATGTGGAAATGCAAGTTACCCAGAGTAGCTAAAACAATCTTGATAAAGAAAAATCTTGGAGGGCTCACACTTTTTAATTTCAATTACTTTATGTTTAGGAAAAACACTGTGTTTCTCATCTATATTATATAACATTCTACTCACAGAATATACTTCTGTATTCTCAGTACTTCACTTCTGGTTACTGAAAGTGTAGAGGTTTTTCCCACTACCAATCAACTCTGCAACGCCAGCAGGGTGTCCTACAATTCAATTCAGTTCTGATACTATCTACCTAGAGTTAGTATCAGATACAACAGGTTAGGGGTTCAGTCCCACAAGACTGCCTCCCCTCACACTACAGATGCTAACTGCACATACAGGTTGCTACCTGTGTTTCTGACCAATTAGCTATTAATAGGTTGTCCCCACATCCTCCTCCTCAGGTTCAGTTAATTTGTTAGAATGGATCACAGAACTCAGGAAACCAGTTTACTGACCAGATTTCCAGTTTTATTACAAAGTATACAACTAAAAAATAGCCAGATGGAAAAGCTGCATAGGGCAGAGCTTCCATGCCCTCTCCAGGGGCGTCATCCTCCCAGTACCGCACCTCATGTGTTCACCAACACCAAAGGTCTCCGAATCTTACAGTTCAGAGATTTTTGTGGAAGATTTATTATGTAAGCATAATTGCTATTAGTAATTAAGTCAACCTCCAGCCCCCCCTCACTCCCTGAAGGTCAGTAGGTACGCTTCAAAGTCCCAACCCTGTAACCACTTGATTGGCATCCTTGGCAACAAGCCTACATCCTTAGGGGGTTTCCAAGTCACCTCATTAACAGGAAACTCAAGCATGGTTGAGAGGGGCTTGCTATGAATAACAAAAGACACCTTGATCTCTCTTATCACTTAGGAAATTGGGACGCTGTGCCAGGAACAGGGGTGATGAACAAATAAATCTCTTACTATAAATCAGAATATCACACTATGCTGCTAAGACAGTACTGGTCTAAGAATAGACGCTTTAAGAATAAACTTAGAGAACAATGGAAGAGAATTAAGAGGCCAGAAATAAACCCCTACAACTATGGACAACTGAATTTCAACAAGGGTGCCACAATTCAATGAGAAAAATAGTATTTTCAACATATAGTGGTGGAACACTTGAGTACTCACATGCAAAAGAATAAAGCTGCGCCTCTACCTCACACCATGTATAAAAATTAAATCAAAGTGAATAACAGACCGTAGAGACTAAAATTATTAAATATGTAGGAAAAAACAGGATAAATCTGTTTGACTTCAGGTTAGGCAAAGTTTTCTTAGATTTGACAAAAACAAGCCAAAAAAAGAAAAAAAAAAGATCAACTGGATAGTATCAAAATAAAAAAACTTTTATACTTCAAAGAACTCCATGAAGAAAGTGAAATCCACAGAATGGGAGAAAAAATTTACAAAAATTTAATTGAGACAGAGACTTATATCCAGATGGTATAAGAAATCTTAAAAGTCAATAATGAAAAGACAAATAACCCAATTTATAAATGGAGAATGAATGTGAACAGACATTTCTCCAAGGAAATATATTCCTTGGAGAAGTGTGTGTGTGTGTGTGGGGGGGGTGTGTGTGTGTGTGTTTTCCAGCCAAGAAGCAACTAGCACATGCGTGACATTAGGGAGATGCAAATCATTACCATAATGAAATCCCACTTCACTCACTAGGGCGGCTTTAAAAAAAAAAGGAAGACATAAAATAACAAGTACTAATGTAGATGTTGCCAAAACTGGAACCTTCATCATTGCTGGTGGATTGGTAAAATTGTGCCACTGCTTTGGGAAATTGTTTTGGTAGCTTCTAAAATTGTTAACAGAGTTACAATATCACCTAGTAATTCCACTCAAAGTATATACCCCGGAGAATCAAAAACTCCTCACCCAAGAATGTTTATACAACTGCTCATAGCAGCATTATTCATATTATTCATAACAGTCAAAAGAGAAACAACGCAAAACCCATCAATCGAAAAATGGATAAACAAAATGTGATATATCCATACAATCAAGTATTACTTGGCCAGAAACTGAAGTGGATTACTGATACATATTACAACATGGATGAACCTTAAAAAGATTATGCTAGGTGGAATAAGTCAGTCACAAAAGGCTATATATTGGGGGATTCCACTGATATGAAACCTCCACAATAGGCAAATCTCTAGAGACATAGAGTAGATTAGTAGTTGCCGGGGGTAGGGAGCAGAAATGAAGAATGACTACTAAAGGGTACTATTTTGGGGTGATGAAAATATTTTAAAATTAAATAGTGATGATAGTTCCATATCTCTATGAAAATACTAAAAAACACTGAATTGTACAAACTAAAAGGGTGAATTTTTGAAACATGAATAAACTTGTTACTTAAAAAAAAAATTCTGACAAAGAAAACTCCAGGTCTAGATTGCTTATGTAGAGAATTCTACTATGAACTTTTAAAGGAAGAAATAATATTAATTTTATAGTACTAGGATTAGAAAGAAAAGAAATAGCTAACAACAAGCAACTAATTAAAGGCTATGACTAACGTATTTAGTGGTAAATAAATTCTTTTGCATTAAATCCTAGTGTGCTCAAAAAAGAAATAAAAATGCATAGAGATTAGAAAGATATAAAAATATCTTTATTTACAAACAACACTAATTAATATATAAAATATTCTAAGGAGTCTTCAAGACATCTAGTTTAAGTAACAAGTGACTTTAGCAAGATAGATAAAATAGCAATATAGATTAGATTTTTACGTAATTCCAAAAAACAACTGGAAATTGAAGTTTTGTAAAATATCATTAAAGATAGCATCAAAAGATTGAAGGATACATCTCATGAAACAGATTGAGACAAGTACACTAAAAACTACAAAACACTGCAAAGGAACATTAAAAGCTAACGAAAAGGAAAAAGATTTTTCACAAATTGAAAAATTCAATATTGTTAGATGTAAATTTTCCCCAAAACGATACACAGGTTCAACAAAATCCTTATAAGAATACCACTAGTGTTTTAAGAAAAACCACATCCTTTTAAACTTTATAGAGAAAGAAAAAGAACCTGTAATAGCCAAAAGAAAAACTTAAAAAGTTTATCTTTCCTGATGTGGAAACTTACTACATAGCCAGATTAACCAAAATAGTGCACAATTAGTATTAAGATAGAAATGTAGATAAATAAACCACAATAATATTCAGAAATAAGCCTAGCATATATAGTCAGTTTATTTCAACAGGTGCCAAGGCAACTCAATAGGAAAGGATATAACCAGTGCAGCAATGAGAACTTTAGCTACAAAAAAAAAAGAATAACAATCCATATTTCCACACCATGTAGAGAGATTAACTAAAAAACTCAAAGGCTTAAATATAACCTAAACCAATAAAATTTCTAGAAGAAAAATACAGGAAATCTGAATGACCTTTGCTTAGTCATATTCTTAAACAGGGGAAAAAATAGAATATGAAAATACAGCAAATAATAAATTGGACTTCATCAACATGAAAACCTTTTGTCCTATTGTTTAGCAAATAAAAAGGGCAATCACAGATAAGGAGAAAAAAATTCCTAAAGGTGTATCTTATAAAAAGTCTTCTACCCAGATTGTAAAAAGAACTCTTTCAATTGAATTATAACAAGACAAAAAAACTCAACAACACAAATAGGTTGAGGATATGAACACACTTTTTATAAAATATACATGAATGGCCAAACAGCATATAAAAGTTGTTTAGCAACATTAGTCAAAGGGCAAAGCTAACTAAAACTCAAGTAGATAAAACATACTCCCACTACAAAGATCATAAGTCATCAGGTTTACAACACAAAATGATGGTGAGGATGTGGAGCAACTAGAACTACTGTAAGTTGCTAATGCCCACATAAATGACACTTGCACTTTAAAATCGTTTGGCAGTTGGTTTTTTTTAGTTCGTATACAGGCATACCTCACAGATACTGCAGGTGTGGTTCCAGATCACTGCAAAAAGGGAACAACACAATAAAGCGAGTCACAATTGGTTTCCCAGTACATATAAAAGTTGTGTTTACACACAGAGTAGCCTAATAAGTTTGCAACAGCATTATATCTTAAAAAACAATGTACATATCTTAATTTAAAAAACTTTATTGCTAAAAAATGCTAACCGTCATTGAGCCTTCCGTGCACGGTAATCTTCTTGCTGGTGGAGGGTCTTGCCTCAGTGTTGATGCTGCTGACTATTAATGGTGATGGTTACTGAAGGCTGGGGTGGCTGTGGCAGTTGCTTAAAATAAGACAACAGTGAAGTTTGTCACTTCAGTTGACTCTTCCTTTCATGAATTATTTCTCCATAATACGCAAAGGTAATTGACAGCATTTTACCGACCATAAAACTTCCTTCAAAACTAGAGTCAATCCTCTCCAACCCTCTCACTACTTTATTAACTAAATCTGTGTAATATTCTAAAATCTTTTGTTCTCATTTGAAGGATCTTCACAGCATCTTGACCAGGAGTAGATTCCATCTCAAAAAACCACTTCTTTGCTCCTTCAAAAAGCAACTCCTCATCCATTAAATTTTTATCATGGGATTGCAGCAGTTCAGTCACATCTTCAGGATCCACTTCTAATTCTGATTCTTCTGCTTCTGCCACCACATCTGCAGTTACTTCCTTCACTGAAGTTTTGTACCCCTCAGTCACCCATAAGGGTTGGAATCAACTTCTTCCAACCCCTGTTCAGGTTGATATTGTGACCCCTTCCCATGAATCACAACTGTTCTTAATGGCATCTAGAATGGTCAATCCTTTCCAGAAGGGTTTCAATTAACTTTGCCCAGATCCATGGAGGAATCACGATCTATGGCAGCCATAGCCTTACAAAAGGTATTTCTTAAATAATAAGACTTGAAAGTCAAAACTTGATGCATAGGCTGCAGAATGGATGTTATGTTAGCAAGCATAAAAACAACACTAACCTCACTGTACATCCCCGTCAGAGCTCCTGAGTGACCAGCTGCATTGTCAATGGGCATAGTTTAAAAGGAATCTTTTTTTCTGAGCCATAGTTCTAACAATGGGCTTAAAATATTCAGTAAACCATGCTGTCGACAAATGTGCTGTCATCCAGGCTTTGTGGTTCCATTTATAAACCACAGGAAAAGTAGATTCAGCATAATTCAAAAGGGTCCTAGGATTTCCAGAATGGTAAATGAGCAATGGCTTCAACTTAAAGTCACCAGCTGCATTAGCCCCTAACAACATATTCAGTCTGTCCTTTCAAGCTTTAAAGCCTGGCACTGACTTCTCTTCTCTACCTATTAAAGTCCCAGATGGCACCTTATTCCAATAGAAGACTATTTCATCTCCAGTGAAGATCTGTTGTGTCATGTAGCCACCTTCATTAACTATCTTAGCTAGATCTTCTGGATAACTTCCTGCATCTTTTCCAGCAGCACTTGCTGATCCCCCGTGCACACTGATCTTACAGAGATGGCTTCTTCCCATAACCCTCATGAACCAAATTATACTAGATTCAACCTCTTCTTTGGCAGCTTCCTCACCGCTCTCAGCCTTCACAGAATTGAAGAGAGTTAGGGTCTTGCCCTGGATTAGGCTTTGGCTTAAGGGAATGTTGTGGCTGGTGGACCTTCTATCCAGATCACTGAAACTTTCTCTATATCAGCAATCAGGCTGTTTCACTTTATTATCATACATGTGTTCACTGCAGTTAGCACTTTTATTCTCTTTCAAGAACTTTTCCATTGCATTCACAACTTGGCTGACTGTTTGGTGCAAGAGGCCTAGCTTTTGGTATATCTTGGCTTTCAACACAACTTCCTTATTAATTATTTCTAGCTTATAAGATAAATTAAGAAACATGCAACTCTTCCTTTCATTTGAAGACTTACAGGCCACTGTAGGGTTATTAATTGGCCTAATTTCAATATTGTTGTGTCTCAGGGAATAGGGAGGCCTGAAGAGCAGCAGAGAGATGGGGGAATGGCCAGTAAGTTGAGCAGTCAGAACACACACATTTATGAATTAAGCTTGCCATCTCATATGGGCTCAGTTCATGATGTCCCAAAACAATTACAATACAACATCAAAGACCACAGAGCACTGAAACAAATACAATAATGAAAGAGTCTGAAAACTGCCAGAATTATCAGAATGTAACTCTGAGACATGAAGTCTCACACATGAGACATGAAGTGAGCAAATGCTATTGGAAAACTGGCAGCAATAGACGTGGTTGACACAGGCGTTTACCACAAAACTTCAATCTGTAGAACACGTAATATCTGCGAACTGCAATAAAGTAAAGCACAATAAAAAGAGGTGTTCCTGTAGTTATAAATACTTGCCATGAGTCCCAGGGGACCACCCCTAGGGTCTTTACACAAGGGAATGAAAACATGGCCACACACAGACTTGAAATTAAATATTCCTAGTACCTTTACTTATGATAGCACCACTTTGGTAACGAACTAAATGTCTTATCAACAGTTGGAAATGCACAGCACAGAATGGAACACTACTCATCAATAAGAAGAATAAACACAGATACATACAACAACATCCATGAATCTCAAAAGAATTGTGCTTAGGGAAGGATGCCATACAAAAACTAGTACCTAAAGTATGATTCCATTTATATGAATTTTCAAAAAAAGGGAAAAAGTATTGAAGCAGAAAGGGGATCAGTGATTATCAGAAAATGGGTGGGAAGAAAGGACTGACTGAGAAAGGCCATAAGAAAATTTTCACATGGTTGGGAATTCCCTGGCGGTCCAGCAGTTAATAGTCAGCACTTTCACTGCCATGGCCCAAGTTCATTCCCTGGTCAGGGAACTAAGATCCCACAAGCTGCAGAGAGTGGCCAAAAAAAAAAAAAAAAAAAAGGGAAAATTTTCAGGTGATAGAAATAACCTGTATCATGATTTTGCTGGTATAGCTGTACACATTTTTCAAAATTCATTGAATTATACATAGAAACTTGCTGAATTTTATTTTCTTTTAATTATACCTCAATATGGATGATTTTTTTAAAAACAAAAGAAGAAACAAAATCAAATACACTCTAGGCGGAGTCGCATGATAAAGTAGGCTCACCAGATGAGACAAGGCGGCTGTAGTTCTCCAGCATCACTTCTCTGTACAGGGTCCTCTGAGCAGGATTCATATGCTGCCACTCCTCCTGGGTAAACTCCACAATCACGTCCATGAATGACACTGATGTCTGTGCAAGCACATTTCCCATCAATTTGAAGATTTCAAAATTAGGTGGCATGGATAATACCTTTGGAACTAATTCCTATCATGTTTCTGGCTAAGACAAAAACTGAAAAAAGGTTTTGCATTATCAAAGTCTGACAGTACATTCTTTATTTGCAAGGCCCTAGGGAAGCAGGCATGTTCATAATTTTGGCTCTGCTTTCAAAATCCATCCAAAAAATTTCAAAGTATTGATACAACTGCTAACAGCATCATTTCTTGAAAGGATTATTGAAACAGCCTGCCAACTCTTCTGTTTCCACCACTGCCTCACTAGAGTCCATTCTCAGAGTTACTATTTTAAATTATAAGTCAGGTTATGCCCTTTCTCAGCTTGAAATTCTCTAAACCACCTAGTAAACAGAAGTAAATATTGAATTCATAGATTAGGAGATTCAACATGGTGGAGATGTCAGTTCTCCACAAAGAGATCCATAGGTTCAATGCTATCACAATCAAAAGCTTACCATGCTTTAGAATCACAAGCTAATTCTAATATTTATGTAGAAAAGGAAACAACCTAGAATATGAAAACAATTTTGAAAAAATACAAAGTTGGAGGACAGATATTACCTTGATTTTGAGACATACTATACAGCCACTAATCAAAACAGTGTGTGATATTAACTGTGTGTAGTATTAAATAAAAGAAACAAATCAAAGAGAAAGTTCAAAAATGATATATACACCCATATGTGCAAACACACATCTCCTTATTTGAGGTGTCTGGGCAACTCAATGCAGAAAATATATTCTGATAAAAATCATGCTAGACTAATAAAATTCCAGTAAAAAAATAACAATAACCTTGATTCACACTTTGCACCACAAAAAATAATTAATTCAAAATGATCACAGACATCAATGAGTCTGTTTTCTGCTTAGATTTTAGAGTCAGAGGAACATATCACCTACCCAGAAAAGAAACTGGCAGCTGCTGTACTGAAGTGGAAACCAGCAGAATGAATGAGCGTATACTCCCTCAACTCTCACATTTAGAAGATACTACCAGTACAAATGTCCAAGCCCATCCTCAGACCCTGAAATTCTAGATTTCTGGCAGGGCCAACCATGAACACATTTGGTTGTTTTCTGATCAGCATTCCCTCTATTAAAGTAAAAAATTTAAATATATGACAAAAGGAATTACTGACATAACAACAGATATAATAAGAGAATACTATCAACAAACTTACAAAAATACATTTGAAATACATAACAATGTACAGTTCTCTCTGAAAATGTAGTTTAAAAAAAAAGAAAACCAGACTAAACCTATGGTTGTTTAAAATAAAGTGATTCAATTATCTACATCTATGTACAAAAAGGAGGTGTACTCACAAAGCCCAATTTTAGAGGTGAGTTTCATGAAATTTATAACAGGGTTTTTTCATATGAATTACATAGAGATAGACAGACAGAAAGAAAGAAAGGAAGGGCGGAGGGGAGGGGAGCAGAGAAAACAGGAGGAAAGGGCCACAGTAAGAGCAGTATAACCATGATAACACAGTTGGTTATGGACAGTATAAAACAAAATTATAAGCTAATCTAGTTGTGAATACAGGAATAAAAATTCAAAGATAATACTAACAAAAAATGTCAGTTACAAATTTACAAAAAGGTACTCAATATGATTCAGTGTACATTCATGACTCAAGTACAATCTTAAACCGATTATAAAAGGGAAATAACTTACACTGATAAAGGATGTGTAACACAAGCTAAGAGCCATCTGAAATCAAGAGCTGAATCCATCATACCAGTAACAGGGGGATGAATAAAGAGCTCACCTCAGATATGTTCATCTTCTGTAGCTCTTGGGAGAGTGTACAGGACGGTGAAGATTCTGCTGGGGGGACAGCATCCCGACCTACCCCTTCTCGATTTGGTAAAAATAATTTTTTCAACTGATTTAAATAAAAAAGACACAGGCTGAATACTTATTTTGTTTTCCTAGCAAAATTATTTACCCCTTGAGTTAGAGAATCTACAGAAAGCCCGGTAAAATGGATGGTGTGCTTCAAGATAATTTTTAAAAAATTATTTAAGGGACTTCGCTGGTGGCGCAGTGGTTAAGAAACTGCCTGCCAATGAAGTGAACATGGGTTCGAGCCCTGGTCCAGGAAAATCGCACATGCCGCGGAGCAACTAAGCCCATGCGCGACAACTACTAAGTCTGCGCTCTAGAGCCTGCGAGCCTCAACTATACTGAGCCCGCGTGCCTCGACTACTGAAGCCCGAGCGCCTAGAGCCTGTGCTCCGCAACAAGGGAAGCCACCACAATGAGAAGCCCGCGCTCCGCAACAAAGAAGAGCCCCGGCTCGCCGCCAACTGGAGAAAAGCCCGCGTACGGCAATGAAGACACAACACAGCCAAAAATAAATAAATAAATTCATTTTAAAAAATTATTTAAGTGGGTTGTAGTTTCTCAAACGGGACTCTTGGTAAGTTTCTTTTGATAACTGAACAGTATGAATGACTGTTCGACTCCTGGCTGTCACAATCTGGGTGAGCCTGGAGAAGTCACTGGCGCTCTCTAACACAAGACAGAAACAGGAGAGAAGGGGGCAGGGCACAACTTTTAAAAGAATGACCTAGCCGCAGGGCATGACAAGAACTGGTCAGAACCAACTAGATCCAAGATGGTGGAAGAGTCAATTTCCAGTAGACCTTGCGCCTCATTATACGCTCATTGTAATTGCAGCATTAGCATGATAAATGACACAACCAACAGCGCCGAGACATGAGGCCAACCATAAAAGGCCAAAAAGTGCGTGTTGGCCCAATTCCACCCCTTCTCCAAAATAGTTGGAATATCCCACTCGTTAGCCTATGAAGTTACCCATCCCATAAAAACAAACCACCCCATATTTCGGGGCCTCTCCAGTTTTGAGATTGCCCACACTCTGTGGAGTGTGATTCTCTCTAAATAAATCCACTCCTTACCTATCACTTAGTCTCTCACTAAAGTCTTTCTGTGATGCGACATAAAGAATCTGAGCTTCATTAAGTCCTGAGACCAGGTTTGTGATCTCAGTTAAAAGACAATGGCTTCTGGCTGGGTTCCAGTCCCGGTACATGGTCTCCAGTTCCATGTGAGGTGCACAGTTTCAGGACCACCTCACCAACCTGAGACTCAGATTTGCTTTTTGTTATATGTGTGTTTAACGCAGATTGGTCATATCGCTATCACAAGATAATTGGGTGACTTGTGTAAACCACCCAATGAAAAGAACAAAGTGTCTTCTAAATACAACAGCTGTTATCACTCTTCCGCGGTTGGCAATTTGCTAACTCCTTTAACAAATGACATCGTATGGAATTCTCAGATCAACCCAAGAAGCAGACATTATTCATAGCCTCCTTTGCATACGAGTGGCCTGACTCTTCCCCAGGTTACTTCTCCCGCCCACAGTACAGGTGACACGGCTGTGCGTGACCGGGTCTCTCCCGCTCCAGAGCAGGGCTGCCCAGCACACCCTCCGCCCGCGCTTTCTGGCCCGCTCACGGCCAGCGTGACCACCGCGCTTTCCCTCCCACTGTCCGCCCCGGCGTCCCCCCGTCAGACGCAGGCGGGACCCAGCATTCCGTCCCCACACGCACCGTCGCCGCTCCTAACGGGTCTCAGCTCCACCTGCCCCCAGACTACGAGGCCAGAACCGGGATCGCCCCACCCACCTTCCCAGATCCGAGGTCCAGGCCAGACACGGGCAATGTAGGGACGGGAGGGGGGCGGCCCGAGATATCTTGCTTCCGCCCCCGCCACAAGAACGCCGCTCTCAAAAACCTCCTGGCAACAGTAGAGTCCCTGCCGGGATGCGCAGCTCCTGCACCGGCACAGCTCCTGCACCTGCGCAGACGTACAGGCTCTATAATCTCTTCACCCCGCCTGGGATGGCGGAAGGGAAGAGGCGGGACCTAGGTTGCACATGCGCAGAGGGAGACCCTCGGTGTGGGGGCGGTGTGGTGGAGAAAGACTACATTTCCCGTCGCTCCGCGCGGACCCTGCGGTGACTTTGAAAGGAGCAGAGTTGAGCGCAGCCCAGTGGATATGTGGGAGAAAAGAAATGCGTACCACAAGCCTGGGTCTCCGAGAACTCGGATGGGGTTTGTCTCCACTCTGTGGGTCTTAAGACATCTCCATACCCCACCCATGTGTGGGTACAAGAGCAAACCTCGGAAAGCTCATGGCTGAAATCAGATTCTTCA
This sequence comes from Mesoplodon bidens, assembly GCF_964165515.1. NCBI lineage: Eukaryota > Metazoa > Chordata > Mammalia > Artiodactyla > Ziphiidae > Mesoplodon > Mesoplodon bidens. The sequence continues at coordinate 101,462,335 of NC_138162.1, forward strand.
CATTGTTAAATCATGATAGTCTTGAGAAAGTGTCCTTCTATTAGAATAGAATTTTCCATCTTTCCATAAATGAACCTACTTGGCATCTTGTGGGCTTCCTTTGTGAAGGACAAATAGCGTATTTTTTCTTCAAGAGTGAGTTCACAGGGTTAGACATAATCAAACACACTTCTTTTTCATTTATTGCAATTTTGAAACAAGGAGGACCCTGCAGAGCCCTCCCAGGTACAACAGCCTTTTTTTGTCCCCCGCTTCTTTGTAGGAAAAATGCTTCATCCTCCTAGACCTTCCCTGAGTTCCAAAGGGCAGATTCAAACAGTTACTGTTACGGAGTCCCAGCTTGCTCTGCTCGCTGCATGACAGGCTGATGAGTCGGAGATGAGGTGTTGAGGCAAGGAATAGGACTTTATTCAGAAAGCCAGCAGACGAGAGTGTCCGATAAACCATCTTACTGGGGTTTGGATGCCAGTTTCTTCTATAGCACAGAGAGGGGGAGGAGATGAGGAACTAAAGTAAAAGGGCCATAAGTTTTGCAGTTATCCCCTGGAATGGCCAGCCTCAGGGAGGGGATGTGTTAATTTCTTCTTTCTTGCAGCCATCCACAGGTGGGCGGGGTCAGATTGTCTCCCTGTAAGCGGAACAGAGCCAATTTAGCATAACATTCAGGCAGAGGGGCAGGGTTCCCTGAGGCAGGCCATTATGTATGATTATAATAACAAAAGCAACTAAAAGCAAAGGAAACAGATCCAACATGGAGTCATAATTGGCTCTTCCCGGTTACAATTATAGCAACCTTCCACTCTCTATCTCCTTCCCAAACTTAACCAATGTTAACTGCTGCTTTGCCCTGACTTTATTTCGGTGCAGACCACTAGAGGAATACATTTTTCAAAAAGGAGCTATTCTTTTTTTCTACTTATTTACAATTTGTTTTGACTCTTACTTAGGGTATAATCAAGTTATCAGGTCAAACTTTTTACAGCTACGCCATACCTTTTCTTGGTTGCATTTTTAAAAATTTTTATTTATTTATTTATTTTTGACTGCATTGGGTATTTGTTGCTGCGTACGGGCTTTCTCTAGTTGCAGCGAGCGGGGACTACTCTTCGTTGCGGTGCGTGGGCTTCTCATTGCGGTGGCTTCTCTTGTTGCGGAGCATAGGCTCTAGGCATGCGTGCTTCAGAAGTTGTGGCACGTGAGCTCAGTAGTTGTGGCTCGCAGGCTCTAGAGCTCAGGCTCAGTAGTTGTGACACACGGGCTTAGTTGCTCTGCGGCATGTGGGATCTTCCTGGACCAGGGCTCGAACCCATGCCCCCTACATTGGGAGGTGGATTCTTAATCACTGCGCCACCAGGGAAGCCCGGCTGCATGATATTTTATTTTGGGGGGGTATATCATTTACTTAATAACACACTTTTTGATGGGTATTTAATTTGTTTCCAATATTCATTACTGTAAATGTGCAGTAAATATTTGTGTTTATACTTCTTTGCATATTTGCATTATTTTTGCAATAGAAATTCCAAAATATGGATTTGCTGATTTAAAATAGATGTGTAAAAGTTGGTAGATGTTAACAACAAGCCATCAAAAAGGCTATGCTAGTTTATGCTCCCACTAGGATTTGTGAAAGAACAAGCTATTCTGACACTTACTAAAATGATAAGAAAGACTTTATTCAAGATGATTGCAATAGGGTAGAGAGATCAGACTCAACTCCAAATACATCAGAAAAAGCCGGGGATTTATAGCTGATGAGCAAAGTGAGGGAATACACGGGTAGAAAATGACTAGAGGGAGACTTCAAAGGTAGGATTCTTACTAAACTGACCTATTGAAATTCTTGCTAAAGAGAGGCCTAAGGCTTAGATGTCAACGGTGAGGGATGAAGATCAAGGATGAGGGTTCTAAAGTGAATTAGCAGGATTCTTGTTAAAACTGAACTATGTATGCCTGTCAAGGATGGGATGGATATGGAATGCCAAGGTCAAGGCCTAGTCAAAAAGAGGGTTTAGAGGAGCCTGACTAAAGTTTGGTCAAGAAGAGGGTTTGGGTCACATGAAAGTTCCATTTCTCCCACCCCTATTCCAACATTGGATTTTATTATTCTTTGATGAATAGTTATTACAGAGGCTAATTGAATTGACCACTCACATCTATGTATTTACATGGGGCATTTTTTTACTGTATGTGTGAGTTACAAGTTCTAATTTTTTTATAAATAGGTTCTGAAACTAGAGTCCTCTTTATTATTCTGAAAACCAACATCTATTACATATAAAATTCCATTATGTACTTGGATCTATTCATAGACATTTCGTTATTGTTTTTCCCTTCATCTACCTATCAATGTACCATTTAAGCACAATGTTAATTATTTTAGCTTTCTTATGGATATAAATACCATGTAGTACTAATCATTTCTCTTGACTCTTAATTTTCAGAATTTCCCTAGCTATCCTCACAAGCTATTCATCAAGAGAAACATTACCATAAGTTTGTAGGGCCAAATCTCTAAAATAATCATGTTGAGGTTCTGATTAGCATTACACGTATCAATTAAAGTGAGAAATAGTATTTTTACAATAATAAAATAATGACATTATCCAGTCTTCCAATAATATACTTCTGGTCACTGTATAGTCTTTAAATCCCTTATGCAGGTTAATAGTTTTCTACATATAGATGAACATACAGGTAAACATTTATTAAGTTCTTTCAGTTTGATTCTTATTATTATAAATAAATCATCTTCACATACTGTATAACAAGTATTTATTTGCACATGTGAGAGCTGTTGGTTTTGATATGTTAACACTATTTTTTCCTTCATTCTCTTATTTTTTAAACGAATTTGAATGTTAATGATCTTGATTTCCATGAACATAATGTTATTCATTTTCAATATTATCATTATTTGTCTTTCTAATATGGGCAGAATTGTGCCCCAATCTAGAAGTTAATATATTGAAGCCCTAACCCTCAATACCTTAGAATATAACTATATTCAGGGTTAGGACCATCAAAAAAGTAAATTTATTTTTTTACTTTTTGTCTGTGTCACGTGACTTGTGGGATCCTAATTCGCCGACCAAGGATCAAACCCATGCCCTCGGCAGTGAAAGTTCAGAGTCCTAACCATTGGACCACCAGGAAATTCCCTTAAAGAAGTAATTAAGTTAAAATGAGACTGTGAAGGTAAGCTCTAATCCAATCTACCTAGTGTCCTTATAAGAAGATTTGTATACACAAGGAGATATAAGGGATGCATACATACAGAGGAAAGACCATATGAAGACACAATAAGAAGGCAACACTAAAAAAGTCCCAGAGATTTTTTTTTTTTTTTTTTTTTTTTTTTGCATACGCGGGCCTCTCTCTTATGCTTTTGCCTATTTTGGATGATTCACATAAACGAAATAATAGAATAGGTAGCCTTTTGTATCTGGATTCTTTCACTCATACTGTTTTCAAGGATTATCCATCTTGCAGCATGTATCAGTATTTTATTCCCTTTATGGCTGAATAATATTCCATTGTATATAATGCCACAGTTTCTTTATGCATTCATTAGTTGATAAGATATTTGGGTTGTCTCCATCTTTTAGCTAGTGTGAATACTGCTGCTATGAACATTTATGTAAAAAGTGTTTACTTGAAAAACTGTTTTCAATTATTTGGGGTAGAGCAGAAAGTAGAATTGTTGGGTCATAAGTTAATTCTATGTTTAACTTTTTGAGTAACCATCTATTTGTTTTCCATAACAGCGGAACTATTTTAAATTCAAACCAGCAATGTACGAGGGTTCCAATTTCTCCATATCCCCACCAAACATAATGAATGTTTCCAATTATATGTAATTGTGGAAAAGGCAAAACTTTAGAGACAGTAAAATAATCAGTGGATGCCAGATGGTTAACAAGAATGTTGGAGGGCTGAGTAGGTGAAGCACAAGTTTTTTTTTTTTAATCATAACAAAACAATTTTTTATGATACTATAATAGTGAGTGCATGATATTGTGCACTTGTCAAACACACAGAACTCTACACCAAAAAGAATAAGTATTAAAAAGCAGTAAGTCAGCAAAATGGTGGAAGTTCCAAGCCATCACTTCCTCAGGGAAACAAATGCATTAAAAAGAACAACTGGAAAAATATACTATATAGGGACTCAGGAAAACAGACAAAGGGATGTGAACTAACCAAATGAACATCAAACTATGGCAAAAAACTCAAGTCAACAAGAAATTTTGTGGCATTTTTGCTCACACATGTCCCAACCCCTTTATTGCATGGCACAACTTGGTATGGAAGAGGTGGCATCCAGTTCTCAATCTCTTTCCTTGAATTGGAGGGAAAAAAGGAGAGCTTATTTACAGCATTGTGACCTGCCTTGGAGCTGCTTAAAGAACTGGTCTCTGTCTTGCCTAACTCAGACCTCAGATGGGAAGAATAAGTGGGCACTGCATGGGAAGGCTTTGAGGATCCTAAGACCTGCAGATCCTAAGAGATTTGAAATCTCTAGAGCAATAGATTATAGGACCCATATAATAAATCATCTAAAGCTCCGAGGAAAAGCTGGAGTGAGACTCTTCAAAAAATTAAGTTATTTAAAACATGTGTATATACAGGGAATTAAACACACACACACATAGATCTATATAAGATGCATGCCTCTGAGAAGAATTAAGCTTTCTATTCAGGCTAATCACTAGAAAGTCTCCTAAATGGAGAAAAGCAGATATAGTGAGAGGAAAGATGAGGCAATGAGCTCAAAATAATAGGAGTAAGTGAGGGTTTTCATATTGTACTAGTGAGATTTTCCAAACCTCTTTTCTTGTTGCAATATAAGAATGACAGCTGCCTGCCACATGCCAGAGAGATTCCAACACACAGTTGGAGCAAAAATATCTGAGACTGGATGCATTGAAGAAGGTAAAGGAATAGTTTGACTTTACTTACATCACCCCTCCCTCAAGGTGGCACAGCTCAGTGATAAGAGAGACCCCTGAAGCCCATGATTTCTCTCATTGGGCAAATTTAGAGCATGTGAGTGAGCAATCAGTTTCTCCAGCTATGCAGAATGCTGCCAAAGGGGTCCACTTCTTTATTACCTCACCCAGAATACTGAGGTGAGCTTCATTGCTAACAGGTTGGGAGAGGCTAGGAGCACAGCAGTCAGGGTTCTGAATACATCAAAAGGTCATGGATCTTACTAACTGCTTCACAGACTCCATCAGGAAGTCTGCTCATAAGCCACTGGGGATGCTTGCCTCTGGACCCCACCCCCCTCAACCAGCACACAGGCATGCCCAACAAACCATGTGCCTCACCTACCACACCCCCATGACCAGCTCTCTGTGCATAACTCACTGGTGGTGAAAATGAGACATTGCAGATGGCTAGCACACAGAAAGTCAACCCAACTCTGTGAGATTGGGAGAAATCACATAAGCTTGAGCATTCAGCACTGCCCCAGGTAAAGCAAATGGGAATCTGTCTGCATGCATTCTGGCTTTGCAGGATCAAAAAAAGGCATGCAATCTTAATAATCCCCCCAACCCCAAGAGGGAGCAAGAAGTGTGGAGCAGGCATATCCATAGAAAATATTTGAGGAAATCCTCCAAACTTTTAGGAATTGCAAGAAGAGGGATTTCTCTCCTGATGCCAGTCATAAAGTCTAGGAGGGTGACTGCTGCTTCAATAATGAAAGACTACAACACACAAGAATTCAAGAAACATGAAAAATCAAGGAAACATGACACCACCAAAGGAACACAATAATTTTCCATTAATTAACCTCCCCAAAGTGGAAATCTATGATTTGCCTGATAAAAATACAAAATAATAGTTTTAAAGAATTTCAGTGAACACATGAAAATGCACAAAGGCTATACAATGAAATAATTTTTAAAAAGCAATACGTGAACAAAATTAGAAGTTTAATAGAGAGATAGAAATTATAAAAAAGAACCAAACAGAAATTCTGGGGTTGAACAATACAATGACTAAAATGAAAAATACAATAAAGAGGATCAAATTGTATCAATCAGAAGAAAGAATTTGTGAACTCAAAGACAAGTCATTTGAAATTATCAAATCAGAGGAGAACAAAGAAAAAAAGAATGAAAGAAAGTGAAGAAGGCCTATGTGCATTATGGGATACCATTGGGCAAAACGACTTATGCATTAATGGAGTCCCAGAAGAGGTAGAGAGAGAGAAAAAAAGAGCAGAAAGCTTATTTAAAGAAATAATGACTGAGAATTTCCAAAATCTTGGAGATAAATGCATAGCCAAATCCATGAAGCTCTTAGGTCCCCAAACATATTCAACCCAAAGAGATTTTCTCCAAGACATATAATAATAATAATGTTTAAAATTAAAGAAAATGAGAATTTTGATAGCAGCAAGAGATTAAAAAAAAACTCACCATTTACAGAGAAACCCCTGTAAGGCTTTCAGTGGGTTTCTCAACAGAAATCTTGCAGACCATGGGAGAGTAGGATGATATATTCAAAGTGCAGAAAGAAAAAAAAAAACCTGTCCATCAAAAATTCTTTACTAGCAAAGCTGCGCTTCAGAAATAAAGGAGAGATAAAGGACTTTTCCTTTAGTTGAGAAAGTTTATCACCATTAGAAATGTCTTACAAGACATACTAAAAGGAGTTCTTCAAGAGTCAATGAAAGGATGCTAATTAGTAATTTGAAAACATGAAAGTATAATACACACAGGTAAAGGTAACTATATGGTAAAGTTCAGAATAGTTAATACATAATGGCAATGTGTAAATCACTTTACTGTAAAGTAAAACAAAAGAACAAAAGTATTTTAAAAATAAGTATAGCTACAATAATTTGTTAATGGATACACAATATAAAAGATGTAAAGTATGACAAAAACATAAAATGTGTGACAGAAAGTAAAATTGTAGAATTTTGTATGTGATCAAAGTTATCAGTTTAGTATAGACCATTTTAACTAAAAGATATTTTATATAAGCCTCATTAACCTCAAGTGAAAAACCTGTAGTAGATACATAAATGATGGAAGGAAAAGAATCAAAGCATGCCACTGCAGAAAATCATCAAATCACAAAAGAAAACAGCAAAGAGGAAGCAATAAAACAAATGAACTACAAAACAGCCAGAAAACAATGTATAACATGTCAATGATAAGTCTTTACCTATTAAGAATGATTTTAAATTTAAAAGGAGTATCATTCTCTAATCAAAAGATATAGAGTGACTGAATGGATTTAAAAATATATCCCAACTATATGCTGCTAACAAAAGGCTTATTTTAGCTTTAAGACACAAATGAGCTAAAAGTAAAAAAGATGCAAAAAGGCATTTCATGCAAATGGAAAACACAGTAGAGCAGGAGTAACTATTCTTATATCAGACAAAATAGATTGTGTCAAAAGTTGTAACAAGAGAATAAAATTTATTTTATAATAATAAGATGGTCAATTCACCAAAAGGATGTATCAGTTATAAATATATATGCACCCATTATCAGAGCACCTAAATATATTGAACAAATGCTAACAGATCTGAAGGGAAAAATAGACAACAATGCAATAACAGTAGGGAACTCCAATACCCCACTTTTTTGGTTTTTTTGTTTTTTGTTTTTTTTTTGCGGTATGCGGGCCTCTCACTGCTGTGGCCTCTCCCGTTGCGGAGCACAGGCTCCGGATGCACAGGCTCAGCAACCATGGCTCACGGGCCCAGCTGCCCCACGGCATGTGGGATCCTCCCGGACCGGGGCACGAACCCGCGTCCCCCGCATCGGCAGGCGGACTCTCAACCACTGCGCCACCAGGGAAGCCCCCAATACCCCACTTTTGACATTAGATAGATCATTCACACGGAAGATCAATAAAGAAATATTGGATCTGAACTACACTTTAGACCAAATAGAGCTAAAAGACATATGCAGAACATTTCATCCAACACACCAGAGTACACAATATTCTCAAGCACACACAGAACATTTTCCAGTATAGATTACATAGTAAGTCAAAAAGCAGGTCTTAATAAATTTAAGAAGATTGAAATCACACCAAGTATCTCTTCCAAAACAATAAACAAAATTCTTCTGAACAACTAATGACCCAAAGAAGAAATCAAAAGGGAAACCTAAAAGTATTTTGAGACAAGCAAAAATAGAAACACAGCATACAGAAACCTATGGTATCTAACAAAAGCAGTTCTAAGACGGAAGTTTACAGTGATAAATAGCTACATTAAGAAAAAAGATCTTAAAACAGAATCTAACCTTACACGCCAAGGAGCCAGAAAAAGAAGAATAAATTAAGCCTACTGTTAGAAGAAGAAAGGAAACAACAAAGATGAGAACAAAAATAAATGTAATGGAGAGACCCCCCTCCACCAAAAAAAAAAAAGGAAATAGAAGAAAAGATCAACAAAACTAAGAGCTAGCTTTTTAACAAACTGTACAAAATTAACAAACCTTCAACTAAACTAAGAGAAAAAGAGAGAAGACTCAAATAAAATCTTAAATGTAAGAGGAGACGTTACAAATGATACCAAAGAAATACAAGGGATCATAAAAGATTACTATGAACAAACTGGCCAACAAATTGAATAACCTAGAAGAAATGGATAAATTCTTAGAAACTGAATACTAATACTGAAACTAATACTAAATCATGAAGAAATAGAAAATCTGAACAGACCAATAACAAGTAGAAGATTCAGCAGTAATCAAAAACTGCTCATAAAAAAAAAAAAATAACTGCTCATAAAGAAATGCCCATTACCAGATAGCTTTATTGATGAATTTGACCAAACCTTTAAAGAAGACTTAATACCAATCCTTCTCAAACTCTTTCAAAAAAGAGGAGAGAGCACTTACAAACTCATATTATGAGGCCAGTATTACCATGATATAAAAACCAGATAAGGACACTAGGAGAAAATAAATTACAGGCCAATATCTCTAATGGACATGATTTCAAAAATCCTCCACAAAATACTAGCAAATCAAATTGAAATGCACTTTAAAAGTTTCACACACCATGATCAAGCTGGATTTATCTCTGGAATGCAAAAATGATTTAAATACACAAATTAATCAATATGATAAACCACAAGAACAGATTGAAGGATAAAAAAATCATATGATATCTCTATAAGTACAGAAAAAGCACTTGACAAAATTTAATGTGATTTCATGATAAAAAAAAAACTGCCAACAAATTTGATATAGAAGGAATGTAGTACAATGTTATAAAAGCCACATCTAACATCATGCTCAGTGATGAAAAGCTGAAAGATTTTCTCCTAATTTCTGGAAGAAGAGAGTGGTGCCCACTTTCACTACTTCTATTCAGCACAGTACTGAAAGTCCTAGACAGAGCAATGAGACAAGAAAAATAAATAAAAGCCTCCAAATCAGAAAGGAAGAAGTAAAATTGTCTTTGTTTGCAGATGACATGATCTTATATGCAGAGAACCATAAAGACTTCATAGAAAAGCTGTTAGACCTAGTAAATAAATTTAGTAAACTTGAAGGATACAAATCAACATACAGAAATAGTTGTGTTTCTATACACTAACAACAAACTATTAGAAAGAGAAATTAAGAAAATCATTCCATTTATAACAACATCAAAAAGAATAAAATGCTTATGAATAAATTCAACCAAGTGAAATCATATGATATGTGTCTTTGTCTGACTTATTTCACTTAGCATAATGCCCTCAAGGTCCATCCATGTTGTCACAAATGGCAAAATTTCATGTTTTTTTTGTTGTTGTTAATTTATTTTATTTATTTATTTTTGGCTGCATTGGGTCTTCATTGCTGCACATGGGAATTCTCTAAGTTGTGGCAAGCAGGGGTTACTCTTCAATGTGGTGCATGGGCTTCTCATTGTGGTGACTTCTCTTGTTGTGGAGCATGGGATCTTAGGTGCATGGGCTTCAGTAGTTGTGGCATGCAGGCTCAGTAGTTGTGGCTTGTGGTCTCTAGAGCACAGGCTCAGTAGTTGTGGTGCACAGGCTTAGTCACTCCACGACATGTGGCATCTTCCCAGGCCAGGGCTCGAACCTGTGTCCCCTACATTGGCAGGTGGATTCTTAACCACTGTGCCACCAGGGAAATCCCAAAATTTCATGTTTTTAATGACTGAGTAATATTGCATATATATATATATATATATATATATATATATATATATATATAATATTTATCCATTCATCTATCAATGGACACTTCATTTGCTCCCATATCTTGGCTATTATAATAGTGCTGCAATGAACATAAGAGTGTATATATATTTTTTCAAATTAAAGCCTGTGTTTTCTTTGGGTAAATGCCCAGAATTGGAATTTGATGAAGTAGTCCAGTTTGATTTCTTTTATGTGTGGCTGTCCAGTTTCCCAAAACCATTTACTGAACAGGATGTCTTTTCCCCATTATATATTTTTGCCTCCTTTGTCATAGATTACTTTACTATATCAGTGTGTGTTCATTTCTGAGCTCTCTATTCTGTTCCATTTATCTCTGTGTCTGTTTTTGTGCCGTACCATACCATTTTGATTGCTGTAGCTTTGTAGTATAGTTTGAAACCATCTTTTGTGCTGTGTTTGGATTCCTTTCTTTTTATGTGTGTGTGTATGTTACTGATTTTTGGTTTGTGGTTACCATGAGGTTCATATATAACAAGCCATATATATATATGTACATATAGCTTTATATATATAAAATTATTTAATGTTGATAATCTCTTAAGTTCAAGTGCATTTTAACATCCCTACATTTTATTACCTCCTCTCCAACACGTTTAATGTTTCTGACATCATATTTTACATCTTTTTGTTTTGTTCATCCCTTAACTTCTTCTTGGGGATACAGACAATTTTACTACCTTTGTCTTTTAACAGTTTTGCTTGGAAAAGTTCTTTTAACATTTCTTGTAAAGTCAGTTTAGTGGTACTGATCTCTTTTAGCTTTTGCTTGTCTGTGAATTTCTTTTTTTTTTTTTTTTGCGGTACGCGGGCCTCTCACTGTTATGGCCTCTCCCATTGTGGAGCACAGGCTCCAGACGTGCAGGCTCAGCGGCCATGGCTCATGGGCCCAGCCACTCCGCGGCATGTGGGATCTTCCCGGACCGGGGCACGAACCCGTGTCCCCTGCATCGGCAGGCGGACTCTCAACCACTGCGCCACCAGGGAAGCCCTGTGAATTTCTTTATCACTCCTTCAAATCTGAATGATAGCCATGCTGGGTAGAGAATTCTTGGTGGTAGGTGTTTTTTCTTTCCTTACTTTGACTATTGGGCCATTCCCTTCTGGCCTGCCAAGTTACTGTTGAAAGTCAGTTGATGGTCTTATGGCAGTTTCCTTGTACATAACTAGTTGCTTTTCTCTTGCTGCTTTTAACACATTGTTGACTGGGGGATTTTTGCAGAAACTAATGTCTGTTGTTGGTGATCTGTTATGTCAATGAATATTGAAACGTCTCTGGTCAATAACGTTTGGGTAACAAAAGTCATATTAAAACATCTCTGGTCAATAATGAGTTAAGATTCTCTCTTTATCTTTAATTTTTGCCATTTTAACTTTATGATGTCCTGATGTGGACCTCTTTGGTTTTATCTTGTTTGGTGCACTCTGTGCTTCTAGGACCCAGATATTTGTGACCTTTTCCAGGCTAGGGAACTTTTCAGCTGTTATTTCTTTAAATAATTTATCTGCCCCTTTTTCTCTCTCATCTCCTTCTGGGATCCTTACAATGCAAATGTTATTAAGCTTGATGTTGTCCCAGAAGACTGCTAAACTATCCTCATTTTTTTAACTTATTATTTTCTTCTTTTTTTCTGTTCAGTTTGGGTGATTTCCACCACTCTGTCTTCCAGTTTGTTGATCTGTTCCTCTGTACCAACTAATCTACTATTGATTCCTTCTAGTGTATTATTATTATATAACAATATAATATATAATATGATTTTTATATAAGTAATTATTATACTATATATAATATATAATATTTTTGTTATATAATAATTATCATTATTTTATTTCAGCTATTGTTTTCTTCAACTGTGTTTGTTTTTTTCTTTACATTGTCTAACTCTTTGTTAAACTTCTCATTGGGTTCATCATTCTTCTCCTGATTTCATTGAGTATCTTTATGATTGTTACCTTACACTCTTTATGGGTGGATCTCTTATCTCTGTTTCATTTAGTTCATCTTCTGGGGTTTTGTCTTGTTTCTTCATTCAAAACAAATTTCTCTGTCTCCTTATTTTGCCTAATTCTCTCTGTTTATTTCTATATATTACATAGGTAAGTTTCCCAATCTTGGAGTATTGGCCTTATGTAAAGATATGACTATCCTTCAGTGGTGTCATGTTTCCTTGATTTTTTGTTTCTTAGTTTTATATTGCTCTCTTCCAGTCTTTATGAAGTGCCTTGGGAGAGTAACACCTTTCATCTGTCCTGCTAGGTATTTTGAGACTTTCTCAGACTGTCTATGAATATACCTGCTCCACACTTCTTGCTATTTCTTGTAATAGAGTTTAAGCACACATGACTTCTCTTGATCCTGCAATACACCAGGCAAATTGTTGACAACATTTTTGCTTTCCTAATGGTGGCACTAGAACTCAAGTTCATGGTCTCTGCCATGCTGCAGATTCAGGCAGGCTTTCTGCACGTGTTCACTAGCCATCTACCAAAGCTTGCTCTTGCCAACACCATGGGGAACGAACACAGGGAGCCAGCCACAGAGTGGGAGTATGTGTAGGTGAGGCACACTGAGCACTGGGGGTGCCCATGGGTCAGTTGGGAAATCCATGTGTGAGGCATTCTCAGCAGTTCAAGGAAAGGCTTCTTGATGGAGTCCACAATGGGTTTGTACCTTCTGAGAGTCCTATCTGCTCTTCTTTTAGGCTGTTCCTGCACCCCCCATTAATGCAGCACACAAATTAGTACTCTGGATGGAGTGAGAGAGAAATGAGCCTCTTTGGCTGTGTCCTGCCTTGTTGAGAAACCAGGTGCTCACTCACACACTCTCACTTTCCCTCACAAGAGAAATCATGGGCCTAGAAGATTTCTCTTGGTCCTAAGCTGTGCCACCTTGGGAAAAGGGGATGAGAATAAAGTAATGCTGCTTCTCTTACCCTCTCAAATGCATCCAAACTCGTATTTTTCCCCCTCTAATAGTGTCCTGAAACATCCTCTGGACACCTGAACTTCCACAAAGGCTTTTTCACCTGTGGATGATTGTCTAACACAGTGTTTTCCAGGGGATCCTAGATTGTGACCAAGAAGAGCTGAAGCTGATTCATACACTGCTGTAAGTTCCACATCCAGGATTGAGTTTTGTGTTCTGACGCATGGGAAGGTGAGACTCCTCGGAGGTATCTTGGTATATGATGTTGGATCCCGCACCTCCCCAAAGGCATTTCGTCCATGGATGGATGCCGAATTATTGTTGCTGAGGGAAGGGAGAAAAACAAGGAATGTCTTATTCCACCATGATACTGACATCACTCCTCTGTACATGTTAAGTATATACAATTTTATTTGTTAATTATATCTCAATAATGCTGGGGGGAGCAGAGAAAGAGAATGAGTTAAACCCTTAAAATGCTGGGGGGAATTTTTTTAAACGAATAATTGTATGCCCAGCAAAATATCAATCAAGTGTGATGGTGGGATAAGTACATAGTTATGAGGACTCAAAAAATTCACACCTCATGCCCCCTTTCTTAAAAAGCTGTTAGACGGTACACTCCAAAGACAAGGAAAACATGGCTCAAAAGAAAGAGATGTCAATTTGAGCAGGCAGTGAGGATTCCCCAAGGGCCATGTCCAGGAAAGATGGAATTGATAAAATATCTGATCTGTGTAAACATTTAGAAATAAACTACTAACAGGAATTGGCATAACCAATGGGAAAAAAGTGAAATGAAGCTAACAGAAAATTATACAAATAAAAATAAAGAGGCAATCAAGGAAAAGCAAAAAGAATAAGAAAGGTGATAAAGTGCTATTACACCAGGAGACTCATAAGGAAACAGTAATGTAATATTGTAATATCATCATTTAACAATGTAAATCCTGACCTTATGTAACCAAAAATTGCAAAGTAAATATTTAGTATGATGGGAGTAGGGAAGAAGGAAAGCTAAATAGTCATTTATAATAAAATGAAAGCAACAGACAATATCTAAAATGAAGAAATCAAGAGGCACCAGTTTAAAACTATTATCAAAATGAAGTAAAGGGACTTCCCTGGTGGCGCAGTGGTTAAGAATCCGCCTGTCAATGCAGGGGACATGGGTTCAATCCCTTGCCTGGGAAGATCCCACATGCCATGGAGCAACTAAGGCTGCGAGCCACAACTACTGAGCCCGTAGGCCGCACCCACTAAGCCCACGTGCCACAACTACTGAAGCCCGTGCACCTAGAGCCCATGCTCTGCAACAAGAGAAGCCACTGCAATGAGAAGATCGCACACTGTAATGAAGAGTAGCCCCCTCTCACCGCAACTAGAGGAAGCCGGAGTGCAGCAAGGAAGACCCAGTGCAGCCCCTTCCCCCAAAAAAATGCTGTTTAAAGATGAGTACAAGAAAACACAGCTAAAAAGATTGAAAGGGCTTAGTTATCTCTGTGGAGCAGGGGGAGGGAAGGGGAGAGAAAGAGCAAGGCTGTAGACTGTGTTTTCTGTTGTGTTATTTAATTACACTGGATTTTAAAAATGTGTTCGATGCTTCTTAATTTAAAATTTTAAAAGTTATTTTAAAGTTAAAATTTTAAGTTAAAAAATTATTTAGAAAAATCATGGTGCTCTTTTTTAAAGAAAGAAAATGAATACAAAAGGGTTATATGATTACCAGCAGGTGGCACTATTTTCTATCTCAGTGTGAGACTTTTCTTCCTAAATCCTGCCTCCTCTGCTTTTTCCTCATTCATTTGATTACATTAAATTGTATAGCTTTTTTCTCCCAAGAACTGAGAAGCCCAAACTTGTTGATCTTGACGGAGAAAATAGTTTGTTTCTATATTGCTTAGATTTTAGGCAATCATGAGTATTTCCATAGTGACTACACTAAACTGAAATTATCAGTTCTCTAATGCAGTACAATTATCTTTATATTTTTCTTTTGTAAAACAGAGATGAAATAACTAAACTCTTCTCTTTTTCATAAATCTTTGCCTTCCAAGAAAACCAGCAAAATTTTCCAGAACCAGCTTATTTGTTTAGGTACTTAACCTGCAAGTTCACGATAAACTATCAAATTTTGAAAGTACAAATGCTACTGGTTATGTTAATATAATTTGGAATATAAACACATACTGATTACAAAGAGTAAGATTAGAGATTAAATTGATTTTACCTAACTCCACCTTCTAGCTCTATATGACACTAGAACATAGATCTTGAAGCAACAGAAAAGATTATTTTTTGAGCAGTAGTTACTGAATTCTACTCACCTATAACTTCCTATCAATGCCCTGTCCTGTCTGGCACCTAAAATTTCTCACTCGTACACCCTGCCTTCTCCTCACACTTTCTCTCCAACCCTGACATTCATCTCTCCTCCTCTCACCTGTCAGCCTGTCTATCCACCCACCATCTGACAGCTTTGTCTTATTGTCTGCTTTGCACCCACTTACATCACTCTCTTTGCCTTACCCCCTCTTTCTTCCACCTAGCAAAGTGTTTTTCCAACATTTTGTATTTCTGCTGGGACTCTTGTTTTTTATTCTAGTCCAGTTTTCCCTCTCCATTGGTAACTATGTGCCTTGGTCTTCCTCCATGGGTTGAGGTTAGGGCAAGATTAGTGTTAGGGTCAGGGTCTTCTGTATTTCTTTCCTTTTACTGTCCCTCTGAGCCAGCTCTTTTGTCACAAATTCAATAACAACATCTTAACTCTGCCATGAAGATAGATAACGTGTATGGTGTACTGTGAAAATAATTTTTTTTTTTACTTATTAGTAACTTTTAATTTTGATACAGTTGAAATAATAGTACAAAGAACATTAGCATATTCTTTATCTAAACAAAAGGTATACAGATATTAATGTTTCATTATTGTTTCTATTCATTTGCTTTATCATTTCTCTCTCTCAGATAGATTGATAGATATAGATATAGTTTTCTGAACCATCTGATGGTAACAGACATCATGTTTCTTTACCCCTAGATATTTCAGCATGTATTTCCTAAGAACAAGGATATTCTTTTTTTTTTTATTAGTCTCTGCTTTACAACAAAGTGAATCCGTCATACATATATATCTGTTCCCACATCCCCTCCCTCCTGCGTCTCCCTCCCTCCCACCCTCCCCATCCCACCCCTCCAGGTGGCCACAAAGCACCGAGCCGATCCCCCCGCGCCACGCGGCCACCCCCCACCAACCATCCACCCCATGCCCGACAGTGTATACACGTCCATGCCTCTCCCCTGCCCCGTCACAGCCCCCCCCCCATATCCCCAAGCCCACCCCCAGTAGGTCTGTGTCTCTATTCCTGTTTTACCCCTAAGTTCTTCATGACATTTTTTTTTTCTTAAATTCCATATATATGTGTTAGCATACGGTATTTGTCTTTCTCTTTCTGACTTACTTCACTCTGTATGACAGACTCTAGGTCTATCCACCTCATTACAAATAGCTCAGTTTTGTTCCTTTTTATGGCTGAGTAATATTCCTATGTATATATGTGCCACATCTTCTTTATCCATTCATCTGTTGATGGACACTTAGGTTGCTTCCATGTCCTGGCTATTGTAAATAGAGCTGCAATGAATATTTTGGTACATGACTCTTTTTGAATTATGCTTTTCTCAGGGTATACGCCCAGTAGTGGGTTTGCTGGGTTTTATGGTAGCTCTATTTTCAGTTTTTTAGGGAACCTCCATGCTGTTCTCCATAGTGGCTGTATCAACTTACATTCCCACCAACATGGCAAGAGGGTTCCCTTTTCTCCACACCCTCTCCAGTATTTATTGTTTGTAGACTTCTTGATGATGGCCATTCTGACTGGTGTGAGGTGATACCTCATTGTAGTTTTGATTTGCATTTCTCTAGTGATTAGCGATGTTGAGCATCCTTTCATGTGTTTGTTGGCAGCCTGTATATCTTCTTTGGAGAATAATTAAGTTACCACAGTGTCTATAACAGAAACCTGAAACCGGTATTTTTTTTCCTGATATTGAATAACTTGGTATTGGTTCAATGGTAGAAGTATTTTTGCCTCAGCTTTAAAATGAGACTTGTAAATGATGAGACCCAGGCTGAAAATGAATGAGCTGTGATTAGAATGACAAAGAACAGAAAAATATGGGACAGGTAACCTCACTGCCATCTCTACTCCTCGCAAATGAGTAAGCTGAAACAGGGCTCTTTACCCTCAGTTTCTCAGGACTGTTTCTTTATCTGTAAAAAGGGCATAACAATATTGATAATATACGTGCCTGGGGCCACAGCCCCTGGACCTGGAGAATTCTTGATTTCCTGTCCATTTTTAGGATGTGTACACACAGGTTTCGCAATTGCCTTAAATTGGCACACAGTGAAGAGCTTCTGGAAAGAAAGGGACTTAATAAAAACTTTACCCAGTGATTCAAGACTGATTATCTGAAAATATAAAGGCATTCTTTGTGCCAGTAAAGGAAACTGAGAGAATTTGGCTCCATGACATGGTGATAAGAAATAGAACTTTGTACTTTTCTAGACAATGATCCTGTCATTGTCTCAGATCTGCACATAAAACTTACCTGCTTCCAAAAGTGGGTCTGGTCCATCCAATCATTCAGTTTCTTCCACAGTAATTGGGTGGGATTTCTAAGTCACTTCCTTAACATGTATACATTTATTCATTCAAAAACATACTTGTAGTTCTGCTATGTGCAGATACTTCACTCACTTGTGATTTCTTGAGACGTGAAAAAGGGAGAGAGTATGGATTCTCTTTCCATGGGAGTAGGGACAACAGAAAGGGATTTTAGAAAGTGGCATTAAGGGCCTTCAAAACCAGCAATGGGGATAGGAGAACAGTCTGGGGTTTCTACCATAAGCATCTAATAAAGCACAGTTTGTCACACCAGCCGGGTCTGCTCAATTAGTATTTCCTTCTTTTTGTACCTTTTGCTCAACAAAATTAAATATTAAGAATAGAACTTGTCTTGGTAATACCAGTATTATAAAGTTAAAATAAAGTTGACAGATATTCTTTCTTTCAACACATGTTTATTGAGCGCCTACTACGTGTGAGGTATTGTTCTGTGTGCTAGGGATGCAGCAGTGAAGTAGGCAGGCAGCATGACTCAGCAGGAGTTTCTGCTCTGACCATGGGAGGCAATTAATTAATCAACTAATAAATAAATAAGGTAATAAGAAAATTTCAGATAGCGGTGAGACAGTGGAGATACCCAAGGACCGCACAGCTACTTCAGTTTAGGTGATGAAGTAGACATTTTGCGTTGAGATCTGAAGGACAGGATGGTAAGCATAATGAGATCGGTGGACACTGCATTCTGGGCGTAGTGAACTGGTGGCATACGTGCTCTAATGCACAGCCAGGCCTGGAACTCAGACAGGCCTCTGCAGCTGGAGTAGGCGCACAGACGGTGAGAGTGGCAGGAGAAATTGGCAGGGAAGTAGGTGGTAGAAACCAGGCTGTGTGAGATGTAGCATTTTGGATATCTGTGCACATGCAGACAAAAACACGTATATCATAGGTGTTCCTCCGTTCACAGCAATGTAACAGACGTCCGAATTTTAGCGTTATTAAAACGGTTTTTAAAGTGTTCTCAAATCAATAAAATATAGTCCTTTACACGTGGTGCAGAGAGTTCTATGTAAATAGAATGTTTTAAGTCATTTTACTCTAGTTTAGACTGTTCAAGTTTTTGTGAACTAACTATCACTTCCATGTGTTTTTTGGTTATAAATCCAGATATTTAGAATAAAACTCAAATGTAAGGAGAGTGCCTGCAATGTCTGGTGAATAATCTCTTTTAAAATTATGGTAATTAGAGCATCTAAAAGACAAAGTCTAACTTTTTGAAAATGAAGTTTAAATCAAATAAAATTAAAAGCTCAGAAAAGCTTCTTTCCAAGCTCACTTTAGGGTGCAAAAATAATTCCTTATTAATGACTCAGTAGCTATTTAAATTTGCTCTTGCTCAAAATAAGATATCTATATGCTCAATATTAAGAGAAGTAATAGGCTTATTTCTTTGAAAATAGGTGTGAGTTAGGATGACTAATCTGGAACAAGGAGCAAGAATTTGTAAGAAACTTGGGGAGCTTACTTCTCTGTCCATTTCTTTCCATTTACACTCCCAGTCCAGAAGCCATAGAGAAAAATATATGCCATACATTGAGAAAAGCCAAGTAGTTTCTAGATGAATTTTAGAGAGTTGACAAAGTTAAAAATATAGTAATGAGCTCAATATCAACTTTTACCAGTTACCTGGCATTTAATTATTTGCCATCAACACTAAGCTGGGTATGATTTTGTTTTGTTAAAGCACTATAACCCTAAAATATACTTACTACTACATATTTAAGTGTGAAATTTACATAAAGGCTAGAAGTACCTTGTAGTCTAGTTTGGAACATAAAAGAAGGAGGCCCACAAGATACATAGGAATTTGATAAGCAGCTTAGGAATTCTTGAATTTATGGGTTTAACATTGTTTCACCTACAGAGTTGAAGCTCTAGGAACAGTGGAGAGAGGCTGCACTGGAGATCATGGGACTTGAGTTCTCTTTCCGACCTTGCCGTGCAGAGACTTGGCTCCTTTGAGCAAGAGCCCTTTCTTCTCTGAACCTCAGATCTGACACTCCAGGATTTTTTATTATTTTATTATATTATTTTATTTTATTATTTAAACGCTTCTCTCATATCACCTTGGCTGATCTCTATTTTCAGCCACAGCTTTCTAGGAGATTTTGTGTATGTTTAGACCCATTCTACAGAGCAGCCTTCCAATTAAAGAAGCTTATGTCTTTCTGCATTTTGCTGTAGGGCTTTACCTACTCCACCTTGGGCTCTCTGCTGGAAGCACTGCCTGGAAATGCAGGCTCATTAAGCCTCACTTAACTAAGAAGAGGCTAAACTGAACTGTCTGGTAGTTTTTTGTTTTTTGTTTTTTTTTGCGGTACGTGGGCCTCTCACTGCTGTGGCCTCTCCCGTTGCGGAGCACAGGCTCCGGATGCGCAGGCTCAGTGGCCATGGCTCACGGGCCCAGCCGCTCCGTGGCATGTGGGATCTTCCTGGACTGGGGCACGAACCCGTGTTCCCTGCATCGGCAGGTGGACTCTCAACCACTGCGCCACCAGGGAAGCCCTGTCTGGTAGTTTTGATGGATAATTCTGGGTGGTATCCTGCCAACTTCTAAGGAGATCTCAGGAGAATTGAAACCCCCCTCCTCTCCCCGACTCCCCAAAACAACCTCTCATCAGGTACCCTTACTATTGGCTTTCTCTCTTGCCCCACTCCCTCTCTGCTCCCTTACTCATACTTCCTAAATCATGTCTTGTATTAGAGTGTTATTGCTGCATACCAAATTACCTGTAATAAATGTATTACCTATTGTGTAGGTCAGAGCTCTGGGTGGGATTGCCTGGATTTTCTGCATACAGTCTCACAAGGCTGAAATCAAACTGTTGGCTTAGCCAGGCTGGGCACTTATCTGGAAGATCTGGGAAAGAATCTGCTTCCAAGCTTAGTTCCTTGCAGTTGTAGAGCTGAGGTCCCTGTTTCCTGCCTGTGAGCCAGGGGTCATTCTCAGCTCCTAGAGGCTAGTCTCAAGTCCTTTCCAGCTGTCTCCTTCCATTTTCACAGCCTATGATAGTGGCATGTCAACTCCTTCTGTGCTTTTAACCCGTTTGACCTCCACTTCTGCAACCAGCCAGAGAAAACTTTCTGCTTTAAAGGGCTAATGCTATTAGATTAGGCTTATCTGAATGATTTCCTTTTTGATGAACTCAAAGCCAGCTAATTAGTAACTCAATTAAATCTGCAAAATCTCTTTTGCCGTGTCACATTAATGTAATCCGTCCATGATATTTCATCATATTTACAGTCCCAGGATTTAGGATGGAAAATCTTGGAGGACTATCTTTAGAATTCTGCGTACCACACTTTCCAAATAAACTAGTTGTACCCAAATCTTTGCCTCTGCTTTCAGGGGGACCCAGAGTAAGATAACCCATAAATAGCAAATGGCTACTTTTCCAAATTCTAATTGAGCTTTCCAATTGTTCCAACTAAATCAAGATTTTAGAGAAGTTTTCTAATTTAGTTGTCATTTTCATGACTGGAAACTTCTAAGAGAAGTAAGTATAAAAATTAAACAATTTCTCAAGCTTCCTTAAGAATGTCTGAACTATTTAAACCTAACTAAGGCTGGCAGCCCCTTGCCTTTTGATCTTCTAATTTTACAGTACATCGCACTTTATATTTTTGTACTCTTCTCACCTAGCAGATTTATTGAATTTATTTCATTTACTCTGCACAAGAAGGCTGAGAGCCTTTATGACCCTAATTTTATAAACAGAAACTGGGGCTCAGTTTCAGAAATTTTCTCAAGGCCGCATGGCTAGTCATGGCAAAAATGGAAAAAAAATCCAGCTCTGATTCCAGGTGCCCACTCCTTCCATTTTACCTTGCCAGCCTCCAAAACTGAGCAAATAAGCAGGTAATCTGGGAGAAGGAGGTATTGCATAGCCCTATATAGAGACACTTTAAGTCACTGAGTTGGAGAAAATAACCTTGTTCAACACAGAATGGCTTTATTGAAATTATAGCGCAGAGTACTGATCCCAGATCATAGTCCAGATTTTCTCTTACAGACTTCCTCCTTCCAGAAAATTTAACAAACCTCAGAGAACTCAAATATAGCCCTATAATTGTTTCCATGGTTGCATTTCAACAAAACTGTTCATTAAACAGCAATCTATTATCTTATCATCTTCGGACTTATGAACAAACATTTTCCCAATATATCTCTTTCTAGAAAACTTTACATGCCGGTCCTAATGAAGGAAATTTAGAAAGTATTAACTACACCAAAGTCAAACCAAAATTTTTGGAATTTTACTGACTTCAAATAATGGCATGAGGACTTTAGCTAGGAGGGTATTATTTGTGAAAAAGAACTCTAAAAAGCAGAAAATTGAAAATTAATTGTTGCTTTGTAAACTGTTTCTGTTTAGTAAACTTTTATTTTCTATATGAGGCTTATTATCATATCAAGGATCAAGGTTGTCCTTGAGATGAGTGGGTTGTTCTCTAAATCTTAAAAAGTCAGAGAGAGAGAGAGAGAGAGAGAGAGAGAGGTGGGAGGGAAGAAGGAAATTCTTGTTTGTAAATAAAGCAGAATGATGGATGACTTACTTTAAAATTTGTGATGGTTTTAATTTTGTCATTATTTTTGTTTTTGGATAGGTACGTACATATACAGGAAGACAATAAACATATGCAGTGTTTTCAGATGCAAAATATTATGGTAGAATGGAACACCTTGATGCATTATCCTCATTTATCCTCACAGAGAAGCAGAAGGTGAACGATGCAGTGCTAGCTTATGGTTAGATTTGACTGTAATTTGCCTGGTGAACATTTCAGGGTCTTGAGGCTCAGGAGCTGGCATGTTCACACAAAGAGCAGAGCAGGGACCGACGTGGGGAGCGCAAGTCTATGTCTCTAATTTTTCTTTAGCTCTGACAGTTTTTGAGTATCTTCTTTCTTCTGGGGTCCCTTACACCCATACAAATCCACTGCGCATGGACTCAGGTGTAGCCCATCTTTAGTGCTCGCTGCTTTCAATGTCTTTGCTTCTCCCTCACATCAGCTCTACAGCTTTCCTTCCTGACCCCTACCCCTGCCAGTGTGCCTACCTGCCTCTATCTTTCCCAAGTAAGCATGTTTTAAATATAATATACTTGCCAAAATAATAAAGACTGGCATATTAAATGTCTCAGGAGTTGCAATGGATTCCATGTTTGTGTCCCCACCCAATTCATTTGTCGAAATCCTAACCCCCAATAAGGTGGTATTAGAAGGTAGGGCTCTTAGGAGATAATTAGGTCATGAGGGTGGTATCATCATGAATGTGATTATTGTCCTTACACAGGGATTCCCAGAGCTTTCTGCCACGTGAACAAGCAGTGAGAAGGTGGCAGTCTATGAACCAGAAAGTGGACCCTCACTAGATACTTAGTCTGCCAGCACCTTGATCTTGGACTTCCCCAGGCTCCAGAAATGTATGAAATAAGTGTTTGTTGTTTAAACCACCCAGTCTATAGCATTCTGTAATGGCATCCTGGACTAAGACAAGAGTGTCTGATTGAAAAGAAGTCCTCAGTAAGAAAGCCACTCATAATGAGAAAGAATATACTGCTAATGAGAAATTAGGAATGGATGACCGTAAGAGAGAGTATCTATTAGATTCAAGGAAGCTCATTTTTTATGGTCACAATCTTTTGACATCAGTTGGAAGAAAGTCTCAGGGCAGGATCTTCCCAACATTCTTAATTTTGGTCACTCAAGGACTTCCTACTGAACCTCACCCCTGTAGCCAGGTTTCTTCTACTCCTGTCACTTGTTCCCTTTCTCCCTAGTTGCTTTTTCCCCTCTGTTGACTACTCCATAATTTTATCCTACTTGTAAGCGTTTCATGACCCAGCTCCCTCTTCAGTTCCAGTACCATCTCTCTCTGAGTGTTTTCCAAACACATCTTTTATGAGAAGCAGCACGGTGACCTGAAAAGTCATGGGCTTGATTCTGGAGTCTCAGCACTGCCATTACTCACTAGGGATGGGCCTTGGGGAAAGATAGTTCTCTATGCTTCCATTTTTTGGTTGTTCTCTATGCGCCTTTAGCAAGAACATTGTGGAGTTCAGCATTTGGTTAGTTTTATAACTATCTGTTCCCTTTCCTCTCAAGATTTCCCATCGATTCAACCAGAGTCAAAATAATCTGAAACATTGCTATTCAAAGAGTTGCCCATAAGCAATCAGTATGGGCATCATCAAGGAGCTTATTCAAAATCTCAGGCCCACCTCAGACCTGCTGAGTGGGAAGCTGTATTTCAGTGAGGTCCCAATGATTGATTGAACACTGAAGTTTAGAAGTACTTATCTAAACATATACTTAGGCATTGAGTTCAGAGTTTGGGAGCAACAATTCCTGGCAGTCTGAGGGAACAAGTCCAGCTGGGTCACATGAGCAGGGTGTCCAGAGATTCAAGGAAGCTTATTTTTTTATGGTTAGAGTTTTTGTCATTGACGTCAGTGACCTCAGAGCTTCTTCCTGGTGCTATACTTGGAATGGTGCCACTGTGCAAGATTCAGGAGCATGTCTTACTTTTTTTTAATTAAAAAAATTTTTTTAAGTCTTTATTGAATTTGTTACAATATTGCTTCTGTTTTATATTTTGGTTTTTTGGCTGTGAGGCATGTGGGATCTTAGTTCCCCGACCAGGGATCGAACCCACACCCCCTGCATTGGAAGGCGAAGTCTTAACCACTGGACCGCTAGGGAAGTCCCAGGAGCATGTCTTTTAGCAGCAGCCAAGACCCCCCAAAGCTATGCCTCCAAAAGAAAGGGAAAACCAGTGACAAATGAGCTCAAAGAAAAATCAACCTAGTTCTTCCTGACTCTTGGAGATTTTATCCTCCTATAAACATCCTTCTGTCTTTCTCTGGCCTCTGATTTCTCTACTCCACTTCCAAGTGGGGATGTTGTTCAGATAGGCTCTCTCCTCTGCTTCCTTTCTGACTTCTTTGAATCTAGCACTCAACATTTTTCCTTGAAATAATACTCACTAAATAAGATAATTATCAAAAACTAGTAAAAGTTGCCAAGATATCTGGCTTAGAATCAGACTCTGGCCTGGCTCCTCTCTTGAGACCAAAAGAATGCTGCTCTACAGCTACCTGCTGGGTTCCCCTCAAAGATGGCATATGTTGCTGTAGGTGCAGCTGCCGTTGCTAATCTCGAATGTGAAGGTGAGAGATTGAATTTAGCTAATAATAGAGCAATAAATTCTAGATTTCACATTATCTCAAGTAACTCACAGCTTCAGCCCTTCTCTTCACAATAAAAGAGAGAAACAGAATTTTTAGAAGTACTCTGAGCTGCAAAAATAAACATTATATAGGTACCATACACGGGAGAGTTGATGCATTTTATACCTAGCGTCTCACTCAGAATTTATGTACCCTTGCTTGACACTTTTTCTAATAAGATTATATATCTGATTTCTAGACCACGATAAATTAGAAAAGAGATAAATATTGCTCTAGATAAGTGTGTTATTACAGCTATTGGGGATTAAGGATGTAGTAAAAGGCAGAAACCCTGCACACACACACACACACACACACACACACACAAACACACATACCCCAAAAATAGTATGAGACTATTTTATGTAGGGGCAAAGATCCATCCTTACCCTTGTCCTCTAGCCCTGAAAGCTTTATTGTATTACAACTCAACACCCCAATTAATATTCTTAATAACAGAGCTGATTTTATGCAGGAAATGTAAAATATTCTCCAGTAAACTGAAAAATAAAAAGACACGTAAGCATATGTTATGGTCTAACTATAAAAGCTGTAACCATAGCAGAAATAGAATTTAGACAATTTTTTCATTAAAAATAGTTTAAATAAAATTTTGTGAGGCTATTCAAGGGTTATGACTAGATAAAACTTCACAGCATCTTTTATTTTGTATAATCCTTAAAGTTTTCAAGAGGTTCTCATATACATTATTTGCTCTCATTCAAATGAGATTAATGAAAACTTGAAATGCATTTAAGTAAACCAATGAAGGAAAATAAATGTATTTTTAAACACAAAGTAGAAGGCAAAGTCTCTATGGAGGCAGAATGATTCCTATGACTCTCTCTAAAACTACAGATAAAATGTTTTAGAGAAATGGGAAAAAAATGTGTGTAGAATCATATCTCTCTGGCTAGAAGAAGTTTAGTAATTACTTGGTCCAACCATCCATATAATATTCAAGATCTTTCTACAACATCTCTGATAAGTGATTCTTCAATCAGGATTTAAACATCTTAAGAGACAGAGGAATACTTACCTCTATTTCCACTTCTTTTATTTTTAAGTAACTCCCTCAGCATAATCCTTTTTATACTGAATCATAATCTACCTCCTTGTAGTCTCTACCAGTAATATCTAGCTTAATCTGTTTTGGTCTTTGTTCATAGGGAAAAGACGCAGGAATAAAAATAAAGAGAGGTGAGGGTGTTCTCTTCAAAGACCCATTATGTGAAAGAGAAATTGGACTTAACATTTTAAGGTCATGGTGATCTATGTGCAGAAGTTATGAAAAGGCAAAAACAAAAACAAAAACATAAACCATTTAAGCAGTCATTACTGTCCACCAATGTGATGAACTTCCTTGAGAAATCCTTAGTTTCCCATTAGCGGAAGCATTCTAATTGAGGCTTGATGACCAATTATCAGGATACTATAGAAAATCCTGCTATATTACATGGGACATTGTGTTTTACAAACTCTAACTTAGTTTTACTTACTACACTGTTATGATTTCTGGATTACAACTTAATGCTCCACATTTTAATCATCATCACCATCATCATCATCATCAGTAACATTTATTTTGTGCTCTGAATGTACCAGGCACTGTGCCAAGTATTTCATACATATTATCTTATTTAATCCTTTTAACAATCCCAGGAAACAGGTGATATTATTAATATTTCCTTTGATGAATGAGAAAACCAAGGCTTACAAAGATTGAGAATCCTGTCTTTGAACTACAGAGACTGAGAACATATCAGTGGTTGCTGAGGACTATTAGTGAGAGGAAAGGTTGATTACAAAAGAGCACCAAAAAATTGGGGGAGGTGGTGGAATTGCTCTGTATCATGATGGTGGTTACCACATGGCTGAATGCATTCATCAAAACTCATAGACTTGTACAGGAAAGAGAGTAAGTTTTACAACATAAACTATATCTTAATAAACCTGACTTTAAAAATCTTGCCTTTGATTGTACAGTTGGTTAGTACTCTTCTGTGGGCTGAGGTAGTTATAAGTTTGGACTCTGTGGTTATTCTGTGCTCCTCAACTGAGGTCTCTAATTTGGGTAAGGTGCCACATCACATTTGCAACTTTGGTGCTTGGGCTAGGCCCAAAGACTACGTGGATAGTATCCTATGGGAATGCATATGTCTTAATAAGTTCTATCACCTTTTAACTATATTTGTCACTGTATTCTCCTCTGTAATTCACTTCTCAATTCATGGTTTCCAAACTTGCTACATTCTGATTATCTTGAAAGATGAGACAGTTTGTTTACCTCTATAATTGTCTCTAAAATTCTAGTATCTTTCACAGTACCGTATTCAGACACAAAGAGTATTTTCCTCAATAAAAAACACTAGGAAAACTGAAATTTGGGTTCATCATAAGGAAACATTTCAGATAGGCACTGCTACTCAGAGACGGACCAGGTGCCCACTAGGACATGGGTGTCCTACATCAGAGAACAAAGTATTTCTAAAATCACCTTTAACTGAATTTATCAAAGCTCACAAATAAAAAATGCTCAATGATTTCTCTAAAGGCATGAGGAATATTGATTTCGTAGATTTATAAGTGCAGAACATTATGAGATAAAAGGAGGAGAACCTTGCTTTGGTTCTACTCCCACTCAGCTTTCCTTCTGTGCCTGCTGTGTGTGTGTGTGTGTGTGTGTGTGTGTGTGTGTGTGTGATTGTGTCTGAGAACATGTGTCCTAATGAGGGCAACTTAAGGGCAAGATTTTGAGGCAACTGATGAATGAAATCACTATGAGTAGTCAATTTCATAAGAGAAAAACGTTTTTTTTAATTTTATTTATTTATACAACAGGTTCTTATTAGTTATTTATTTTATACATATTAGTGTATATATGTCTATCCAAATCTCCCAGTTCATCCCACAACCACCACCCCTTCTCTGCTTTCCCACCTTGGTGTTCATACGTTTGTTCTGTACATCTGTATTTCTATTTCTGCCTTGCAAACTGGTTCATCTGTACCATTTTTTAGAGTCCACATATATGCGTTAATATATGATATTCGTTTTTCTCTTTCTGACATTTCACTCAGTAGGACAGTCTCTAGGTCCATCCATGTCTCTACAAATTACCCAATTTCATTCTTTTTTATGGCTGAGTAACATTCCATTCTATATATGTACCACATCTTCTTTAGCCATTTGTCTGTCAATGGGCATTTAGGTTGCTTCCATGATCTGGCTATTGTAAATAGTGCTGCAGTGAACACTGGGGTGCATGTGTCTTTTTGAATTATGGTTTTCTCAGGGTATATGCCCAGTAGCGGGATTGCTGTGTCATATGGTAATTCTATTTTTACTTTTTTAAGGAACCTCCATACTGTTCTCCATAGTGGCTGTCTCAATTTACATTCCCACCAACAGTGCAACACGGTTCCCTTTTTCTCCACACCCTCTCCAGGATTTGTTGTCTGTAGATTTTCTTATGATGCCCATTCTAACTGGTGTGAGGTGAAACCTCACTGTAGTTTTGATTTGCATTTCTCTAATAATTAATGATGCTGAGCAGCTTGTCATGTGCCACTTGGCCATCTGTATGTCTGCTTTGGAGAAATGTCTATTTAGGTCTTTAGCCCATTTTTGGATTGCATTGTTTGTTTCTTTAATATGGAGCTGCATGAGCTGTTTATATATTTTGGAGATTAATCCTTTGTCCGTTGATTCACTTGCAAATATTTTCTCCCATTTTGAAGGTTGTCTTTTCATCTTGTTTGTAGTTTCTTTTGCTTTGCAAAAGCTTTTAAGTTTCATTAGGTCCCATTTGTTTATTTTTGTTTTTATTTCCATTACTCTAGGAGGTGGCTCAAAAAAGCTCTTGCTGTGATTTATGTCAAAGAGGGTTCTTCCTATGTTTTCCTCTAAGAGTTTTATAGTGCCCAGTTTTACATTTAGGTCCCTAATCCATTTTGAGTTTATTTTTGTGTATGGTGTTAGGGAGTGTTCTAATTTCATTCTTTTACATGTAGCTGTCCAGTTTTCCCAGCACCACTTATTGGAGAGGCCGTCTTTTCTCCTTTGTATATCCTTGCCTCCTTTGTCATAGATTAGTTGACCATAGGTGCATGGGTTTATCTCTGGGCTTCCTATCCTCTTCCATCAATCTATATTTCTGTTTTTGTGCCAGTACCATATTGTCTTGATTACTGTAGATTTGTAGTAATGTCTGAAGTCAGGGACTCTGATTCCTCCAGCTCTGTTTTTTTTCCCTCAAGATTGCTTTCACCATTTGGGGTCTTTTTTATCTCCATACAACTTTTAAGATTTTTTGTTCTAGTTCTATAAAAAATGCCATTGGTAATTTGATAGAGATTGCATTGAATCTGTAGATTGCTTTGGGTAGTAGTCATTTTCACAGTATTGATTCTTCCAATCCAAGAACACGGAATATCTCTCCATCTGTGTCATCTTTGATTTCTTTCATCAGTGTCTTATAGTTCTCTGAGCACAGGTCTTTTACCTCCTTAGGTAGGTTTATTCGAGATGTTTTATTCTTTTTGTTGCAATGGTGAATGGGATTGTTTCCTTAATTTCTCTTTCTCATCTTTCATTGTTAGTATATAGGAATGCAAGAAATTTCTGTGCATTAATTTTGTATCCTGCAACTTTACCAAATTCATTGATTATCTCTAGTAGTTTTCTGGTGACATATTTAGGATTATCTATGTATAGTATCATGTCATCTGCAAACAGTGACAGTTTTACTTCTTCTTTTCCAATTTGAATTCCTTTTATTTCTTTTTCTTCTCTGATTGCCATGGCTAGGACTTGCAAAACTATGTTGAATAATAGTGGTGAGAGTGGGCAACCTTGTCTTGCTCCTGATCTTAGAGGAAATGGTTTCAGTTTTTCACCATTGAGAATGATGTTGGCTGTGGGTTTGTCATATATGGCCTTTATTATGTTGAGGTAAGTTCCCTCTATGACTACTTTCTGGAGAGTTTTTAATCATAAATAGGTGTTGAATTATGTCAAAAGATTTTCTGCATCTATTGAGATGATTATATGGGTTTTATTCTTCAATTTGTTAATATGGTATATCACATTGATTCAATTGCATATATTGAAGAATCCTTGCATCCGGGATACATCCCATTTGATTATGGTGTTTGATCCTTTTAATCTGTTGCTGGACTCTGTTTGCTAGTATTTTGTTGAGGATTTTTGCGTCTATATTCATCAGTGATATTGGTCTGTAATTTTCTTTTTTTGTACTATCTTTGTCTGGTTTTGGTATCAGTGTGATGGTGGCCTCGTAGAATCAGTTTGGGAGTGTTCCTTCCTCTGCAATTTTTTGGAAGAGTTTGAGAAGGATGGGTGTTAGCTCTTCTCTAAATGTTTGATAGAATTTGCCTGTGAACCCACCTGGTCCTGGACTTTTGTTTGTTGGAAGATTTTTTTTCACATTTTCAATTTCATTACTTGTGATTGGTCTGTTCATGTTTTCTATTTCTTCCTGATTCAGTCTTGGAAGGTTATATCTTTCTAAGAATTTGTACATTTCTTCCAGGTTGTCCATTTCATTGATATATAGTTGCTTGTAGTAGTCTCTCATGATCCTTTGTATTTCTGCAGTGTCAGTTGTAACTTCTCCTTTTTCATTTCTAATTTTATTGATTTGAGTCCTCTCTCTAGATGAGTCTGGCTTTAAGTTTATGAGTTTTATCTTTTGTTTATCTTCTCAAGGAACCAACTTTTAGTTTTTTTGATCTTTGCTATAGTTTTCTTTGTTTCTATTTCATTTATTTCTGCTCTGATCTTTATGATTTCTTTCCTTCTACTAACTTTGGGTTTTGTTTGTTCTTCTTTCTCTAGTTCCTTTAGGTGTAAGTTTGGAATGTTTATTTGAGATTTTTCTTGTTTCTTTAGGTGAGATTGTATTGCTATAAACTTCCCTCTTTGAGCTGCTTTTGCTGCATCCCATAGGTTTTTGATCATCATGTTTTCGTTGTCATTTTTCTCTAGGTATTTTTTATTTCCTCCTTGATTTCTTCAGTGATCTCTTGGTTATTTAGTAACGTATGGTTCAGCTCCATGTGTTTGTGTTTTTTAAGGTTTTTTTCCCCTGTACTTTATTTCTAATCTTATAGCATTGTGGTTGGAAAAGATGC
Organism: Mesoplodon bidens; assembly: GCF_964165515.1. Lineage (NCBI taxonomy): Eukaryota > Metazoa > Chordata > Mammalia > Artiodactyla > Ziphiidae > Mesoplodon > Mesoplodon bidens. The sequence continues at coordinate 101,493,558 of NC_138162.1, forward strand.
TTGACATGATTTCACTTTTCTTAAATTTACCAAGGCTTGATTTGTGACCCAAGATGTGATCTTTCCTGGAGAATGTTCTGTGTGCACTTGAGAAGAAAGTGTAATCTGCTCTTTTCAGACGGACTATCCTATAAGTATCAATTAAATCTATCTGGTCTATTTTGTCATTTAAAGGTTGTTTTGTTATTAATTTTCTGACTGGATGATCTGTCCACTGGTGTAAGTGAGGTGTTAAAGTCCCTCACTATTATTGTGTTACTGTCCATTTCCTCCTTTATAGTTGTTAGCTTTTGCCTTATGTATTGAGGTGCTCCTATGTTGGGCGCATATATATTTATAACTGTTATATCTTCTTCCTAGCTTGATCCCTTTATCATTATGTAGTGTCCTTGTCTCCTGCAATAGTCTTAAAGTCCATTTAGTCTGATATGAGAATTGCTACTGCAGCTTTCTTTTGATTTCCATTTACATGGAATATCTTTTTCCTTCCCCTCACTTTCAGTCTGTATGTGTCCCTAGGCCTGAAGTGGGTCTCTTGTAGACATGATATGTATGGGTCTTGTTTTTGTATCCATTCAACCAGTCTATGTCTTTTGGTTGGAGCATTTAACCTATTTACATTTAAGGTAATTATCGATATGTATGTTCCTTATTACCATTTTCTTAATTGTTTGGCGTTTGTTTTCGTAGGTCCTTTCCTTCTCTTGTGTTTCCCACTTAGAGCAGTTCCTTTAGCATTTGTTGTAAAGCTGGTTTGGTGGTGCTGAATTCTCTTAGCTTTTGCTTTTCTGTAAAGTTTTGATTTCTCCATCAAATCTGAATGAGATCCTTGCTGGGTAGAGTAATCTTGGTTGTAGGTTTTTCCCTTTCATCCCTTTTAATATATCATGCCACTCCCTTCTGGCTTGTAGAGTTTCTGCTGAGGAATCAGCTGTTAACCTTATGGGAGTTCCCTTGTATGTTATTTGTCATTTTTCCCTTGTTGCTTTTAATAATTTTTCTTTGTCTTTAATTTTTGTCAATTTGATTACTATGTGTCTTGATGTGTTTCTCCTTGGGTTTATCCTTATGGGACTCTCTGCACTTCCTGGACTTGGGTGACTGTTTCCTTTCCCACGTTAGGGAAGATTTCAACTATAATTTCTTCAAATATTTTCTTGGGTCCTTTCTCTCTTTTCCTTCTGGGACCCCTATAATGCGAATGCTTAATGTTGTCTCAGAGGTCTCTTAGGCTGTTTTCATTTCTTTTCATACTTTTTTCTTTATTCTGTTCTGCGATAATGAGTTCCACCATTCTGTCTTCCAGATCACTTATCCATTCTTCTGCCTCAGTTATTCTGCTATTGATTCTTTCTAGTGTATTTTTCATTTCAGTTATTGTATTGTTCATGTCTGTTTGTTTGTTCTTTAATTCTTTTAGGTGTTTCTTCTTTAATTCTTCTGGGTCTTTGTTAAACATTTCTTGCATCTTCTCGACCTTTGGCTCCATTCCTTTTCTGAGACTCTGGATCATCTTCACTATCTTTATTCTGAATTCTTTTTCTGGAAGGTTACCTATCTCCACTTCATTTAGTCGTTTTTCTGGGGTTTTATCTTGTTCTTTCATCTGGTACATAGTCCTCTGCCTTTTCATTTTGTCTATCTTTCTGTGAATGTGGTTTTTGTTCCACAGGCTGCAGGACTGTATTTCTTCTTGCTTCTGCTGTCTGCCCTCTGGTGGGTGAGGCTATCTAAGAGGCTTGTGCAAGCTTCCTGATGATAGGGACTGGTGGTGGGCAGAGTTGGGTGCTGCTCTGGTGAGCAGAGCTAAGTAAAACTTCAATCCCGTTGTCTGCTGATGGGTAGGGCTGCGTTCCCTCCCTGTTCATTGTTTGGCCTGAAGTGACCCAGCACTGGAGCCTACAGGCTCTTTGATGCAGTTAATGGTGGACTCCAGGAGGGCTCACACCAAGGAGTACTTCCCAGAACTTCTGCTGCCAGTGTCTTTGTCCGCATGGTGAACCACAGCCCCCTGCCTCTGCAGGAGACCCTCCAACACTAGCAGGCAGGTCTGGTTCAGTCTCCTATGGGGTCACTGCTCCTTCCCTGGGTCCTGGTGCACACACTGCTTTGTGTGTGCCCTCCAAGAGTGGAGTCTCTCTTTCCCCCAGTCCTGTCAGAGTTCTGCAATCAAATCCCACTAGCCTTCACAGTCTGATTCTCTGGGAATTCCTCCTCCCATTTCCAGACCCCCAGGTTGGAAAGCCTGACGTGGGGCTCAGAACCTTCACTCCAGTGCGTGGGCTTCTGTGGTATAATTGTTCTCCAGTTTGTGAGTCACCCTTCCAGTGGTTATAGGATTTGATTTTATTGTGATTGTGCCCCTCCTACCATCTCATTGGGGCTTCTCCTTTGTCTTTGGATGTGGGGTATCTTTTTTGGTGTGTTCCAGTGTCTTCCTGTCAATGATTGTTCAGCAGTTAGTTGTGACTCTGGTGCTCTCACAAGAGGGAGTCAAGAAAAATATTTTTATAATTATTATGTCTAAAAGTATTTTTCAGATCATTCATTTTATTGTAACTGAAAATTGTTACAAGTCAAAATAATCTAAAGTGATGTGTATCCTTTTTTAGTAATAATAAGAGAAATTCATAAGTTGTTGTGTCCACCTAAGTTGTAAACTTTTTTGAAAAGCAAATAATATAATTTGTATTTTCTTCACATATATCTCAGATACCCATGTCTGATCTGTGAACACCACACTAGTCTCTGAAATTTTGTAACACCAACATGACAATAGACTAACCATGGCCATGAATGCAGGATGCTGAAATCCACACAGCACTAAATCACCTAAGAGAGAGCTTGATTAGATACGTACTCAAGGATGGAGTCCTATAGGAAATGAGCTTGGCAGCTCTCTGCAACAAAAGGGGTGCAAAGCAGTTGACATGACAAAGGGAAAGTCAAGCGGGGCCCCAGTGTTCTCCTCCTACCTAAGTGCATGACCTTAAACAAGTCACTACACGTTGGGCTTTTGTTTTTCACCTACAACATGAGGAGTACACAATTGTTTGCATAGATTTCAGGACAAAACTGTTATCATCTCAATAGCTAACGTAGTAAACATTTTAAATAAAATTCTTATCTGACATTGGGAGCACTTGGAAAATTCTTAGTTTTCAATATTTGTATGGATTTTGAAATGTCAAGCCATTGTGCAAATGTCTTTTACAACTTTCCCACGTCTGGCCAATCAGGGCAAACAACAACTCATGTGAATTGAGTAAGATGAAGATTGAGTTTAGAATAGAAAACTCTTGCCCCATAGAACTTGTGTCACTATGAACACTGAGAAATATCGAAGAACAATTTCTTGTAGTTGCTCAACAGTGTTAGAAAAGGTTATATAAAAGGGACAAATTGCCCAATATGCACTCTTTCTCCAAACCATAAAACAAAATTAGCAGCCACATGAGGCAACTATATAAAGCCAGGAAGTCCTAAAATGGAAAAGTAAAGAAGTAAATGTCTACTGGAATAAAACTGCTACAAAACATGAAAATATGCAGATTAAATTCTATAGGAGACAAGGAAAGAAAAGACGTTTGTAACCCAGTGTTAGCAAGATTTGATAGAACACACTTAATTCGCAATGTGAGTAGTGACAGCATGGGATCGTAAGGATCAATTAACCTAATAACTTATTTAGCATATTTATGTATACGCTTTTTTGTATAATGTTTTACAATTTATTTATTTATTTATGTCTTCACAGTGCAATTTATTCCACCAAAAGTTCACAGTCACATTCTAGGGATGGCATTCAGGACAACCAGAAATCTGAACAGGTCTATGCAGCATATGAAAACGTTTAAAGCTGTGCTGGCATAGGCATGAGCTGGTTAAGAAATGTGGTGTTACTGACCCACAGGACTGAAGAAAAAGAGGTCGGAGAGAAAGTAGAGTGGAGTGGTTTGAAGAAAGGTTTTTCATGTCTAAAGGGTTTGCACATTGGCTCTGCCACTTACTTACTCTGTGACCTTGGAGAAGATTCTCACCTAAGATCAGTGAACTATTCTGTAAAATGGACTGCTGGGAGGAATATGTGAGACACTTCATGCAACATGCGTGACACATGTAGAGTAAGTACTTAAAAAACATTCACTCTTTTGATGATGATGATAATGACAATGACATGGACTGTTTTCTGAAAGGAGTATAAACACCTACCAAAAAGGTCAGACAGTTCTAGGGTAAGTAATAAGATGGACAATCTAGAAGAAATGGACAAATTCTTAGAGAGATACAACCTTCCAAGGCTGAACCAGGAAGAAATAGAAAATATGAACAGACCAATCACAAGTAGTGAAATTGAAACTGTGATTAAAAATCTTCCAACATACAAAGGTCCAGGACCAGATGGCTTCACAGGTGAATTCTATCAAACATTTAGAAAAGAGATAATACCTACACTTCTGAAACTCTTTCAAAAAATTGCAGAGGAAGGAACACTTCCAAGCTCATTCTATGAGGCCACCATCACCCTGATACCAAAACCAGACAAAGATATCACAATAAAAAGAAAATTAGAGGTCAATATCACTGATAAACATAGACATAAAATACTCAACAAAATACTAGCAAACTGAATCCAACAACACATTAAAATGATCACACACCCCAATCAAGTGGGATTTATTCCAGGGATGCAAGGATTCTTCAATATAGGCAAATCAATCTATGTGATATACCATATTAACAAATTGAAGAATAAAAACCATATAATCATCTCAATTTAAAAATAGTTTTCACACATTATCTTAATTCAAAACTCAACAAAACTCTGAGGGAAATAGAGTAGCCTAGTCCCATTTCGACACCTGTCCCTACCTCCCGCCCAGGTGCCAAAGGGAATGGCTTACATAAATCAAAAAGCAGATCCTAGAGGTCAAGTATCCTTATGTACATTGTGAGACATGCTGATGGCCACATTTTTTACTTGCATTCCTGGATTGGAAAGAAGTAACACACAGTCTCCAAATCAAAAGCTGTCACTTGCAGATAACTACAGGTAAATACAAAAACTAAGCCTCAATCAACAGAAAGCTGCACTTCTAAGCCTGGGACATAGCAGATCCTTACTATTTAGAGGCTATGCACTTATGTAAGATATTGGTAGTAATAATACTACCACCAAGGGTTGTTGTAAGAACTGCATCTATTCATTCAATCAACATTTATTGAGGCCAGAGTGACATCACCAAGATGGCAGCATAGGAGACCCCAGCCTCTATCCCCCAACAAAGACCAACAATTAGATAGCTATCCATGAACAAAAACAGTTCTGGGAGAGCTTGGTGTCCATTTAAGAAACTTTAGCAACACAGTGGAATAAAAAAGAAAAACCTGAAACTGCACAAGAAGAGTAAAGAAGACGGCTTAATTTTCCCTGAATCATCCCTCTCCCCCAAACTGGCATTGCTCATTGCCAAAATGGAACTCCCCAGCTAGAAAACATTCCCCTCAACAGGAAAGGAAGAGTGAGATGAGTGACCAGCTTTCTCAGCCTTTTGGGTACCATATGAAGGTCCAGCTTCATTTTCACCTACCCAGACCAGCAAAGCTGAGACTTACAGAGTTGGCTAGAAACAATGAAGAAAACCAGGGGCTACTAATAGCAGCCATGCATGGAAGTGACTGATGTTCACAGTAACCTGCTTTTACAGGCAAAACCAGCAGCTTTTGACAATGAGGGAACCAAAAAACAATGGCCAGTACAGCTGGCAGACTTCACTAGCTTTTCCCACAGGTTTCTACATTCACTGACTCCCGCCACCTGAGTCCTCCCTGCTCCCTTCCTTTACCCCCCAGAGTCCAGGAATTGCATCGGCAGCCAGCCCAGGCCTCTGCAGGTGTAAAATGCAAGTCTAGACCCCTGTGGCTCCCCACCCCATCAGTTGTGCATGTGCTTGTGTCTAGCCCCTCTAGTTGTGCACCTGCACACTGCTGCCTGACACCTATCACCAACCTCCACTGTGTGTGCACACCCAGGAAAGACCATCAGGAAAACACATCTGGCACCCATGGCCACCACAGCTGCTTATGGGCCCAGACAAGACCTTGTCTTCTGTCACTGGCCTCCACCACTGTGATCACCTGCAGCCAGCCCCTATAGCTGAGCACCTGCTTGCTGTCAGCCCAACTACTTCACCATGCTGTGCTGCCACGTGCCTGGAGCAAGACCCAGCAGCCAGTGTAGTACATGCCAACAGCCAGGGCCTCTGAACTATCAGTGCACCAGCAGTTGCCTATCGTACCCCAACAACTACATGTGTGCCTGTAACTGATCCCTGTCACTACATAGGCACTTGCAGTTGGCCTCCAGAGCCAAATGTGTGCACACTACTACCAGCTCTGGTTACCACCATTGTCTGCAGTGGTCCCTAACTGTTGGAACTGGAAGCATAGCTGAGAAACCCAAGAGCCTTTGCAGCCACCATGGGCACCCAGTGACACTCACCAAGAACCACACAATGATCAATGCCATGGACCCAATGGCCTGAGTTTAAGAGACATCATGCCTCCTGAGACCCAGTGCCACCACACACCTCTCACTTGGCACCTTCAACACTAGACCCAGGGCCACAGCATGCTCCAGTGTGCCCCCACTTTCAGGTGAAAATCTTTCTTACTGAAATCATTTCATAAAGTCTGAAAGAGGTGACTGTTTCTTTAAATGTACCGACACCTACACAAAACTACAGGGATCAGGGAAAATCAGGGAAACACTGACTCCACCAAAGGAATGCTGTAAACCTCCAGTAACTGGCCACAAAAAATGGAGATACAGGAATTACCTGACAAACAATTCAAAATCATTATTCTCTAGATGCTCAGAGATCTACAGGAGGACACAAACAATTAACAATATCAGGAAGGCAATATAAGAACAATGTAAGAATTTCAAAAAAGAGATAGAAAACATAAAAAAGAACCAAACAAATTTTAGAAATGAAGAATACAATGGCTGAACTGAAGAATTCAGTAGAAAACTTCAACAGCAGACTTGACTAAGCAGAAGAAAGAAGTAGTGAGCACAAAGACTAGAATAAATAAAATTGTAAATGAAAGAGAACACATTACAACTAATATCACCGATACACAAAGAATCAGAGAGACTACTATGAACAGGAGCACACAATACGGAAAGGATAGTCTCTGAAACTACTGTTGCTGAGAGAACCAGATTGCCACATGCAGAAGAAAAGAAATTGGACCCTTATCATACACCAATCACAAAAACTAACTCAAAATGGATTAAAGACTTAAACATAAGACCTGAAACCACAAAACTCCTAGAAGAAAGCATAGAGAAAAAGCTGCTAATACTGGTCTTGGCAATGATTTTTTTTTTTGGTGGAGGGATATGACATCAAAAGTACAAGCAAGAAAAACAAAAATTAACAAGTGAGACTACAGCAAACTAAAGAGCTTCTGCACAGGAAAAGAAACGTTCCAAAAATGAAAAGGCAACCTATGGAATGGAAGAAAATATTTTCAAATCATATATCTGTTAAGGAGCTGATATCCCAAAATATGTAGATAACCCATACAACTCAATTGCAAACAAACAAACAAAAAAGCAAAAAAACAATGAAAAAAATGCGCAGAGAAACTGAATAGAAAATTTTCCAAAGAAGACATCTGAATGGTCAACAGGTACAATGAAAAAGTGCTCTACATCACTAATCATTAGGGAAATAAAAATAAAACCACAATGGGATATCACCACACACCTGTTAGAATGGCTATCATTAAGAAGACAAGAGATAGCAAGTGTAAAGATGTGAAAAAAAGACCCCTTGTACACTGTTAGTGGGAATATAAATTGGTACAGCCACTATGGAAAACAGTATGGAGGTTACTTAAAAAATTAAAAATAGAACTACTGTACAATCCAGTAATTCTTCTTCTGGGTATATACCCAAAGGAATTTCAAATAGGAGTTCAGAGAGATATATGCACTCCCATGTTTATTGCAGCACTATTCACAATAGACAAGATTTGGAAACAACCTAAGTGTCCATTGATGGATAAAGGGATAAAGGAGATGTGGTAAATATACATATATATATATTTTATACATATAAATATATATTATATATATAAAATATACAAATACATAAATATATATATTTTTATAGATATATATATGTAATTATTCAGCTGTGAGCAAAAAGGAAATTCAGTCATTTGGGTCAACATGGATTGACCTTGAGGGCATTATGCTATGTGAAATAAGTCAAACAAAAAGGCAAATATTGTATTATACCACTTATATGTGGAATCTACAAAAGCAAAAGCATAGAAACAGAGTATAAAGTTGGTTACCAGGGGCTGGGGGATGGGAGAATATTTGTCAAAGTGTGTAAACTTCCAGTTATGAGTAAATTCTGGGGATCAAATATCCCCAGGTGTAATCTTCTGGTGAATATAGTTAATAATAGTGTATTATATATATGAAAGTTGGTAAGAGAGCAGATCTTAAATGTTCTCACCACAAAAAAGAAATTGTAATCATGTGACATGATAATGGTATTAGTTATGGCTCTGCTGGGAATCATTCTGTCATATATAAGTATATCAAGTCAACACACTGCACATGTTAAATTCACATAATAGTATATGTCAATTATATCTCAATAAAACTGAAAAATAATAAAAGTAAATGTGTCTTAAAAAAACTAAAAAACCACATTTACTTAGACCCTACTGTGTGCAGGAATAGGCCTGGGACTAAATGTAAATACAAGAATATGTTTGTAGTCTAGAAGAAGAGAACTTTGTAGTCTAGAAGAACAGAAAGAAAAATAGGAAAAGTGCTTTGTGAACTGTAAGGACAATTGTACTTACTTAAAGGAGATGGGAAAGATGACCTAATTCAAACGTAAAAGTGATGAAAAAGGAAGTGGGTTTCTAAAGGCTCCCACCTTGGGGTCCTGGCTAAGCTTCCTGCATATAGTGGCCCCTTGAGTCCTAAGTGGGACTTTATGTGTAAAATGTCTGCAGAATTGGACTAACGATTACAAACATGTTATGTAAGAGAGACGTTTATATAAGTGCAGCCAAAGTGTTTTCACACTTCAGTCCTGTGAATGCTTGGGCAAGGTTCTCTGTGATCCAAGGAATGAAGCCAAGTCAGCTACTCTCCACCCACAACCCCATTTCCTCAGCTCTCACACAGGCTTTAGTTGAAATGACAACATGGGAACCAAAACACTTGTTGAAAATGTGGTATGCTGAAATGAAGACAAAGCTGGTCTTTATTTTCCTCCAGAAGGTCAAGTCTTCACAACACTCATCATACACAATCAGACCTTCACAAATTCATGAAAGTAGAAATGGGTGAAGGGGAAGGAAGAAGAGAAGAGAAAGGTGTTGGGGTAAGATATGTAGAGTTAGCTGTAAAGGTGGGAGCAGTAAAACAAGAGCTAAACCAGATAAAAGAGCTGGAATGCCTGCTTCCTTCCATGACAGGAGTAACTGCTGCATTTCTGGATTCCAGGCAAGACCTTGGATTGTGAAGCTGCTGCTTTACTTAGTTGGTCACAGCATTAGGTACCTCTATAGTTTCTCCACAGTCTGCTATGATATAGTGGATATGATCTCAGGTGGCCTCAGCCTGCAGCAACTTGAAGGAGGATTTTGGTTCCCCGGCCAGAGATTGAAGTCAGGCTGCAGCAGTGAAAACACTCAATCCTAGCCACCAGACCACCAGGGACCAGTGGCCAGTGACAAGGTCCTGGCCCATCAACTTTGTAGAAATACATTTCCACAAAGAGACAGAAAGTAGTGAAACAAGTAGAGTGTTTATTAGAAGGAAAAATAGTACCTGTGAATAGACACACAGGTGGGCTCAGAGAGAGTCGCACCCTTGTGGTAGTTTGAATCACTTATGTGGGGCATTTCTTCTGGGTTTCCTTTGGCCAATCATCTTGCTTTGCCTGGTCCTCCCATGTGTGAGTGCACATCTCTCAGCCAAGGTGGCGTCTAGTGAAGAGGTCTATGGATAGGTTGACATCACTCCCTTTTTGACTTCCAAGAATCCTCTCTGTGCATGTATAGTTGGGAAAGTCTCCTTGACCTTGAAAATGAGAAATATGTGGTCGCTATCTCAGGGCTCAGCCTCTCTTATTATCCTCCTGCTATTATCTTCATCTTGGAGTATCTGCCCACAAGCGACAAACTCCAGCTGCTCAGCCTGAGGCCCATCTATCTCCTGCCCCAAAAAGAGTAGCAGAGTGAGAGTCAAAAGACCCGATGTCTAGCACCATACAGTCACGACCTAGGCAAGTGTGTATCATATCTGGGGCTCCATTTCCAGATGTGTAAAATGAGGTACTTGGAGCAGACAGTATTCAAGAGGCACTCTGGCCACATAAGTTATGATTTCATCAGGATGGTATACTTCAATCAACAGAGACATTTTGTAATGAATAAACCACCATTTCCTAGTTGTGTGGTTTTGTACAAGTTACTAAACTTTTCTGAGCCCTAGTTTCTCCAGAGTAAACTGTGATTAATGGTGCCTGTCGGGGTGTTGGAAGGATTAAATGAGATAATGCATATACCGCACTAGCATAGCACTAGTAGCATAAAAGAGGATAGTTCCCTTCCCCTCATTAGGGTTCTTTGGTGGATGTCCCTATGAGAGTTTCTCTTCAATCCTATCAGAACTTTCATAGGGGGCATTGCACAGAGGAGCCACAGTGAAAGAAGGAATGGGGTTCTAGTCCAGCTGCCCAGCAAGCCCTCAAGCAGGTCCTGAGCATCAGTGAGCTTCATTTTCCTCTTGTGCAAGATGAAGGTATGACTACTTGTGCTGCCTACCTCTTGAGGCTATTGTGAGATCAAAGAGGATAAATATGGAATGTTTTATGGCCTCTGAAACACCATTCCAATGTCAGTGTGAGAGGAGAGCAGGCGATAAGATTCTGCACCACCAAATGCCTCTTGCTCACTCCTAGACAGTGGCTATCAGCTCTCCTAGATTATCATTTATCCCTAGCTGGTGTTAGGGAAAACTCAGGGCTCATGCATCCTCTAATCCACTTAAGAATTTGGATACTGAGCTTTATTCTTTAATGCTTAGCACATGAGACTTCTAAGAGGGGACAGTCTCTCATAGTGTTAACTCTAGGGTGATTTACATCAATGCGTCTCTCTTTTGCCCAGGCAAGTAGGAGAGTTAAGCATGATGTATCACCTTTATATCATGTCTTTAACAGGCTCTGTTCCTCTGCACAGAAATTTTAAATTATTACATTATAGAAAGTAGGGGTACATATTTATAACTGTAGTGTCAAGGCTAAAGAAGATTATTTTACATTATTCTGTTTCTCTGCTCCCTTTTTTTTCTGAAGCACTAACTGTGCTTCTAACATGAAAAGTGTGTTCTAAGAAAACACATGGAAAGGAGTCCCAAGTTTGCCCCTTCATGATTTCCAGATCTTAATTCCATCCATTATTAATTTTCCTCACCAGTCTCAATTCCGTGGCTTCTCAGCAAAGTGCCAATATATTCTCCATGCATGACCCTAGGAAAAAGTTACTCCTTTTAAATGACAAATCACAAAAAGAAGAGCAAAGGAAGCCATCATGTGTACTTTCCATCATTAGTTCAGACTTTTTTGTTCCTTTTAGGTACCAGGATGAAGGAGATTTGCAGTTAGGCAGCAGGAATATAAGCAAATGGTCAAAAGGATTTTGAATCTTCAAAAATGGTGTCTGTCTCCTCACATATGTTCTTAGTCAAATAGGGCAGTAAAATAAGCACCTGGTAAAGTAATTGGATCTCTAGGATGGCATAAAGAGGACTGACTACTCATAAAAATAAACCTAGAGCTCAGTCAGAATTGATGCATTTATTTGACTGCCTTCTGGTTATTTTGACATTTCCTTCATATATACATATACATATATTTAAACTTCAGTGGAAATTATGTAATGATGATACAAATAGTGGCAAAGTGTATAAAGAAAACATAGTGTCTAAGGTTGAAGTGATGTAAAATTAAAGATGTATGATGACATGTCTGTGTTATGCAATGAATCAACATCATACAGCAGGATTCTAATATTGGATTCATACACAGCACTACATGTCTACACTGAAAACTGGAAAAAAATTACCAAGCTATTGGTAGGTTTGCAAATATCTAGATATTTGTTATCATATAAACAACCTATCTGAATAACTTCTGTATACTCTTGATGTAATAAAAACAAACTAGAAATCATAAAGTGCTACACCACTACAGAATTCTTTTAATCCCAATTGCAAAACCAAACTAATACCACAAAAATAATATCTATACTTACTGATAACTGGGCAGTCAAATATATTACACAAGAGCAGGTATTCTTTACATCTTTCTACAGCACGTCTTTGCAAAACAGGGGCTGATCCTCAATGGGATGTAGCAAATTATAGAGACCACACAAGATCATTTATACAATCCCCTATCTTAAGTCACCACATGATATGTTGATAGCAGATTTTTGAAGAAAAATTTCAACCATTAAAAAAAAATCAACCCAAACTTGTAGCGTTTAGGAAAATAAATCTTATTTGATTAAATCTCCAAGGGCAAACATTTTTACAATGAAATATTTCAAAGCACAGAATGATTCTGTAGGCATAGCAAAAACAGGCACCAAATATAGAGCTCTTTGAAAAACTCAAACAACAGAAAATCAAAACCAAAACCCAAAACAATAACCAAAAACTCTTACTGCCTCTCTAAACAAATCTACAAATTTATATTCAATGCAAACTCTGTTTTATAAAAACAAAACAAAAAAACTTGAAAATACATTGTTTCCATCTAATACAGTTATTTTTCACTTCTTAAAAATAAAGCCATATTTATAATGGAGAAAAACATTAAAATAGAAAAAAAATTCTTCCTCTCCAATCATGTTCTCTCTCTTGTTTAAGATGACTGAGGAAATTCCCTTGTGGTCCAGTGGTTAAGGGTCGATGCTCCCACTGCAGGGGGCACAGGTTTGATCCCTGGTCTGGGAACTAATATCCTGTGTGATGAATGGCGAGGCCAAAAACAAAACAAAACAAAGCAAAAAAAGATGACTGAGATTTTTAGTTTTAGAAGATAAACAAGCACCCAACAAGAACCTATGAAACTGAGAAATAAAAGATTAGATTTGGAAATAGAGTATAGTCCTGGTCGCTACCTAAACCTCCCAGCTGTGATCTCCTTGTTGAGAATTCAAATTCTAGGAATTTACGGTTTGGATTATTTGCATTCACTAGTTAGTTTATAAGGGAAAGCAAAAGAGGAGGGAGGAGCAATTCTGGGACATGTCCAGTCACAGCCTTCATGCTTACAGTGTCCTGGTATAGGACAGTCTTACTTAGACCCAGACCACTGAGCATTGGAAGTTGAGCTGCCAAAAAAGTGAAGAGGCAAAGGTGAGTAGTCACCAACTGGCTGCCACATCCTTCCAAAGTCTTCACATTCTCAAATATCATCCAAGCAGCTGCCTTCAGAACAACTTAAAGAAGATATAAATGAGAAGCTAAGGCATCAGTTGGGCTTGCCTCCTGATCAACTCTTCTAAGATGACACCACAGTGTCAGAGCACAAGAGACAGCACTACAAAACTTCAGGTTCCAGGGCTTCCCTGGTGGTGCAGTGGTTGGGAATCTGCCTGCTAATGCAGGGGACACGGGTTCGAGCCCTGGTCTGGGAGGATCCCACATGCCACGGAGCAACTAGGCCCGTGAGCCACAACTGCTGAGCCTGCGCGTCTGGAGCCCGTGCTCCGCAACAAGAGAGGCCGCGATAGTGAGAGGCCCGCGCACTGCGATGAAGAGTGGCCCCCGCTTGCCACAACTAGAGATAGCCCTCGCACAGAAACAAAGACCCAACACAGCAAAAATAAATAAATAAATTAATTAATAAACTCCTACCCCCAACATCTTCTTTAAAAAAAACAAACAAAAAACCCTTCAGTTTCCAGGAACTTCACAAGCACAGAAATCACTCCATTCAAGGACCATGGAGTGATAGATGCTGAACACACATGAAGTATTGTCTTCCACGTTTTTACTAGTAAATCCCCATACAGAGAAGTGGCCCTGCACTCTGGGTTCCAAAGCCATTTCCTGGCACACTTCTTAGAACTGTGACTTCTGAAGGGTAAAATTCTAAGCATTATGGAAAACTTTTACTTGTTACCAGGGTACAAACTGAGCCAGAACAATTCTGAGGGGAATTCACTTTCCACTCAGACATCAGCACAGTTTCAGAAACACTATCAAGTTGAGTAAGCATAATGTGAAACATTTCTTGCTGTTATTTTTAATTATTAGCTTTGAAAGTTTACTTTTGGGGAGCAATATAACATTTCAAAATGCTGCTATATCATACCTTAGAAGGAAGCAATATCAAGAAGCTACAAATAATCCCTAAACCTCAGCATGTGTATAACATTCTTCATTTTCCCAAGTCCTTTGAAAATTAACCTCATTTGATTTCAAATGCCTCATATGAGGGAGCCAGGGCAAATACTATTATCCCATTTTTACAGGTGAAGAATCTAAGAAGCTCAGACTGGCTAGGTAAATTGCCAACCCCCAGCCCACATTATAAATAGAAAAACAAGGACTTGAACTTCACCTGCACAACAGCATGGAATAGTAATGGTTCACTCTATATCATCTTCCTTAACAAAATAATAGTAATAGTAATAATAATAACAAAACTTCTATCCTTGACCTCTGGTGACTTTTGGTTCTCACAAACCACAACTAATTTGAAAGTACATCTACATACAGGCAAATTATAACATTTTTCTTTAATTTCTATTCTAATATCGCACAGAAAAAATGTTATCGACAAATGTTTATTGAAGGCTTGTGATGTCATCAGTGTTTATGACAATAAGCTGAAAATTTAAATTTTACTTACATAGCACTGAATATTCATATATATCAAACTGTGTAGAATGTTTGATACATTTATATGCATATGTTTGATACATTTATATACATTTATATTCATTGATGACTGCATTTTTCACTTTTCATCTAAATATTTTAGCATTTTATCATAGAAAAATCAAAGACTAGGAGGAAAAAAGCTGCTACTCTGAATCCTCTACTCTTCCATGGGGAACATTGGCTTAATAAAAAGAGTTTTGTACTTCCAGGCAGGAGATGCATATAATTATATTAGATTCACCCTAATAAATGTTTTTAGGAGATTCATTTAGTTCCCCAACCTCTGAATCTGGTAAAAGTAAATATGGGCTCTTATCCAAAGGACAAATAGGCTCAACAATCTTTAAAAAAAGAAACTAAAATGAGGAAAGCTTTAATGGTGAAAAGTCAATTGGAAGATGGAGAAAATTTGCAAGTGAAAAATTTAAAAATAATATTAAGTGGGTCTTGAGGCTGCATGGGTCCTTGGGGGCATAGGAGGGAGGCAGGGGAGATCAGGAGTGGCTGGTGGGAGGAGCCATCTAGGAGGAGCAGGAGACAAGAGGAGGGCATTTGCCCCACCCACTTGAGCCCAGGAAACCTGCTGGGCTCCCAGGTGAGGTCCCTTGTCCTCTGAGACCAGGGGTGGGGCACATGCCTGGGTCCCTTCTGTTCCTTGAGCCTAAGCCCCACCCCTCACAGTCCCCAGGGCTTTTGACAGCCCTGTGGGTTCTGAGCATTGGCCCCACCCACTGCCCAAACCTCACCCTTGCGTAGGCCCTGCCCTCCACAGCCAAGGCCTTTCCCCCCACACTTTTTTTCTTTCTTTTCCCTCCTCCTCTTTTTTACTATTGTGGTACTGATGTACCTTACAGTTGTTGATTCATCTATATTTTTATTTTTATATTCTTTCTAACATATCTGTTAGTTTCCTAGTCTAATTTTAGTTTTTAATTTGTTATTGATCTTTTTTTTTTTTCTTTTTTATTGCCAACCCATGTGGCTCGCGTGATCTTGGTTCATGAGCCCTGGGTCAGGCTGAAGCTCTTGCGGTGGGAACTTCAAATATGAACCACTGGACTAACAGAGAACCTCAAACCCCAGGGAATATTCATTGAAATGAGGTCTCACAGGGTTCCTCATCTCAGCACCAAGACCCAGCTCTACAAAATACCCTACAAACTCCAGTGTTGGAAACCTCAGGTCAAACAACCAGTAAGACAGGAACACAATCTGACTCATAAAAAAAAAAAAAAGAGACAGCAAAACAATATGTCACAGATGAAGGAGCATCGTAAAAACCTGCAAGAACAAATAAATGAAGAGGAAATAGGCAATTTACCTGAAAAATAATTCAAAGTAATGATAGTAAAGATGATCCAGAATCTCGGAAATAGAATGGAGGCATGGATTGAGAAAATACAAGAAGTGTTTAACAAAGATCTAGGAGAACTAAAGAACAAACAAACAGAGATGAACAACACAATAACTGACATGAAAAATACACTAGAAGGAATCAATAACACAGTAACTGAGGCAGAAGAATGAATAAGTGAGCTGGAAGACAAAATGGTGGAAATAAGTGCCAAAGAGCAGAATAAAGAAAAAAGAATGAAAAGAATTGAGTGCAATCTCAAAGACCTCTGGGACAAAACTGAACTCACCAACATTTGAATTATAGGGGTTCCAGAAGAAGAAGAGAAAAAGAAAGGGTCTGAGAAAATATTTGAAGAAATTATAGTCAAAAACTTCCCTAACATGGAAAGGAAATAGTCACCCAAGTCCAGGAAGCACAGAGAGTCCCGTACAGGATCAACCCTAGGAAAAGCACACAAAGACACATATTAATCAAACTAATGAAAATTAAATTCAAAGAAAAAATATTAAAAGCAGTAAGGGAAAAATAATATACATAGGAATTCCCATAAGGTTATCAGCTGATTTTCAGCAGACACTCTACAGGCCAGAAGGGAGTGGCAGGATACACTTAAAGTGATGAAAGAGAAAAACCTACAACCAAGATTACTCTACCCAGCAAGGATCTCATTCAGATTTGACAGAGAAATTAAAACCTTTACAGACAGGCAAAAGGTAAGAGAATTCAGCACCACCAAACCAGCTTTACAACAAATGTTAAAGAAACTTCTCTAAGTGGGAAACACGAGAAGAAAATGACCGACAAAAACAAACCCAAAACAATTAAGAAAATGGTAATACGAACATACATATTGATAATTACCTTAAATGTAAATAGATTAAATGCTCCAACCAAAAGACATAGACTGGTTGAATGGATACAAAAACAAGACCCATCTATATGCTGTCTACAAGAGATCCACTTCAGACCTAGGGACACATACAGAAAGTATGTGAAAGTGAGAAGATGGAAAAAGATATTCCATGCAAATGGACATCAAAAGAAAGCTGGAGTAGCAATACTTGTATCAGACAAAATAGACTTTAAAATAAAGACTGTTACAAGAGATGATGAGGGACACTACCTAATGATCAAAGGATCAATCCAAGAAGATATAACAGTTATAAATGTATGTGCACCCAACATAGGAGCACCTCACTACATAAGGCAAATAATAACAACCATGAAAGGAGAAATTGACAGTAACACAATAATAGTAGGGGACTTTGACACCCCACTTTCACCAATGGACAGATCATCCAAACAGGAAAAAAAATAGGGAAACACAAGCTTTCAATGACACAATAGACCAGATAGATCTAACTGATATTTAAGGAACATTCCACCCAAAAGTGGCAGAATACAATTTCTTCTCAAGTGCACATGGAACATTCTCCAGGATAGGTTGCAACTTTTGCCACAAATCAAGCCTTAGAAAACTTAAGAAAATTGAATTCATATCAGATTGGAATCAATTACAGGAAAAAAACGGTAAAAAACACAAATACATGGAGGCTAAACAATGCACTACTAAATAACCAAGAGATCACTGAAGAAATCAAAGAAGAAATTAAAAAATACATAGAAAAAAATGACAATGAGAACATGATGACCCAAAACCTATGGGAGGTTCTAAGAGGGAAGTTTATAACACTTCAATCTCACCTCAAGAAACAAGAAAAATCTCAAATAAACAATCTAACCCTACACTTAAAACAACTAGATAAAGAAGAACAAAGAAAGCCCAGTCAGTAGGAGGAAAGAAATCATAAAGATCAGAGCAGAAATAAATGATATAGAAATGAAGAAAACAATAGCAAAGATCAATAAAAGTAAAAGTTGGTTCTTTGAGAAGATAAACAAAATTGATAAACAATTAGCCAGACTCACCAAGAAAAAAAGGGAGAGGACACAAATCAATAAAATTAGAAATGAAAAAGGAGAAATCACAACTTACACTGCAGAAAAAGAAAGGATTATAGGAGACTACTACAAGCAACTATATGCGAATAAAATGCACAACCACGAAGAAAAGGACAAGTTCTTGGAAAGGTCCAATTTTCCAACACTGAACCAGGAAGAATTAGAAAATACAAACAGACCTATCACAAGTAATGAAATTGAGTCTGTAATTAAAAATCTTCCAACAAACCAAAGTCCAGGACCAGCTGACTTCACAGGCAAATTCTATCAAACATTTAGAGAAGAGCTAACACCGATCCTTCTCAAACTCTTCCAAAAATTGCAGAGGGAGAAACACGCCCAAATTAATTCTACGAAGCCACCATCACCCTGATACCAAAACCAGAAAAAGATATCGCATAAAAAAAATTATAGACTGATATCATGATGAACATAGATGCAAAAATCCTAAGCAAAATACTAGCAAACAGAATCCATCAACATATTAAAAGGATCTTACACCATGATCAAGTGGGATTTATCCCAGGGATGCAAGGATTCTTCAATACACACAAATCAATGTGATACACCATATTAACAAATTAAGGAATAAAAAGCATATGATCTTCTCAATAGATGCAGAAACAGCTTTTGACAAAATTCAACACCGATTTATGATAAAAACTCTCCAGAAAATGGGCATAGAGGGAACATACCTCAACATAATAAAAGCCATATATGGCAAACCCACAGCAAGCATCATACTCAATGTTGAAACCCTGAAAGCATTTCCATTAAGATCAGGAACATGACAAAGACGTCCATTCTCTCCACTCTTGTTCAACATAGTTTTGGAAGTCCGAGCCATAACAATAAGAGAGGAAAAAGAAATAAAAGGAATACAAATTGGAAAAGAAGTAAAACTGTCACCGTTTGCAGATGACATGACACTATACATAGAAAATCCTAAAGATGCCACCCAAAAATTACTTGAACTAATCAATGAATTTAGTAAGGTTTCAGGATACAAAATTAATGCACAGAAATCTCTGGCATTCCTATACACCAACAATGAAAAATCAGAAAGAAAAATTAATGAAACAATCCCATTTACCACTGAACAAAAAGAATAAAATACCTAGGAATAAACCTGCCTAAGGAGGTGAAAACTTGTACTCAGAAAACTATAAAACACTGATGAAAGAAATCAAAGTTGACATAAACAGATGGAGAAATATACCATGTTCTTGGATTGGAAGAATCAATATTGTGAAAATAACTATACTACCCAAAGCAATCTACAGATTCAGTGCAAATTGTATCAAACTACCAATGGCATTCTTCACAGAATTAGAACAAAAAAAATTACAATTCATATGGAAACACAAAAGACCCCAAATAGCCAAAGCAATCTTGAGAAAGAAAAACGGAGTTGGTAGAATCAGGCTCCCCGACCTCAAACTATACCACAAAGCTACAGTAATCAAGAGAGTATGGTACTGGCACAAAAGCAGCAATATAGATCAATGGTATAGTATAGAATACCCAGAGATAAACCCACACACATATGGGCACCTAATTTATGACAAAGGAGGCAAGAACATACAATGGAGAAAACACAGCCTCTTCAATAAGTGGTGCTGGGAAAACCAGACAGCTACATGTAGAAGAATGAAATTAGATCACTACCTAACACCATACACAAAAATAAACTCCAAATGGATTAAAGACTTAAATGTGAGACCAAACACTATAAAACTCTTAGAGAAAAACATAGGAAAAATACTCTTTGACATAAACCACAGCAAGATCTTTTTAGACCCACCTCCTAGAGTAATGGAAATAAAAACAAAAATAAACAAATGGGATTTAATAAAACTTAAAAGCTTTTGCACAGCAAAGGAAACCATAAACACGATGAAAAGACAACCCTCAGAATGGGAGAAAATATTTGCAAATGAAACAACAGACAAAGAATTAATCTCCAAAATATACAAACAGCTCAGGGAGATCAATATCAAAAAAACCCAAGCAATCCAGTTAAAAAATGGGCAGAAGACCCAAATAGACATTTCACTAAGGCAGACATACAGATGGCCAAGAGGCACATGAAAAGATGCTCAACATCAGTAATTATTAGAGCAATGCAAATCAAAAGTACAATGAGATACCACCTCACACCAGTCAGAATGGCAATTATCAAAAAATCTAGAAAAAATAATTGTTGGAAAGGGTGTGGTGAAAAGGGAACCCTCTTGCACTGTTGGTGGGGATGTAAATCGATACAACCACTATGGTGAACAGTATGGAGGTTCCTTAAAAAAACTAGAAATAGAACTACCATATGACCCAGCAATCCCACTACTGGGCATATACCCTGAAAAAATGGATCTGGAGTGGCACGTGTGCTGGGTTCAGTACATTTAACCTATATTTCCACACTTAAAATGTAAATCCCAATCCTCTAAGGGTCAACCAGCTTACTTTTGTCTTTTCTTTCATTCATCTATGTATACCTGCTTCCTTGCTTGCTTGCTTCCTTCCTCCCTTTCTTCCTTCCTCCCTTCCTCCCTACCTCCCTTCCTTTCTCCTTCTTTCTAGTATTTATTCACATCTCCATTTAATCAGTAAGCAGTGTGATAAGCGATTACAGTGGTTCCCACTCCCAGCCCCCTCCAACATGACACTCTGCTAAGTGTAAAAGTTTATTCAAAGTTTAAGTATCTTGCTAGTCACTAGTAGATGGGCAACAAATAGTGACTAATTTTCATAGTCACATATTGATTACAAAAACATGTGACTATATAGGCTTTTGTTGTACTCATCCTGTGTACAAGCTCAATGGGGAAGAAAGAGTGAGAGAAAAGACAAAACTATCTAATTGTGTGAAGACTACTGTCACAGCCTTTATTTGAAAGAAATGACTGTTCAAACTATTACCAAGGGCTTCCCTGGTGGCGCAGTGGTTGAGAGTCCGCCTGCTAATGCAGGGGACATGGGTTCATGCCCCGGTCCGGGAAGATCCCACATGCCACGGAGTGGCTGGGCCCGTGAGCCATGGCCGCTGAGCCTGCACGTCCGAAGCCTGTGCTCCGCAACGGGAGAGGCCACAACAGTGAGAGGCCCGCGTACCGCAAAAATAAATAAATAAACTATTACCAAGACTGAACATTAATGAGTCCTGTCAAATTTATGACAACTAAGAAAAATGTTTATGGTAAAACATAAAGAAGAGTCTAAGAAATTAACTAGAAAAATGATGAAGGAGAGCTGTTATCTTCCAGAAATCTATTATTCAAGTAGATACAGAGTAAGAATTAGAAGATAAGAGATAAATTTTAAAATACCATAATTAAATGGAATATAATAAATCAGCTAAAACTTAAAGAATTTTGTTCTTCAAAGCTCCTTTTTTATAATTCATTGTACTTTTCCTTCATATCAAGTACCACAAGTGGAGGTTTCAGGTCAAAATTGACAAGCCCATTTTGAAAGGGGCACACAATAAATATTTTAGGCTTTTCAGGCCACATACAGTCTCTATCACATGTTCTTATTGGTGCATTTCCTTATAACCCTTTAAAATGTAAAAAACAAACAAACAAATAAAAAAACCTCTATCTCACTAAGTTGTACAATAATCGGTTGCAGGTCAGATTTGGCCAATGGACATTGTTTGTCAAACCCTAATTTTTAGTCCAGTAATATTTAATATAATATAATTAGGGTTAAGTCTTTTAGTTTGATATTTATTTTCCATTTGACTCATCTGTTCTTTATTTCTTTATTCCTCCTTCCCTGACTTCTTTTACATTAATAGAATATTTTAAAAAATATTTATTTATTTACTTATTTGACTGCCTCAGGTCTTAGCTGTGGCACACGGGATCTTCATTGCCACATCTTTTTAGTTGCAGCATGTGGGATCTAGTTGCCTGACCAGGGACTGAACTTGGGCCCCTTGCATCGGGAGTGTGGACTCTTAACCACTGGACCACCAGGGAAGTCCCAAATATTTTTTTTTACCATTCTATTTTATCTCCTCTATTTATATTTTTAGCTATATATTTGAATGTTTTTCTTTTAGTGGTTTTCTTATAAATTTCAGTATGCATCCTTGACTTTTTATCACCCTCTTAAATTAGTATTTTTACAACTTCTTGAACAATGTGCTAATTTTAATGCTGTTTTTGGCCATTTAAAAACTTCTATTAAATTATATATTATCTCTAAAAGATATTATTATTATTATTATTTTAAGCAGTCAGTATTTTTTTCTATTTACTCACATAGATTTACCTTTTCTTGTGTCCTTCCTTTCTTCCTACAGTTCTGTAGTTCCAACCAGGATCAATTTCTTTCAGCCTAAGGAATTTCCCTTAATATTTCTTGTTAATATGGGTCTACTAATATAAATTCTCTCAACTTCTGTTAGTTTGAAAATATCTTTAGTTTATCCTCATTTTCAAAGGCTCTTTTTGCTCAGTATTCCAGGTTGTAGGTTTGCCTTTCCTCTTCTCTTTCTTCCTTCCTTCCTTCCTTCCTTCTTTCCTTTCTTCCTTTGTTTTTCAACACTTTAAATATCTTTCAATTTTCTTCTGTATTCCATAATTTCTTTTGAAAATTCAGCCTTTAGTCCTATGGTTGATTTTTTTGCTGATAATGTGTCTTTTTCTTACCCCTCTAGCTGCATTTAAGATTTCCTCTTTGTGTTATTTTTTAGCAATTGGACTGTGATATGGCTACGTGTGAGTTTCTTTATATTAACCTACCTCAGAATTCTCAAACTTCTTGAAGCTGTAGTGTTTTAAAATGTAGATTTTATTATTCAGATATGTTGAGCCCAACAGATAAAGGAATGATTGTCATTGAAAAGACAGTTTGTTACTCATAGTTCCCAAGAGGAGGAGACATGCCATGCCATGCAGGGGTCACATGGGAAAACATCAAGGTTGGTCAGGAGGCAAATGAAATGAGGGAAGAATATGGACAAGAGCTTTTATTGTGATTTCCATAGGAAGGAATAGGCAAGGTAGGGTAAGAAGAATTAGGACTAGCTGGTTTAAATAATTTCAGTGGGCTCTACCTCAAAGAGATATCTGCACTATTATGTTTATTGCATCATTATTCATAATAGCCAAGATATGGAAACAACCTAAGTGTTCCATTGATGGATGAATAGATAAAGAAAATGTGGTGTTTATATATACAATGGAATAGTATTCAGCCTTTAAAGTGAAGATTCTGCCATTTGCAACATGAACAAACTTATAAGATATTATGCTAAGTGAAATAAGCTAAACATAGAAAGAAAAATACTGTATGACTTCAGTTACATATGGAATCTTAAAAAGTTGAACACATAAATAAAAGTAGAGAGTAGAATGATGGTTACCAGGGGCTGGAGGGTAGGGATAATGGGGAGTTATAGTTTAAAGCTGACAAAGTTTCAGGATAAATAAGTTCTGGATATCTGATGTACAGCGTGGTGACTATAGTTAATACTGCATTGTATACTTAGAGTTTGCTCAGAGAATAGATCATAAGTGTTCTCAACACACACACACACACACACACACACACAATGGTAACTATTAAAAGGGATGGTTATATTAATTAGTTTGATTGTAGTAAGCATTTCATAATGTATACATATATTAAAACATCATTTTGTATATCTTAAATACATATAATTTTTATTTGTCAATTATACCTCAAAAAAGCTGGAAAGAAATAATAATGAGTTTGCCATTAGTATTTTTTAATGTAAAAATCATACTTAACTCACCAGGCTATACAAAAACTTATCTTTTATAATCTGATCTGTTGTTCCTATTCTTTTTCCTCTGTGTGCTTCAGCTTTGATATTTTCTATTGTTCTTTTTTTTTCAAATTTGCTAATTCTGTCATCTGCTTCATCTGAGCTGCTGTTAAATCCATCCAATGAATACTTAATTTCATACATTTTAAGTTCTAGAATGTACATTTGACTTTTTTTATAGTTTACAGTCCTCTGTTAAAATTCTCCATTTTTTACATTTACTATGTCCATTTTTTCCCACTGTTCTCTTTAACATTATTTATAAAGGAAGTTAAAGTCCTTATCTGCTAACACCAACATCTGGATCATCTTTGAGTCTGTACTTATATTGCACGTTTTTATTTCTTCCTTGGTCACATTTTGCTGGCCATTGGGATTCTCATAAATTGTTTTTATGTACAGGACATGTTTACAAGACAGCCATAGAAACTGAAGATAATGTTAAGCGTCCCTGAGAGGGTTTACCTTTCCTCTGTTAAATGGATCCTAATAAAGAATTGAGTTGAGTTGGTGTAGGGTACATTTTTAGATGTTAGATGCAGTGTCCACTACTTTGTGCATGCTCCTTAGACATTGCTCTTTCAAGCTCTTAATTAAGAGTCTAGCATATATCTGTCTCTGCAGAAGAGTGCAGGTGATTCTTGTTCTGTCCTTTGGAGATTTAAGCTTAATTCTTTAAAATCCTACCCAGGCAGCTTCAAAATCTAGCAGATGCCACGTGGGGGAGAGTAGCCACATGGGTAATGCAAGACCCTTCTCTCTAGTACTGGAACAAGACAAGAAATTGTCTTCAAAATATTAGTAGACCATGGAGGATTTCACCTTGCCTTTCCACCTCAGTCTTCTCCCAGAGCATGGCACCCCTCCACATTTGATTGAGAATCTGACAGATCTTTTACAACCTCAGTTCCCTAAGTTTTGTTCATCAGGGGTTTTGTGCTTACTTTTCTTGTCTTTCAGCTCAAAAAATTCGAAATATGGCAAATATCTTGAGGTGAGGACCTCTTGGGTTCTGTTGAAAGTTTTTCTGTAGTAAGAATTTGTCTCCTAAGCACCATGAGACTTCAGAAGATACTGCTTGCTTCCCAAGCTCCCCAGCCTCCTTGACCCCTCCAGTTCTTATGAAATATCTCATTTGGAGAAGAGGTCTTGAGTTTGAGATTCTAGTCTGTCACACTAGCTCCCTAGCCACCCAAAGTTCTCTTGGCTTTTATTTCACACAAGAAAGACCCTGATGAATATTTTCTCCTTGACCAAACTCTAGCCAGGTTCCTCTGAGCTCTTTTATAGCATCATTGTGAAAGCACTAGGTGGCGTCTTGGAGGGCTCTGAGGAGCTCTGGTCCTTTATGTCTCAGTGCAGAAAGAATTCAGTGAGAGGCAAAGTGGTAGATAAGAAGTGATTTATTAGAATAGGATGCTTGGGAGGCTTACAAGCTGGCAGGTGAGAAGATGCTATGCCCTGAGAACTTAGCTACAGGCTTATAATCAAAGGAAAAGTGGGGAGGGGGGAAAATCAACTTCTTCCTCATTCTTGAGTAGACATCATGCTTCCATCATCAACTCCTCCTCCAGGTTGGACAGGGGAGTTTTCTTGTCCTTACTTAGTCAAGCCAGGACTGTCATGGCACTATGGAAAAATTATTTCAGGTCTCAGTTCAATGAGGGTCTTTCACTTTGAAAATTCACCTTTCCATAAATCATTGTTTTTTATGTGTGCAGAGAGCATGTACTAGGGGTCATTAACTTACTGAGCTCACTGGGCAGGATGTGGGTCTCATGTCACCATTGTTTGATTGTTTTGAGGCATGTCTCATGCTTCTTCTGCATGGTTTTGTTGCTAAGCAAGCCTGCTTGCTTTTGCAGTTAAGCAAACCTACTTTCTTAAGTGATTATTAACTTACTGTGGTCTCCCAAAGCCCCCTAAAGTTCCCTCTCTATGTACAATTCCTTAATGGGATTTCTGAGCTATCTGATTATTCTAGTCTGTCCCTATCAATTGGTCATGTTCTCTACAGCACAATTTTAGCAAGAATCCTGCTAAGTCAGTTCATCCAGGATCCCCCACCCTCAATATCTGATCACACTCAATATCTGATCACACTCAATATATAATCCGGTTCTTCACTCTTACTATCCTTCAGGTAATGTTTGATTACCCTGACCTACCTTCAGCAAAGATCTCAATAGGTCAGTTTATGTTTCCTCTTAGTAGTTTTCCATCCACTGACTTGCACTCTGCTTCTTGGTTATAAATTCCCACTGTTCCTTGTCATATTCTGAGTTGAACCCAATCTCTGTCCCCTAATGCAAAACTCCACAACAGTAGTCCCTATATCCATTGTCAACTTTTTAAAAAGTGCACAACCTAAAAGTTGAGAACTGTGTTTTATTCAGTGGACTTTCTGAGGACCTTAAGCCCAGAGGCAGCTTCTCAGATAGCTCTGAGGGACTGCTCCAAAGAAGTAAGGGAGGAGCCAGGATATATAGGGGTTTTTGCAACAAAGACCAGGTAGTCAGAACATCAAAATATTACTGTTAATTAAAGAAAACAAGATATCTTAAGAAATTTAGCACTTTTCTATGTATGGGAAGATGCAAGAGTCTGGGCTCATTGAAATCATTCCTTTGATATACAGCTCAGCTATCTAGGGCCAGTATCCTGTTCTTCCCATCGTTAGTCCCCTCAGGGTGCCCTGTGGGGGTGGCTATAGTGGCTGAGGGCTTGGCAGTGGGCAGGCCCTTTGTCTCCATCCTTAGTTCCCTCAGGGCTCACTGTCAGGGGTGGCTGCAGTGGCTTGATGGTTGCAACATCCTTTGTTTACTGATATGGCAGGAAACATTTTTCATTCACACTATCATGACAGTCCCTCTGAATAAAGTATATCTTACCATTCTTTAACACATGTCTGAATACTTTTTTTTTTTTTTTGCAGTACACAGGCCTCTCACTGTTGTGGCCTCTCCCGTTGCGGATCACAGGCTCCGGACGTGCAGGCTCAGTGGCCATGGCTCACGGGCCTAGCCGCTTCGTGGCATGTGGGGTCTTCCCGGACCGGAGCATGAACCCGTGTCCCCCGCATCGGCAGGCAGACTCTCAACCACTGCACCACCAGGGAAGCCCTATGTCTGAATACTTTTAACAGTCCTTTGTCTATATCAAACCTCATATAGTTATAGAGATTTTGTATGTACATGATTAAATTTTATTTTTTCCTGTTACTCTGTCTCATATTAATTTAGTTCTTAGACCATCCAGAAGACCCTAGAAGAGTGGAGGAAATATTTTTTCTCCCACACTTTATTGAAAATCTATTTAAATGTTCATCTGTGAGGTAGATGTGAAGTACATAGAATTATAAATCAGAATTGTTGTCTTCAGAAAGGGTAAAATCTGATTTTGGCCACATGATTAATACACAGAAATGATATGGTATAGAATAGTATGTAGTCTACCCTAATGTCATATTAAATAGTTTGTCGTGCTTGAAGAGTTTTAATGAGGGCTAGAAATGTGAAGGAATGTTACATGAAGAAGGTAACAGTTATAGGGGTTTAGTCAGTGCCTTGAGGGGTATCTGGGACCAATAGATATTGCAAATAAAAGGTACCATTTATTGAGAACTTTTCCCTGGGACATAAAATCTTACAGGGGAGGGAGGGAGAGGAACACTGAACAATGGGACAATTCAAAATATTGGTATCTGTTGTTGAGAAAACAAATGACTCTACTCTGCATAAAATATCATTCCAGTTCTTTGTTTTCTAAAAAAAAAAAAAATGTAGGAGGACAAAATTCAGTTGTAAGCAAATGTTTCTTAAAAATTATTTCTAGGGCTTCCCTGGTGGCGCAGTGGTTGAGAGTCCGCCTGCCGATGCAGGGGACATGGGTTCGTGCCCCGGTCCGGGAAGATCCCACATGCCGCGGAGCGGCTGGGCCCGTGAGCCATGGCTGCTGAGCCTGCGCGTCTGGAGCCTGTGCTCCGCAAAAAAAAAAAAAAAAAAAATTATTTCTGATGGTAGATCAGTATATAATGTTTGCATGTAACTACAGAATAGTTCTAAGAACAGAGTAACATTATTATTACAAATTTTTCTCCATTTCTACCAATTTATTTACATGAAAAAGGATTCCCAATGCTTACACATATAAAATAAAAATAAAAGTAAAATTGAAGGTGAACCCTGAATCACTCTAGCAATAACTAACACATACATACGTAGATTCAATTTTAAAGCACCAATCCATCCACTAAAAACTGCTTTTCCAATGAAATTTTATTTTTACATTTTACTGTTTATTAACATTTGTAATATATTTGCTTAACTCTGTAATTATAATTATACCTCAATTCAAAATAAAATTTTATCCTGTGGAGTTTTATTTTCACTAGAAGTTAAGAAAAACTTAATTTTAAAAAATGTATGTATTTCACAGAAAATTTTTTATGAAATGTGATCAATAAAATATATAAATCTCTTTCAGAATCCTTTGCTGATTTCTGAATTGCACATGCATGAGCCAAGATTCCAAACAACCCAGAGACAATAGCTGGTAGGCATAAAAGAGCTATGTAAAAATGGACCCACAGATAATCCAGATGTTGGAATAAGTAGATGAAGACTTTCAAGTAACTATGAAAAACATGTTTAAGAATCTACAGAGAAAGATGGATATATGAGAAAAGAGTAAGGAGTATCAGGGAGACAGGATAACTATAATAAAGAACTAAATGAAAATTGTAGATCTGAAAAGTCCAGTCTCTTATATAAAAAAATTGATTGGATGAGATTAATAAATATTTTATATAAAGAAGAAAGGATAAGTGAACTTGAAAACGAATTAGTCAAGATCATTCAAAATAAAGCACAGGGAGAAAAGTGATTTACATTATTTGAGGACTTCCTTGGTGGTCCAGTGGTTAAGGCTCCATGCTTCCAACACAGGGAGTGAGGCTTCAACCCCTGGTCAGGGAACTAAGATCCCACATGCTATGCAGCCAAAAAATAAAAAGATAAATAAAATATTTGAAATATCTCAGAGGATAGTATCAAGTAGTCTAAAGTAAGTATAAATAGAGTCAAAGAGGAAACATGAGTGAAAATGAACAGAAAAATGTATTTGAATATTAATCAAAAATTTTCTAAATTTGATTGATAGAGCAACTCACATATGCAGAAATTCCAACAAACCCCAAGAAGAATAAATACTGTCAAAGAAATTGCACCTTGGAACATCATATTCAAACTGCTGAAAACTAAAAAAAAGATATGTGCGCAAGAACAGCGTACTAATGACAGCTTGTTTCTCATCAGAAAGAGTGGAGATGAGGAGAGGGGAAGAGGAATAATACCTTGAAAATTTTGGAAGAAAATCATCGACTTAGAATCCAACAAAAATATCCTTTAAAATAAAGGCAAAATTAAGACCTTTTAAGATAAACAAGAACAGAGACAATTTGTTGCCAGCAGACATATACACTTCAAAACATTGCAAAAAGCAGTTATTCAGTCTCTTCCCAGCCAGAAAGGTTTTTTCAGATGTCAAATATCATAATATGTAGAAAATTAAAAATATATATGATACAGACATCTCCTGAACATTTCACCCAATGATTATAAGAATATTCATTCTTCTTAAGTGCACATGGACGATACTACAAGGTAGCCCATATGCTGGACCATAAAACAAGCCTCAGTAAATTTAAAAGGATTTAAAGTATACAAAATATGTACTCTGACCACAATGGGATGAAATTAGAAATCAATAACATATGGAGATTCAACGGATCCAGAATATAACCAAACCAATGTTAAAAGAACTGGAATGTTCTTTTAACTAATGTTAAAAGAACAAAGAGAACCCACATTTCCTGATCTCAAACTTACTACAAAATTATGGTAATCAAGACAATGTGGTACAGGCACAAGGATAGAGATATAATTGATGGAATAGAATCAATAATCCAGAAATAAATCTTCACACTTAAGGTCAATTGATTTTTGACAAGGTTGGGGAAAGTCCAGTCTTTTCAACAAATGGTGCTGGGACACTGGATATCCATGGGCAGAAGAATAAACTTGGACCCCTGTGTATCACAGCATACTTAAAAGTAAATTCAAAATGGATTACAGATCTAAATGTAAGCTCTGGTACTTCCCTGGTGGTCCAGTGGTTAAGACTCCGCGCTTCCACTGAGGGGACGTGGGTCCGATCTCTCGTCGAGGAACTAAGATCCTGCATGTCATGCTGCGTAGCCAAAATGAAAAAAAAAAAAAAGAATGTTAAGAAAAAAATTAAAAGAAAATAAATGTAAACACAAACTATAAAACTCTTAAAAGGATACAGGGGTAAAGCTTCATGACCTTGAAGTAGGCAATGGTGTCTTAGATATGCTACCAAAAGCACACATTATAAAAGAAAATATACATAAATTGGACTTCAACAAAATTTAAAAAAAAGCTTTGTGCATCAAAGAACACCATCAAGAATGTGAGGAGACAATCCATAGAACTGGGAAAAAAGTGTGTAAAAGAATACAGAAAAAACTTTTACAACTCAATAATAAAAGACAAATAACCTAACTAAAAAATGGACAATAGATCTGAATACACATTTCTCCAAAGAAGATATACAAATGGCCCATACACACACACAAAAAGATGCTCAATATCATCGACTAGTAGGCTATAAACGTAAATCAAAAGCACAATGGGGGGCTTCCCTGGTGGCGCAGTGGTTGAGAGTCCGCCTGCTGATGCAGGGGACACGGGTTCGTGTCCCGGTCCGGGAAGATCCCACATGCCGCAGAGCAGCTGGGCCCGTGAGCCATGGCCGCTGAGCCTGCGCATCCGGAGCCTGCGCTCCGCAGCGGGAGAGGCCGCGGTGGTGAGAGGCCCGCGTACAGCACACACACACAAAAAAAAGTTAAAAAAAAAAAAGCACAATGGGATATCACTTTGCACCAAATAGGATGCCTGTAATCAGAAAGAGAGATAATAAAAAGTGTTTGTGAGTATGTGGAGAAATTGGAATCCTCATACATTATTGATTGGAATATAAAATTGTGCAGCTAGCTTGGAAAACAGCCTGGCAGTTCCTCAAATAATTAGACATAGGGTGACCATAGGACTCAGTTATTCTACTCCTAGGTAAAAACATATATCCACACAAAAATCTGTATCCACGAATGTTCATAGCAGAATTATCCAAAATAGCCCCAAAGTGAGAACAACCCAAATGTCCATCGACTGATAAATAGATAAATAAAATGTGGCACATCCACACAATGGAATATTATTTGTCATTAAAAGGAATGAAATACTATGATTCAACATGATTACAAAAGACCACATATTATATAATTCTATTTATATTAAATATTCAGAACAGCAAATCTATACAAACAGAAAGTAAATAAGTGGCTGCCTAGGGCTGGGGAGCTTAGGGGAAATTAGGGTCGACTGGCTATAGGTTTAGGGTTTGTTTTTGAGGTAATGAAAATGTTCTAAAACTGTGGTGATGGTTGCAGAACCCTGTGAGTATACTAAAAGCCAATTGTACACTTTAAATGGGCGAATTATATGACATGTGAATAATATCTCAATAAAGCAATTTTTTTTTAAAAGAAGGTAGTTGGATAGGTGGGTAGGGGTTGGTTGAATGTAGCAGAATGTCACTGGGATAGGTAGAAAGAGCAATCATTGGAAGCTGTGTAGGACTCCAATATGAGTAGATAGAGGCAAAAACAGTTCAGGTGTCAAGTGCCTGTAACATTAATTTTTAATACATGAGCGTTAGCAATGGTTGTAAGGTGATCACGTGAGCATTTTAATGGGGAAAGAGAGTACTTATAGGGATATTCTGGTCAGTTCTGCTACTAGAAATCCATTTTAGTCTTAATGAATATTGGCTGTCAGGAAGCTTTACTTCCTCAAGGTTTCTCAACCTCAAAACTATTGACATTTGGGGCTGGATAATTCTCTGTTATGTAGGGTTCTATCAAGATGTTTAGCTGCATTGCTGGCTTCTACCCACTAGATGACAGTAGCAACTCTCCCCTGCTCCCACTTATGACAATCAAAACTGTCTCCAGACATTGCCAAAGTCACCTGTGGGCAAAAATCACTCCCGGGTGAGAACCACTGATTTATATGTAGTTTGTTATAGGGTAGGGATAAATGGTATACTGGTAAATATTTAACAGCCAGCTCTCTTGAGGGAAAAGCCTTAGTCTGTACTGTTTGCCAATTTTCATGGTGTAAATACTACCTCAGCGGCTTATTTCAAACTACAAATGTCATCAATCTGCTTGCAAAATTCCTAAAGATAATCAGCTTTAGTGAGCTGATATAAGCCAGCTTTAGCACTTTACAGATAAGGATTTATAGTGCTTAAGTGAACAGAGTATTCCATCTCTATGTATCTGAAACTGCTGATGTCAATGAGATCCCTGGGGCCAGGGTCCTAGCAACCAGGAATAGGCCAAGAACTCCAACTTTTGTGGTCGCCTCCCCTTTCAGTGTGGATCTTGCCACCTATTCTCAATCTTCTAATCTTGATTAGGATCAAATTCTAATGAGGTTTACTTTCCTTGGAGAAGCTGCCAGAGCTGAAGTTTGAGGTAGAAAAGCCTTCCTTATTCAGGCAAGACTGAACTGATGAGACTGCTTATTTTTTCCTGGCCAGTCAAGCAGACATTGGTTTCAAGACCTCTAGAGAAAGCTGTTAATAATGTAGACTCAAGGTCTTGGCAGATTTATTGCATTACTATTAGGTAATAAGTCAACTGGGTTGACTTTCTATAGCCTGAAATGGTCCAAAGAATGCATCTAGGGTAGGGTATGTGCAGTAGGCTTGAGACGGCTGTGTAGAAATTTACACAAGGCTCAATCAAATTTCTGTGTAGTGATAGGAAATATAGTAATTGATGTGTGAAGTCAGAGAGCAGAGTTTTTAGAAATAATCTTGAAGATCAGTTTGTGTGCTGGTTTTCCCAGGTGGTTCTTTGAGAATCAGGCTAGATCCAGGCAAATTCTCAATTCTGAGTATAATGCCTTAGCCTTTACAACTGTGAAGACTGTTCATATGTGACACTTTATATTATTATTAGCCTATTTAAATATCTTGAATGAAAGGTATTGGACAACATACAGATATTTTTTGATAAAATAGTACTCTAACTTTATCATTGATAACAAAATATTCATGAAAATGGCCATTAGTTTTACACTAAAATATCCATTCAAGTAGGAGAAAAAAATCACCTATAAAATTATATAAGTTTCTATGACATATCTAAATCATATAATAATAGTAAGAAAGCATGACCATATAATCACAAATGTTTATGACAATGCAAGCTGAGATCTGGATCCTCTTGATTTGGTTCTGATTTCCTGCATTTACTTTTACTTCATTTGTGAATATCCCACACCACCATATTCAATTCATACATAAACTTCTTTAAGACTTAAGGTTTCAATTGATCCTTTTAATTCTGGCTCTTTTATTTAACTATTTTGCCAAGGAAAATAGAAAATAAGTTTTGAGATAAATGTAAACACATTGCAGTATATGCTAATTTTCACCTTTTCAACTTTTCCTTTCTTCTTCTATTCAATCATTTGTTCACATGAATGTTTGAGTACCTACTCTGGTACCCAGTTCTATGCTTGGTATTAGGAGACAGAGGGTATGAATAAGATTTCATCCCCAGCTATGCAAGACCACAATCTCATGCAATAGACAGACAGTAAATAATATCCTATTACATATATATAAATATATATATTATGTAATAATCAAGAAATGAGCACTATTTTGCAACACAAGGAAGTGGCAACAAACCCTCAGAGAGAAATCTGGAAACTCTATGAAGAAAGAGGTACATAATAATCTGGCAGTTCCTCAGAGACTTAAACACAGAGTTAGTTACCATATGACCCAGCAATCCTACACCTCCAGGTGTATCTAAGAGAATTAAAAACATATTGTTCACACAAAAACTTGTACACAAATGTTCATAGCAGCATTATTCATAGAAGCAAAAAGTGAGAACAACACAAATATACATCAACTGATATATGGATAAATAAACTGGATTACATTCATACATACATTTATTATTTGGCAATAAAAAGGAATGAAATATTGATTCATGCTTCAACATGGCTGAGTCTTGAAAACATTATGTTAAATGAAGAAAGCTGGTCACAAAAACCACATATTATATGATTCCATATACATGACATGTTTAGAATAGGTAAATCTATGGAGACAGAAAGTAATCTAGGGCTGGCTCTGCATTCGGGTGGGGAGGGGAGTGACAGCTAATGGGTACAGAGCTTCTTTGAGCATGATTAAGATGTTCTAAAATTGATTATGTTTACACAACTCTGAACATACTAAACACAATGTAATTGTACAGCTTAAATGGATGTATTATATGATATGTGACATATCTTAATAAAGCTACTGTAATATATTATATTTGTAATATACGATATTAACTATTACACACAGCAAGTGCTATATGAGAGTTAGCTGATATTATTATTATTTTATCTTATTTTTTATTTTTGGGCGTGCAGCATGGCTTGTGGGATCTGGGATGGAACCCATGACCCCTGCAGTAGAAGTGCAGTCTTAATCACTGGACTGCCAGGGAATTCCCGATTATTATTTTAAATGACAATTAAAATAAGACACCATTTTCCACTTTGTGGTTGGTAGAGATTAAATAGTTCAGTAATACACAGCAACGGCCAGAATATCCACAATCACCCAACTCTCCTACACTGTAGGTAGGAATGTAAATTTGTGCAATTTCATTAGAGAACAAGTATCTTTACTTATTAAGATAATAAATAGCCATACTTTTTGACTCAATGTTTTCAAAGAATTTGTCTTTGTTCATTACAACCTGGTTTATATTACCAAAAGACCTAAATAACTATTAATAGATGTCTGGTTTAATAAATGAAGGTACAACTTACATGGCCATAAAAAGAAAGAAAAAAGGGGGGGGACTTCATCTCTAAGTCACATTATTAGGTGAAAGAATAAATTGTAAAATAGTGCTTACAGTGTGTTGACATTACTGCAAAAAGGCAAGTTGTGCATGTGTGGATGAATATACAAATACATGTACACAGGTTTACAAACACATTTATGCAGGCAAATACATAGCCTTTTCTAGAAAGATACACATAAAAGGAAACTAGTTGCTCCTGGAGAGAGAGTAGAGGCTTGGAAATCTGAGGTGAGAGAAAGACTTTTGTTTGACTGCACACACTTTCATAGTGCTTGAAATTTTGTCTTTTGTGGTTTTATTTTGATCAAGAGTATATTACATTTTTAACTCAAGAGCTAATTAAAAGGAAGAAGAGAAATATATGAGGCCAGCAAAAAGTTCCAGTCAAATGAAGTTATCCTCCATTTCTCTAACCCAGATAGATTTGGCCTAACTAGATTATAGCAAGGAGGATGTGTGTGTGTGCATGTGTGTGTGTGTGCACGTGCGCAGTCAAGTTTCCTACTTACTAAATCTAGTGAAAATTTGAAATAAAAAAATATCCTGCTTTCTCCCCTATTTAGCACTAGATAATCTTTTACTCAGTGTTATTAATTCACCCAACAACTATTGACTAAGAACTTCCTAACTTCACTGCACAGTGTGATGCTGTGGGAAGTACCACAGAGGTGAAAAGAGCAATAACTTCCTGCACCTTACATATAATTTAACAAAAGAAACAAGAAAACCCCAAATAACAATATAAGAGCTTAAAGTTAACTCAAGTCAATTCCAAGTCAAACCTCTTAAAATGGCTTTTTTGAAACATTACAGTATCACCAGGAAGTCAGCAGGGGGCACTTCAAACATGTCTACCCTAAGTCAAGCTCAGCTCATTTCCTTCTAGGGCTTTGATGCTTTGTCAGAAGGTAAATGTGAAGTCTTCTGCATAAAACATTTGTGGTCTTCCATATTCAAGTCTCATAGGCCTCCTTTGATTTCCTACACGGACTTGAGTTTTTAAGTTTGGTTTTTTTGTTTTTTTTTTCGGAAAAGGGAAAATAAAAACTACTTATAAACAAATATGGATTATAAATCTGTGGGTTACGTATGTGAGATTCTTTTTAGTTTTCATGAGCTGTCTTCTAGGAAAGGCCTATATCCTTCTCTGCGCTCCCCCGACCTGTTGTAGTTCCTCTGTGACAGAATTTGTCTCTCTGGCATGTTCTGATATGCCCCCCTCACTGTAAAGCCTTACTCTAGGACATGCCATTGCAATATATTGTCTTTTTCTTTTTCATTTAGTCTCTCTTTTTAAAAAAATTGACGCTGTGGAAAGGACCACAGAGGTGAAAAGAGTAGTACCTTCCTTCACCTCACGTACAATTTACGTACTCTTTATTTTCTTTATTATTCAATCTTTTATTTATCTTACATATCTTTTATTTCTCTTCTTAACTTTATTTAGACAAAACTTATTTTATTTATTTTTTAAATAAATTTATATTTATTTATTTACTTTTGGCTGCATTGGGTCTTCTTTGCTGTGCATGGGCTTTCTCTAGTTGCAGCGAGCAGGGGCTACTCTTCGTTGTGGTGCCTAAGCTTCTCATTGCAGTGGCTTCTCTTGTGGAGCATGGGCTCTAGGCGATCGGGCTTCAGTAGTTGTAGCACACGGGCTCACTAGTTGTGGCTCGTGGGATCTGGAGCACAGGCTCAGTAGTTGTGGCACACAGGCTTAGTTGCTCTGCAGCATGTGGGATCTTCCCGGACCAGGGTTCGAACCCGTGTCCCCTGCATTGGCAGGTGGATTCTTAACCACTGCACCACCAGGGAAGTCCCTAGACAAATCTTTTAATGTTGATATTATCACATGATGTTTTTCTTTCTCTTCATCTTTTTGGTTTGTTTTCTTGTGTGTTTGGAAGAGGGGAGGAGACGAATACCTCCAACTCAAGAAAACTAACATCCTTAAAATGTATCTGGCTTATTTCACACCATACTTCTGTCATCTGAAGCAGTTCTCCCCACACCCCGCAATTTCTTTGTCACCAAAGCAAAGAAAGTAACCTGCTCCCTTTATCTAGACCTGGTGGAGGAAGGAGACAGTAGCAATTTGGCAAAATATAACCTTTGTTTGTACTTTAACTTCTGTAGAAGGTAACACCCAAATGTACCAGTGGAGAACTATATTCTGTCTGAGTTTAATCTTCCCTTGAACTGCTACTTGGAATTTCTTCAACATAGCTTTGCTGGGTAATGAGTAAAAGAAGAGGTCTGCAAGACCAACCTCTCCCCTTATCAACTGCCTCAGTCCCCAGGTTCCAGAGCTACAGCCTCAACCTCACCCTCACCCTCTGTCATATCATCTCTGTTCAGATTCAGATTGGGCTCCTCCCTCCTTTTAATGCTGGGATATAGGTGGGTAGCAGCAGAAAAGACTTTTATGGCAATATTTAGTAAACATCTTGGTGTTGCTTTTATTAAGGTCAATAGATTTAAATGTTTTATAATTACGATTTTGTATTTATACATTTTATTTGTATTAGCCATGCTTTTCTCTACATTAAATATAATTTTTGCAATAGCGACCATATTCACTTCAGGACTGATGCTCTTTTAGAGCCCACTTAGACATTTCATCATACTAATTTAGCAAAACAGCCACAAAATAAAATCTGCACTAAACCAGGCATGTAGAAAAAAATATCTGCTTCCCAACCTTTTCTGGTTTGCAATTACAGCAACATTAAAATATCACACATCAAATACATTTTTTGTTCTTCCTTTGGATCTCCAAAAAAAAAACAAAACAAATCATACTTTATGATTTGTAGTTACCGTTGTTTAATCTTCCTTGAGTTTCATATTCCCTCATCTGTACAGTGGGAATATCGTTAAGTTTTGAAATGATTAAATGCAAAAAGGGATGAAAAGCACCCAGCCTGTGCAAATAGCAGGCCCTCAATTTAAATGACAGAAGATAGACAAGAAAGAAAGAAAGAAAGAAAGGAAAGAAGGAAGGAAGGAAGAAAGAAACTTCCTTACATGTGGAGTTCTGGAGTTTCTGGTCGTTTCTTCAGGTATGCCCATTTAACTTTTTACTTACAGTTTTAAGCTTATAACAGGAGCAAATGTCCTACCATAAGAGTACTTGTTTGTTAAACGTTTATACAAAGCTTAGTATCTTTTAACCTGAAGCTTTTTAAGTCTGTTACAACGGAAATGTCAATCATGGAAAAAGTCAAGGCTCACACTATCCGTGATCAAATAACCTTGCTGAAATTTGGGCGAGGCACTTCTCTAACGCACATGCAAGCCTGTACTTGGAGATCATGTGAGCCTCTGAAAGAGAACGCAGGCATCTGATGCTCTGAGAGCAGCCAATCAAGAGAGTGCCTTGCCGCCACACCCACCTGCTCACTGCTTGTCCCCGGATTGGAGCCAATCTGTCTGCTTTTCTACCACGCTGAGCTGCTATGAGTGAATTCTTCCTGCAACTCTGCAACTCTGATGGACATGCAGTGTAACAGTACAGACCACTCCAAAATCTGTTTCATATTTAAAAAAAAAATTACTCTAACTCTTGACTGCTCTGATTTTCTGTCTGTTAACCCGGAAAATCATTTTAAACATATGTTATAAGCATCACACTTCCCTTTAGCAATTACATAAACTCTTCTTGCAGTTCTCTGAAAGGCACAGCAGTGCAGATTGGTTTGGTTGTCTTAACAAATGATATTTATGTGTGAAAATAGACTGCTTGTGTATTCTATGTAAGAGAGTAGACATTTTTGCACTTTTGTTTATATATTATTTATACCTTGCACACAGGCAATGCAAATGTATTCATCTTGTGTCATTTTTTTTTTTTTTTTTTTTTTTTTTGCGGTATGCGGGCCTCTCACTGTTGTGGCCTCTCCCGTTGCGGAGCACAGGCTCCGGATGCGCAGGCTCAGCGGCCATGGCTCACGGGCCCAGCCGCTCCGCGGCATATGGGATCCTCCCGGACCGGGGCACGAACCCGTATCCCCTGCATCGGCAGGCGGACTCTCAACCACTGCGCCACCAGGGAGGCCCTTGTGTCATTTTTTAAAATTAGAATTTACTATAGAATTTTTGGAGGACTGCCACATCATAATTATTCATCTGCTGCTTGGTCTGTTCTGCTACTTCTGAAACTCTTCTGAGGGTTTAATTCTTGGCACATTTCAACATTCCTT
This sequence comes from Mesoplodon bidens, assembly GCF_964165515.1. NCBI lineage: Eukaryota > Metazoa > Chordata > Mammalia > Artiodactyla > Ziphiidae > Mesoplodon > Mesoplodon bidens. The sequence continues at coordinate 101,532,921 of NC_138162.1, forward strand.
TACATGTATTGTAGTATAGTCTGCATGTACACGATATATTGTTTAATATTTGCAATACAAGACAAATTGTGCTGTGACATTTAACACAGTAGCTTGAAGATAGAACTCTATTCTGTAGAATAACAAACTGAATTATTTAGGTATTATCAGGTATTTTGTTTTTGAGAAAAACTGAAAATATGAGAGTAGTTTAAATTGTATGGCCTTTCATCTTTCTAACATACAATTGTAGATTGTATGTGTGTCTGTGAGGGAGGAGAGGCAGAGAGACAGGGAAGGAAGGAGGGATGAGTAGAAGGAAGTATTAAAGGTATTCAGAGAAATAGTCCAATATAGACAGTGAATCGGAGGTTTTGGTTTATGAGCCCATTACTGAGATGTAAAGTGGAGAGTATAGAGTTAATTATCCCTCCTGGCTAATTCAAATTCTTTACATTTAAAAAGATATTTGAAAGTATTCTCAGCATTTTGGCAAAAAAATGCAATATCCAAAGTGATTTTATTATTCTTATTATTTTACTTGCATACCTCAATACATCTTTTTAATAGCTTTATTAAGATATAATTTACGTACCATAAAGTTTGCCCATTTAAAGTGCACAAGTCAATTTTTTAAATTTATCTATCCAGTTTTACAACCATCACCATAATGTAATTTTAGAACATTTTCATCACCATCCCCCCCAAAACATCTCCATTCTCCTCCCTCCCCTATTCCCCAGCACCAGGCAACCACTAATCTACTCTCTAAGATTTGCCTACTTGTGGATATTTTATATCAATGGAATTATAGGATGTGTGTCTTTTGTGACTGGCTTCTTTCATTTAGCATAACAATACAGTTTTAGACTATTTGGCCTCAAAATTCTGCCTCTGAGGATAAAATGTAATCTTTGCATTCCTTGATGAGTTTGAGGACTGGGTATAATTCTCATGAGGCAAAAATTAGAAACTAGTTAGAGCAAGAGGACTCTCCACAACCACTTGCCATTTTGCCAATGTTAAAATACCAGATTGTGCAAGTTCAAGCTGCAGAACAACGTGTGTTCATGGGTCCTTAGACTGACATTGTCCAGGAGAATTTGGCGGGGGGAGGAATAAACAAAAAACAAAACAAACAAAAAGGGCTTCCCTGGTGGCGCAGTGGTTGAGAGTCCGCCTGCCGATGCAGGGGACACGGGTTCGTGCCCCGGTCCGGGAGGATCCCACATGCCGCGGAGCGGCTGGGCCCGTGAGCCATGGCCGCTGAGCCTGCGTGTCCGGAGCCTGTGCTCCGCAACAGGAGAGGCCACAACAGTGAGAGGCCCGCGTACCGCAAAAAAAAAAAACAAAAAAACAAAAAAAACCAACCAAAAAAAAAAAAAAACCACTGCAAGTTACAAACAGGATCCATCAAAAGAGGAGTGGGTTTCAGTGTTGACCAAATGTAGTTTAACAACTTAACTTCCTTTCCTTGGAAAACTGGTGATTCCAGAGTATTTCACATAAACCTGTATTTGGTGCTTGTGCCGGGCACCCAGGAGAGCCAGACCCCTTAGGAAAAGCAAATAGGCCTCATAGAGAAAGTAAAATTTCCTTTCTGCCCTTTCCCCCTCTTCTTGCTGGAAGGGTTGATCCTCATTACAATTTGCTCAAATATTTGGAAGTGAATTTTGGACCCTCCCCCCAGCTTATGATTTTATAGCCAATAGGTGATGAGGTTTATTTGCATATTTCCAATCACATAAGCAGCCGTGGAGTGGAAACAGTGCCAGACTCAATTTCTCCT